>NC_058042.1:13532500-14732500 GCF_020085105.1 Siniperca chuatsi
GATACAGATAGAGAAATTCTGACACATAGTGTTGTCGATATCCCAGGGAGAAAGGCAGTCCGTCAAAAAAATATCCCTCGCCTCAAGGCAAATGGAGAAATAAAATGTGTCAAACGCTTTGCTTACTGAAATAATGAAACACTAAATGCCAGGAATAGGACCATATTTCACAGGACTTAATTCACTATCCTTACGAGTGGTTGTCAGGTGTGTGTCTGACTGTTAACAGTATTTTAAGTGTACCAGTGTTTTAAGCTGTTTTGTGAAGGCCACGTGCCTCGCCTCACCAGGATCTCTTGTGGCTGAGAGGAAAGTGCATCATATGCTGCAGATTCCTGATTTGTGTTTTTATTTATTTATTTATTTATTGGCAGACTAATGTTATAACATTTTTAGCCGTGCTAGCAGCATGGCTCTACGGGATGGCAATGTCGGTCAGACTGACTGAAATATCTGTAAAACTATTGGAGGGACTGGCACAAAATTTGGTGCAGACATTCTTGGTTCCCAGAGAATTAATCCTAATGAATTTGGTCATTCCCTGACATTTCCTCTAGCGCCACCATGAGGTTGACATTAAGTGGTTTTGGATAAAATTTCATAACGTTGCCAGGCACAGATTGACATGCACCTCTGTCAGACCTGTTATGAGAGGGGAAGGGCTGCAAAATACACTGTTACACTGTGCCTTTCCAAAAGTCAAAGTACAATGCTACAAAGTAAAATGCTAGTCTTTTCTACGGTGCTGATGGCGATTTTATTGGAGTGGTAGGGATGGGCAGCCTATTAGGTTAGCCTTATGTTCTCCTGTGTTTTTTTTTTTTTGTTTTTTTTTAATTTGTCAGGTTATATCTTTTTACTACATGAGTCAGAACTTTTTTTTCTTTTTATGTTGGCCTCTAGTTTGAGTTTTTGAGTTGGAGAAGTTCAGTTAGACTAGAAATCTGGGCATTTCTTGTCTTCTAGCCAGCCCTAGGTGGGGTATAACAAGTGAAGAAAACCAGGTAGCCTGCTAAGATATATTCAAACCGGATTTCTGTACTCCAGACATGTCTTTGTCCACTGTTTCTCAGGTTCTGATCACAATCTACTGGTTGGGTCGCAAAGCTCAGCTAGACGCATTCTACAGTGGTCCTCCGCTTAACTTCAAGGCCTTTGAAGGGCTGTTAGGGTTGGCCTTGTCCAAGGTAAGCTGCTCTTCTAGGTTTTTAACTCAGTAGTTGTCGTTTATTCGATTGTTTTATCTACATTAACCCTGCCTTCTAAACCCAGGCGCTAGATGAGGGCAGTATGTTTGTAAAAGACAGCGGGTACAAGGAGTGCTGGTACCCAGAGAGGGAGGAATGTCTACACATGAGACCGAGCTATAAGATGGCAAACTCGGTGGACAGCATCGACTCTCTGGAATCCCGAGCCCTCCGCCCAAACAGTGAAGGTACGTTTACAATCCCCTTCTAGTCAATAATATGTGCACACCACCTGAAGTGTAAATCCCTTTTTGTTTGGGTGTACAAGATAGTGACTGTAAAGTTCATGCACTGCAATTTGCTGAAATCACTTTGTAATCAAACACTATGGTCAATAGTGACACCTTTTTTTTTTTTTTTTTTTTTTCTTTTAGCTTTGAACTTTATTTTGATGCAGAATGAGTTTCTGTTGTCAGGGTTTTTTTCTTTTGTATGGAATCAATATAAGCAGGGTTAGCTTGAACCAACTACTGTTGCCAGAACCCCTGCAAAGCAGCTGGACCAGACTATGTCTCTCCGTCCACCCTGAAGCACTGCGCCGATCAGGTGTCTCCAGTGTTCACGGACATCTTCTATACCTCACTAGAGACATGCCAGCCTGTTTCAAATCCTCCATGATCATCCCCGTCCCCAAAAAACCAAGGACCACAGGACTTAATGACTACAGACCCGTCGCCCTGACCGCTGCCTGTCCTGCACACCCTGCAGATGTGGTATATATGGCCCTCCACTTCATCCTCCATCACCTGGACTCCTCAGAAACCTACGGCAGGCTCATGTTTGTGGATTCCAGCTCTGCCTCCAATGCAATCATCCAGGCTCTGCTACAGGACACGCTCTCCGAGCTGAGTGTGCCTCTGATGGGGATGAGTCTGCCTACAGGTGGGAGATTGACCACCTGGTGCATCCAGAACAACCTGGAGCTCAATGCTTTTAAAGACAGTGAAGATGGTTGTGGATTTCAGAAAGCACCCAGCCACACCCACCCCCATCACCCTGTAGACACTGTGGAGTCCTTCTGCTTCCTGGATACCATCATCAGCTCAAGACCTCAAGTGGGAGCCAAGAAAGACCAGCAGAGGATGTACTTCCTGCGGCAGCTGAAGAAATTAAACCTGCCAAAGACAATGATGGTGCATTTCTATACCGCCATCATTGAGTCCATCCTTACCTCCTCCATCACCACCTGGTACGCTGCTGCCACTGCCAAGGACAAGGGCAGACTGCAGTGTATCTCTCGCTCCTCCAGGACCTGTACGCTTCCAGGACCCTGAGGCGAGTAGGAAAGCTTGTGGCTGACCCCTCCCACACCAGACAAAAACTGTTTCAGACACTCCCCAGCGGTCCATCTGGACCAAAACCTCACGCCGTTCTGTGAACTTTTGCATATTCACATGTAAATTTAAATATTTTTGTTTTAATATTCTTTAATATCTTTATTGTCAATTTTATAGTTACGATTCTTGACCTGCAGTACTTGCTTTATGTTTCTTTAAACTTCTTTATATTTCTACTAAGTTTATTGTCGGCCACCAAAACACCAAAGCAAATTCCTCGTATGTGTAAACCTACTTGGCAATATAGCTGATGCTTATTAGGATTATGAACTCTTTTTCCTGAGATCTATCTGCTACTGTCAATCTGCAAAAGAGCTATTTATCAAAAACGTATACACTGACGATTCCATATGCAACCATGTCATTACGCTTGATCAGCCTGATTTTGTTGGCTCAACATTATTCTGATCCTCTTACTCAATGTGTCATTTGTCTGCATTCTGTGCTCGGTATCACGTCAGTGATAGATTGTGGCAAGTTCCACATGTTGGTGATAAGTCTGTGTGTGTGTGTTTGTCATGGGAGAGGGTAAAATATTTGGCACAGTACTCGTTAGAGGCTTGGCTGTGTGCAGACTCAGTCATCCACTAAAGGTTCTTCTGTTATGTTCTGATATTTATTTATTTTAACCATAACGCATTATTGGCTCTTCGCTTTTATGTTTCCCCTCCTTGTTCTCCAAACTTTTGCTTTCTGTTGCTCATTTTTCACGTTTGTGCGGTCTCAAGGTTGTGGAAGTGACGCGGAAGCTGAGCAGGTGTTCAAGATGGAGACTACACAGCCCCCAACCCAGCAAAACAAAGGTTATATCCCTCCACCACTCCTACGGAAAAAACAAGGACGGGAGGAGAATGGAAGGGGCTGCTCTAGTCCACTCGCCAGGTACTGCAAATGTGTCTGCTACTGTACACAGAAAGTTCCCTCGCTGCTACTAACTCACTTATCCCCAGCTGCTAAAGGACTGTCTGACAAATTGAATGTTAAAGAAAAATAACAATCAACTGCAGTCGAGTTAACACTTTTCTTTGTTTTTATTTTATATTTGTGCATATACAGTAAGCTTGAACATACCCTAGAAAAGATAATTGTATTCCTGAGTCGTCAGTGGAATACTAACAACATGATGCAGTAATAGGGAAACAGCTGTCTTCCTAATATTGTATGTGGCAAAAAAAAAATGCTATGATAAGGAGAAAACTGGGTTCAAAAATATCTATCATTAGTATAATGACATTGATTGTTCTTAGTTGAAACTCATTTTGTAGCAAATTTCAGTTTTCAAATCCATTGAGGACTGATGTGCTGTCAGACATTTTGGAGTTTCTTATATGAATTTACAGTTGAGTACGTTTTTCTAAACTAAGGCATCTATTCATGAACACAGCTGTCACAAGTAGACACTTGTCACACTCGCACAACACACGCAGTGATCATTTTTCATATTTTTATGGAATTTAAGCCTTGTATAATTATTTCTTTCCTGTTAGAATTACATCAGAACTACTTTGTCAATGTAGGCTGAGTGATGTGTGAAGTACATTTTTGTATCAAATTAGTGTTTTAGAAACTTTGACTGTTGGCTCATTCTGTCTGGGTCATTGAAGACCAACTGGCCTCTTCTGAGCAAGTTTCTTCATGCTAATGACTTTATCCAATTAGCCTCTAGTCACTATGGTAACATAACTCTGAAGACTGTCAGGGTGAGCACTACACTTGGTGGCCAGTTTGGCCAGCAGCCCCCCTGCGCCTTCATGGCAGCAGTACTTCAACTGTCCCAACAGACCATCATCACTCCCGGATTGGATAAATGCTCAACAAAACAGGAACTTTTTATTTCTTTTTAACTTTCTTAATTTTTATATATTTTTTTTTTTTTTTTTTTTTTGGCAGTAAGCTCTGTTCTCATCCTACTTGCCATTTCAGCATGGCGTTGGTGTGTAAAGATGTGCAGTGCTCTGCTTGGGTCTGTTACTACTCTACCTGCAGTACTACTGTACTGCTTGGAAAATCAAAAGTGTTGTGTAACACTAACCTTATCTTCAAAAAACAGGGACTTTGCCTCCATGCATTAATTATCAGTCACACTTCTGCTTTTTTAACATTTTGAAGCAGCTTTGTGCTGTCAAATAGCAGTTTCTGAGATACTTGGTGTAACTATTTTATCCAAAGCGTCACCATCAACTGTGAATAAACCATAGATGTGGGTGTACCACTCTTTGCTTCAGCATTGAAGATGCCCCTTTCTCTCCTCAATCCCACCTCACTGTGTCTCCTCCTGAGTGTGCCATCGATGAAGAGCTTTTCCTGCAAGCTCTGTGTGAGGAAGACTCGGAAGACGATTATACTGAGGCAGACCCTATCCTAGATGACTTGTATTTCCGGCGAGTGCAGCAGACCCTTCATCAGACATCTACCAACCCCAACTATGACCGCTTCTTACCCCAATGTTGGACACCTGAAGAGGAGATTCGTGTGCGCACGATCTACCTCGGCTCCCAGAGAAGACCCTGGTATCGTAAAATGCAAGCCTTAAGGTCTGTTGGCTGTTTTTACTGCTCTATGATGCAAGGCAGTGGAGTGGAGTACTCAAAACTAATACAAGGCAAAGCTGAAGATGCAGTTTTATACATTTGCTGTATGCTTGATGTGCAAAGTTGCTGATGCATTGCTTGAACAGTAAGCAATCTTTGTAACGTTAAAGAAGCAAAAAACAACACATGGCTGGAGTCTGACTAACTGTACCTCCTTTAGTGAAATCTAATATGAACCTTCTTGTGTGTGGTGCTAAAATAACTGCTGTGACATGATGGCATGTGGTTAAATGTCCGTTGATTGCTTTATGCTATAGTGTTAGATAATAGTTTATAAATCCAGCTTAACTATACCAGCAAACTAAAGCCTAGTTTGCTAGGCACAGAGAAATAGCTAGTGCTAGTTTGCAAGAAAAATTACCTAAGCTAAAACTGCCAAACCAAACATCTTGCAAATGTTTGTCCTATGTCTCCTCCTTAGGAGACTTCCTGTGTGGTTTTTTTATTTTTTTAAAGTCTACTGTTAATCATGTTGTACTCATTTCACGCATCTTCTGTTCTTTTCTTCGACTGTAGCCATAAAGCTTTGGGTTCTTCTGAGGAAGAGTTTGACTTCCTTTCCTGGCTTGTGACATCTGCTACCGTACAAAACATCTCTGCCACATCCGGAGAGCCTCAAAAGCATCTCTAAGAAACTCTCTCCAAGCCTGAACATTAATTCCTGCCCTGCAGATCCATACCTAACGCACACAGTCCCAAACACACACACTGTACAGACACAAGCTCTAACACACTGTCCTACTCGTTATCTCGTTGTGTACCACAGTGGCAAAGTGCACCTGTTGTTGTTTTTGTATTTTCAAATCTCTAACCGATTACCAAACTACACAATTGTGGTAAAGACATGCAAATTTTGCTCTGTTTATCAAAAAGATGTTTTATGAAGTTATCAGGAAAATGGAATGTGCTTTGAATTTGTAATTTTACATATTGTTTTCCTAACTACTGCATGTTGTATTATCTGGCACTTACTCTGGGCCTTTTGTTTATAGTGCTGATGATGTGAGGACCAGAACAGCACCATGCTGAGTGACTCATTAGTTAATAATGATTAAACGCGATGATTCATGCGTTGTCATACTTTTTAGAGCCATAACAGAATCATGTTATTTATAACATATTTTGTGCCAGCACAAATGTTTTCCAGTTTACTTCATGTGTGAATATGGCTTTGGTGTGGAAAAATAAAGTGTCATAGTGGGTCAATGAAAGTGACCTAAAATATTGTGCAGCATGTGAATTTGTGCATTAAACACACACTGTGTATGTGTGTGGTAGGTTTGTATTACAGCTGTGGCACTGAAGCCATATGTGTTGTATCTGTCAAATGACTACCTCTTTTGTAAGTAATATATATATCGTCTGCATTTTGTGTTACTATGCTGTTTAGTTATTTTTGTCAAGCCAGGTGCGTTTTATATTTAGATGCATAATGGCGTTCATCAGTCTACGTGTCTGTTTCTTTGGTTCTGTAGAGCATATCAAATCCAGGTCAGACCTGAGAGACCAGTTCAGGTCAACCCTGGCTGGATTTGGTAAGTCCTGAAGTTTTGGGCATAAAATTGGAGCAAAGGTGTCTTGAGACTGCTCTCACCATAACTGCTTTGTTGCTGCTTCATCTGGGTGTGCTTTTGTTTGTATTCAGCTTACCTACAAAGGAAATTATGCTGCCAAAATAACTTGCCTTTCCATAAAGATGGAGCACTTGGTACACCTCCCACTATTATTTTTCTGGGCAGAGACTTGACAGTAGAATTTATGACAAACTACACGATTGTTTGTAATCAGTCTTGGTTCCTCCCATCAAATTATGTCACAGTTGTGATATACCACCTGCTAAATGCTGCTGTAAGTTATTTGAATGTCACATCTGACATCCTCTGTTGCCTGCAGCAGTGCTATTACTTGTTACAAGTCATAGCTGTTGTGTTATCCAGACAGCAACATCTGTTGCCATTTGTACTGCTGAGTTACTTGACTTGCATGCAACTCTCCTGCTCGCACTTGGTTAAGGATTCTGTTGTTTGGATGCAGAATGTGCCGTGTTGCAGCTGTTAATACCATGGCATACGCGTGTGTGTGTGCGCGTCATTGCAATACCACTATTAATCATCCTTGTTTTGTGTTCTCAAGTGACACTTTCATGCAAGTGCATTGTTTTTAAATATCGTCTTTTATTTGCTCTGTAAATCCATTATTTATTTCCATGTTTTGCCTCTTTGTCTGTCTGAACCAGGAGCAAATCACTCAGTGACATCCCGATGGTATACCCTGTACGTAAAGTTCCTGACGTGAATACCATTTATGATGTGGAGAAGGACACTGGCGTGGCACGGGAGCGGAATCAAGAAAACAAACGGAAGTGTAGTGTTGCTGCCAAGGACAGTGAAGCTCAGTGGCAGGATGTAAGTCTAGAAAAGTCTGACAACAAAAAGATGTTGACAAAACAATCTCACTATAGTGTCCCTTGAGTAGCTGTTACTGTGATATGCTCAAACGCTTTCCATGTTCTTAAGCAGTTTGCCCAGCTGTCATGGAATGGTAGATGTTCACGTCTGTTTTTCTGAGCACTTCTCTTCCATTTCTCTTCCATGTTGTTAAAAGTTGAGATTGAAAGTTTATTCTTTACCTTGATAATAGCAGTCCTTTTAAAGTTAAAGTAGTTCTGAAAGTTCTCAGAAAAAGGGGAAATTTGAACATCTACAATTCCATAATTGTAACAACAACTATAACAATTCCAACTGAGCAAACTTCACTTTCTGAGGAACATTGTGTTATTTGATTGAAAGCTCCAGAACAGCTACTGAATGAACCTTGTGGTGAGAGTTGGCAATACTACATCTGAATATGGTCCCTTTTTTTTTTTTTTTTTTTTTTTTTTTTGAGATTGTTGTGTCAACTTACAATATTAATATAATATTGATAATATACAGGATTACTGGGTCATGCATTAATTTCAGGACTTGACAAAGTGGAAGAACCGTCGCAGGAGCACCAAGTCTGACCTCCGCAGGAAGTCGCAAGACAGAGAGCATGTCATTACCCAGATGATCAATGGTGCTGTGACTAACTTTGAGAAGAATGAAGCAGGCGGATTGCTAAACAGGTACACTCCTGCCTCAAATGTAATGGAAAATCTTAAGCATGCACTTCCAAACCCTGTTGCTCCCAAAGACTTTATTTAAAGCGTGCATGAAAAGATGCTGACCTAGCTTGATAACTGCTCAGTATGCCACAGTAAACTCATGTAATATGTCACACATCCTCCCCCTCCATCTCTTCTGCTTCCTTTTATTACATTGGCTCTTCTTCCCTTACATGCCAATCCCCCAGAGACCAGCAGTCACCACGCAGGCATAACCCTGCCCCCCGTCCTTACTCCACCTCTCCTCCATCAAAGTCATCGAACTGTGATCTCCGGCCACGTACTCGAGCTCTGCTGGCGCGCAGCTACACCACTGAGGCACCTTTCATCCCCACGGCTCCGCTTAGTCCCCATAACTCAGCCAACACTCGGGTAAATTATGTTCCGTTTTACCTCCCTGACCTTAATGAACGTCCGTGGCTGTGTTTTACTTCAGTATACTTGTAATGAAAATGCCTACATGACTGATCAGAACAGATTCCCCAGATACAGGTGCAGTTGTGCGAGGCAAGGTGTATAACGTAATATATATTTGTTATATTTTACACAGTTACATGGCAAATCTCTAGCCAGTGTTGACTTATTTCTTCTTAGGGATCATCAGTTGGAGCCATGCCTGCCTCTGATGGGAACATCTTGGGAGAGGAGACCCACTTTGCCTCCTTGGCTTCAGATGGAGCAGGAGTTACCACACCTTCCCTGGACTACCCTTTCAGCTCCCAGACCCAAGCCAAAGCCCAGGGTAGCCCAGCTCCTTTCCAGCCCACATCTGAACTGGCCCAGTCAGAAAATGTTTTTACAAACCAAATCGCCACTCTGACCACAACTGTACAGCCAAACGAGACCACAAATTCAACCAGCACCAGGGATCCTACGGCATCCATGTCGAGTCAAAAGGAACTTCCATTCTGTGTTGATCCAAATTTTTGCCCTGATGCAGTTAATCAGGTAGGAGTTGATGATCTTGAGGGCCACCAGAACCACAAGTCCCAGGAAGAGAGCCACAAGACCTCTTGGGAACCAGCTGTGGAGCAAGGCAGAGGCCGGCAGGCTGCAGGCGTGTACAAGTACCTTTCCAGGACTGGGTCGTGGTCCGGCTCAGCCAGCCTTCCTCGTGGTTACCGGAGGTCCGAGGGCTCATCCCGTCTCTCTACTGCAATCACAGCCAGACCATTTGGGACCAAGCAGTCCAGGGTGTCCTCACTGCCGAGACTGTGCAATGTGAGTTCACTGCTATAGCACTGTGGTTCTTTGAATGGATTGGAGTTTAACTAAATGGTTTCCACACAGTAAGTCACCAAGTGGGGAAAAAATTAAATTGTTCATTTTTTTTCCTTTCCTTTTTTACCTTATGTTGTTTCCTGCCATGATATTGACTTAAAGAATAAGTCTGGTGTTATTAATGTATTATTTCATTTTTGTTGTCAAAAAATTCCAAGACCAAAACCATCCTTTAAAAACGGGTCACAAAGACATGATTTTAAATGGTAGCAGTTTTGAGGTTTTAGCTAACTTTCTTGTTGGCGACTGTTTTTCAGCCGTGGATTAATACACATTTGGCATGCTAACAAGTATTTACTTCTGCAGGACAGTGTAAGCGTGATCAACTAAAATGCCCATAGTCATAACAAAGGAAGGAACATGTGCACACAGGGCAACGGTGTGGATTATTGATGTTTTTTAATAGTTTTTGGACAACAGTGGAGGTCTATATAGGGTTTTTTTTCCCATGGGATTTGTTGATGACATACACATGGAATATCACCATTACATATCTGTTTTTTCCCAACTAAATATTTTAGTGGTAACTTATTGGCATACAAGTAGGCATACATAAAACATTTAACCAGTACTGTCAACTTTTTTTTTTTTTTTTTTAACTACCATCCTCCCTCTCTCCCGCCCACAGATAAAACTGGAACACTATATATCTAATGAATTTTATATTACCAACACGGTTAGTTTTCGACAGCCCGTCCCCATGATTCATTCAGGCTTTACATCCTGTTTCAACTTGAAATCTGTCCAGCTCTGAAATCAAGACGCTCTCAAAATGCTGGTGATTACAGGGATGGATGTGGTGGTACAACAGAGATAGGTCTATGTGTTTAAAAAGCATAAGAGCTTTTAAAGTAGATAACTTTATTCTACACAGTCTGGACTGTTATAATTCTGGCTTAATGGTGTGAGGCTCAGGAGGGTGCATAGGGACTTGTTTAGTCGGCCAGATAGGCTCAGACTAGTTAAAGTAATAAGAGCATTTCCTGTGTGTGTGTGCTATATTTGCTATATATTTTCTTGGAACGCCCGCCTCTTAATAATAGAAATGCTGCTGCACCATTGTGTCAACTCACTACAAGATTACACATTTTTATTTACATTCTTTACAAACTGTTCTACATCGATCAAATGTATCTGTATTGTCCTTCTGGGCACATCTTGTTTTTGTTCATCTCCAGGTAGACAACAACCAGGGTCTGCTGTTGAAAAGTGAGAAAGAGGAATCTCTTTCTCCACCCCCTGAATCTTCGCTCAAAAGACAGACTGCGTCCGCCCATCTGAAGGGTCAGTACCAGGCTTCAACCACACAGAAGAAAGCTAACAAGGAAAAGCAGAATGGTACAGAACAGGGGGAGGAGGTGAAAGGTGCCACTCTTTCCAGCCAGACCTCCTTCCAGATCACTGGCTATCACCATCAGCCCTACAACCAAACCCAGCTACTGCCGCAACCTTGTTCGAACCTGCAGGCCCACCACAACATAAGCTCGAGTCTCCCCTCTAATGTGAGCATTGGCCGCCCAAAGGTATGCTGTATTATTTTTCAGCACACATTTGTACTGTGTGTACATATTGATGCACTTGTAAAACCATGAACATCTTTGAAACTTGTAATGTTTGAATCTAGGATTTAATTATGTTGGATCAAACTGTACTCTTTCTAATTAGGGATTATCAAATAAATTTCATATATTGGCAGTGCCTGTTGATCAATAGAAAAAACAAATGAGCCAAAGTTGTCTAAGAAGAACACGGGCATGGATGGAAAAATAATCACTTTTCAATGTAGCTATTTTACTTGGTGCAGAGATCAGGCACTGATCAATATCTGCTGATATTTATTGTGACTTAAGTGACTGATCAAAATAACCAATTGTTAAAAAGTTTAGGCAAATAAATGAACACCACTCATGGCTTTCACTGCCTGAGATATCATGATCAGAGAGGCATGCAGAGGAGAAAGAGCAATCTAGAATTTTGACTAAGAGACAGAATTGCCTGTTTTGTATTCATAACATAACAATTTATAATTAATGATTGCTCTTATTAAAATAGCTTTCTATTTATGAAATGAGTAGCTGGTAGTGTAAACCAAAACATTAATATTTTGGATTACAACACAAGTCAAACTTGGAAAAAGTTTATATTCTTATAGAGTCTTCTTTCACTCATACAGGGATTTTCACTTATCTGGACTAATCAGACCTTCTCTCAGGACTGTTTGTTTGATTGACCTTTTGCAGAGCAGACCTTTTGGCTTGTCATGGCAGGAAAAACAGCGGTGTAATTGATAACATTAAAAACTATGGTATTCCATTTAGATGAGCTACGTCCAGGGTGCTAGTATTGTGCATGCTGGCTCACTGTTTTTCACCTGTGCTTTTCCTGTTATGACAAGTCAAAATGGTTGCCATGAAAAAGGTCTATTGACATTTCCCTCATTGTCCTGTTAGTTGTCTAGCACCTGTGAGGGTGACACAACTCAACTCCTTTTATTAGCACTGTTATTGGTACATGGCCTCCAGCTTATCTTTTTGAAGCTAATGTTCAGTTTTGGACGCTCTATATGAGGTGTTTTTAATATTCTGCCCACCTTATTTGATTAAATGGGGGTTGAAGAGACACCTTCCAATATAATTCTGTACCACCACTAACTTAAGCCACAAACATTAACGTAGCATTTAATCAGCATCTCCGACAACAAAAAAACCCCTGAACATTCTAAATGTCCCAAAGATGGCATTTGTTGCAGGGCTGCTGTGATGATTGGACTACATTTTACATAATAAACTGGTCCCTCGGTGTATCCCTTACTGTATTTGTGTAGCAGGCCTCTGAAGTTTCTAGTTTCCACCAGGAAGCACATGACATTGGATCTCAGGGTGTCACCTTTACGTGTGCGTGTGTTTCAGGTGGATCACAGTGACATGAGAGTGAGCCTTACTCTTAAACCCAACAGTAGACCAGACTTTGGTTTCCAGACTCATTGGGACTCGACAGGGGCGAGAGTCAAAATCATTCAACCTGGTAAGACTTTTTAACTCTGGATTACTAACATCACGTTTATGGTTAGGCTGACATAGTTTTGAGGATTGAGTCTTTTATTGTGAAACAAGGACATTTTAGTGAGAGGGATGGCAATGCTACATTGTGCTCACGATGTTTTTGTTTGGTTTTGTTTTGCTTCTCCACGAGGAAATTGGTTCCAACATCATGCACTTAGAAACAGAACAGTAATTCAAGACACTGACAAGTCTCAGCGTAGACAAATTGTCCCTACCGAAACACAAAAAATTATGTTACTGAGGCAATTTGTTGAGGCCTAAGACAAAGCAGCTTCTCATGTGGTAGGAAATGAGCAAAAACAGTTACTTTTTTATGCTAAAAAAGAGAGAAAATATAGATTTTGATTATCCAACACATTATAATAAGGGCACACTTGAACAGTGAAATTGTCATTAGGATGTTAAGTATTACTCTTTCTTTTGTGTGCATTTACCGCACATGCATAAAACTACAAAGTCACTGTAGCCAGTGATTTTAAAACTCAACCATGAATATTTAATAAGATGTGAGAGGACGTGTCACTTACTCGCTGCTATGTAGTTTTGGCTTACTGGCCTGCTTTTCAACTTGGAACAGCAACCTTGTCCTCAGTACTGCTGCTTGTTTCTCAGTTTGTGCTAAACAAATCATTTCTGAAGCTGATACCTTTTTTTTTGTTTTCTGTTTTGCTGTCCTTGTTCTCACCTTTTCTTAATTTTCCTGATGCCTGTCCTGCCTTCCTCAGGCAGTCCAGCGGAGCTTTGCCAGCTGTGTGTGGACGATGAGATTGTGGCTGTTAATGGAGTTGCGGTGGCACACATGAACTACAACCAGTGGAAGGATAAAATGACATCTTCCCTGCAAACCGGCAGTCTGACCATGGACATTCGGCGCTATGGCAACAAGGGTAAGATAATGAGCCAAAAAAGACAGTCATGTCTTTTACCGTCTTCTGAAATTACTTGTGATAATAACTTCTAACTAGCGGTCACAAACGTTGGTTTATAGTGTGGCCTTGGATTTGATGGCTGGTTGTTTTTATTAGATTGGAACACCAGTGAGGGGAGTCATCACAACCAGCCAGGCCAGAGCAGGATGACCCTCAATTTGACTGCCTCAGCGCCCGTTCTGATAGGTTGTCCTGATCACCATGCCAACAGTGGTGCCTCTACAGAGACCACAGTCAGGAAAGTGTCCAAATTCAATGGGCAGACAGACAATGTGAGCAATGTTTTAGCCAGTAATCACTTCAATTAAAAAATGAATGCAGAAAGCTTCTTCTGATAGTGCAGCATAATAAGTGGTGCTCATCAGGTGAATCTTGGTGTTCTCTCACCTACCCAGGTTTTACAAGGTAAAGCCATGCATGGTGCGCTTGCTGACAACCACAGGACAGCCAGAAGTAAAGGTAATAATAGGCATAAAGTCTGTAATAGCAATAACGTTCAAAACATGTAATTTCTCACTTTATCCGTCCTTCCTCTTCATGTAGATAATAATAATATTACTAGGAAAAATCAGTCAAGGAGGGCAGAATTTTTCAAACAGAAAGGTAAAATACCAGTTTGAATTTAAACTAGTGTAGCAGCTTTGGTGGCTGGTGCTTGGCTTGGTTAATTGTTGGGTATTCATTAAAAGCAAATCAAAATGCACATTTTCAGTAGGGTTTTTTATTTTTTTTTATTTTTTTAAAGGATTTTAAGAAGGGGCTGTAAATTAAAAGGAATCAGAAAATGCACGGTGATTAGATGAGAACTTTTACTTTAGTACAACCATAATAACATTAGTCTATTAGTATTTTAATCAAAGCAGCCTAACTACAAACTATAACAACTATTAAAACATTGCAGCATGTAGCATTTATTAATGTTCACTATATTTCTCCATCAAAGAGCCATTAATTGTTTATGCAAACTGGGGCAAAAAACTGTGGTTGCTAGGTAATGTTGTGCCAAGACAAGCACTGAGCTGACAGCACTCATCATGTCTATAATATACGGTGTGCAACAGATGCTTCTTTTACTGAAGTATTTCACGTTCTTTGTGTTAATGGGCTTGTAATTTTTAATTGGTGACTTTCTCATTCTTTTTCACAATGACTGATTTGTAATGCTGTCCTTTTTATGGTTGTTAGTGAATCTGATGTGTGTCCTACTACAATGGCTTCTCTCTCCAGGCTCTGCAGGATTCAGCTCATGGGTTTACTTGTGTGGTAAATGTTTGCAATGTGTGGGTTTATTTATTTATTTATTTTTTTTTTTACTGTACTCTGAGCAACATGCTAGCATCTAAAATCTGTTGTTGTGGCGCATCATCAGCAAATGAACAAAGCAGATTTGTGTTGTCATACAGTGTGTGGATACCCTTTTTTATTAATTTACTATGGCATGCTAAATTCTTTGCTCAACTGTTTCTTTTTCAGTATTTGCGTGCAGTATCTTTAACCTGGGGATACATTAGCAGATTAGTGTGCTGATCTACATACAGACTTGCTGAACCTGACATCCTGATCCTTGATCAGGACCAGTGGCTGTCAAAGATAATCTTAAAGCGTGAGAGGTCTACAGATTTAATCTTAACTACTCTCATCTACTGACACATGTGAGCCACCCAACATCTGATAGTTATAACCAGATATTCGAGCCAGATCTACAGGTAATGTTCTTTCAAACGGCAAGATTATAATTGCGTTCATTTTGTCCAACACTTTGTATTTTCAGTGAACATCCTAGCCACTAGTGCCTCTAGCAGGACTGTATACTAAATTTGTTGTGGCCTGCTAACCTCCAGCTGTGGAGTCCATGCAAACTGTACAATTCATGTTTCTGGCTACAGCTAGACCCAAAGTTTTTGTGCTATGTTGTAAGATGCTGCAAAATATTTGTCAAGGGTCAGTAGGATAAACAGTTCAGTTATCTAATGTGAAAGAAGGCAATGACACACAAAAATAAAAATTACATGATGCATAAAAAGATCATCCATTATGTGATCCAGTGCATTTTGCTTTGGATTCTGAGTCTTCTAATGTGTCCCCAGCCTTTGTGTGATGTATGTGTGACCTCTATGATTTACACACAACTTGATCATCTTCAGGAGATCTTTGCTGACCTGTTATTTTCTCATACAGGAGGTTCAGAATCTGCAATATCTGATGTAAGTTACCGCTTGATCAAAGGATGTTTGTGTGTGTGTGTGTGTGTGTGTGTGTGTGTGTGTGTGTGTGAGAAAGAGTTTGTGTACTGCACTGTGATCATGTTTGAGCCTACAGCCTTCTGTTTGTGCATCACCAGCTCCAGGTGCCATCCCTCAGCCCCTCCTCATCCAGCTGGTCGTGGGACCGTGAGGAGGATCGAAAGCGGCAGGAGAAGTGGCAGGAAGAACAGGAGCGCCTCCTACAGGTGAACACTATTTTCCCCAACACAGAACTGCATCTTCTTTTAAAGTTTAAAGCAACATACAAGGTTGTGTCTTTGTTTTCAGGAGCAATACCAGCGGGATCAGGAGAGGCTGGAGGCAGAGTGGCAGAGGGCACAACAAGAGGCAATGGGGGAGTTAAACAGGAACTCAAGGGTAATGTTGTGTTTTTAATGTTTTTTTGTTGTTGTTGTTGGTTTTTTTTTAATCGGCAGCTTAAAAAACACATCTGCCACCCAAGCACATCTGTGATTACCGTGCTGACAGTAATAAATACAACCTGCTACCCACATCTTTACTGCTAATTAGAGGCACATGAACCATTTGACAGAGTTGTAGCTTTTAAGTGCTATAGACTGTTTCTACAGAAGTATGTCATTTCTTTTCTTTATTATTATTATTTTTTTCATGTATTTGAAGCAAAACACCTTTGAGATGACCAATGGACGTGAGAGGCCTGCCAGCATCCGGCCCCATGTGAATGGACTGACAAACAAAACCAGAGAAGAAGAGCAGAGTGCTGACAGAGATGAGCGGAAGGAAGCGGGATCAAAACCTCAAAGTAATGCACAAGGAGTGCAGGATGACAAGATTACTGAACAAGCCTGGTAAATAAACAACACTGTCGACTCTTTTCCAACTTTGCTGAGTGTAACAGTGTTACATATATAGTGTAATCATTGTGCTTACTATTGAAAGCAAGATTAGACATTTTAGTTATATTTTTTTTTAAACAGGACATGATTTTTTTTTTTTAACTTGTCATGATCTCTTCTACACTGCTTCCGAATATGCTGTGCTTCCTGTTGCTTTTGCTGTGCCTTCATGCTATTCATGTTCTACCTCAGGGCTGAGGATTCCTGTGGCTTTGCTCAGCTGTCTCCTGCACACAGGTCAGAACAAGACTAGCTCAGTTTCCCCTTATTTTCAAACACTCAGTATGACTGAGTATATAGTATATGTTACCGTATAATAGTTCGTAATATTTATCTTTGGGCATAAAGGTCCTTGTGTAGTATGTTGTTCTACAAACACAGCATAGTATTGTTTTTTTTTTAAATAACTAATAAAGCAAGATGATTGGCTGTTTTTGTTAGGTGGGTATTATTTACCTTTACCCCTTGTGAAAGAATAACCCACCTTAAAGCCAACATCTGCATGCAACCCGTTTGTTGCAGACGCTAAAACCCCTATTTTTCCTCAAAAATCCTTTTATTAAAGAAAAAATTTTTGTAGAATGATGTGGACTGTTTTCCACCCATAGGGCAAAGTCCTTGTCTACCCCAGCATTAGCTGGCCCCCACAAACAGACAAGAGGTTAGTATACCTTCTGTCATAATATTCCCCTCTGTTCTGGTGATGTACTGGGCTAACCCCCGAAACTTTGATTGGTCCAGGTGATGAGAGGAAAAGAAAAGGACAATCTGTGTCTAAGGTTGAGCATGAAAGGCAGCAGATTTTGGAGGAGATGAAGAAAAGGACTCAGCTTCTGACCGACAACAGCTGGATACGTCAGCGCAGCAGCAGTTTTTACAAGGAACAAATCTGTGTTGGGGTTCCTCTGAAGAGGTGGGTGTATTTGTACCAAGTGGGACTTGGCTGCATCTTTTTAGGCAGCTGTTTGTTTGTTTCATAGCTTTTGGTTATGATATTTCCTTCGTCTCTTCCTTTTACCCTCTTACTACCGTTTTCTGAACTGTGACGTCTCTGCAGGCATGAGTCTCTGGACAACCTGGATACTTGGCGTCAGTGCCCACTCTCGACCGCTACATTCAGTTACCCTCGTCCACACTCAGCTGCCGCAGGTTACTGTGCTCCCAGTAGGAACTCCTCCTCCCGCTACAGCACTGGCGCAATATTATCCCAGAGATACACATCCATGGACCCCTCTCATTATGGCAGGTACATGATAATCATGTGAATATAGAGCTTGTCTCTGTTGTGCATATTGTATTGTGTTGTTTTCTGATACATTTTGGACTCACACTGTTAACATGTGCTGCCCCAGGATGGTCAGTGGCAGGAGGACTTGCTGTGTGTGTGAGCGTGTCCTGGGTAGTGGGGCAGCCATGGTCATAGAGGCCCTTAGTCTCTGCTTCCACCTCGCCTGTTTCCAGGTGAGAGGTCATGACCGGTTTAAGGTGCGGTCACAGTAGCCCCAGTCCCTGCAAATGATTATTCAGTCTCTGTTTCACTTCTGTGGAAGCGGTTCCTGTTTTGGTACGAGCTCCGTCAGTTTCGCAGGTCAGAGTTCACCTGTGTTCAACTTCGAGACTTTGGGGGGGGAGTCCACATATCACAAAAAAAAATTACACTTGGTTGAGATGGAGAAATTGGTATCGATTTTAAAACAAAGTGCAGTGGAAACAGCAAATGAATCATGACGTACATGAAGCAACGGACTTATTTGTCACTCAAGCTTTCAGCTCCGCTGAAGAGACGAAAAATGGCAGCAAACGAAAATATAATATGTGTGGGCATAAAACAAATAGCCGTCAAGTCATTCAAATGTATTTATAGAGCACATTTCAAATGTTTGTACAGAGAAATTTAAAATACAGTTAATGATTAAAAACTAAAATAAATAGATAAATAATATACGGACACAATACACAATAATAGATAAATACATGGAACAAATTTTCCATATTTCCATCACGTTTTCCACATGGCACTCTTTTTTTTAATTATGTTATGGCTGTCTTCTTCTGCAGTGGTATAATTGCACCCAACTGTAGAATTAGCGCCACCAGCTGTTTATCTCGAGGCACACAACTCCTAATATTCACATAACAGTAGTGAATGGAAACACGCATTCAGTTGTCTTGAAATTTGTTTAAAATTTGCGCTACATTTAGATGGAAACTTGACTAGAGACCACTCCACGATCATTCTGCCCAATATGTATTGCCTGCATCACATATGACATGACCATTATTTGGTGTTTATGATGGGGAATACTTTCACTGAAGACTGTGACCGCACCTTCAGTAAGATCAGCAAGAGTCTCATATCTGTAGTTTATATTATAGTAATATCAGCTTTACAGGCACCTGTACACTTCTGACACCTTTCTATGCTTCTATCTTTCTTAACCAGTCTGTGTAAGGCGTCTGGCCTAGTGGAAATGTCTGGTGTGGTAGTCCTGTGTGCCATTTCTCTCTTGGCCTCTAGTTTTCTGCATATGATTGGTTGAGTGGAAGAAGTCAGCCCGCTGACCTGCTTAGCTCTTAGATGCTTATTGTGAAAATCTCACTGGCAGAGGACCCCCAGATTTAGTTGACCCAGGTTATTTAGCATGTAGATGTAAAGGTCGATTCACTTCTATTTATTGTAGAATATATATATAATATATATATATATATATATATATATATATATATATATATATATATATATATATATATATATATATATATATATATATATATATATATATATATATATATATATATATATATATATATATATATATATATATGTGCTTGGGTGGCAGACGATCTGGTGATTTAGACACAAGGCCCACGTTACAGGTCAGCTGAATTTCTCTGAAATAGTCCTTTTCTCACTTCTCTCTCTCAGTGTGTGGGCTGCCACCGACATCTCGGAGGAACGGAGATCGGAGTCCAGGTTCGAATCCGAAACAGGAAGCCCTACTGTGAGCCCTGCTATTTCCAACTCAAGTGTGAGTATTGGTCTTTGTGAGGTGTGATATGTATCTGAGAGAATCAGTCGAGGTCATTTTCGCACATTTTCTGTAGCTCATGTCACTAGCCTTCCCAGATAGTTTTTTTAGTTATTTTTTTTTTTTTAATTTTCTGCTCAGACTCTTGCTGAATCAATACAAGTGTTCTTTTATGGCTAGTTTCCTTGCTGTGAAAAACGACAGCTAATCACACATTAAAACCAAATCACTGTCCAGGAAACTTTAATTTTATTTGCTTGTCAAGTAAAAATCTAACTCTATTAATGTTTAACATTTTAGCCGCTGGTGCCCCCTCCATGTGACCAACATGCTGTACTCCAGATAACAGAGTAAGCAGCCGAATCACTGGGAATTCCTGTTGGATAAAACTATGAAAACACAGTGGAAACATTGTACATACAGCCAAGCCATGACTTTTGTGTTTTACAGTAATTACTGATAAAACTGTAAACTCTATGATGTGATGTAAAATCTTGACAATCTGTGGATCCACAGGCAAAGTAGACTCTTAATGGCTGTTTTCTTTTTTAATCAAATATGGTACTTTGTTTGTGTCTGCTAATTTGTTTCCATGAAAGTTAATATGAAATAAAGTAATGATGGGGAATTATTAGTGTTTGATTAATGCTTTTATTTTAATGTTAGTGTTGCTCTTTGTCATATCCTTGTTATATTTGATATTTTCCAACTAGTGCATTAAAGATATCAGATATTTCTTGTTAATGTAACCCATGTATGGAGGCACGTTTTAACTTGTAATGAAGCACTTTCTGTTCTATTGTAATCTCACCAAGTGCACTTTGGGATAAATCAGTGGTGTGTGTGTATAACGCATATATTTCTCTCATGAAAATGGGCATCTTAACTGAAATGTTTTTGTAAATAAAGTGCACTGAACATAATCTATTAGGGTTTTTATTTGTTATTCATATGTGTACCACATGGTGGCATCATTGGTCTCCATAGTAAAAGAGAAATTTCAATGTCATACTGCACCTAGAGATGTCATTATTTGAATATGCCCAAATTATGAGATCGAACTATTTGAGCAGTGACAAATTTGTAAATGTTTTGTGTACAATACTACTTCTATTTTGATATTTCTATGACATGAAAACTAAAGTACAACTACTTGCCAGCATGTACTAATATCACTTTAGCTGACTACAATCCATCCATTATCTATAACCGCTTATCCTTAGAGGGTTGTGAGGGGCTGGTGCTGATCCCAGCTGACATTGGGTGAGAGGTGGGGTACATCCTGGACAGGTCTGACTACAATGGCATCTAGTAATAGGTAATCTAATTAACTAAACAAGAATTAACAACAGCTACAAAGATGCAGCACATTTTACATGAGGTGTCTTATGCTGTCAAAAGAAACTGGACAGAAACAAAGTTATTTAAATGTCAACAAATCTTCTGCCTACCCTGATTAGTGAGAGTATAACCTTTCTAAACTGTTGTGTAATGCAACAACATTTCATCTGTGTAATGCATCAACAGTTCTCAGAAATAAAATTGGACTAAATGCTGTGCTTGTTTGCTCTTGTGTAGTAAGGTATATGGGTAAGGAACTGCTAGTAAACCTGTATAGTTAATCAGTACATATATTTTCTCGTGTTTAGCTGGTAATTAATTCTGTTGTTATGACTTCTTATCTGTGCCGGTGAACTACAGCATCAATAAATGTCTTTGTTCAAGTATTTCAGAACTTGTATATATTTAAGAGGTTTCCTCTTTCTCTTTCTTTATCTAACTCTGCTGTAGTACGTAGTGTTTGGTTAAACAAAGAGCGTTTTATCATGAAATATTCCCATAGAATATCTGTGTCTTGTAATTCTTATATGGTATTTCTTGTGAAGACAGCCCAGATATAACTGCTTTAAAGTCCATTTTTGGCAACATTTACTAATGGAACCAAGTATGTTTTATATAAACTACTGACGAAGTGCGCTGCAAGCCACAGTAATTTCTCCTTAAGTGTAAAGGAATGCTTTTTGCTTTTCAAAATGTCTGTTTGTAAAACTTTTAAACACGTAAAGACTTGTTGGCACTGCAGAGAGTATCCTTTGTCCATTTATAGTTATTATACTAATTCCCATGAAAATCTTTTTTTTTTTGTAATGCTTTGCAGAGCACATACAATTCCATTCACCTCTGTTGTGTTGGGGTAAGCAAGAAAATGTTTTGTTATTTGGGTGAGCTGACTTTTTACAGGAAATTGGTGAAGCAAGGTTAAGAACGACAGAAGGGAAGAGAAAGTTTTCTGTCCTCAGGCCTTTAAATGGGGAAGTGCAATGCACTAAAATGGTAGATTCAGTCTCTGGCATCCAAAATAAAAGACGTCTATGGTTGTGTGCTCACTGTAGTAAAAAGTTATAGGGAAATGTGGACATTTAAAAAGTTGGGAGTTTGAGGTGACCTTTTGTTTGAATCATGAGGAAGGTTACACTGCAGCAATATATCCTATCTATGAGTAAATGTAGTACTGCAGCAATAAAAGCAGTATGTCATCCATATGAGGAAGTAACAATGCAAGTCACATTTAACAGCTCACTCAGATCTCGCTGGTACTCTTCCATCTGACATTTATGAACAATCTTCTTTTTTCTCATGCCACCATTCAACTCAGATGAAAGATAGGAGTTGAGGAAAGGAAGCTACAAGAATAGCATTACAAAGATGTTATTGTCATTGTGGCTGTGACCATGGTGGTTTTTGCTCTCTGTGGACCAAGACAGGCAAAACTGAGATGTTAAACATCGGTCATCCAGCACTCTTGGCCTGATAGATGGAAATGTTTTTTATGGTTTACTGTGACCTGGTCTTTTGGAAGGGGGATATGAGTTCCCCAAAGGCACAAGTAGAGACATTTTTCAGTTTCTGACATGCTCCATCTGTTTGGGGTGACTCTCTGCCTGACCCATTTAAATACAAGTACAGAAAGCTGGAATCAGCAGAGGGTAAACAGAACGGACAGGCTACACATGTAGAGACATTAGTTGTTTCAAATTTAGCTTGAGAGTTGACAGATGAACCAGATTGACTGTGTGGACAATGTTTACAGAGCAGAGATGTTTAACATTCCTCTGTGTAATGGTTAAACTCTCACTCCATCAGTGAGATTTAATCCTTTTATACCATGTGCACCAAAATGTTAGCTTTTTTTCCTAGTGATCAGTCAATCAAATCCAGATTACAGTAGAACATAACTGTCTTCAGTTTGCAGCATTTTTAGAACTGTAAAATGTACAGTAATTTGTCCCTTAGCTTACCTGAGATTTAATGCTTTAGTGCTGTTTGGGGCATCATATTTTAGAAATGAGCAAAGCCTAATCAAAGCTGAATGGAAAGTTGCACTTAGACATCAATGTCATCTTAATATGTGCTAAAAAACAAACAAATATTTGGACCACGAACAAGTGGACAGCTGTTGAATACTGCTGATTTATATGTTTGGGCATCTACAAAGAGGCTGCCAGGTGGATGTACGTTTTTAAATCTGTCTAACTGACAAGTGTAAATGGGGGAAAAGTAACCATGAGACACATGATGGGAGAGATCTGTCTTGAGCATCAGGACATTTTCAAAAAGCTACTGTGGCTGTTTTTCTTGTTTAAGACATGATTGCAGGGCAGCCATGTGGAAAATCTTGACCCTGGTCTTTGTCAAAGAATCTTAAGAATTTTTAAGGCTCCTGTTGCTTCCTTTGGGTATAGGAAACCACCTAGATATTTTATTTTTATTTTTTTTCATGGGAGATGCCCCAAGGCTTTTATTTATGGTGCTATTTTAAAACTGCTTTTATTGTTGGTTTTAGTGGAAACAGATTTTCATGAAAAACTCTCCCTACAAAGTTTCTCTAAGAGGTTCTCTGTCCAGTTGGCATCCACATCCACTTTAAATCTTGTTTGTCTTTGCAAATGTAAGCCCTTTTCATTACTAGTCTTGCAAGGTTTTAGAGAAAGTAACTTCCTCTCAGTGGTTTTCCCGCATGAATATGAGATCTTGTCTGAAAGATCTTTTCTGAAGTTTTATAGCACAAAAACTGCTCTGATTTAATAACTGTTTCACAGCTGAGACTCGTTTTCCTAACAATACAGCAAACAGTAGGAGCTGTAGATCTAACAGCTTGACATTAAAATGCTGACAGGCTGCATAAACAGGAAAGCATTATGACATGAGGAAATGGTTACAAGTTACAAGTGAGGCACTAACCCCTTCTGTCTACCTGTCAATCATCTGTTACCATTGTACTATCTGGACTGACTATCTGGACGACACAGGAAGCAACGAGGAAGAAGTGGGAGTGTCTGGGCCTTGCAGATATCTGGTGAGGATCCTGTCAGTGGAACATAACTGCTATAACATTGTCCAGAGCCCAAACAGACGGGCAGAGAGACATAGGCGTCCAGCTCAACGGACAGATAGGCGGGATGACCAGGAATCTGTTTTTACAATCCTCACTTAAACTGTATTTATGACAAAATTATGATTTTGGGCCATAAGAAGAACTTTAACTTCTCTTAAAAGTCAGTTAATCACACGTACAAACACTGCCTCAAAGGTTGTTCATACAGGTTGTCTGGTATTTAGAACTTTTTTAATGGGGAACAACTAAAAGAGTTCTAACAAGACTAAGAGTCTACAATCATGCGAGCGGCTCTGAGATTGTACTTACAGTAGGCGCAGTGGTTCAGCTGCAAATGCTAACATCAGCACGTGCTAAAATGCTTACAGTAACAGTGCTAACATGCTGATGTGTAGTAGGTATAATGTTTACCGTGTTTACCACCTTAGTTTTGCTTGTTATGCATGCTAACATTTACTTGTTCGCACTAAGCACAGCTGAGGCTAATGGGAATGTCAAAAGTCAGGGGATCATCAAAGTTATTACTATTCTTCCTGAGGGGGACGTGAACCATGCAGTGATTGTCGAGATACAGCAGGTAAAATAAGTATTGAACACGTCACCATTTTTCTCAGTAAATATATTTCTAAAAAGGTGCTATTGACATGAAATTTTCACCAGATGTTGGTGACAACCCATGCAATCCACACATGCAAAGAAATCTAACCATAGATGTTCATAAATTAAGTTATGTATAATAATGTTAAATGACACAGGGAAAAAGTATTGAACACACTTACTGAAATTCATTTAATACTTCATACAAAAGCCTTTGTTGGCAATGACTTCTTCAAGATGCCTCCTGTATGGATAAATGAGTTGCATGCATTGCTGAAGTGGTATTTTGGCCCATCTTCCACACAAACAGTCTTCAAATCTTGAAGGTTCTGTGGGCCTCTTCTCTGAACTCTGATCTTTAGTTCTTTCCATAGATTTTCAACTGAATTCAAGTCAGTTGATTGGCCGGGCCATTCTTGCAGCTTTATTTTCTTTCTCTGAAACCAATTGTGAGTTTCCTTGGCTGTGTGTTTGTGATCATTGTCTTGCTGAAATGTCCACCCTCGTTTCATCTTCATCATCCTGGTAGATGGCAGCAGATTTTTATCAAGAATGTCTCTGTACATTTTTCCATTCATCCTTCCCTCAATTATATGAAGTTTGACAGTACCGTATGCTGAAAAACAGCCCCCACACCATGATGTTTCCACCTCCAATCTTCACTGTTGGTATGGTGTTTTGGGGGTGATGTGCAGTGCCATTTCTGTGTATTATGGCATCCAAAGAGTTCAATTTTGGTCTCATCTGACCATACTATATTCTCCCAGTATGTCACAGGCTTGTCCAAATGTTGTGCAGCAAACTTTAAATGAGCTTCAACATGCTTTTTCTTAAGTAATGGAGTCTTGCGTGGTGAGCGTGCATACAGGCCATGGCGGTTGAGTGCATTACTTATCGTTTTCTTTGTACAATTGTACCTGCTAATTCCAGGTCCTTCTGAAGCTGTCCACAAGTGGTCCTTGGCTCTTGAACAACTCTTCTGATAATTCTTTTCACTCCTCTGTCAGAAATCTTGCGAGGAGCACCTGGTCGTGGCCAGTTTATGGTGAAATTATGTTCCTTTCATTTCCGGATTATGGTCCCAGCAGTGCTCACTAGAACATTCAGAAGTTTTGAAATCCTTCTGTAACTAATGCCATCAGTATGTTCTGGATGCAAAGGTCTTGAGAGAGCTCTTTGCTTTTGCCCATCATTTCTTCTGATACACCTTGGTAATGAGACACCTTTTTAGTTTTCCCATGTTAGTTTTTCCTATTTATGGATATTGATATTATATACCTCCATTACTGCTGTGCAATATCTTAATAATCTCATTAAGCTACACTTAACTCAACAGTACTTGCACCACTACTTATTACTTATATTATTACATTGTATTATTATACTGTATTATCATCATCAACCGGTAAACCCACTTGGTACCTCACACTTATTTTATCTTATACTTATACCCACCTGGTGGGTATAAGCTGCTGAAACAGCTGATATTAATTTGCACTGAAAAGGGGCAGGATTGCTTTCTAATTACTGGTTGTCTTGGCTTTCCATTCCTTTTTGCACCTCCCTTTCTTCATGTGTTCAATACTTTTTCCCTGTGTCATTTAACATTATAACACAACTTAATTTATGGACATCTATGGTTTGATTTCTTTGCATGTGTGGATTTCATGAGTTGTTATCAACATCTGGTGAACATTTAATTTCAGTAGCACCTTTAGAAATATATTTACTGAGAAAAATGGTGACGTGTTCAATACTTATTTTACCTGCTGTATTACACTCAAAAACTACAAATGTCAACCTCCTCGTGGCACTACAGAATAAGTCATTGGATCACCAAAGTCATTAGGACTCATCCTCTGGGGACCACAAATGTCTTTACAAATTTTCACGGCAATCTATCTAATAGTTTAAGTCTAATTGAGATATTTCAGTCTGGACCAAAGTGATGGACTGACTGACCCACCGTCATTGCCATCCCTTGCTTGCATCTCCAATAGCATGGATTAAAAAATGTGCTACAGTGCTTTTTGTATATTACGTCAAGGGGAACAGTCTTGAAATTTCTGAAATCATACAAAACCAGATTAGCTGCAAAACCACAGAAAAGTAAATATGTACAAGCTAATTGTGTAAAGGTGATAGTTCCTCCAAGATCAGTTACTGACAGGAAATATAGTTTTGTTGAGCCATTGCACCAAGAATAAAAATAATACAGTATCTTACTATTTGTGAAATGGCATTACAGCTCAAATTAAAGTGACCTTACTAACAGTCTCACAGGCCAACTTACACACGCAGAGGATGATAGGATGGTTCAGTTTTGGACTTTGAATCAACTTCCTCCACATCTTGCCCTTTCAGACAGCCTGGGGGGGGGGCTTGGACTTCTTGTGAAAGGAACAGCCACAGCAGGGGAGGAGGATGCTCCTTCTTTTTCCTCTCTGTTCCCTGCAGCTGATTGATGCTGGCAGCCTTTTACCTTTTAGTTTACCGGCACAGTGCAAGTCTCAGCTCTGTCGCTGGGAGCTTCACCAATCTCCGGTCTGCTGCTGGGTGCTGAGAGCAGCTCAGCGGAGACTGGCGACATTTACACCCTCCCTCTACCCAATAAAACGACACGGAGCAGACAGGGAGAAAGAGCTTTATGGTCAGAAGCACTAAGGTTGAGTCCTTGAAGGAGACAGATAACATGGAGGATCACAGATTTTAATCAGTCTGTCTGCAGCTACACCTGGGTTTTCTCCTCCTTTTGGCTGATAGCATGACATACACTTTTAAGTGTTTCAAAAGCAAAAAAGTTGCATGTAAAAGCCAGAAGAATTAAGAAAATCTATATCCTATAAAAGTATTTTAAGCACCCAAACTTACTGAACTGTTCATTGTAATTTCATGCATTCATATTTGTGCATTGATTCCACTTCACAAAAGACCTTGTTAAATAAGAATAGTCATGCTTGTTTTGTTGACAAGAAACAGATTTAAGAAATACAATCAAAAGTTAATTTTTGCTCTAAATATATTAAAAGAAGTTAAAACATAATTTAAATCATATTTGTTTTTAATTGCCTCTTGCACACAACTTGTGAAGACATGAGATGTCTTTGATAAAAGTCAGTTGCTGTTCAGGGCTAGCTTGATTCTTCCACTAACTTCTTGTGGCAGTGTGATTTGAAAATGTAAAAGCATATTGCAGGCAGCTTTAATGCTGCTGCAGGTAGTGTTATATGAGGCAGTTCCTTTAAATAAAACTAGGCTGTACTGTTGAAGGTTTTGTGTGGTGGTGTCGTGATTAAAAACATGATCTGATGTTTTTTTACTTTGTGTTGCATTGCTGTGCTCTCAGCTACAAGAAACAGGATAGTAGACGAACAACAGCTTGTCGTGTGCAGGTTTGTATGTCTTGTCTTATTGCTGGATTTCACTGAGGCTGATGTCAGGCTGGCCTTCACAGAGTCTTGCAGGGGGGAGCAAAGATCTGACTAGAATTTATTATTGCTTTAATTTCCTGCATCTTACCTTTTCTCCAGTGCAGTGATTGGATTTCATACTGTACTTGGACACAAAAACACACACACACAAAATAAAAAAAGCATTAACTCCAGAATGTACTGCCCTGCTAACGTAACATCACTCCTTGTAATTGACGAGGAAAAGAGGTAATTTAAAGCTGCCGTCCATTATGACAATAACAAAACTGCCAGATTGTAAAAATGAATGATGTTGCAGTATGAAAGATATCTGCATCAAATTGCTATGGATTAGAGTGTCACAATTCAAGAGCATAGTTGAGCTTTCAAATGATGGATTGTGGCTTTAAACAGTGTTTGAGTGGCTCTGCCAGACGGCCGCTCCAGTGGAGGATTTGTGAAAGAGGATGTTTGTTTTCTTGTGAAAGTGCTGGTGGTGTTTGGAGAAAAAGAAAAGGTCACTAATACATCATGTTCACTATGATGAGACACAAGTACACACAAGGACATTTCTTTTTTTAGTTGAACACAATTCTGAGAACTGTTAATGCTTCAAAGAATACATGGACCCTTAATGGTTTCACTGCTTGGTAACACAAACACTTAACTGGGCTAATTATGGGTTCAGGTAGTGAGCAAACAGTGATGGAACCCTGTTGTGTTACAATATGTGTACTTTACATTAGCAGTCAATGGCTGCAAAACTTCTCAGGGTTTGTTCAAGCACTGAGGTGTTTGCCCTAATACCGAGATAACTGAGGAGATAAAAGAGCTTTAAATAAAGCTCCTGAACAAGTGAGTAAGTGGACCATGAGCTGAGTTTTTTTGTCAACTGCTGTTTCCAATGTCAAGAATGAAATGTCAAGTACAACTTTTAAGAAAACATGGATGAGAAGTCCTAAAGGTGCTCAGAATCATGGAAATTCTCCATATTTCCATGACAACTGAGCAAACTCAATACGCTAATTAGGGCCATGTGATCAAAAGGTCCAGAACAAGGGAGTAAGTGGACCTTGAGTTGGGATTGTTTCCAGGTTGAAGAATGAACTGTCGAGCTCTGGTTTGTTCTGCTATTAGAGCATCAGAAACTTTACAGATATTTAAAGGGACAATCTGTAATTTTTGACAACAAGTATTTGAGGTTTATAAAAATGATGAGTTTGAGAAATAGATTAAATATCAACAAATCGAATTATCAAAGGGGAGTGATCCCAGGTTCCAGTCTTTTTGTTAAGATTTTTGATTACATTTGGATCACTGTTTGCGTCTTAAAAGGAATAGCTCATCGTTTTGCCTTCTTGCCCAGAGTTAGATGAGAAGCTTAATTAGCTTAGCTAATTAACAGATTAACAGGTTATATCTTGTTTGTTTAATCTGTACAAAAACTGAAGTGTAAAAACAAGTTGTGGTTTTATTTATGTCATCATTGAGCTTTAGAGGTGGCATAGGCAGGTAGGCAGCTTTTATTACTGTCAGACGGAGCCAGGCTAGCTGCTTCCCTCTGTTTCCGGTCTTTGTGCTGAGCTAAGCTAACCTGCTGCTGACTGTAGCTGTATTTAACAGACATAAATGAAAGTGGTATCAATCTTCTCATCTAACTTGCTACTAGAAAGGCAATAAGCACATTTCCCTAAATGTTGAATTATTCCTTTAAAATGTTTTGTTTTTGTCATGTAACAGATGCTTTTGTGGCCCAGCCAGATTTACTACGCTGACATACATGAATAAAATATATCCACTCTGCAAATGAACACAGCTGTGGAGTGTTTGATGTTAAGTGAAATCCATGTTTAATTAATAAAGACTTATTGCTGTTTTAAGTAGATTTAAGGTGACTAAGGTGAATATTTTGCAGTTGACTTGCTGGTTTTTTATTACAGTATAAGCTTCATGGTGGCTACAGTACTAATGTTTGTTTTAATTATCAGAGAGCCACCTAAAGTCACCCTTCTGAAAACATCATGTGGAAAAACCATATCCTCACTTCTTTCTTTGACTTTTTTTAGCCTTTCAGTCCTTTTGTTATCGTTAAATCTATAGTCAGATTTTCAACCACACAAAAGTCTGAGAGGTTCCCTCATTTTTCATGCTCATGCTTCAGTTCAATTCAATTTTATTTATATAGCACCAATTCATAGCAGAAGTTATCTCATTGCACTTTTCCTATAGAGCAGGTCTAGACCGTACTCTTTTTAATATTAATTACAGAGACCCAACCCAACCTTGGACAGAACCAGACTCAATGGTGGGCGGCCATCCACCGCTGCCGTGTTAGGTTAGGTTTCACAACTAAGCTTGAGAAATCCTGCAGTACCCAGTATTGATAAATGGCTGTCATTACTAGCTGTGAAGGAGCTCTGCTGTAAATGGGACATTTCAGAATGCTCTTAGATTTAGCTTAGGGCCATTGTATTTTATTTTCTGCTCTCACACCTGATCTAAACAAAGAGAAACACAGCTTGGATTAATTATTCATGTGTTGTTCTCTCTGTAAACAGCGTGAAGAGCTGGATAAATGAAACAGTATTAAAGACATGCAGGTCACAGTGAGCTAGAGGCTGATATGAATAAAGCCAGCACGTCTCTGTTATCTTCAGCTCTGCAAATTGGCTAATTTTGCTCTCTTTATCTGTCTCCCTCCTGCGCTCTGTTCATTTGTGTGCGTGCGTGCAACATTTTCAGCGTTTGGCCGATAGTTTTCTTACAGAAAAAAAAAATAGCATACATTGAGTGAAATGTGTTTTGGAGGTGTTTTATCACCAAGGACACACACCACATACACACACACACAACAAGGTCTGTAATAGAAATAGCTGCTTGGCAGAGAAACTCATAATCACATCAGAGGAACGAAAAAAGGACATTTAAATTTAATTAAGTGTTTTATGTGTCTTTTGACTAACATTTGTCCTGATGATCTCAGTCTAATGTAGAAGATATAAGGTATTAGAGGGCATCCTTGCCCATCAGAGCAATTTAAAGCATTCAACCATTTTGCTTTCTCATAACACGCAATGTGAGATTTGATCTGATTTTGCTGAGGACAGTGAGCACTACGTCCTGTTTCTGGAGATCATACTAGAGGAAAAGTTGTGGTCGATCCTTCCTTTTTTCTGTCCAGATGGCAGCATCAGCTGACAGCAGTTACGTTGTTTCTTGTATAGACATGTCTATCTTTGAAGCTCTTATGAATCTGCTTGGTAGCAGAAGTCTGTGTGGGAGGTTGGGTTGTTGGAGAAGTGCGTGCACATGTGTGAGTGTGCGTGTGTGTGTGCATCTTTGTTTGTGTATATGTCTTCATATGACTTTGCATATAGAGAGTAAGGGAACAAATCCCCCTTAATATATTTTACAGTAACAGCTTCAGTGCTCCTGGACACCTAACAAATAAATGATTCATTTTGACACATTTGTATTCAAGCACACTCTAACACAGCCCACACAAAGCCTTTTTTGTATTAGACTTGATCCTGGGATAGCTTGGATTTGTGCCCCAGGATCCCACAAGGGAACAGACATTTGATTACTGTACTTGTCAGCCAAAGAGAATACCCACCCCCCCACCCCCCAACCCCCCTCCTCCTTCCCATCCTGTCCAGAGGAGATAACAGAGCTCTTCTGTGTTGCAGAGAAGGACACTCTGCTATGCTTTGCTTTTCGCTACAATTTGCTGGCATTTATTTTAATTTTAGCTTGAACTGGACATAAAATCTCCTCCTCAGGTAAAAGAAGAAATAATTCAGTTGAAACAGTTGTGAAAATGTATATAATTCAGTAATTTACATAACTTAATATGATAAACCTCTGTGGGGAGAAATGAAAATGCAGAGTTACTCTTTCTCTTTTGGTTTAAATTATGTTCAATGTGCAGAAATAAGAAAATTCACAACGGAGTTTTGAATTAAGGCAACTTGTCTGTCATTTGTATATTTTAGTATTGTAGTAATTTTAGTGTATATTTTTTTGCACCATGACTGATGTCAGCGTTTACTAGAAAACACGACTTGATGGCAGATTATATCTGACATAATGTAGCTGTTGTTATTCATAACATCACCTCTCTCTCTCTTATTGATTCAGTGTTTCAATGTTAAAAACAATATGATGTGACTTAATTCAGGTCAAATTCTAATCAAAACATTTTGCTGGCATTATAGTTATCTGAGTTAGTTGATCTCTAAATATGTCCTTACTTGTAAAAGTATCCATGACTGAGGTCAGATCTGATCGCACAAGGGAAAAACCCTGCTAGATGAATATATCAATGATGGTCTTGTAAATTTCTAAAATGCCTTCTCTCTTTTTGGCAAATTCACAGAGAAGTCACCAAAACACTGGTGACCTGAGAAGACAAAAAACATGCTTACTTGTGTGAAAAGAAGCATCTATGTATTTGAAAAACACATAAATCTTGCTGTATATATAATATATAATAGTTTTCACAGTGAACTCAAGGGGACAATGAGGTGGATAGTGTTACACTTTATTTGCTGGAGCTTCATATCTAAAGAGAAAACAATGACAACAGCTCATAGATGGCACAGAACATTGTAGCATTGTGAAAAAGTCCCAATGTGTAATCTTGAAAGCTGTGATACTGTATATGTGCTCGATAAAATCTAATTTAACAAACAAAAAAACAAAAACAAAACAACTGATAAAAGTATCATACCAAAGAAGCAACTTACTGTCTTCCATACCCCCCCAAAAGAATTAAACACTTGAGAGTTACAAGGAGGAGCTGTGGGTCAAAACCAGACCAAACATTAAGCTATTTACAGCACACACTGTATGTCCTAGTTAATGTGTGCAGAACATCAGTAGCCTCTCTACAGTAACATGACAATGCAAGCACAGCTCAGTAAGGATCAAAAGAACCAGCTGCTAACATTTCTGCCAACCTGAGTAACCATTTATGTAATTCACTTAAGAACAAAACAGTCTTTGTGAAAGCCATAAAGGTTATGAGGCCATATAAATAACCCAGCTAAGGACCCAGTGACATATCAAAAGAGTCATTTTGTCTTTACTCCTCACTAACCAATGAGATTTATGTTTGAGTTTGGAGTAAGTCCTCTTGCAGAACAAAGGAGAAAATGGCAGAAAAGTTTAACTCTGGCTGATCCCACTTGCAAGGAGCAGAGAGTGGCAAAAAAAACAAAAAAAAACACGAGAAACTGAAACTAGGCGAGTCTGAAACTGCCAGTGTGGGATGTTAATTACGGTAAAGAACTAACTGGTGATCGCTCCCAGTGATAGTTGAAATAAGTCGTGAGCATGAATGCACTTTTGCAGATTTCAGTCCGTTCATCGAGAGAAAACATACTCGGTGTAACTGGTCCACTGTTTGTCTTCCCCCGGGTCATTACTGGCGTATGAGCAGGTCCCGGTGGAGTTGCAGGCCACCATGTGGAAACCCGCCTCGGCCAGCCGGTCAAACGCCTGCTCCAGAAAGTTATACTTGAGGTAATACCTGGCGGTGTATTTGTCAGGCGGTTTGTCCGGGTCGCGGCTCTCATTCAGGGTTTCTCCAAAAACCTCTTTAGCCAGACATATCTTGCTGCAGACGGTTATTCTGGCAACCCTGCGGAATTTAGCGTCAGCCTGGATGTCTCTCCCAATAGTGTAGCTGCCTCTGTACCCGATGGTGATGTAGCCGGAGTCGACCCCAGGAGAGCGCAGGGTCCTGTCCGAGGAGGAAGTGACCGGGCTGGTGAGCTGAGTCTCCTCCGGCTCCCCGCTGTCCTCCGTGCACGAGCTGTCTTTACTGACCGCTGCGAGGCGCCTCGACAGCTCCGGCAGCTGGAAGAAGTCCGCTTCTTTCTGCAGCCTCCTCCTCTCTTTGAAAAACTCGGGCAGGAAAAGCTCAGAGTCCCGTAAATAATCCAAAATGTAGCGAAACAGAAAGCCGTCCCGGTCGAAGAAGAAGCGGCCCTTGCTGTCTTTTGGCAGGTCGCCCGGGAAGCTCTGGGTGAACTTGGTCCACAGGAGAGAGTTGGGGACCGCCGTGAGAGTTTCAAGTCGGGTCACATACACCTGTCCACCCACGTTTAGCTCCACTATCTCGGGGAAAGTTGAACTTCGGCTGTCGGTTTGTGCCATCTCTTTCTCTCTTTCTCTCTCTCTTTCTCTGTCTTTAAAAAAAAATATCCTGGTAGCGTCCCTGTACGTGCCCCAACAAGGACGGATAGTTGGAGAGTAGCCTACCCTCACTGTACAGAAATGTTTGTATTGGTTTGGCTGCGTGGGAGGAGAAGGAAAAGGACGGCCAACAGAGACATTAACTATTCACTGGAAAGCTCTGAGAAAACATGCTGCCTTCAAGGACTCCATGTTAGCCTCAACTTCCTGCTTTAAAACTTGTAAACATCTTGACATCATGGTGTCCTTATAATCAGCAACAGGCCTACATTTACTCAAGTAGGCTACTTGACTGAAAGGAAAAGTTCGACATTTTTGGAAATACGTTTATTCCCTTTCTTGCCAAGAGTCATCTTAGATGAGAAGATTTATACCACTCACATATTAAGTATGAAAATAGCTACCTACAGCCAGCAGCTGTTTAGCTTAGCTTAGCATAAAGACTGGAAACAGGGGTAAACAGCTAGCCTGGCTCTGTCCAAAAACCTGCCTACCAGCTTGTCTAAAGCTCACTAATTAATCATAATATATTGTTTATACACTTAGGTTTTTGTATGGATTAAACAAACGAGATTAAGTACAATCTTAAATACAATTTTGTACTTTGAGTAGGCTTGAAATTGTGTGTTCAACCAAAGTAGAGGTTAACACTTTCGATGAATACCACTTATGTAATGAAGCCTGTATTAGTGCATTATAAGACTTGCAAGCCTTCATAATGCACAAATCAGCCTGGGTCAAGTACTGCAGTTGCTTATAGATACTTTACTTGTTTTTCATGACAAGTAGTAAAGATTTGGGAACACTGTGGAGCTATTTGTAACCATAATAGATGGCGAATGTTTTTATTGCCTGCCTTTAATGCCTTTATTACGGCTCATTGACTGCTTCAAGTGAAGTCAGGATGTGTTGATATCTGTATGGGGATGTTTGTGTCCTTCTGCAGCACAGTGCATAACATTAAAAAAGGTCAAGATGTAACATATTTTCATGTACATGTATTCCATTTGACTGCAGAAACTTTGATGCAGAATATGTTCAGATGATACTGATACACCCTTAACTGACAAGAAGCAGACAAGCTGTTGATGAATAAGTTATTATGGCAACCATAACAACTCTCCATTTATTATGTTAACATAAAGCACCATGATGTTAATAACACATTATATAACCTGTCACATAAAATGAGTGGCGTGATTATATACAGTCGGGATACTTAGGGTCATTCAGAGGTTCAAAGTTCATCCTTTACCGTGGAAACAGCAGTTTCACCTCAGGATCCATTTAGTACCATAGGTGTTCTGGAGCTTTCGAGCATATCACATGATCCTCAGCAGCAGGAGTCTGCCCAGTTGTCATGGAATTGTAGATGTTTAAATATACTTTTTTCTGAACTCTTCAACGACTTCTCGTCCATATTGGCTCAGAAGTTGTGCTCAGAAAAAAAGGAAAATGTAAACATTTTCAATTTCATGAGAACTGGGCAAAGTCCATCTGCAGGAAGACTGTGTGATATGATTGAAAGCTCCTGTACATCTACAAAATGGACCTTGAGGTGAGATTGTTTTGTGAACATACTTGTAATTTCCTATGGCTGTTGTTATAAGCCATTGTAATGCATTATTAATGCTTGATGTAACTTTTTTTGATGCGTTATTCTTGGGCTGTTATGCATTAAAGCTTAAAGTGTTGCAAAAATGTAGGGTGGCTGTGGTTTATTTTAGGAATCAAGCCATTAAACTGCATGTCAGAGTTCAGGGGGGCAGGGGCGTTACATTATTTGTCATGTCTGCCCTGGAGCATTTTTTCTTGTGCGCTGCCTAAACTCATCCTCAAGCCTCCCACGGTTTATGTGTTCAATTTGAACAATGCGTATGAGGCAAAGCTACACTGTGTTTGACAGGAATGAACAAATTCTGCTTTTGTGTAGTGGAGGTTGAAAACATCACCTTGGCTACGAGTCAATCCCTTGTTTCCAAGATGAAATACAATAGCTGGAATTCCACCAATGAACCCCACATTTTCCTGTGCAACTGAGAGGGGAGGTAGTATAAGTGTGCCTGGGGTCTTTGTGTGTACACCCCTGCACGGAAAATAGAATAGAAAAAATAGAAGCTCAGTACACATGATGTACCAAAAACCTCTACTTTAACGGTAAGATCAAGCAAGTCTGACTGATCTCTGGTGTCTCCAAAATCCCTTGAAAAGAGGCCGCACTTTTCCTCAAACCCACATAAGTTTTAACCCAGGATCGATTTCAACATAACACCAAAGAGCTCTTTGATCTAGTCTTGAAGTGCAGTGTAAGCTGTATTCATATTTCAGTCCACACACCAGTATTTCTGCTGACGAGGACCACTGACATTATCACTGACATTGTAAGAGAATGCTGATTAAGATCCATCTGTATTATAGAAAACAACACACGTTATGATATTGCTTGGAAACAAATGAGGTTTGAGAGAACTGAAGCATTTAGTGATACAGCTGCAGCCTGCAGAAATGATACAGTAAGTAAAAACCAATCATTAAAATTGGTGTTGATACAGTTGTACAATAAATATGATTTTGGAATAAATCTTGCAGAGATTTAGCCAATCTAATACGAAAGTAAAGCAAGTGTTAATTCAAGGATAAGACACAAAACATTGTGCATCAGTGGAAATTTTGATGAACAATTTTATGAAGCAAAAAGCATTTAAAACATCAGGAATTATGTTGGATTAAATAAACTGAATACAAACAAAACAGACTTTTGAATTAATTTTATGTAATTAAAATTTTTTTATGTTGATGCATTTTGATCCAAATATAATGAAAGAAAAACACTTCAGGTTCTATCGTGATGTCTTGATAAATGCATTAAAGTCACATGTTGCTCCAGGTAAGTTTGACATGAGTTTTCTGCAGAAGATGCAGCTGTACCAAATCAAATACATGCAGGGGAAAGATGTAAAGTGGATAATAAATTAATTCTAATCTTACTATTTTGTCTTTCTGTCTTCAGCATACCACCACCTCCACCATATTAGACATTAGAATGATTCTTGGTGGTTATAGCGTCATATCCAACTTTTACAACTGAAAGCATATAAACTTGTTGCTTTTTTGACACTTGAAGTTCTTGTTTTAGAGCACAAACGTGAACGTATCACCCAGTCTTTCCTACTTGAGACATTTCAATCTTTAGATTAGGGTGGCATCTAGTGGACAGTAAATAAGGATGCAGGTTGTTGTTACTTACTGTAATGGAGATTTTTACTGTAGCACCAAGCCACATTGTTTTTATGATCCACCTTCAAGACAACTGGCCATCGTTTGCAAGTTATGAAAGAAATTGTTCAACATGTATTAATGACAAACATTTCCTTTCCCAAACTGAAACCACCTAAATGAATTGTGGAGCTCTTCTATGGGACACTGCTTTAGCTTTTACTTTGTCTTTTACATTAAAAAAAAATTCTGGACACTGTATAAAATCCAATATGTGTGTTTGTTTATTGGAGATGTGTGGTTTGTTTCCATATTTATAACACTGAAAAACAGGTGTATCACAAACACTGGTCACTAATTTTGTTATAATAAAATAAATGATCAAGTCTCTTTCTCTGCACACCACACCTAAATGATCATTCTCTGTCCAGTCTAGACCTCATGTCTGTGTCATCTCCGTTAAATGTTACCATTTTTTCTCACAGTCTGGCAGAAGATAATTGGATAAAGGAAGTTGTACGGTTTAGCTTTCCTGCCATTTCCTAGAGAATATGAAGGTTATATATCATATAGGTTCCCACCTGAGAGCCATCAGTTCATGTATTCATCTGTAGTTTTTGGTTCATATTTCTAAGGCCATACATTATGTTGTGTTGAGTGTTGCTGACCCTGACAGAAGACATCATAGGCTTTATGTTGATGTAACATGCGTGGGTTAGACCTTTAATTTGGTTGTACAAAAATATGTTTTGGTTTAGAGAGAGAAGAAAGAGAAGTATGCTACGATGTGATTATCAATTTTGTGAGATTAAATAGCTGTTTAATACCAGTCAACATCTTAAAAGTAGTTTGCCAAGGTTTTTAGAGAAGTGAAATCCTTTTGTTCACTTAAAAATGTTTTTTGCATGTGTCCTTTGCAGTGGTGGAAGAAGTATTCAGATCTTTTACTTCAGTAAAAGTACCAATACAACAATGCAAAAGTACTTTATTACAAGTTAAAGATTCATAAATGTGGAAACAGCATTTTACTGTTGTAACTACAATACTTGAGAAAGCTTGTCATCAGTATTTGCTATTTACTTTTGAGTGACAACTCACCGATGATGAGGTCATTTAGTGGTAGAGAAGAAAACAATACAAATATTTAGATAGAATTTTAGAAATGTACAACACAAGTGTCTCTTTAGAAGTTACTTTTTTGCATAAAAACTGAAATAGAAATGCGCAACCCCATTTTTAGTCCACCTGGCTCCACCTAGTGGTCAGACACATCTTATGTCTACTGAAAAACAAACACTACATCCCATTTTTCATGTGTGTAATACTGAGACCCTTTATTTACCAAAAAAGACTTAAAAGGGAAAATATTTTTTCTTTTGTGCCGAGGTCAGAGCAGCTGTAAATGTGTCTAAAGTGAGCAGCCCAAGTCAAGGATTGTTGAAAAGGTTCATTGTATTTTGAAGTGCTGCTGGATTGTTGTGACTTTACTTTTACTCAGTGTGTATTTGTACATGTTTTTATGGATGTGTGCGCAGTACTGTATTACGACCTGTCTCTTAACTCTGCAATCTACAATCATGTGACCTTCTGCTTGTGACATAAGGCAGCCTTCTGATGTGACACCCAGCCAAGCACTGTCACTCTGCAGTGTACTGGAGTGTGCTCTCCACAGCACCCGGCCCATCATCCATGCGCTGTCGCCCCCCTCTCGCCCTCACCCAGCTCCTCAACAGTGATCCCCTCCCTGCTCCTGTCATGACACACAGGCAGAGACGAGAGACAGAAACCCCTTTCTTCTTCTCTGTCAACATGGAATCACTCGTCCTCACTCTTTCTCTTTTTCTCCAAAACACACTTGGAGTTACATTTGTGAAAGCAGCAGCAGTGTAGCAGCGAGGATACAGAGTTCAGCATTGTTGTATGCTGACTGAATGAGCGCCAAATGTTTATATGGACGGCCTACTGTGAGAAATAGGTCATGGACACGTGATTGGAGGAGGTATAGATCATGTGACACTGCAAGGCTCCATACATTTATTTGCCCTGAACTATCTAAACTCACATACACTCCATTATCTTATGGTGGACCACCATCTCCTTTAGAGTAAATTAAAACACCTTAAAGAGTAACAAGGGGCTGTAAAGCCGTGTTTCACTGTCCACTCGGAGTGCTGCATGCCCTCAACCGTTTGGTGTACCCAGAAATCTGCTCAGTTGCACCTGTAAACACACCCAACAGTGATGTCACGGGATCCTGGAGTACACCTGTACATCACTGCAACAAGGCAGGTAAGCAAAAACAAAATTTTCAGGGGGGGTTAAGTTTTGTTCTCTACCAACTCCTGAGGGAAATATCTGTCTCTTTAGCTGCTAAATGCTCAACTGTGCTCACCAGCTAGTCACAAACTGTGTCTGCCTGCCTTTTGGTGCTGATCAAGTAGTGCACAGTAGAGGGTGACATTTTTTCAGGAATCCTGTGAGTCTCGGGATCCTTGTGGGAGCCCTGAAAAAAAGTAAACGAGAGCGGGCATGACCCGGAATCATAGGTCCGTTTATATACATATATATATGCAGTTCTAATATGAAAAAACGCTATTTTCTGATTTTTTTAAAATCAAGAATGGGACGGGAGTCATTTTTCTGGGATTTGGGACGGGACAGGAGTATTTTTGTGGGAGTGGGATGGGACAGGAGTGAAAATCCACTCCTGTGTCACCCTCTAGTGTACAGTTGATGTGTCGGAGCTTTGTGCTGTGATTTTATTGTATTTTACTGAATAACCTAAAGCAAGTCATACACAATTAACATAACTTCCATCACGGTGCTACTTCCTGGTACCAACTGCAAACCACATTAACGAAAACACCTCTTTTGCCCTCACTATGTTTGTAGTTTTACAAAAGAGCTATAACAAAGAGAGCCAATGACAGCATTTGGGGAGCAGATGAAAGATGCCTGTCAATATTTGCTTGGTCACAGATCTGACAAAATGGTGGATGTAACAGTGACAGTTAAACTGGGTCGTGTTTAGATGGTAACCGTTAAACTGCGGTGGAATTGCACCAGTAGCCGTTGCTACTAGCAACAGAATGTTCAACTGAAACAAACTGCTGGTTTCAGAATAACACCTTTTATTAAAAATGAGCTGTAATTCATTTAGTAGCAGAATAACAGACTGAAAATTTGAATAACAGGATATTTATGGAAATGAACACATGCTAATGTACTTTAAACATGCACTAACAACTAGATCAGCAATTCCACACTGGCACCAGCTTTTAAAGGGCTGCTGTTTTTCAGTAAATGTTCACCCCAAAATAAAATAAATATGCAAAACCTCATCAAAGATCATACAGAAAAGCAAATGGACAGATGAATTTGTAGTTGACCCACAATAAGGAAGTAAAAGGTCTGAGTCATGGTGGTCTGAGTTCATGTAGGAACTGCACAACAAAAGTGTGTGTGTGTGTGTGTGTGTGTGTGTACTTGTACATGCTACATAGTGAGGACTGAAACATGTTTTTACCTACAGAATGAGGACATTTTTAGAAAGTGAGGACATTTTGGCCAGTCCTCACAACTTCAAAGGGCTGTTTGAAGTTAAGACTTGTTTTTAAGTGTTAGGTAAAAATTAGGTTATGGTTAGGGTTAGGTGAAGAAAAGGATAACTCCCACCAGGGTTATGGTTATGCATTTAGCTTTAAGGTTAGGGTAAGGGGCTAGGGAATGCATTATGTCAATAATAGTCCTCACAAAGATAGAAGTACAAGAATGTGTGTGTGTGTGTGTGTGTGTGTGTGTGTGTGTGTGTGTGTGTGTGTGTCTTTGTTGTGTCTTCAGTCTTACTCATGCTTTATGTGACTGGACTGTGTGTGTGTTCTCGTCACCTTCTCTCAGGGTTATGTCTGCACCCTTGTGCTCCTCAATCAGCTCTAATGGATCTTCTGGCTCAGTCTCAGCTGGGGCACTGATTGTGATACTAAAGACACTCAAACACACACACACACACATGCGTAAGACAGGGCGGGGCTGGAGGCTGATGTGCGTCGTGATTAGTTAAGGGGTACGATGACTCTCCTAACATTTTCTTCCTGCCTTTGTCCTTTGTCTCTTCTTCTTTGAAATCATGTCAAATTTAACAAAATCTCCAATGTGTTGTGGCCTTAAAATAAAAAACTCTTAATTTCTCTCTCATCTAAAATCTTAAGGCTGTAAAAATAAAACCATATTCCATACAAACAGCATTTCTATCTGAAATGTCGCAATAGAAATGTCTAAAATGTCTAAATGTCCCCCCCCCCAATCCATCCCATCACCACCACCAGGGCACTTGTGTGTGCATGTGTGTAAGTGAATGGTTCACATGGGTCCCATCCACCATCCCTCCCTCAGTGTCTTCATTTGGAGAGTTAACAGGTCCCCTGGGGCTAATGTGTGCTTTTGTATTTGTGTGTGTGGATGCTACATTATTCTCCCCAACGACTTTCTATGGGATGAAAAAAATTGACTGTCCATCCAGCATGCCCCTTCCTTCCTGTCTTTAGAAAAGAGATGGGCTGAGGGGAACATGTTGTATGGCAGGGCAGCCCTCATATGAATAAAGACAAGTCAGAATGTAGAGAAATAACGATACTTATGCTGTATTAGTACTTTACAGTTGCTTTGGCTTTGGGTTTCACAACAGAGAATTTTCAAAACTCTAAAATCTCACATAGCACACAAAATAAACACATCTGTATCAAATTAGGTAATACCTAAGGCTGTAAGTTTATCAAAACATGTTGCAACACTACTCACCGGGGAAATGCTGTTAAAATTAGGAGAAACTTGATTCAGTGAACATGTGATTTAGTGTTTTGCCCTTAGGTTTGCTCACTGAAACTGAGAAATGAGCCAAAACAATTGTAACAGAAACAGAAATGAATTGTGTATCTTTGGTAAAATGTAAAAATCAATTCAGATTTTCAACCAAAATACAAACACAACATAACAAAAACCCCCAGAAATGAACGTTGTGATACACTGATGACTGTTGCTTATGCACATGAATTTAACATGCAAGAGCTTTTTTTTCTTTCTCATTCTCAATCTCTGCACCACTGACTCTCCATACATGCAGGAACAATTTGATTCTCATTGATCCATTGGAGCTGACGGCTCTCCACCACTTCTAAAATCTAGTCTCGGAGGATCTGAGTATTTATTTGACTCAGAGCTCTAATTCCATATCAGTGAAGCTGATTCATGACTCTGACTCACTAAGAATCAGGGGTTTGCTGATTGCAGAGCAGTCGCCTCATCCCTGTGGTGAGCCCCAGACGTTCTACCTGCAGCCGGCCGAGTGAAACAAAGCTGGTTCTATAATTAGGTTCTTGGGGCTGATTCAATTAGAGCAGCCGCTACATTCATTTTGCTAAAGATGCTCCTGAGCTGCTTGGAGGGACTAATGGAGGAGATGGAGAGATAAATGGGAAACAATTAGACATGACATTATCGTATGGTGTGTGTGTATGTTTGTGCCAATAAGTCAAAAACTCAGAAATAATTTTTCCTCAACATTCATATGTCCATATACCACACACATACTCTCACGTATCTCCTTCTCAAACCTCCATCACTTCTTTGTCTTCTCCCCTTCTCCATCTCTCGCCCTCTTTCGATGTTTCAATTAGCTGCCTTGCAACTGAATTACAGGGGACATTACTTAAGAAGGACATAAATAGTGGCCTCCGATGAGATATGAGCTGCCTTGTGTCACGATTCAGAAACCATGTCTGATGCTCTACATTATGTTTAAATCACACATTTTACTTTTTCTGGGCTTATAATGAGAAAAGAAAATTATAGACCCATTCCACTCAAAAATGTGTTTTGCATACTTTTACTTCACTTGGGTGTCTGACCTTCACTGTGCAGACACCCAGATGGCTGTTTTAATCTGCTGAAGTTTCTCTGTGTAGGTGCAAGCATGATTTTGTGACATCTCAACTAGTTGGGAAGCCAATCGCGGTCCAGTATGCAACTTAAACAAGTGTGATGTGGAAACTTGAAGCCTCCAGTACACATACACTGAAGTCTGAACATCGCTGCCAAAGTGAGATCTACACAGGGAATTTTGAGATTACCTTCAAAATCGTTGTCACTTACACAACTCCTGTTAAAGGGGCAATCCAGGAAGATCTTGTTAGGTAAATGGCCATCTTTCAAACTCCACAGCCCGAGTTTGTATCGTAGACTTTGTATTAAAAAATTGATGGCTCGAGCTCAAATACTAAATAACCCTGGGGTTGTTTAATTAGAATTTGGAAAGCTCCCTCCAGAGCCACTGAAAACATTATACAACTGTTCTCACAAGCAGAGTAATGCGACTTTTAATGAGTAAACTGATCTTCATGTCTAAAATTGGTGGCATGCCCCTTTAAACTCTACATGCAACATGGGTTCCCATTTACCCACTTACTCTACCAAGAAACTGTTGAAAATGTGTCTTAATGTATTGTATAGTCTTTAAATTAATCTAAATGTTTAACTTTTATTAAGACAGGAAGTTGTTGACTTTTTGGTGATGTCTGAGGCGCTACTTTTGGGTCCAATTCCAAGATTCCAAATCACAAATAACATTTGCAGCCAGCAGTGGTACCTGGACAGTCACCTTGCTTTGAGTCCTCTCTCTAAAGTTATGCCTGACTCCAGCACAGTAGATGTCTATCTGAATGCAGCGTCTGCTCTCCGTAATCTCATCTCCCAATGTCCACATTGAGGCAAAGTGCTCTGGTGGGACCTTGATTCCCAGAATTCCCTTTTATCTCTTAAAGTTGGTCTGGGAAAATAAGCCAGACAGCTGCAGAAGATAAAACGTAGTGAAAAATTGTTCAATTTCACATTTTTAAACATGCCGTCTGTCCATTGGCCAGAGCTTAAAGTCTGCTGGTTCTTCTTTTGGGATCTAATTAGACACTTAAAAAATCTTCCTCCAGACGAAGAAGGAAATCATACCTTGATTAGTATGAACAAATCAAAACCTCAAGATTTCTTAATAAATGTAAAAGCAAAGAAATCATCATCCTGAGCACTTATGGGTAAAAATAAAGTTAATATGAGCTTTCCTAGAAGGGAAGAGAAGAGGCAAAGCAAATGTCTAAAAATTTGTCAATTTTAGGTTATTACAAATGCAGGATGAAAATCTGCACTGGCCAAATATCAATGACTCCTGGAAAGACATCATAGGACGTTCTAAATATATCCAGTAGTTATGAATGAATGAATCTGTTTTGGTGTACATCCAAATGCTCTCTATAAGAGAGTCCTACGCAAAAACCATCCCCCAACGATCGCCTCCTCATACGTAAAGCAGTAAATAAATGGATTGACTTTTGGACAAGCGACAGTTTTCCTTCATAATTGTTAATTATCATGAGTGCTCTCTGAGGTACTTTCTATGAATGGAGATGGGACTCTCTCCCTATTTTCTCCACCCTCTGTTCATTTTATGGGATTGGTCTTAGTTCTCAAGGACGACAAAAAGGACACCAGTGATGGAAGGAGGAGGTGCAGTGGATGGGTGGGGCACCTGCGTCATTCCTGCGCATCAGGGTTGGTGGATTTTATGGCAACGGGCGCCAGTAAGCTATATCCCCTCTAACCTCCACCCAAGTCCATCTTCCCTGCTTGACCACCAGCTGCTCCACCCACCCCCGGGTGGCTCCTCCCCGAGTCCCAGACAGAGAGAGTACAGCACTTAAGATAATGTAAATAACCAGAGAGGGAGAGCTATTTTGAGATGCTGTCTTTCACTGTGGCTGGGGAGGGGGACAAAGATGCAAGCCAAGCGATTGTAATTTCAGTCACGTTTTCCGACATCTCTTCTCTTTCTCTGTCTACCATCCAGCTAGCTGAAGGGCCTGACAAACAAGAAAGCGCTTGGGCCAGCTGAAAATTCAATGTAAGCCTTTTTTTGTAAATATATAATATATATATATATATATATATATATATATATATATATATATATATATATATATATATATATATATATACAATAACAGGCAGCTGAAGGTCTTGCAAAATGAGATACCTCCTTTAAGCTTAAAATTACACACAGAAAAGAAAACATGAAAATCATTCAAATGAGCTCTAATATTCTCAGAAAACAGAAATCCTCCAAAGGGCTCATAAGATAAATTTGAGGGGTCACAAAATGATTAAATAGAGAGAAAAAAACCATATTTCTGCAACACAAAATAGTTTCTTTGCTCTTTCTTGTTGAAAATCACTAGTTAATTTTACTTCTTCAGGCCTCTAAAGTTATAAACATACAACAATCCGACAGTGAAGAATCCCTTTTTGGTTGAGCCCATGCAACATGACAAGGAGACCCAAGTCAACTTAGCTTTGTTTTGAAGAAATCACATGCCAGTGCTATAAAACCCACACAACAGAACCTCGTCCCTGTTTATGTTCATGTTTCAGCATCATGATCAATAACAAAAAGACAAAAAAAAAAACATGACGCATACTAAAATCTAATTTAGTGGCAATTTTGAAAATTAGGAAAGTAAATTAAGTAAAAGCAATATTCTCAAAGTAGATTTTAACAACAGTCAGCGAACAAAAAAAAGTGGAATACCAATTTTATCTTCTTACAAAAGTAGAATTTATATATTTTCCTGAAATAATTTGTTCTTTTTTATTGTTTCATCTTTTTTGACATCAAAAATAAATAAACATTTAGACAGTATCTTTTCCATCTAATATGAATAGATTTTAACCAGCATTATTTATCTATATAGCTTTTTTCTCCATATTTATACAAACATACACATCACAGATAAAATAATCTGTACACTGCTGTTAACAACAAATAAAGAACAGATTTGTAAATCAGAACCTGCCGCCATGTTGTTCTGCAACAGTTACTACTAAATCACAAACAAAAACGTACACAAACAACAGGAGAAGTACACTACTTGATATAATAAGATTTTTTGTAGAGGTTACATTCATATTCAAGTCTTTGTTCACTGCAGTCTAACCAGAGTCCAGTCAGAACTGTGGAAATTAAAAGTATGTCTTCTTCATTAAGGCAGTTAAAATACAAGTTAATTTTAAACACTAATTTACACTGATTCTCATGATTAAAACTGACATTAAAGAGAATATTAGCTAATGCTTCAAATCAACTACCATCACTACTGCTTGTATATTTTCTACTCAGCATGATACATGGATTGTTTCTTTCTTGATTCACAGTCAATGTGTTTATCAGTAATATAATATACACGAGAGACACGATTACCTGTAAAAACTGTATTAAACTAAATTAGTTTTGGGTGTCGGTTAATATGTGTTTCACTTCATGACATTACAGTCTATTTAATTTGTTGATTGATTTAGAAATTAAAACCCAATCATTTCAGTGCAACAAATGTGAATTTGGTTAAACATAACATAAAGTTACTGGCTTGATATAACATATTAAAGCTATAAAATTATTTCATGTTTACTTCCACTCTCTCGCAGTCTGATTATTATAATATTTTCTGTACAGTGTGTGTATCACGTTATTGCTTTTATCTAATTGGTACATACATTGGTAAACACCCTCCTTCCATACCACGGTTGTGCTGTCAGTCACTTCTTATAAAGTACCTGTCATTTGTTTCATTCCTTGTCATACTTCTGACTTCTGATGGAATATTTCACCACTGTATGCAGCATATCTTATCTCCACTCATCTGCAGTTTGGTAACGACCTGCTTTTTCATTAGTGATAGAAATGAAAATGAATCAAATTAAGAGCTAAACACAGTTTTCTTAAAGTATATCTCCAAACCAGTTCAAAAGAGGATGAATATACAGTACACCCAACTATCTATAAGTACTATATGAGTGTGTGTGTGTGTGTGTTTTGATGTACTTCACAGAAAGACAACTTCATGTCCGGACAATCAGCAAGCTGCTACACTATATATCCTTACATGTGGCTGTTATCCAATCACCAAACACTGGATGTGGTACTTTGTAGTCCCAAGAGAGGATGTTTGCTTCTTGTCTCTTAGTTGTATCTTCTTCTTTTTGGCGTTTCTGACAGAGTAACCAGTTCTCTGGCAGTTCAGTCACGTGTTCAGCCTTTTTTAAAATGCTTTTATCACATCTTCATCATGGTGGGAGAAGTCAGGGCTGGACTCCTCCTCCTCCTCCACCGTTTCTGTCGGCAGTGTGTCACGGCGTGTGAAGGCGGCCGCCAAGGTCACACTCAGCCGCGGTTTGACGGGCGTCATTTCTGACAGCCCGATGTTGTTGCCACGAGTTACAAGCGTCGTCTTATCCATAATCTCTCCACTGTGCTTGGACACCACTGCGTCGAGAAAGTCGTATTTGTGTGAAATCTTGCCGCTCTCAAACAGGTACTTTGCCAGGTAGGAGAAAGCAACGTTACCCAGAAAGGAGGCGAGCATAGAGACGGTCTTGAAGGGGAACTTCTGAATGACGACTTCCTCCATTTCTCCAGTCATGTGGTGTATCCGCTGCTCAGTGGTCCAGCCAGGGTAATAAATGAAAGGAGGCAGCTGCAGGTAGGGTTCACCTCCACCTATACGCAGCAGCATGCCGAACAGGTAGGCAGCCACCGAGCCGTACGTGTTGGTGCCTTTGACAAAGAGCACACTGAGCAGCTGGGGGAAGATGATGACGTAAACCAGGTCTGAGCTCAGGTACCAGAGGCCGTAAACCGTCCCGGTTACCAGCGCCATAAATGTGGCAAGGCCGCCGAATACAAAGATAGTGATCCGCATCACCCACACGATCTCACGGTCAGACGCCTGAGGAGACAGGGAGGAGTGGCAGAAGGATTGTGACATATGCAGAACAGCCAAAAACAAGCCAACAAAACATGGATTTTGTCTAAACTTTGACAGAACACTGTCACACGTGTACTTACCGACTGTCTAAAGGCGAGCTGGTAGATGTTCCTCGCAAACATGGAGCTTGCTGAAAGGATGGAAGAGTCGGCAGATGACATGACAGCCGCAGACACTGCACCCAGGCCGAAAAAAGAGACAAATGGCGGGCAGAGGTGTTGGAGCACGATGGGTAGAATCATGTCTGCTTGATCCTTCTCTTTAGGAGGAATGGCACCATAACTTGTCTGGTTCCAGTCTGAGCAAGGGAAAAATGTAATGATTTAACATTTAAAATGACACATCCAATATGCCCAGTATACATGTACTGTAATATAAATATATAGATAAATAACCACATGACCTATAGAGAAACACAACTTTTTCAAATTTCTCAGAAATTAAGGTCATTTGCAATTAAACTCATAATTCTGAAATATAATGAAAAATGCAGTCATAGCTTAGTCAACATACCGTATGAAACTCATGCATTACAATGTAAAAACTGCATCAAACATGCACAATCATTGGACAATGAAATATGATAGCAATGCAACATTTCTTTTTCATTTAGTTTCTTAAAAAAACAAACAATTTTAGACTCATTAAACCAGTTTTGCAAACAATTCTGAAACTCAAATAAATAACATTTTACTGATAATGGGAAGAAGCAAGGTTGAGCTGTATGTGAAAATGTTTATTTTTGTCATATTAATTTAATGATCGCTCATGTTTATTATTTTTATGTCAAAACAAGACAAAACAAAGTTGTGTATTCAGATGATTGCTAAGCAATTTGACACCTAAAAATCTGGAGATCAAACCTCTAATTTGGTCCCTTGCCTCCCTCTAATGTAATATTTACACAAACAGCATGGTTATTAAACGGATTGCTGCTTCATTATGGATGAGGTGAACCAGCTGCTATTTACCAGGCTCTCTCAGATCTAAGGGCAACATGGACCCATCCAGAGCCTCCCACAAATACACACACAGACTGTGCATATGCAAGCTCATGTGTGAGCTCTCTAACCTGTGGAGGCCCCGATGGCCCCAATGAGAACGGAGGGCACAGCCATGACGAGGCACCCGAAAGCAGCCAGGAAGGAGAGGACCTGGGCGTAGGTAGCCGAGGAGGAAGACAGGACTCTCTGGAAATACACCTGCCAGGGTATTCCTCCAAGCATCTGCAGTACATTTAGAGCCCAGTGAATAACATTCGCAGAACTGAAGCGTCAAGTCAATTTTATTTATATAGCCCAAAATCACAAATCTGCCTCAAAGGGCTTTACAATCTCTACAGCATACAACACCCTCTGTCCCTAGACCCTCGGGTCTGATGAGGAAAAACCAAAAAATCCATTTAACAGGGAAAAAAGAAGAGAGGACAGGAGGGTCCCTCTTTTTAGCACAGTCAGTTCGTTTCAATTTGTTTTTGCAGAAAAATGTAACGCAGAAAGGTCAGAATGCATGAAAGTCCTTGCCATAAGGTTTAACAGTCTGATAAAGAGCTGTCTATACTACAATCAGTATGTACACTTTATAAAAACATCTGAACACTTTAACAGCAGCTGTCAGTGAGGAGACGACTTTTGTTCCATCAACTGAGACTATGGCATTTTATGGCTGCAACAAACAATAATCATCACGACTGATTGATCTCTGTATTATTTATGAGATTAATCAATTTGTAGTATTTGTCTACAAAAAATAAAATTAAAAAAGACAAATGTAGATCACAGGTTACCAGAGCCAAAATCATCACATTTGAAAGGCTGTAACCAGCAACATTCAGTACTTTCACTTATAAGAGACTTGACTCATGATCAAAATGATCACAAATAAATTTTCTGACAATCAACTACAACATTAATCAACAAATAGTCTCAGCATGATGGAATTTAGTTCATAAGTATTGTCAGTTTTAGACCTTTGAGAAAGTATTGATCTCAGTGGATTATATCCGTATAAAGTGAGTGATGAATAACTCGTGGTTACTGCACCAGGAGGCAGAAGTTGTCAATCCAGACCCAGGTGTCGCTCTTGTGGATGCTTCCTCTCCAGGGCGACTGGTACACCTGCTTCACTGCAGTAACGGTAATGTCTGACACCGCAGGGTTAGTCAAAGCAAAGGGGACACTGATCCACTGTAGACGGCCAGAAACAAGTACAGGAATAAACAGTTACAAACAAAAACTTAATGGTAATACTTTTATACTTTATTTATCCCACCTTAGTTTATTTTGATCATTTCAAGAAAATTTGTCACAAATAAATCTTTGCAGTGTCATTTCATGTCACGGTGTGCCCTTGGAACAGCATGTTTGCTCTTTTTGTGCATTATTCTTGGAGTGATTTGGTATATTTTAAGTCAAAGTCAAAGTACATTTGGTGCGACAAATACAGTAAATCTACTCAAGAGGGGTAACTAATTACACTAGTTGATATCTACTTTTCCCTTATGCTCAATGTGAACCTACCAGGCCAAGAAAGATACAGAAGAGCTGCACGACGTCAGTGTAGGCCACAGAGTAAAGTCCTCCAACCAGGGTGTAAAAGATTGCAATGAGTGCTGAGATAACTACTGACATCTTAATGTTGATGTCCACGATGACACTCAGAGTAGCACCTAAGTTCACAAACAAACAGATATTACGGCCACTGCATCATCATATAGACAAAACCTCAAACTCGCTTTGATCTTATTGTCCACAAGAATCTTTCATTTTAATGTAGACAGAAACATGAACTTACCAAGGGCGGATAAGATGGCAGCGGACCAGAAGATCTCCCCCATGAGTGCAGGTATGAAGAGGAGGCCACCCATACGTTTCCCATACATCTGCTGGAACGGGTCCAACATGGTGACGTAACCCCGTGAGCGCATGGGCTTAGCGAAAAAAAGACCACCTGGGACAAAGAGTGGACACATTACAGGCACCCACCATCCAGGGCCCCATAAATCTAGACTAATCTGCCTTTTGTAGTCCTCAAGTGTACATTTATATGTATTTATGGTTTAATTTTGCACTGTTTCTTAGATGTTTAAAATAGATTTTTAAAATTGACAAAACCATAAAAAACATACCATTAAAAAAAGGATTTTCCTGCGCAGATGACCACTGGTGAAGGTTTGATTAGCACCCAAACCAATCATTTCAATCAGGTTTGTGGTCAATAAGTCAGTATATTAATGTGTGGAGTGCGTTTGAGTGTAAATGGGTAGAAACATGTCTGATGAGTGTGCAAAAGTTATGCTCCTGCTTACAAGTAATATCACACCTGTATTTTACATTGTTTTAAACATGATAAACACTTAGCACCACTCACCCACAACAAGACTGAGGGCATATCCAAAGGGAGCTTGTGCCCATGCCAAGCCATAATCTGGTAGATACACATACTCAGCTGTGCCATTGATGTATCCCCCTCCAACCCAGGTCGCTGAAAATCACACATACACAGAAAAAAAATGCCACCACTCGAGAAAATCAGATTAAAGAATTACATCTATTTGGCATTTGTGTTAATAAAACATCTAGAGAAGCCTTTTATGCTAAAACAAGTATCAATTCAAACTATTTATACTGTAACACTTATTCTTCATTCCAATGCAAGTCAAATTTGAATCAAATAATTTGTCTTAAAGCTGGTGGAGTGACAGTCTTACAAAATGCTAGCACTTATTTCTAAAAAAAAAAACCGTACTGAAATAAATAAACACTACATTAGAAAGCCCCCCAAAAAGACTAAACTTGCTAAAACAGACTTAAGTGCTCATTTTGAAGCCTTTTTAAACAGCCAGAGCTACTAAAATCATAGCGTCATTGAGTAATGAATACAAACTTCACCCGTCATGGTAAATCCACCGACAAATAATCCAATGTCTCTCCCTCCGACCATGATGGTTTCGCTGCGGTCGGTGCCCTCTGCCTCCCCGGAGTGTTTGTTCTTCCATGCCGCCCAGATGCCCACGAACAAGATCAGTAGATAGAAGACCGCGATAGCCACAAGCCCCTCTACATGGATGGTCATTGTCGCACCGGTCTTCCGCTAGGAACGGGAGGGCATGGAGACCTGCTTGGCGCACGGAGAACAGAGGGTCAGATATTTAGTACAGTACAGTATAGAAAAACAATGATTTGGCATTTAGTTTTCTGCATCTGGTCAGTTGGACTAATAACAGATACGTGCCAACATTTGGAGCATTTTGGTTCGTTTCAAATCCACAGAAAATGTTGATGTTTTAGTTGGATTAGAGGTTCAACTGACCAAAACATGCGGTAACTTCTTGAAATAAAAAAATATAATAAGAATTGTCAAAAAAAAAAAAAAATTCCTCTGCCGATTTAATAGATTCCACGCGCACTTGTGGCCCTGAAAACTGTCTTTTCTAGAAATATGACTTTCATCTCAGTACAGGTCACTTGTGGCGATCGTCACTCTTCCTTTTCACAATAAGTAAAGTGAAAATGTATTGAAAAGAAAACCTGGAAGCTCAATTTAGTATTTATTACTATTCCTTCAGGCAAAGGCATGCAGTAAGTGCCATACATTGCCTAGCTCAATTCACACAAATGTAAAATAATTCCCTACATAAATCCAACAAATCCATGAGAATTGGCTTAGAAATTATTACAATTGGTCTTCTATTGATTGACTGCGGTTTCTGATCAAACCTTTTCGCTCTTTCCTATCTCTCCTTTTGTCCTTCTATCAGGACACATGCGCGTAAAATTCAAATTACGCACAGCGTTCATGATAAAAACATGACCACCCTGAGTTCGAGACAGCCTCATCCAAATCAGAGTGCAGGTAATTAACTCTCACCCAAAGATCTCCACTCAAATAAATAAGACATCATCCTCTAAAATGCCATTTGATAAACGTACCTAAACAGTTTACAAAAGCTTGAAAAACACATGCAAAACTTACCTCAAGTGTTTCTAGAGTCATGTGCTGGGGCACCTGAGGCAGAAAACTGTGAGCAGAACAGTCGGGTAGTTTATTAAGAGCTTCGTCCCACTTTGCACCGCGAGGAGCAGTTAAATGAAACGGTGGTGGTCTACCGGGTGACTTACTGAGGCTTAAAAGGGGGCCGGTGCCGTCAGAGGACTGATACACACGTCAGAGGAACCAAACGTCCCTCTTAATGAGCACCTTACATGGAGACACGTCACAGTGTACTGGTTGATCTGACCGCAGGAGGGAGGGAGAGATTCCTTTACTCAAAAACGGGGATGGATGGGAGTCTTACTTTTTTTTCATCCACTGAATGACATGACATGAATTTTAATGTCAACGCTGCATTTTTACACATTAAAGAATCAATGATTTGTGGAAGAGTTTTATGCTTCACGTGACTCCTGCTCCTTCGAACTCAGTGCGTAACAGCCGCCTAATTGCGCAGCCACACTTCACGTGGCCTTTTATCCGCTGTCACTCTCTCCCCAGCCGACATTTTACCTTACAACCTCAATTAACTTGCCACAGAAACTGTTTCGAGCGACTGAGGAGGATGAGAAACCGTCCTGGAGATGCCCTCTTTGCTTTGCGCAGGAGAAAACTGTGGAGCGATACATTTATTAAAAAATGAACTACTTACATTTAATACACATACATTTTACGCAATTTCCGGCATATTCAATAGCCTCTTGCCAGATGCGTTCCACTCTTCCTCCTTTTTGGGCCTAACATGGAAGAATTCGTAGACTAAAATGCTCCCCACCTTTGAGCAATTAGAAATCATTTAAGTTTACTGTGTCTGCCGCTTTCCCTTCAGGGTATATGTCAATGAACTGTGTCTACCTAATGGCCTCCTCTGCCTGAAGTCGTTTAAGCTGGGCTACTCTTGTCAAAACTAACAGGCATCCAATTAGAATGGATCCTGAAGAGCGGCAGACAGATTTAATGATACCGTCCGACTTAAACCCCCCCCCACACACACACAAAGTATAACGACAGACACGCACAAACAGTGTAACGGAGAAGTTATTTTCTAAACAGGGCTGAGGTGGTTACTCATCAAGAGAGAGAGGGTGACAAGCTCATTTTAACCGCTAAACGCGCACAGCGCCCCCTTTTGGAAACAGAACCGTTTCAGCACCATGGACAGAGACTAATATATTTATCTCAGGTTTCTCTGGTTGAAGGTTTACATTGCTACAAAACGTTTGAATTGATCTTTATTGTACCAGTTGATGGGACTGCATTATAATGCGTGATATGATTTGTGTGGTCATGTTTTGACATCATTGTGATAGTTGATTTCTCTGTATCTGGTCATTTCATCATGTGATGCAATATTTATTTCTGATGTTTTGTCTATAAAGAATACCAGACTCAATGAATCTGTTTTTACTATTCCCGCCCTGATGAAGAGCCTGTGAGGTCGAAACTGGTCAGCGTTTTAACCAATATGCCCGACTACTGTAAATGAAGGTTTACAGTAGTACTTCTCTCCTTGCTCTGCCTAAGAGTAGCCAAGGAGCATTTTCTGTTCTGTTCTAATAATGCTTCTTGTTAATTTAGGAAAAATAATGAAAACGCTTTTTGATTCAGCTTGAAAGGCTCAACTATATATACTTTTTGGGGGCCTTCTGATTCCTATTTAAATCTTTGATACATTTACCATACATAAAATTACAAATAAAGACAATTTAAGAAGTTGAACATAATTAGAAAATTGTTGACTTGAATTGGATTTAGGCTGACATTTGACAAGTGCCTCTAGTCTCTAATACTGATGCTAAATCTAAAACATCCGGAAGACAGCTGGAAAGGTTCCTAACTGCATGTTTGACAGATGGCTGGCACATGACCTTGACACTTTTTCCAAGCCAAACACTGAAGCTGAGCCTCTACGTGTTTGTGGCTTGATGATACCATCCACTTACACACGTCCTTTAGTCGTGTCATTATATCCAACATATAGATACAAACAACACACAATTTATAAAAAATCAACCGGTGTGCTGCACAGCATAATAACAGGCATCCTCATAACTTGTATGAATGAATGTTAATGTTTAACCAAATAAATTGGACTCCAGGTTTAATGAGCAGCTGTTGCTGGCAGCGCTCAAGATGTTCGTGAGAGAGGGAGAGAGAGTGAGAGACACACAGAGAAAGAGAGAGAAATTAACATGAGACTCATATGAGGCCACCAGAGTGCCATTATTTCCCAAATAATGAAACAATATTCATTTTCCACAGCATTTATTCTTTGAAAATTAACACATATACTGTAATAAACAAAATACATACAGCTCATTTGATGATACAGTTTGAAGGAAGAATCTATAACTTTGATGCTAAAGTGAACCTGTGCTCAGAGGGTCCTTGTTTTGAAATAGATGACTGGAGGACATGAAACATGACCTCACAAAGACCCTCTTCCTGTTTTGAAAATATGAAGTAAGATGTCTGGGGGGACATGAAAGTTGACCAAACTTTTCCCAGCAAATCACCACTCTAAAATGTCTTAGTTATTGTAATAGACAATATATTACAAAATCAATGTGGTGTCCTTAAAGCCACTATGAGTAGGATTTTAATATTTTGGACTTGGGTGTCCCCCAGTGGTAGTATAAAAAAAGACAAAAATATGAGTGGGCTGAAAGTAACACAGAGCAATTTTCGCTGGAAGCGTCTCATTGCAACGAAAACATTACAGTACAATGATGTACAACTTTCAGGATGTGAAAATATTAAACCACCCAATAGCAACAAAAGCAGAATATTCAGCTTGTATGTCTTGTCTTTAAGCTAAAACGATCACATACTTGACATATTTGATTTTTTTTATTTGCTCTACATGAAATGTATCTGTGAAGTTTTCTATGGTTGGTAAATCTGTTGCTATGGCCTGATTAACCATGAATTGACTTTTCAATCAACAACGAATAGGAATTGGTTTGTCCAATTCACCCTATACACTGGTAATACATTCAACAGTTAATATTTTGAACCATGAACAAAATCCTTTTCAAAACAAGACATGGCTGTCTTAATGTCAATCAAACATCCTACATTTGCTGTATAGTTTCTGTATAGTACAGTCTTAAGTGAACACGACTGTAAGGACACCCATTAGTAATCGTACTCTGACATTTTCTGTCTATATTCAGTTCCATGTCACGTGTTATGGGGGGGGGGGGATATTTTTGGAGTGTTACAAGGCGTTTTTGTAGTTTCTGGAATTTGTGATATTTCTAGTCCTAAAAATAAGGTTTACAGATGAGACATTTATGAACAGGATACCACAGAGTATATAAAATAAAACTATTATTTTAAATATTTTATCATACATTTTTGCCAGTTATTCCTTTTTGCCTTGAAACTATTTAAAAACAGTGAAACACCTCTCACTTGCTGTGGAGCTTGGTTGAGGTGATGGAGCTTGATAAAAGCTAAAAAAGCAGCCATACACTCTGATCTGTACAGAAGTGTTTTTTAATGCAAGCTTTCAGTCAGAGACTTGAGAAGAGGATCAAAGGCTTGCATTAAAAACTTTGTGCAGACTGAGCAGATTTTTTTCCCAGTTGTCTGCCTTTGAAATCAGTGAAGTACCATGAGTAAATTGTAAGAATCATTTTGTTTGATTACAATTTTTTTTCTTTGAGCAACGAAATAAGGCAAAGATAAAACTACTTGAAAAATAGCTTTGTGAAGAGAAGTTTAGATTTTTAAGCAAACTTTGCAGGCTAATTAACTTGACATTCACTTTATGACAATCATTGTATTACTTGTTACAGCTAAGTTATCTATATATGTACACTTAGCCACAAGTAACAATATGTACAACAAAATCTACTGGGTCCTGGAAAACATTTAATCTTAAATACACAACATATATTTTCACAGCTACTCAAAAAAGAGCAACATTAATCAAACACGAGCAGAGCCGCATGAAGTATTAGCTGCAGTAAAGATATAGTAACTGTTTTTAATGTGACAGTGAGATAGCCCTATATACAAGTTTTAGAAAGGCAGCGTGCACTGAAATGCATGAAATATTTTGGTATTTGTCAACCAAATACCAGAAAATATGCCTCTGCTGAAGAAGTAAACGATCGATAACTGAACTGTTGTGATGCTTCAAACATATATAATAATGTATCTAAAGAGGCTCTGAGAACATTTGGCATATTTCAGAGGTGGAAACAATTTCTAAAGGACCTTTCTTACAGGTCGTTTTGTATGTATTAGCCCAGTCACCTGCTCTCAAGCAGTGGCCATTAAATTGCAGATCAGAGCATTTATCCCCTGCTGTCAGGGTGCAGTGGAAATGAATATGATCATAGCACACAAGGCCACACCATAGCTAATATTGGTAATTGTGAGCCAGTGGACAAAGGGCAAAATACCTTGACATCATTGGTATAATGTAGTGCCAGTCTGAATCAACCAGCTGCGAAACATGTTGTCTCTTCAGGGCAGCTGGCACATGCCATTTGTCGGACACAGGGGATAGTTTAAGGGCTAAAATATGCAAACTAAATATGCAACCCAACAATATGCAAATACGTCCATCAAAAGTACGTCCACTAAAAGTGCTTGTTTTTGCCACTGACAGGCTCAGAAGTTTCTGACAACATTATGGAAAGATCCCTACAGAGATAAGATGACTTACTGACTGAGATTTCAGAGTGAGACTTTTCCCTGGGGGAGACTTCTGTTTCTGGTTAATCAAAAAGGGTCGTAACTCTTTAACAAAAAGGTCTATCTCTTCCATAACGTTGTCAGACACTTAAAATAACAATCTGAGCAGTAGTGGATGTACTTTTGATGGGCACAACTGCCTGCAAGGATTACTTCGCAGCCATTGCAGCCCATTTCGCGTCTCTACTGGACCAATTCCAAACCTTTTTGTACCTATTAGTCATTTAGACCCCAAAATATGTAAAAATATATTTTTACTGCCCCTGTGGACAGCTGTATTTATCAGTTTAAACTCATAATTAATGTTACTATTGCCAATTTGTATGTTTCTCATTGACTTCACTGTTGTGGATGCATTTTTACTGTTATTACTGGTATCAGAGGATCAAATCATGTACTCCTTTTCAGAGTGGACTACACACATTCAAGAACCATCTAAATACCCCATTAAAAACATTACTATCTCATGGTACCCCTGTAAACAGGGTCAACCAGTCTTTCAAGACTTCTATGGATGCTGCTACTTCCGATGTGTCCATCCTCATGCCCTCATGTTCTCATTGTTTTGATTTGATCTGGAAAAATATGAGAAATGCAGTTAATCAGCAAAACATAGAGCACGTCATGTAAAAATCAATAAAGATCAGTGTCATGTATGTATCACTGTCTCTCATAATGGAGGGAACCAACATACTGAGCATGTGGCTCAGTAGCGGAGAAATTGATTGCGCTGCAGGAACAGGTTGAGGAGTTTCTATGGATGTTGTAACTGCTGTGAATGCAAACTGACTACTACTGCCATCCTCTGCAACAGAGCTAGCTATAAACCTTTCAGAGGCACCTTTCAAGTCTTGAAACTTGAGCATTTGATACTCAAGGGATAGAATGTTCCTTTAAGAATTTGATATTGGACATCAGCACCAGCCTTATTGGGGCACCCTTGATTCAGCAGATGCAATAGGAAGCCAAAAGGCTATAGGGGAAAAAGTTTTGGATATGGGGAGAGTTCCAGAGTTTTAGACATACTGTGCTGTTAGTTCAGAGTAGCCCTGTGGCTCACTCAGCTACTTTAAGACTAAAGCCACAATAACACAATGAAATTGGTAAGGAAAAAGTAGGGGAGTTTTTAAAAAAATATAACCTTCTACAGCTACGCAGTAACACAATAAATAACACAACACTAAACACCCAGTACTCACTGCATAATTTGATCTATGGAAGGATTTCAATGAGAACGTCAAACATAATAAAAAGAAAAGAAGATGATGTTGAAGTAGTGGAACAGACCACACTTTGCAGGCTAATACAAAGTTATGTGCATATGCGATAAAACAAACATATGATCCATTTTGATGTGGAGAAAAACAGACATTTTCAAATTTTACACATTTGTAGGATTGACTGGGGAAATGTTTGCTATTGCTTGAAATGAGGATGATAAATAAGTCAAAGTTTTATAAATTGTAATGGAAATATAAATTTATCCTTGGAAATGTCACAATTACAAAACACCTAAACTACACCACCCAACAATAGACAAACAGGCCAATTGATGAGAGTATCATATTTCGAGTAACATCAGAGTAAAATTGTAGAAATACAAAATTACATAAAATGCACTGTAGGTTTTGAAAGCTGCTAAAGTTCTTGCTGCTGATTAATAGTGATCATGTCTGCAATAGGTGGCTAACATTAAACTTGAAGTTATACAACTAATGTAAGTCCATAACACAGCAAAACTAGTTTAAGCCACATTTTTATACATCTACAAATGACCCATAAATAAAAAACTGCGTACATTGGCATCATTATATCCACAGGTAAACTTTAGATGCTAACTTAGCAAAGATGAGACAAAAAGTGGTTCCTGTTATTCTGATCCTACACACACACACACACACACACACGCACGCACACACACACACACACATTTCTTAAATGGAAGTTTTTTGTTTTTTTATCTGAGCGTATAAAATGTAGGTAAAAGGTGATTTGATATACATGTATTCTACACTTAATATTGAACAAAATGTCTACCAAACTGCACTCTGAGCTTAGCACACCATCACACTCCCACTCTCATTCATATGAACTCTCATCATACCTTGTAACCAGTCGACTCCCTCCTGTAAACCTTCTCCTTTCAGAGCATCAGTGGCACTGAAACACATCAGGTTAAAAACAAACATTTAAGTGCCTGCTTTGTCACATCCTGCCAGGAAATACACAAAACAATTTTTTTTCTTATTATTTTTCTTATAGGAAGTATATTTTGCTGCTGTGGGTGGTGTGTGTTTCTTCACATACTGTGTAGGCAACAGCATGTGAAGAAATGCAAAATGTAATTATGTTGTTTCTTTCATGTTTGGATTTAACCATCCGCACCAACTCACACAGTGGTATAGCTAGTTTATGTAAATCTTGGCAGTGAGCAGTATGCACATCTACTCTACCAGATGCACCATTTTGTTTCCTGCTTATAAAGTAGTAAAGTAAATGTAGAGATGGGATGGCTAGTAACCACATCTTTTCATTCTTTTTTTACTGGCTGACCAACATTTGTTGTGGCTAGCCAAAGTCCATATAAGCATAACCTAAATATGACTAGGCCTGCCACAAAGATAAGTTTATCGACTTATCAAGGTCAGCAAAACTGAGTGAGGTCATGTCCATATATTGTACGATATTGCCCGTTGTGTTTACATGCATGTTTATTTGGATAAGAATGTCACCAGCATTTTAACCAACACGATGCCAGAATAAACAGCAGGGTTTTCCCTACATTGTAAGACTTGGGCGACATGCCGTTTTGCTGTCAATTATGGTCGCGCTGCTTCTGTCCTCTCGTCATCTGCTCTCTGTGTGTGAGTTTCACCATTGGTGGGCTCAGGCAGCTTAATAGTTCATTGCTCTTTGAGAGGGTGTATTATTATTATTATATTATCATTATATCAGTGGCATAAAATGGTCTTAAAATGACATTAATATCGTTTATAGCAATTTTTTCTGGGATAATTGTATCATCCAATAAATGTAGTTATCGTTACAGGCTTGTAGAGACTACTTTACTACATGCCTGTAAACACAGTCATTGACACATCCTGGTTGCTGAGAGTGAACAGCCGTGTTCTAGTGCCTCCAATAGAAGAGGTGTGGGTTAAATACTACCACAAAAAGCATCTTGTATTCTGGCTGTATGCTCACACCAGACAGCAATATTCCACAGCAGATTAAAATTTGTCTAAGATAACTACACTACTGTTTTCTCAATGGCATTGCCATACGGGCATACTAGGTAAGTAAATAAGAGCGCATGCATGTTTATACCAGATGTGCCAGGGTTTGTCTTTGATGTTCTCCAAACAGAGCAGCTGTGAGACCTTGACTGAAGATAGAGCATCCCTGACATCCATCTTGTTAGCAAAGAACAGGATAGGTATCCTCCTGTGTTTAACATCTGTAGTGAGAGTGAGAGGGACGATGTCGCAAAGTTAGTGTTATAAATTAGCAATGTCATTCAGTTCTGCTAATGAGAAACAATATTGTGAAACCAAAACAACTTGAAAAAAAGAAGAAGAAAGTTATGAAATGTGTTATTGGCAAAACAAAATGTGCGCTAATTTTTCAAATATAGTAACACCCATCTTTGCATAGTGCAGAGTTTAGACTGAAAATAGCCCAAGAAAGTGACACAACAACAGTTAACAGGACAGGGATTCAAACCCAAGTTCAAGAATCATGTTAAATGTACATGAACGCACCAGGATGGTTTAGTAACGTGTCCAGTTCTTCTTTGGCTACTACCATCCTCAGTTTGTCGGCACTATCAATGACAAATATGATAGCCTGACCTTCCCTGAGAAATACAAAGAGATCACAGGAATCAATACATATATATATAAATAAAAGGCAAATAAGATTGGTGTCTTTTGTAGCACTGGCACACTCACTTGTAGTAGTGTTCCCAAAGGTTTCTGTATCTGCCTTGACCAGACATGTCAAACACTGTGAAGGAAAGACTACGAGAAAAGAAGAGAAGAGAGAAAAACATAGCATAATATATATTAGACCTACTCTACAATTATATGAATTTACTTGAGACAGAAATATGCAGCTATGAGAAGATGAAATAACATTTCTTGGACTACTGAATTTATCAAATGTCCAACAAGTCGTTGTTTTATGATGAACAGCTACCTGGATGTCTTGAACTTCTCTATGCTGAAGCCAATCGTTGGGACGATGTCTTGTGCCTGGGCCTGAGACACAAATGCAATGTTTTAAATAAAAACCTAAATAGGGAGCACAAATTAGCAACATGTCTTAAATTCCTTGCTAGTTGACCATAAACATGCTAGTTAATCATACACAGGTGACCTGTAGATAATTATAGGAAAACAAAGGCAGTAATATGGAATATGACTGTGCACAACTCCTGTAATCACTAATTTGGTAGATACATGAATGTGACATGTATCTGTGTGAGTGAATAACATTTCTGACACAAACAGAAATCCTTGTTATTGGGCCCCAACATCTCACAAAACAAATACTGACATCTACTGGCTACCTGTCACAACATATCAAGCCAAAATACATTGCAAATATACAATCTTTTAAAAATGTTTAGTTGTATATTGATGATTGTAACAGCCTGTTCACTTGTTTTAATAAAAAAACTTTGAAACGACTGCAGACTGTACAGAACTCAGCTGCTAGGCTGTTAACCAGGACCAAGAAGTACGACCACATCACACCTGTTTTAGCCTCTTTACATCGGCTCCCTGTTTGTGTTAGGATTGATTTTAAGATCTTTTTGATTACTTTTAAGGGTCTTCTTCCTGAGCCCAGGATGAAAACTAAGGGGGACAGAGCTTTTGCCATCAGGGCCTTGAGGCTCTGGAACAACTTGCCCGAAGAAATTAGGCTGTCTGAGTCAGTGTCTTCTTTTAAGTCTCTTCTCAAAACGCATTTTTATCGGAAAGCATATCCTGATCTTATCTGAGCCGTCTGTTTATTTTATTGGTTTTTATGTATTTTATCATTCACTGTGGTATTTTATTTCTCCCTCTGTGAAGCACTTTGTACTTGATTTTGTTAAGTGATCTATAAATAAAGTTCATTATTATTATTATTATCATAAAACTCACTATAATGCTACCATAGTCCTTTGCAACATCACTGTAGAAAGCATAGGGTAGACTTACATTGGAGGGCTTGAGGTGGTTGATGATGGTGGTTTTTCCACTGTTGTCCAGACCAAGACACAGCACATTCACCTCCTTCTTCAACCCCAGCCATCCTGCCAACTTGTCAAACAGCCCCATTGGCTAGCCAGCAACCATCAGCTGTCTGTCTGATCTACAAGAAAAACGACATAAATACTGTAACAGTTAGAAGGTACCAGCATCTCTGGCACAGATTGCGGGCTGTTTCAGTTGTCCTAGAGGTTTACATCCGCACTTCTTGCTCTGGTTAAAGATATTAATACAGTACATGCATCCAGTACGGTGTTATGTCATTTTACTTATTTGAAAGGATTCATTTGGCGTGTCCTCTAACTTACATTTGCTGCGCTGAGACAAACCTGGTATTAATGTCACACATCTGTTGCTGTAGCTACTCCCACGAAAATGATAATGTCGCATTTGCCCCTGAAAATAAGGTTTTAGTTAACGCTATCACAATGAAGGAAGCGTCGATTACACAGTGAAAAAACTGTTTAACGTTTTCCCTGAGAAACATCAAGAGGCAGCGATTTCAGCAAAAGCATTTAACGCTAGTTAGTTAATTAACTTCCACCCTCTCCTATAAAGACATTTCGCCTAACTAGTCTAACGTTAAGAGACGACATTCGTGTCTTATCAACAGAGCAATGGCTCATTGCAACTATCAACAAATAGTATTATCTCGACGAGTTTTATTCGCTAACCGTAGCTTAAGCTGACATGCTTAGTGGGCTCTTACCAGGTTCTAACGTAATTAACATTCGCTAACAGCTATTTAGTTAATCTCTTGTTGTTACTGTTGCTAGCTAGCCTTAGCTAACGTTTGGTCACGAATTACTTCAGCTTGCTCAATTTACAGTATGTAACGTCAGACAATTCCTCTGTGACTCTTAATATCGGCAGTTTTACAAGACAGCCACAGACATGAGATCGCATTAAGTAAACATGTTTGAAACTTAGCTAGCTTAACGGTGTAGCGTTACAGTTAGCTAGTTAACGCTAACACGCTAGCTGGTGACGCTAACGTTAGCCTGTATTAACGTTATCCTTTCCCGGACTGTTTTGTAGAGCTGGACTTTACCTGTAATTTAGCCTTGGGATCTTGCTTTCAGGATGCACTCAATGCTCCCTTAAGCTAGCTCATTAAATAACCAGGGTCAAACCAATGTTTCATTCATTTCGCCTCTAACGTTACCCTCTCATGCTCCCTAGCCAACAGAAAAAGCACAGTTATTTACACTGTGTTGCTGGGAGACCAGAGTGCTGACTCAAGTCTGCCACCTGCAGGCCAAACAAGGCTGACTCCTATTTGATGCTGTAGCATGGACTGTATAAAACAGTACTGTAGTCTTGCAAAAGCACTGATTATAATGTTTTAGTAACTATATACGATCATTTATAGGGCACATACAACATGGAGCTGTCAGAAACATTAATTCAAGAATCCTGATCAGTGCACATCAGTGATGGGAACTGCACACTGGCAACGTACACCTTTCACAAGAGAATGGTCAAGCAGAATAAAGGGAATCTATGAATTGTATTAGATTTATGAAGTTAAAAAATTGAACAATTAATGTTTATTTTGAATAAAATGCAACTTTGCCCTATTACGAATCTATCCCACTTTAATTTTATTCACTTTTTCTTTTAAAACTTTTTTTTAATTTACCTATTCAGTTTTTGTTTTATCCCTGCAACTGCATTTGTAAGTTAACTTATGCAAATCACTATGGGCAATTACAGTAAAATATTGGCAAACTTTGTAAAAAGGCACTATACCACATGAAATCTAAAAATCTGGAGATATTCAACAAAATGTGTGTACTGTAAATTCAAGACCAAAACAAGCCTATATTCTCACAATAATTTAACAAACACATAAAATTTGTTTCCCACATATTTTGCCATTGTCTTTGGCTCTTTAAGGCTGTATGCCTTTCATCTATAACCTTCCATAAGCACCCATTTGACAAACTCACCTGACAATTCTTCATGTCCAGAAAACATGTCAGTCTCTTGACAACTAAGAGGACACTTTGACTGCATGTGTGTGTTTGAGAGAGAGCGTGCATCCATGGACACCTGTGTGTGTTAGTGTGCATGAACAATTAACAGCCTGCTTTGAAGAGAGAGAGATGTTTGGGCCTTGGGTGGTTAAAGTCTGAGAGACTATTAAAATAGGGTTGTTTATTAAGGAACAAAGATACTGAATAAAACATACAACTTTCACAAGACTTTTTGTACAAGACATACTGCATTATCATGAGGATAGAATGTACATTTCTATAAAATCTTTTGACATTCAGCGGTCTTCAGTTCAAAAAACATGATTGTATTTACCATTCTGTCAATTTTTATTTCTGGTGAATTGTTTCAGTAACCACCTGGGAAGGTTGTTAAAATCACGTACTGAACGATACATTACCCTACCTTATATCTTATCCACATCTTCTCTGGTCATGAGGTAACAGACTTGAGACCATTCAAAGTCAATAGAAGCCATTGGATTGTCACTTGGAAAGAAGAGGTATTGGTGAACACTTGAATAGACACTAGAGAAAAGAAGTCCTAAATTCAAGTGAATGCTAGTATTTGCTGAGATAACAAAGAGACCGCATTTGGCCAACGCTGACAGAGGTTGGTTGTTGTGGAGGCTGTATTGATAATGATCCATAAGATGATGAGTGTGTGTGTTAACTAGACCACGTGAGGTCTAGCAGCGGACCGCTCTCAAATGAGCAGCGTGTGGTACCTGCTACACCTAACAGTCTGGTGTTTGTGCAATTAGTTGAATGACGATGCCAAAGAACTCTGGTTTGTTTCAAGCTCAGTGTGCACAGTGCACACATAGTCTGTCTTTGTGCAATGGTCTCACACTTGAAAGCCACTTTGTTGGATGTGATGAAGCTGCAGGCGAAGAGACTGTATGCTGCTTATGATTCTCCTCTGGTGACCAATCAAACAGATCCCGATACGCCTGATGTCACTGAAGGGGAGAGGAAGATTTACAGTTTGATAAGAGCAGCAGCAATAAAGCTGTCCTTGTCACTTTAACCTGCAACAAGCACATTGGGAAAACTTGATAACAATAACCAAATTTAACATAGCAGGACAAAATGCTGTAATACTAGGAGTAGCCCATATAGTTCATTTCAGACTGTCAGAATATGTCCAGAAAATGTTGCAACTTGGAGTGACATGTCTGCAGCTTCATGATGATACAGTGATTAAACCAGGGCACAGACAATATTATAGCATCATCAAATAAAAACAAACATTTAAATGAAGGCTACATGATACACACACACATACTGTACAGTTATTTTCTTGACCAAGCTTAATAGTGGAATCAATTTTAATGCAATTTCACCATTTTTCTGTTCCTTTGATGTTGCTTTGTATCCTTTTAGTGTGCCTTTTGATATTGTAGCTGCACTCTGTATAATTTGGCTTCACTCACTCTATGCTCATGGTTGAAATAGAATCCAGTGTTGTGTATCCTGCTGCAAGGAAGTTGTTCTTATACTGGCTCATTTTGATGGAGTCAAGCCAGTCGCCGATAGAGATGAAAAGAGGGTAGTCTGGCATGTCCTCTGGGGAGTCAGGGAAACTGAGATGGCAAACGGAAAGTTAAGGAATACAAAAAGACAAGTTAGCATATCGTCGTTCCAAGCAATAGCTGCCTGGAAGGTAGGAAAACAATAAAATCGTACAGTGTGCTTTAGATAGTATTGTACACAAAGAGTAGTTAGTGGGCTAAAACATGCAAAACCACCTGTATGACACAGACCTTTAACACAGTGTCTGTATGAATTGATACTTCACCTCTGCACATCATTCACCAGAGTGAGCAGACTACTGGGATTGATTATGAGTTTGTCCAGATAAGAGAGCACATTGTTGAAGCGTGGGCGCTGGCTGGACTCCTTCTGCCAGCAGTGCAACATCAACTGGTGCAGTGTCACGGGGCAGCCCATTGGTGCTGGTAGACGGTAGCCTTCTTCAATTGATAAAATGACCTGAGATGAACATCAATAAGTTAAATACAAATGAAAAATAAATGATTTTTGTGTTAATCATGCTTTAGCGGCTATGGAGTTTTAATGTGATCAACAGCTTACATCTTGATTGGACATCTCCCAGTAGGGCCTCTCACCATATGACATCACTTCCCACATGACAATACCGTAGCTCCATACATCACCAGCTGAGGAAAATTTTCCGTAAGCAATAGCCTCTGGTGCTGTCCAGCGTATTGGTATCTTTCCTCCCTGACATAAAACAATAACAGAATAAGCTTGTTAGGAGACATTCAACATTTCTAACTGCAATAACTGTCAGATTGTGATATCCTACAGTAACTGTTAGATCCACACTCACTGTAGCAGTGTAGGCTGCTTCAGTGTCATCTTCAAGGATTCTGGACATGCCGAAATCAGACACCTTACACATCAAGTTTTCATCCACCAAGATGTTGCGAGCAGCTAGGTCTCTGTGAACGTAACCCATATCTGAAAGATAGGTCATGCCCACTGCGATGCCGCGCATCATGCCAACCAGCTGGAGCACTGTGAACTGACCATCACGTGTCTGGAGGGGTTGTGAGAAAGAGAGAGGACAAATATGATGTATGGAAGACAATATTTCCTTAGGACACAGGTAAATGTGTATCCCTCTTACCCGGAGGAAAGAATCAAGCGCTCCATTTTCCATGTACTCAACCACTATCATTACTGGTCTGCCTGAGGAAAAGGTAAAACACAGAAAAAAAGAGACTAAAGTAAACAATTTCATGAACTAAGACTGAAGCTGAAGAGAAGAACATCTATGCAAATACACACAAAGACAGATACACATATAGAGCTTACTGTTGGTGACCACTCCCTCCAGCCTGACAATGTTGGGGTTGTGAAACTGTCCCATGATTGAAGCCTCACGCAAAAAGTCTCGCCTCTGTTGTTCCATATAGCCACCTTTGAGTGTCTTTATTGCCACAGCGATGTCCATCCTTCCAGGTATACGCAAACGACCACTACACACTTCTCCAAATTCACCTGTCAAAACAACACAATGTTGTTTAGTCATTAACTGGACATTGATCATTAACATCACTGCAATGCTTGACTTAATTGTGTAATATTCTGTGTTAATACTGCTGTGCAATATACTCTTTTCAGTTTAAATTTCCCTGTTTATTTATATTTATTCATACTTCTATTACTGCTGTGCAATATCCTCTGTCTCATAATCTTAATAAGCTACACTGAACTTAACAGTTCACTATTACTATGCACTATTACTTTATACTGTACTTCATACTTATTATTATCATCAATTGGTAAACCCACTTTGTACTTCACACTTATATTAATTTTATACTTGCTTAATTTATTTTTTGACCTGTATTATAGTGTATTATATTTTTTGCTTAGTACTTCTATTCCTGTGTGCACTGACGTGATAGTGAGCAGCTGTAACAAAAGAGTTTCCCCTCGGGGATCAATAAAGTATTTCTGATTCTGATTCTATCATAAGTACTGTAACTCAATGAAATAATAAAAATATTCATTCAGTAAACATTGCTGCCCATATAAATTTATCAATGTGTTTCCAGTTCTTAGTAAAGTATAATTGTATGTTTTTGCTGGTGAAATAAACATTGTGAGTCAGACAGATGGTTAATCAATTAAAACTTGGAGTTGGAACAAAGAGAAATGTGGAAACACATAGCAGTATACTGCAGTTGCCTTGTCATTTATAACATTTGTAAGTACACTCTGCTTCCACCAGATGGAGCCCAGAAACTAGACAAATGGGAGGCACCTTCATAATTACTCATGGGCTAAATAGCAGACACAATCTGTTCAATTTAATTAACCATGGAACATCATTATTCATAGTTGGCAGCACTGGCTTTGCTCCTCTAAGGTTCAATACACTAAATTACTTTAAATCAGCTTGCTAAGAGTGGCTATAAAAAAATTAAACTTGAACTTTATGAAGTTTAACATTTCTTATAAAATAAAAATGCTACTCAACATAAAATGTGTTTCTTTATCACTAAATAACCTCTTCTACCTAGATTCCAGTCATGCATTATAAGAATGTACAGCATGATTTCCTCTTGCACATAGGTGACACCTGTGCTGTTCCTGCCATAAATACAGAAAACACATGTACAGTATACAGTGTACAGTACAGTATGAGTTATTGCTTGCGTACATTTGTGTACGTACAGTATTTACGTGTGTGTATCCATTTTACCTGCACCAATCACCCTCTCGATGCATATGTATGAGGGGTCTATCTCTTTGGCGAATTCCTCCACAGCCTGAGTGGGGTCTTCATATGTGTCTGGATCCACATAGGTCTTTATCCCAGAGAATGGGACTGGAAGAGATGAAACACAATGTACAGTATGCAATATTACAATATTTTGCACACTATATTTGAACATGAAACTTTGAGAATCTCCATACAGTTGCATTGCAGCAATATATTAGGGACAAGATAAGAGTAATAGCGTGAATACAGACATATACACATCTCAAACACACTGATGATCTGCAGAACTTTCCATGGCGAACACTGTCAGATTTACATGATTGTTTGCACTATTAGCTGTTCTTACAGTATAATATTAACGGAAACATGGTACACATGCATTGATAGCTATTCACAGAAGATTTAGATCAGATCTCTGATTTAGAGAAATGTTAGTATCGATATGCAAAAAGGTGTTTAGAAATGTGTGCACATCATGCAGATCAGATCATTTGTGCATCCCTTTGTACATACAAGATATGGACATAATAACATGAGCACCTGTGCAACACGATGCAATCAACTACTATAGAGCAATAAGTTTGTAGCCCTAAAATGCCAGAGTGAGTTGGCAGTTTTGAACCATGGGTTCACCAGATTTTAAAATACTTTTCTTAAACAAGACTTTGATTTATGTAGAAATTAAGGTCTTACATTTTTCTCTAAAACATGTATTACACCCTTACCCAGTTTTGCCTGTCTAAAGACGTTATCTTTGGACTACTGCACTGCAGTAAATTCCGATATACTGAAGCATATAATTTTTGTTGAGACTGTGCCAGGGAAATTGATTCTTGCTTCCAGTATAGGCCGAATTAATGTTGTATTTGCTTCTATTATACTGTAAGGTCTTTCTGTTATTTTGTCAAGGGATGGAGAAAAAAAGAGCTCAGAAAATGCCCCAGAGCAGCGTATAAAGACATTGCAGGCAACCAGGCTTCAGCATCCTCCCCACTGGCTGAGGCTGGGGATGTTGCTGCAGTGAGCACTGTGCATGATGACTGGCACAAATGATAACTTGAAGCAGCCCCTGGTACACCTCGAGCAGATGAGCTGGGGACTAAATGTACTTTATAGCTGTGTCAGCTCATATTGTTAAGGTTGAAGGCTTCGTCTGAGATAGATTCCAGTTTGGAGTCTACACTCTACCAACATCCCCAGGGTGTCTAAGCTCAGCTCTATAATACAGTGGAACAAGACTTTTCTACCAGTTTGTTGAGCCTGCTGGCATCCCCTGCCTGGGTGATGCCTCCACAGCACACAACAGCAAAGAACAAACAAGAAAAGACTGTGAGCAAGGATTATAACAATTCAGATTTTTATTTTTATTTGGTTTTGTATCTGCAAGACTTATCATTCTTTGTAATGTGCTCCAAGTAAAACTAGACTCTGATGGTATGCAAAATTAAAATAACAAAAAAGTATGAGTGGATAATTTTGCAGCAAAACTCTATCCAACTGTCTGTACACTGGAGGAAAAGACAGAAAACACACATACAAACAGTAGTAGTGCACACACACAGAAAGGCCTTTTCTGTCCATTTCCTTGCACAGACAAGTGTATGTCTGTGGAGGTATGTCAGCATGTTACAATATCTGTTTTTTCACAGTCCTTCCTGTTCTTCTTGAATCAATCACACATTTTGAATCCCCAAATCAAGCCCACATATTGTGGAATGGTTAGATTTGTCTCAGGAGCCACGCTTGTGCCCCTGCAGACCTCAGATCGAATCCTACAAGAGCTCTCACTGAACTGTCTTAGTAAATTACACAGGATACCATTTTGTTCCCCAAGAATGACACGCCTCCCCTGTGGGGCAATCAATAACCCTGTTTTTATCTGTAATTTAGCACCACACTTGGGTCAATCCTGTAATTCTTATAACGGAACAGCGGTTGCCTAAGTTTTGTCACAATCCAATAATGGGTGTGTGAGATGCTGTGAGTGGTGGATGGCTGAAAGAAATGAAAGATTTAGCATCAAAATAGGGCCAATCTGTAGCATGCACAATCAACAGTGCACACAATGGTGAGGCAGATGGAAGGATTTGTAAGAGATATTTTTTTGTATAGTTACATAAAGTGTTGCATTTTTGTGATAATGATGTAGTTAGACAGCGCCAAGGGCTTAGTTTGATCAACACAGGTGTGGGTGTGCTAAAAATATTGAAAGGACATGGAGAAGAAACATTTTTCAACTGCTGATTGCAGTTTAATCGCTTCTTATCTGGACTATAACCCGACGAACACTGGATTTTTGGATATTTGGGAGTTTATTAAATCTGATAATGATATATTGGCGGATAGTCATTTTTTCCACATAAACACGTAACCTAAACAACAACCTTGATTAGATTCATTTCTTTAAAGAATTGCGACCAAGATACTGTGGTAGTTTAGGTGTTGTCACTTCCTGGTTTATTTTGGTGGTATTCTCCTTCCCTTGTGTGTCTTGTGTTTTTACTTCCTGTCTGTGTTTTCCCTCCAGTTTTGATTGTTGGTCCTCCCTTGGATTTTTGGATTTTGTCTGCTCCCCTGTGAACTGTGTTCCCACCTTGGACTCACTCCCCTGCTTTCACCTATGCTAGCCGGGACTTATCTGCCTTTTGTCTGCTCATTACCTGTCTGCTTACTGTTCTGCCCGTACTTGCCTGCATACCACCCCACAATAAACACGGTGGTCATCCGGTTACTTTTCCCTGAGACTGCTTCCTTGTCATCTGCTTTTGGGTCCACATACCTCTATATAGCACCCCTTACGACACGATACATACTGGGTGGGACATTTTGCTCAAATGTGGACGAACTAATGTAATGGAGACTGTTTCTTAATGACCTCAAACATAATTTGGCATTTCTGTACTGCAATTTCTCGTTACTTATCGGCCGACATATACACTGATATCTATACGTGTGAAATGAGCTAATATTAGCTGATACATTGGCCCGATAGATTTATCGGCCTAGATCTAATCGGAATTTAACTATTTGAGGTTTCTTCAAATTGATGACTCAAACCACACTAACATTAGCTTAGTGCTCTCATCTAGCCAACCATAACAAGCCACAAACCTTCAATCAACTCCATCAACCAAGTAAGTGGATGTAACTGACAAGACAGCGAGTTGTATGCATACCAGTTTGAAAACCCATGCAAGCAATCAGAAGCAAAAACAGAATTTAAAACACACAGACACACACAATAAAAAACATATACTGTACCGTGTCCACTGTGGAAGCGAGTCCTCCTCTTCTCCTCTGACTTCATTCTGGCTTTAATGTACCCGTGACACCTGCACAGGTGAACCAGTTTGCCAAAGAATAAGAATCACCTTTATCACAACATAAAACTGTACATCTCAGTCTTTTTCCTCAGCGTCTTCTCTCTTTCTGCTAACAACCCTCTCAGTGTTTTGTGCTCAACATCACAGTGAATTAGTTGACATTATCAGCTGGAAACAAGTATGACATTTAACAGATTTACTGCCCTCATGACAAAAGTGCACATTTATTCTGACAGCAGAAACTGCCAAAAAACTGCTTGTACTGCCACATCATCAGTCTTTGGGTTTGCAAAGACATCTCTGGTGGAAAAAACAGACAGCCATTTTCCTCTTTTCTATAACCCATTCTTTTAGAGTAATTTTTGTTCTTGCCTTTATGTAGTTCTTTTTATTTTCTTCCATTTGTCCACATTTATCCTATTCGGAGTCCCACAAATTCAAGGCTTTCAAGGCTCAGTCTCCATAGTTAGGGAGAGTCGAGACAAAAATAGCAATCAAACACTAGTATAGTAAACAATAACAATTTACATCCTCCATGTAAAAAACAAAGAAAGATGCCCTTTAATCCATCATAGGATTAAAATGTGCTAATACTTTGCAACTTTTGACTTTAGAAGTGTTTATTTATATAAAAATAGGTTATGAGACTATTTAAAAAAAAACACTTTGTTATTTAGACTCAGTTGAACCTGGGTCAAAGAGAAATTAGAGATAAATTAGAGATAAAGCAAGTTTAATTCACATACTGTACTCTTTCTGGCTCTGTATTATCCTACGTGGCCCATCCTGGGCACCAGAGAAGGCTGAAAGGCTGATCTCTCCAGTTCACAGAAACAGGTTTCTGACAGATATCTAGATAGCTGTGATGTAGGTTCACCTATGCAGTAATATTGCCTCTCTGCTGTACATTACAAGTATATTTCAGATGAAAGTGAGGATAGGGATTGGCTGCCGACAGCGAATAGGGTCAGAATCCTGAAACAGCTGGAGAAATATCTGAGGTTTTCAAGGAAATATGTTGGAAATTGTTGACATGTTTAATATACAGTATGTTGAAAGAAGATGTGCCCTGAAGATGTGTGTTTAGTATAGACTAAACACACATCTTCAGGGCACATCTTTGGAAATTTTTATCTTATTGGACCTCATGCAAGAACCACTCGTACGAACAGATTTGTTAAGTGGCACATACAAGTGACTTCCAAGAATTTGTCGCCAATTCACATTTTCCCATACTTAGAATTTTTGTTTTATGTCATACAAGTCAAGTACAGATAGTTTACCTTTCTCCACAGTAGGAAAAAACACTTGTTTGACATAATTATAATGCCTTAATCTGAATGAATTTAAAGATTAAATATGATTGGCTAACATTTTTGTGAATAAAAACTGCGCCCACAAATTGTGCGGAACAGCCTTGTATAGCAATTTAGGGGCGCTGATTATGCTAGTTATCAAATCTCACGAATGTGCACCTGGTCATTAACAGGAGGCGTTCATCAAGTTGAAACAAGCAATTTACGATAAGTTTGTGCACTTGAGAGAGTGGTGAATCTGACTTGGAACAAGAGTGAGTTTCACAGAAAAAGAGATTTAGGATAAGTACACAAAAATGTTTTTGCATGAGGCCCATTGTCTACCATTTTGTTGTCTGGGATTTACCTGAATCAAGTTTTTTTTCTATAAAGTGAGACACGTTGTTCTTCAGTTTGTATCACAATTAGATAAAAATCCAGTCGAAGAATCTACAGATTCTGGGCCATTTTCAATTGTTTATTAATAAATACCACTAATGGTAAAACCCTGTGAACCAGAGGACTGAAGACAATAGTCTGAGATAACCTGCGGAAGTTAATGGAATGGAGCAAACTGCTGGTACATGCATTACATGCTGAGTAATAAGGCAGAAAATTGGTTCAGCCATTTGGAAAATAAGAGTGTCTGCTTGGTGGCAAAAGAGAGTCCATTAACAGACTTCTGGTTGTAGTGTCACTCTGGAGATTATGAGGAGAGAAGTACAGAGGTGTGTGGGTAAGGGTGCGTTAAGGCAGCACCAAAGAGAAATGGGGGTGGGCTTACCGGCCAGTGATGAGGAGGAAGAGGGTAAGAATGACCAACAGGGAGAAGCCTCCTACAGACGCTGTGACGACCACCAGAACTTGACCCTGATCAGCGATATCAGGGTCTGAGGAAATTGAGAAAGCAATGGCGAACACAGAGGAAAGCCCAATCAGTACCTGTTAATATTAGCATTTCTCTCCCAAAGTTCAAACCAAAGAACTGACACACTACTTGGCGATACAAAGCTGTCACAATTTACTATGAACACAATTGATTAAAAATTATATTCAGTTTTTGTGTTGCTAAATTATAACTTTCTCCATATTAATCACTATTGAAAATACAGTAGAAGGCATCAACTCATTTTATAGTATCCTAAATCTGACCTAAATCAGACTGCATTGCCATAAAACAGATTGAGATACAAATGTTGAAGTAGTTCCTATTCAGACTTGCACAGTTGCACATAAATCTATTTGAAACCATGACTTTTTTCTTTTCCATTGGTATGTTGGAAAGTCATGGATATTTCTTTCTATGTGTCTCTTACACAAAAAAGCTATTTTAAACTATCCTCCCTTTTGCCTGTGAGCAAACAAAATATACATATAAAAAATGTTTTCATAACAAAAATAAGTAACTTTATAAAAATGTTTTGACAACAGCTCCTTTAGACTCAACTTAGCAACTTAGTGAATTGCTTTGCACATTTATTGAGTGATGTATTTATTTTGATGAGTCCTGAAACATTTAACTGAGCATAACTTTTTTAACATTGTTGGTTCAGACCTGGTCTTGGTCTACTTCAACTGTTGGTATAAAATAAAGGTAAATAGACAAAAGTAATCACTGCGTTGTGTGTGACATGAGTAGTAGTATGTTGTATGTGAGAGTGAGCATTGTATGTGTTGAATAAGGAGTGAGAGAAGATGGTACATATGTAGAAACACAATCCAAATATATAAATGGACTTATGTCAGATGCATGGGTATATGGGAGTATGAGAATGTGAAGGTGGACATCTACATATTCATCACCTAAAGTGTGTATCTTGTAGGAGGCTGTGCATTTCTGCATATTTCAGGATTAGAATCAGCAGAGCGTTATGTGTGCATCAGGAACTTACAGAGCTTATAAACATTTAAATAAATGGCTCATGCTTGAAGAAGCACTGATGAGTTTCAGTGATCCATAGCAAAGAATGACCATAAAATGTCTCCAGGGATTTCATAGGGTTATTGATCAACACTGATGACTCCACATCTCTGATTTTAAAACTCATTTCTTCTCTTGTGCATTGTTTTAAAACAAAACTCCATATCCATTGGATTTCAACGCATATCTAACTAACTGAATGACCGAATATTAGTGCCATTTCTTCCTAAAACATCAGCCAGTATAAACACAAACACAGGCACAATTCCCACATGCTCACTCCTCCACAGTCGTACCCTCAGCTCCAGTAGCAAACTCAAATTTGGGGCTGTACGTTGTGTAGCCAGCAGCAGTGCGAGCACGCACGTGGAAGACGTAGACAGTCGAGGGCGTGAGGCCTGTTACCACCACGCTGGGGATTTTGGTCCGCGTCGATGAGTAGCTCAGCTGCTCTTGCTCCTAGAAAAGCAGAATGAGATGATAAACAAAAGCAAGTTTTTGGCAGGACAGACAAACATGTTTGCATAAACCCATTATCAATGCAACGTTTGAACAAAACATCATTTTTTATCCTATTAACTATCATAGCAGACAGTGAACAAAGCGGAGATAGCAATACATTATGGACGCTCTACACTTACATTTGGATTTCTGTATGCGAACAATGCACATTGTTCTGTGAGCAGTGATTGTTCTCTGTGTATGTAATCACTTGTGGTGCATTTCAGTACTAAAATAACTGTAATGCAAGCCATTGTTACCACTAAGCAATGAACACATATGATACATAATCATGGTCTAAAAGAATTTTTCAAACTGCCTTATTTAGTATGATACAAGACTTTACCTTATCATAGTATTTGACTTCATAGTCCACTATGTCTGAAGGTGGCTGTTCCACTTCTGACCAGGAGAGGGCGATGCTGTTTTGAGAGGCCCAGTCTTTCCTGACTACACCCACCAGTGCAGGACCTGAGGATACAGTCGAAGAGTGCAGGGATTTGAGTCAGCTGTGATTACAAACCTGTGAGGAGTAGGCTGTTTGGAGGTTTTAAAATTATGCTCAAGGGTTTACACAACAACAAAATGTCTTTTTATACTATAGACATTTCTAAATAAGTTAATTCACTCTGTATAAATCTTTACACATTGGCAATTTCATGATACTTCTAAAATAACAAAAAACACGATAAGCTTATTTGACTTAGCGATTAACTTATGTACTAAGGGTTCGCTTACTGAAATGTATATGTACATAAAGATTGGGAGAAACATGAGCAAGAAAAATGGCAAGTTTGCAGCCGGACTGAGCAACCTAGAGTCACCTGTCCGAGAGGCCCAGGGGAATGAGGAAATGAGTGATTCCAGCCATTTATTACTCGAGCCACTGCAGTGAACTCCAAAGTGAATCCACTTCAGAGACACGACTGCCAAACACATTATAAAAGTGTCTTCAGCCATCATAAAAAAATATATCAAAATTGTACAAAAAGTTTCAGAACTCCAAACTGGAAAAAGATATCTGAAATAGTGCCTGAGAAAAGTGCATGCCGCATACATAACATCTCAACTCTACAGCTTACAGTAGACAATCTCAAGTAAAACAACTTTAAAAAAAATGTAACGACCTGATGGCACTTTGGAAGAGAAATTGTTTCAGTATCACAGGAATACCCAAAGGGAAAGGAGGGCCAAAAAACAACCATTTTACTGTCCAGCTCCAGTATGATGTGCAGCCTGAGAGAAACATTTTTGGTAACCAAACCACTAGACCTACAGCAACTGTTTATCATGTTTGTCATTATTGCTGAATTTGGGGGAATATTTTACACAAGGCTGCTGAGGAGACACAAAATCACCTAGCAGAGATTCAAATATTTACCATCAATTATTCATAAAGCCTTCGCTTGAACAGAATATGATTTGGCAAACTAATAGATCCAGTCCCTCTGTTGTCGAGCGTGCTGTTTGGGAGATCACTGTTGGAATACAAATTCAAGCCCAGATTGATGTCTTAAACTGTCCTCATGCTCAGAGAAGTGGATAACCTACTACACACAGAAGGCCACAGACCGGATGGGGCACTTCAGAAAGGTGACGCGTCACTGTATTTAGTTGGCCGCATTGGGGCTCAGATGAGACTTTGACATCTTGTCAAGAAGCCAAGATTTTCTAGCAGCAGCTCGGCCCAGACATGACACTTCACAGTCCAGCAGCTCAACCATTTCAACTTGCATTAAAGCAAAAAAAAAGAGAAGAGAGGAGAGAAAAATGGTGCACACAGGAAGGAAGAGTTTGATGCTGACTCCTGCAAAAATGCACACTCGAGGTGACAAATATGTAAACCTTATTATGAACCTAAAACTCTAAACTACGTCCTGTCTGTGATACAGAGCCACAAAACCTTGTCATAGTGTTTGAATAAAAATGATGACGCTCAACTGAGAAATTAAGTTGTGTCATATCAATTAAAAGTTTTACACTACTTACAGGATTATCAAAAGGAGACAAAAACATCTTCAAAGTGTGTCAATCATTGAAATATCAACACACACCCTAAACATATACTGTGGCATAACACAAGGATCACACATGGATAGGATCCCACTCATTAGACTATGCTGTCTATTAAACAATTTGCAGAGCCAGATCACACATCTGCCATGTCAGCCATGTTATACCAGGTACAGTAACATGTGCCCTTTCTATCCTGGTGGCAGGTGGTGCCTCAGCTGCGCAGAGCGTCTGGAGATGATGTGGGAATATTTCAAGCCTATCAGTCTTGCTGCCTGCTGCAGTTATTAATGGCAAACAACAGACACACCAACAAAAACATACACCATATATTGACAGAACACTACAGAAAGGTGCACATGAGTATGTTTGTGGTCCCTTATTAGTTTTACAGGTATTTAAAACCATAACAGGATTCCTTGCATGAAATCCTCAAAACCAAGCATGAATAGATCCCAACATGTAAATGAATAAGTACATTTGTGACAATATGAGCTTGTGATTTGAATGATTCTGGTAAGACATATCTAAACAAAAATGGTGCCAATAAATGTCTTGTTCAAATAAGCAATGATGATGTGCTTCAGTTGGTATCAGTGTAACCAGGCAGATAAATATGCATAACCCACTTAGGGGATAAGAAGGTTTGCGAGAATCACATTACTAGAGGGGATTTCTGTCTGCAGCATAAAATATAATGTTATGTATCTTTCACCATGCGCGCGTGTGTGTGTGTGTGTGTGTGTGTGGACATTTTTGCAAAGTGAGAAAACTCTCAAATACCCCTCTAAACTCTTATGCAAGAAGCTATTTTAGGTTCAGGATAAATCAATCCACTGGTTAGATACCTACTGTTATGTATGAGTGGCTCAAAGAAAACAATTATGGTCATTACAGTTTAATCACAATTCACACATTAAAAGATAATTAAGAATCTATAAACTCTAGTTACTGGCAACATGTAAAATAGGTTAATCCTCAACTATAGATGCTCAAATAGATAAAGAATAGACAGAGGGGGGATAAGAGGAGAGAGAGAGAGAGAAAACGTGAACAGGGAGAGCTGTAAAGAAATCCCACAAGGTTGCATCTCCCCAGCATCTGAGCATATAAATAGAAGTCAGCCTTATTCCCAGAGCAAAGGAGACGAAGACAGAAGAGAAACCAATGGAGGAAAGGGGAAAAGAGCCAAGTAAAAGGGAGAAAATCTCCTGAATCAGGACACCACAAAACAGTGGGAAATGTTCACATGTGGATTTAGAATATGAAAACTTTGCATGACTCTTGGTTTTACTGGAATTTGTAAAAGATTGAAAAATAGACAAGTCAACAGCCAGTAATTTCCAGTGTGAGGTGAACTCTAGGTTCATATGAAAGGTTATCTACATAAACCTCTCCTTAGGAACCTTTCTACCCAAATGTTTTAACTGAACAACAGTAGACATGCCACAGCACACCTTAAAAATAACCACGTGTATACTGTATGGCATATTTACAGTATACTATATGTAAATGTATATATTGAATACGTAATCTTAATATTGTTCTTTAAAGCTAGTAGAAGGCTTAAATTAGGGGGAAAAGGCATTAAATTAATGAAATGACTGATTCCTTAGATTCCAACAGACACAGTGCAAAAACTGTATGCCATGGACAGCCACAGATGTTCAACCAAGGGCCAACAGCATCCACTGACTGAGTGTCAGATTGGAGGGTAAGGACTCTAAAATTTGGCCATCCTAAAACGATGTCATGGTGGTGAACTAGCTATAATCAAACTATGTACCACAAGCTATACATGTATGCTTATGAATTAATGTAATTTATTGGACTGTTTGGACCATTGGGCAAACATTTGTTGTAGTCTAATATTACCAACAATGAGTCAGAGGACAATACGGACATTAACATCGTAATTTATTACTAATTGCTTATTTAAAAAAAAAAAAAAAAGGTATTTATCATCCGATTTTAAAAACTAGTATGATGAACACAAGTGCAATGTGTCGTAGTAGAGAAGTAGAGTCTGGAATGAACTGAAAGACAATGAGCACAACTCTGTAGGTATTTAACCATTTAAACCAGCAGCTGTCGTAGCGGGGGTGCTATATGGAGGTATGTGGACCCAAAAGCAGATGATGAGGAAGCGGTCTCAGGGTGAAGTGGCCGGATGACTACCGTGTTTATTGTGGGATGAAATGAAAGCAAGAAACAGGCAGAGGTGAGCAGACAGGTAATGAGCAGACAAAAGGCAGATAAGTACCAGCTTGCATAGGTGAAAGCAGGGGGGTGAGTCCATGGTGGGAACACAGTTCACAGGGGAGCAGGCAAAATCCAAACAAGGTCCACAGGAGAACAAAGAATCCAATACAAACTCACTAGATATGCTTGGCAGGAACAACACCATGTGTACAACAATGATCCAACACAGAACAAAGAAACGACCCAGACTAAATACCCTCGGGGAGGTGAGACAACGAGACATAGGTGCAAACAATCAAGGGAGGGCCAACAATCAAAACTGGAGGGAAAACACAGACAGGAAGTAAAAACACAAGACACACAAGGGAAGAAGAATACTACCAAAATAAAACAGGAAGTGATAACACCTAAACTACCACAGCAGCTATTCCATTTCAATTATCTCAGCAAAGGTTCAAATCAATGCACAATTAAATCTCACATTGAGCGATTGATATGATTCGATTAGATATGTAATTCAATTAATTTTGATTAATTTGATTAATATCTTCCAGGCTCCACAAACATAAAAACTAATCTGAACCGCCAACAAAAACACATGTTAACTTGACAGGTGTAATCTTTAGTCCAAACTTTATTTACTTTACTGGCTCAATAGCCAACATTTTTAGCCTCTGCTAGGGCACAATCTTTCCTTTTTTATCTTACATAAGGGTTACTTTGAACACAGAGTGAGCCTATCTTTGTGGTTGTCTCTCTGCTCCTGGAGTTAGGAGCACATTTTGACCTCTGTGCAGCAAACACTTAACACAAATTTGCACTGATTTCTCTGTGTCTCTTCACAGAATACTGCAGTGAACCTTGCGGGAGGAATCGTTGGTGAGGAACGCTCTGCTGAGCAATATCTCCAGTGTTTGTAAACACAGAGATCATCCTGCTCAATCTGCTCTGCATTGCTGCCTTGAGAGGCTGACCTTCATCAACTTCAACAAGCGGAAAACCAGTGTCCTGCCTTACAAAGTTAAATTAAGTATGGAGGAGAGTACGTAACAAATAATCAAATGTTTTCTGAGAATCCATGGCTAAACAGATATTACTCAGCTCTTACGGCTACAAAACTGACTGATAACTCCAGAATGTCATATCGTCGAAGGCGATGAACACTCCACTCAGTTCAAAGTGATCATGCATCTTGCTTAACTGAGCATTATAACTTATCAAGGTTAGACAAGCACACAGGCAATAGGGAAGAGAAATTATTAGTAATTCTGATTAATAGGTTTAGCATAATTAAAAGCATAATGAGGCATTAATATGAAATTTACAAACAGCATGCCAACAGAAAATAAATCACCCCCCTCCTTCTCACTAAAAAATCCAGTTAATTGCTAATTCTGCTTTTGATTGGCTATTATTCCATCACTGGCATAATATCACAATCAATTATATGAATCACCTTGCAGCATCTGCGTTAATTGCCAATGAGCCTGTCCATCCCAAGTCCATCCAAACATAAGTTTTGACAAGCACAGATTTACAACAAGCACTTCTCTAAACTCAATGAATGTTCCACCTCATTTGAATTTATAGTAAGTTTTGGAGTGCTTGAAGAATGTTTTGCATTTAAGAGCAGACATATGGTGCTTTGAAGAGTTCAAATATATTTTGTAATAGTTGTCTGTTATTAGAAAGCATCATTAAGAATCTTCCTGGAACATTTTCCTCAATGTACAGCTAAAATATGTATTAAATGCCACATGCATGTTGCTTGTTCATTTAGATTTGTGGGAGTTATTTTTGAGTATGAGTGGTGTACAGTGTGTAAACATACTTTTTATACTAACTGCCTTTTTCCCACATAAAATGTGCAGGACAGTTATATAACTGCAAACAAGGAATCAGGATCTATTCTTCTATCCTGTATCAAAGCACAATATTAAAGTATGTTTGATTGTACTCTCTCTAATGGATAAACAGTATATGTGTATATGGAACTATATCTATCTATTGTACAATTCTGCAATGACACTCAATCAAAGAAAAGGGGTATCTCTAGTATAAAAGAGGCTGTAAGAGAATAAACATGTGTGTGTGTGTGTGTGTGTGTGGGTGTGTGTGTGTGTGGTAGAGAGGATTAAAAGAGAGTGCAGGGAAGAGCTGGGAAATGACTAACAGACCAAATGCAAGGCTGTAGGTGGTACATGGGTTAAGCAAATGTGTGTGCTATTGTCATATGTGTATGAATTTGTTTGCCTGCTTGTTTTGCATGCGTGTCTGGCTGTGTGTGTATATACAGTATGCCTACTGAGGAAACGCAGTTTGACAAGTTAATCCACTCTAAACATCCTAATGGGAACATCCCCACAGGCTGCTTCTCCTCCTCTACAGAGATTATTTTGCATTCCAACTTCCTCCCATCAGTCTAGCTGCCTTTGCCAGAGAGATGGGTATGAAGTGACACACATACACCTGACATCTGGTTTCCATGGTATGGTGACAGCCTATCAGCAAAACAGTGCATTTCTAAAAATAATACTGTAAAATAATAATTTTCACTGTATACTAGGGGTGAGGTAGCCACAGGAAATGACATAAAGTTATTAACTTTTCTTGAATGAGCAGGAGCATGGTTCAAGACCATTATGATGGCGATATTATAATTGGGACAACTTTGACAACAAATGTGAAATGACATTTTTGTTCCCTCCACTCAGTCTTGGTTCCTTGCTGTCACTTAAAACGTCAACTCCATCATTAGTGCTGCTTCATTCTCATCTAGCATCTTACTGCTTTTGACATAGTAAGCTGCTGGATGCTGCCTTCCACCTTTGTTCTGTACACATGGGCACAGTTATTCAAAATTTGAATCTGGCACACAGTTAAACAGACTAATAATTGTACTGATTTCAAGTCATTTTTTATTATGGGTTGGTCGATTGGCTGGTCCACCACTTTGATCCAGGCTGAAATATCTCTAACTATTGGCTGGCTTTCCATGAAATTTTGTACAGACATTCATGTACTCTGAATGTATTGTAATCACTTTGATGATCCACTGACTTTTCATCTAGTGTCATCATCAGGTCAAAATGTTATTTTGTCCAATACTTCTGTTTACTTCTAAATGACTGCAAACTAATGACATTCCCATCATCCTCAACTTTACTTTGTGTTTAGTGGTAATTAGCAAAAGTTAGCATGCTAACATGCTAAACTAAGAGTCGTTGTGGTCAACATTATACTTGCTAAAAATCAGCATGTTAACATTGTCAAGACTTTTCTTGTTTAAATATCACACAGCATCATTCTGACCAAGGCACCACAAAATCGAGACTTCAGAATTAAGACCAGACGTCTTTAAGAGACTTTGTTCATGCCATCTATTGTACAAGTAATTGGACAAATCTGTAAGCCTACCGATTGGCTGTAATTGTAAAACAAACTTTCAGCCAGGATAGCATATGTCTTGTTGTCTCTAAAACTGAAGTAGAATATACGATAACCTGATGTATACTGTTTGCACTTCCCATGCTCCCCTATGTTAATACAACTATGGCAGCCTATTGTTGCACACATAGATGATTTAGCACAGATATACCCATTTCTCAATTCCCAATTTTTATATGTGAGCCACTGATGACTGATGAGCGTCTGTCTTGTTCTAATCAGAATTTCATCTCAGTACTGGCTTGCAGATGCTGAAAGGGGAGAAAATGTGCAGATACGTCCCAGTATAATTTATTAATCCACTTTCTTTTCTTCCTTCATCTCAACCTTCTCCATTAATTATTCCATCAATATTCTTGCCCTTAAAATATATGGTTCAGGTTTCAGTAGTTGAACTCAGGTCTCTTATGTTTCCTAATTCAAGCCCCAGACAATGCTGGATTGAAGACTGCAAGCTGTAGTTGAACTCAGGTCAGCTGGGTTCTACTAATTAGGACTAAGTTCACATCACAGTGGCTCTGTCAGCTCTTCAAGGGTCAGAAATGTGCTTTATCTCCATCCATCCATCCATTTTCTTCCGCTTATCCGGGGCCGGGTCGCGGGGGCAGCAGTCTAAGCAGGGACTCCCAGACTTCCTTCGCTCCAGACACTTCCTCCAGCTCCTCCGGGGGGATCCCGAGGCGTTCCCAGGCCAGCCGAGAGACATAGTCCCTCCAGCGTGTCCTGGGTCTTCCCCGGGGCCGCCTCCCGGTGGGACATGCCCAGAACACCTCCCGAGGGAGGCGTCCAGGAGGCATCCGGATCAGATGCCCTAGCCACCTCAGCTGGCTCCTCTCGACGTGGAGGAGCAGCGGCTCTACTCCGAGCTCCCCCCGTGTGACTGAGCTCCTCACCCTATCTCTAAGGGAGCGCCCAGCCACTCGGCGGAGGAAGCCCATTTCGGCCGCTTGTATCCGCGATCTTGTCCTTTCGGTCACTACCCAGAGCTCATGACCATAGGTGAGGGCAGGAGCGTAGATTGACCGGTAAATCGAGAGCTTTGTCTTTCGACTCAGCTCCTTCTTCACCACAACGGTCCGATACAGCGCCCGCATCACTGCAGACGCTGTACCGATCCGCCTGTCAATCTCACGCTCCATCCGTCCCTCACTCGTGAACAAGACCCCGAGATACTTGAACTCCTCCACTTGAGGCAAGGACTCCCCACCTACCCGAAGAGAGCAAACCACCTTTTTCCGGTCAAGAACCATGGCCTCAGATTTGGAAGAGCTGATTCTCATCCCAGCTGCTTCACACTCGGCTGCAAACCGTCCCAGTGCATGCTGCAGGTCCTGGTTTGAAGAAGCCATCAGAACGACATCATCTGCAAACAGCAGAGATGAGATCCTGTGGTTCCCAAACCGACACCCTCCGGCCCCTGACTGCGCCTAGAAATTCTGTCCATATAAATTATGAACAGAACCGGTGACAAAGGGCAGCCCTGGCGGAGTCCAACATGCACCGGGAACAGGTCTGACTTACTGCCGGCAATGCGAACACAGCTCCTGCTCCGGTTATACAGGGACCGGACAGCCCTTAGCAAAGGGCCCCGGACCCCATACTCCCAGAGCACTCCCCACAAAGCGCCCCGGGGCACACGGTCGAATGCCTTCTCCAGATCCACAAAGCACATGTGGACTGGTTGGGCAAACTCCCATGAACCCTCGAGCACCCGATGGAGAGTATAGAGCTGGTCCAGTGTTCCACGACCGGGACGAAAACCACTCTGCTCCTCCTGAATCCGAGGTTCGACTATCGGACGAATTCTCCTCTCCAGTACCCTGGAGTAGCTTTATCTATTGACACATTATAGTTAGGGTAGGTAACGCTGGCGAAACTAGCAACACTAGAAACAGATAGATTTTGAAAGTATCTAACCGAAAAAATCCTACCCCCTCCCTTCAGGTCTCTCTCAAAAGCCACTACCCCAAAACACATTTTCATGCACAATGAGTGTGCGCAGGTAGCCAGGTAGGTAGACAGGCAGGTAGGCCAGCCAATCAATTCATTCAGTGGATGAGCTTATTGCAGGCCTGCGACAGCCACAGATACCGGATTTTTTTCTTTTCCCCCAGAGCATATGATTTATTGATTGCTGTCGGGATGTAAAGAGAATTTCAACAAATATAACAAAGAAAGCTTCTGAAGTACATCACCTACCCTAGCTTTAAGCCAGATGGAGAGACAGAGACCGTGGAAGAAGTCAGGGTACTCAGGAAGCAGAAAGGTAAATCTAGCTGCAGAATAAACAAATCCCTGCCTGTTACTGTAGAATAAATATCTTAATCTGCTCCCAAACACAGTATTCATGAGCTATGAATCAGGTATTATGTAACTACAGGAAATGCATATGTCAAGCATAAGCATGTACATTTATTTTTTATTAATATTTTAGAGCTAAATATGGCTAGTTGAATGTAAACCCTCAACAATCTGTCCAGAAAAAGGAGAAAAAGTGGAATACATAAACTGCAGATGTCCTGTCAACAAAATTTGCCATTTTTAGGAACAAGTGCAGTCACTAGTGTCCTACAGTCACTATGCACGAAAGTTAAGGAATTTAACTCAAAGCCTTAAGATACATTTTAATTTACCAAATACAGTTAACAACCATATTACCAGTAATCACTATAAGCATTTGACCAAAACTGGTCCCTCATATCCATTGAGAAACTCCAACCAATGCCCAAAGAGGTAAATTGTGGATGCAGGAACAGAGTACTACAAGATAAGGAGCTATTTTTTCACATAATCTTTTGTTTCAATATGGAATTTTTGGTGAACACCTTGTTAATGCTCATGTGAGTTAAGTAGTTCAGTGCAGCAGGTGTTTTTGGGCAGCGGCAAGATGAACTGGTGGACAAGTAAAACTCCAGGTTGCTTTTGCAACATGCTAGTTTGCAAGTTTATAAACTATTTTTTATCGGTTTTGCTTGGCCCCCTGCCTCCCACAGGTGAATGGTCCACTGGGGAAATTCCCACCACTCCGGATGGCCATTTTGCCCATACCAGCAGGATTAAAGTGATGAATGTGCTGCAATATTTTGTAGCTTACAATGTACTATTTCAGCCCTGCAAAATATTTTAAAATTTATTTATGTAGTAATGAAATTCATGGCTGCAACTAACAACTGTTTTCATTATTTGTCTTTCAAATATTTTTAGGGTCATTAGTTAATCAAAAAATAATGCTCAACATAAGACACTGGAGCCCAGTGTTAAGGCTCTGAATTGCTTTTTTGTCCGACCAACAGTCCAAAACCCAAAGTTCTTCAATTACAGTAATGTAAAACATAGAAAATCTGCAAATCCTCACATTTGAGAAGCTAGAACCAGCAAATGTTTTACATTTTTGCTTGATAAATGACTTATAAATGACGAATAATAAATTATTCAAATCTAATTTGTTTGCAATTAATTGTCTGTCGATGGATTAATCAATTAATCCACTATCTGTTTAAGCACTCATGAAATTAGTAATTAATGGTAAATCATATTTAAATCAAGACACCATATCAATATAAGTCAATCCTACAATTAGGTAGGATAGAGATACAAGCGAACAAAAGCGCTGCAACTCACCAGCTTGGTGTGTATTGACGGTAACATTCGCCAGTGAGCGTGCAGCCACACCCAGCCCAGAGACACCATTCACGGCCTCTACGTGGAAGGTGTAGTTGACGTGCATTGCAAAATCTAGTATTGCCACAGAGGTACCAGTCAGACCAAGTGGCCGTGGGATGAACCGCAGGTCTGGCTCACATGGCTCACACTGTGTCACGCCGCTGTCGCTGTCACCTCCATTACAGCGCTGGCACAGGATGTTGTAAGTGATGTCCTTCCTGCCTCCTGTATCGCTAGGAGGCATCCATTGCAGGAAGAGAGCCGTGTCATTGATCAGTGAGACCAGGTTCCTGGGAGCTGACGGAGGTCCTGAAGAGAATGAAAGGTTATTTATAGAGAGATACTTATTGATAACCCCCTGATCAGGTATTTTGTAAATATCTTACAAATACGCTTGTACAAATATAACATAACACATATAGAAGGTTCTGATTTTTGTCTGATTTAATACAAGAATGGACAAAACACATGACCTATGATCACTGGTGCCATTTTAGACATTTTGTACTCTTGGGAGAGCCACTAACAGTGTCTACAGTTTAACAAAAATTATGACATGTGCAGCAATAACATCTTACTTTTGGCATACTAATGTGCAAAAATACTGATACTTAAATACTAACCTGTATTAAGTATAACAGCAAATACACCACTCATCTGACCTTGATGATGAAGCTAAAGTGGGCGCATGATCACCAAAATCTACCAATTAAAGGACCTTTAACAGCAAGTGAGTATATTTTGAATTTGTAGTATGTGTGTGTGTGTGTAGGTAGGTGTGTGGGTGGTTGGCTTTCAACGTATTCTGCAGTATTTCCTTCCAACAGCCTGTGTGTCACTTTTCTGTGTAGAAAAAGGTTCAGATTTTTTTCCACTTTTCACAACTGTACAATGTCTGAGTTGGCAAAGTGATCAGAACTGAAGTTGAGAGTGTGTCTTTGAATATCTGTGTGTAGGCGTGTCTTTGGTGAGCTTTTGGAGTGCCATAAATGTTGCTACTTGTCAATTTCATAGATACTACTGTCAGAATTTTTTTTCATGTTCATGAATGGGGTACCTCCCAACAGATGTTTTTTTTCTCCAAAGTTGAGATATACTGTAGAGGCATAAAGTTGTGGAGGCATATATTCAAATTTAGCTCAATCATACTGCTAAAATAAAAACGAGCAGATGGATGGGGGAAAGATGGCACCAGACTAAAATAAATGACATGCAAACAGAAACTAAGAATGTCCCAGCTGACAGTCGTTTTTGTAATTACTCTACTAACTTGTACAAGCCATGGTGGAGGAGTCTTTGATATCCCTGTAGAAGCCTTTGTCGCAGTGACAGATGGTGGCGGCCTGGTCATGGCTGGCGCTATGTGGAGGACACTTGGAGCATTTAGTGTTGCCAGCGTATGCCTTGAAGAAGCCAGGCTTGCAAGCTGGAGAAAAAAAGAGGTGGAGGAAGAAGCCAGTTACACAAGGTTAATGTTCCTCATGCAACTTAATTTCCATCAGCACAGACACATTTAACTCAAAGCTGCTTCTCTCCTCACCTGTGGTCTGACCTTATTTCTTGAGGCACTATGGATCAATGTCACCTCCTTATTAGCTCACTAAGCCACATGCTTATGGTCCTGTCCATTGTCCAGTCTAACAAATGGCACACACCTGTAATGCCCCTTTTCTGAATAAAGAACCCACAAACTCACACAAACCACAAATATGTTTTGAAATAATCACATTACAAACAGCTTATAGCCCCACTAAGGCAGTTTTTTTTTTTTGCCATTGTGGTCTGGCAAGGCTCAACAGGCTTTTCCTTGAGATAGTTGTCATATCATGAAGGCTGAACAGCAGATGGTTGCTCATGTTAGGCTGCCTGTGAAAATCCAATAGTTAACAAGAGTGTTGGAAAAGTTACTTGAAAAATTAGGCGTTAATCAAACACTCTCGACTAACCACTCATTGTCAAAGTCACCAATCACATTAATGTTACTTTACAGACTGTATGAAATAGGACAGGCGGTAAATTAGCCGAATGTTACTCTGTCTAGCTTCACAAAAGTTGCTTTCTAATCGCCGAAGCCACAAACCCAACTGCTGTTTCTACAAAAATGAAGACATTGTGGTTAAAAGGCACTGGACTGGACCATCAACGGCTAACGTAGCACCGGTGGTCGTACGCTCCCGAACTCCCATCCTCACCTCAGCCGCCTGAATCAAACACCATTCGGACTCTGAACTAGCTAAACCCGGGTTATTATTAGGTATGTACAGCTGGCAAGCTCGCTAGCTAAGGGGAGACAACATGCAACAAAAATAAGTTTAGAGGTACTGGAAGGCATATTCCTCCTCTCCTGGCGGAGGCCAGGCACGCTCCATGCCATGTCCATGGGATTTGTTGGGTCTCTGTAATTAATATTATAAAGAGTACGCTCTATAGGAAAAGTGCAATGAGATAACTTCTGTTATGAATTGGCGCTATATAAATAAAATTGATTTAATTGAATTGAATGTCCCTCTGGACCTTTCTCTCTGCTGAACGCACCCTACTCCCGGTAAGAGAGCTAATGTTAACCAAGCCACCCTCCAAAATGTGGTAGTAACGTTAACATTCTGATTGTATGAACACTGTGATAACTGAGTTTTGACATTACAAACACTACACTACTAATGCTACGTTAATCACATTATATTACTAAATAACACTATATTAACTATATTACTATATACTAACAATATTAGCAATTACTGAATGTTACCAACGTTTTCGCAGGTAAAGTTAGCTAACATCATGTTTGGCACAAATCAGCAGTAAGCTCCTAACGTTAGCATGGAACTCGTTCTAAACTAGCTAGCTGATGCTGAAAGTAATTCGGCTATTAAGTTACCGTTTTCAAAGAATCAAGTCTAAAATAAAATAAAAGTGTTAACAATAGGGTGTTGCACAAGTTGAAATTTTTAACTGTTAGTGGTGATGAAAAATAAAGGGATTACTAAAACTCATTATCCTCTGGGAACCACGAATGCCTGTACAAAATTTAACGTTACACCAGATAAATATATCCAAATACAAATATAACATATAAAATTGACTTTTATTTGATGTAATGGTATAGCCTTAAAAAACTGCAACTTAAGTGGAATATAATATCACTAATACAGGTTCAATGAAATGCTGGATCACGAATATACAGAATAAGGTTGTCACGATAGCAGCATTTTAAACTTCGATACAGTACTAGTATAAAAAAATGATACTCGATACCCTTTTTAATACCAGTCCTAGACACACAAAATAGTATAATTGTTTTCTTTTTTAATTAACAACCTGAACACATTTGTAATAATGTTAATAATAATAATGTTAATAGTAATTAACATTATTATTACTATTCTTAAATGTTTTCCCTACCTTGTAGGCCTACACATTCTTTGTCGTTATTATTGCTTTTAGTATTATTTCTTTTTTCTATTTCTGTTTTTTTATAGCTTCAGTACTTTTGATACTATCAGATGTATAATTAACAGAGATCATATCGTTTTAAACACAGTATTGGAAAAGTATCGAAAAAGTGTCAAAGTATCGATACTTTTGACAACAATACAGAATATATGTGATATTGTCTTACAATGCTTAAAAAATACATGTTTAAGGCTTTAAAACTAAAATTTTCTGGAGTTCTGAAGGTAAATTGATGGGGGAAAAGGATACTACTGTATAGAAATTATTAAGCTATGGAAGCTTGTTTTGATCAGCAGGTTTTATAGAGTCCCCACTTTCAGATTCCCTTGAATATAGACAGAGGAAAGTCTGTATTATTTGTCGGGCAGGTTAAAAAATTGCTATTAACATACAAACAATGCATTATAAAAATGCAATTATAGCCTGCTTTCAGTCTAAAACCTCCATCCACTTACATGGTCCATTCTGCTGACCTAAGTATTCTTCAGTTTTCCATCCTTAACCCGGTTCATTTTCCTACCTCATTACTTCCTCCAGTTCTCTCCCATTTTGCATTTATTTTTTCCCATCAATACAACCAACTCTCCTTTCCTTATCTCTCAAATTTTTCTCCAACTGTTTTGCTCTGCCACAATTTTCACCTTGTTTTTTTCATCTTTCTTCCAATATTTCTCCTTTCCCCATGTCTCCTCCTGCTTTCCTCTACTTCGCTCTTTCCCTTAAGGCTTATCAGAAGATGGCAAATCCATTGCAGGTTGCCCCCCTTCTCCCCAGATGTATCTCAGCAGAGAAAAATAAAGCACTAATGGAGCAATGATATAATATTCTGGGAATCTGGGGATCATTTTTATTGCAGAGTGATTTGTATGAGAATATATGTGTGTGGATGGGTTAATAATTTCAAAATGATCAAATAAATATGCCAGCTAAAAGAGAGACAATGCAACGATAGAGAAAAGGGTAACATAATGGGAAATTCAATTAAGACTTCATGGCAGACAGCTAGAAGGATTTTATAATTTCAGCATTTTCATATTTTTCCCACAGTTACTATAAGTATGAAGCACAAAGATGTAGTAGTGAGCCACATTTATTTCTTTTCTTCCTCACATCAGTAACCATATCACATAAGTCTGTTATTGTCTGATGCATTATTGCCTCCATTGAAAAGCATTACCACTATATTCCTTATGTTGATATTAGCCCTTTTTATTATTCAGTGATAAGTTTGAAACTGTGTCACATAAATGATGTCCAGCTGCTACCCAGTATCCAATCCTGTACCCAGGACTCCTTATAAAGGATTATTGTTACTGACTAGATTATTTTGGTGAAATAAAGTAAACTGAATCAAATTGCTCCTGGTAAGCATATTCATGCAGTAATGAAGATTCTGATTCAGTTCAGATGTTGTAGATACACAAAATTCCTCAGACTGTAATGCTGACCAATTGATGCAGTATCTCTACTATCTACATGTATGTCATCTTGGGGGACCCGTCGGGGAGTACTGGTTGAATGAGGATTAGACTTCCTACCTCAGGCTAGATGGTTGTTACTTGAGTCTACCCGAGGCTAGAAACTGAACAACTAAATACTGAACAACTGAACTGTTGATGCTATGAGTACTATAGTCGTATAATAATAACTGCTAATAATAATTCATTGTGTAGAGAAGTGTGGAAGTGCAGTCTGTCATACCACTGTGGAAAATTACTGTTTAATGACTGTTTTAAATTCGTCTCCCCTTGTTCCACTCCCACAGAGATTGATCTAGCTGAACTTTCAAAATGGTATTTTTCATCAATGATAAATCCAATATGAGATTACTTGTTCCCAGCAATATAAATTGTATCATGATATCTCTGTCAATAAACTGTAAGCTGTACCGTGGCCTTTGAAAATACTCACTTTTGATTGGCTTTTAGGTGGGCATTAATTGTATGTCAAGACACCTCAAGCATACTATAAAATCATCAGTTTAACCCCCATAGAGTTGCGAAGTGTGAGCAGCTATTTTGGACGCTCTTGGTTCAGTAAAAATCCCATTAATTTTCTCCATAGACCACATTTGGTGACTGACAGTTGGAGCACTTCTACGGCTTAGACTGAAATACTTTTTCTATAAAACGCCAGAAAACATAGAAAAATGCCCATCACAATTTCCCAGAGCCCAAAGTTTTGTTGTCAAATGCCTTTTTTTGTCTGAGCAACAGTCCAGCACCCAAAGAGATTCAGTTCAATGTGCTATAAGGTCAGACAAGTAAAGGCAGCAAATTCACACTTTTGAGAACCATTCAAATGTTCAAATGCCATTTTTGTTTGAAAAGTGACTCAAACTGTTAATTGGCGATTGTCGATCAACAAATCGCTTAATCGACTAATGGAAGCATCTCTAGTTGTTGTATAAAAAGCTGTGTGCATAAAAACGTAAGGTGAGAAGTTAACTACGACTCCCAAGGTGCATTTTTGCAAAAAACATCCAATCACCAAGCATAAATTCTGCAACACGCGAACATGCCAATTTTCTGTCGAATGACCAATAGATTAACCGAGTAATTGTCGGTCCATTTAAATTTGTTTTCTGTAAAGCTATATATTCCGTTCTATTTTACACAGCTATATTTCCTTGAAACGCAGTGGTAAATGGTTACTATATTTCTTTAATTAGCAATGGTCAGTGGTTTAGAATGAGAGAGAGAATGAGAATTTTGAATGAGGGCTAACATGCAAGGCAGTGCCAAAATGAAGATGGAATTTTGCAAGAAGGAAACAAATACAAGGAAACAACAATCTGCATAAACAGGTGGACATAATTGAGTATAAAGATATGTAAAAGGGATGAGATGAAAGATTGACACTGTGGGAAATCTACATGTTTCTGCCTGCATTCTGTATCAAAATGTAGTGGATATGAAGCAACAGCAATTGAATTAACATTCTCCACCATGTAGAAATTTAGTTCAGTTTTACACTAAGCTGTTTCTCCTGATCAGTAGAGAGATAATGCACAAATTAGCTTCGTGAGGTAATTAACCTGAAATCAGGTAAAACAAGGAAGGGATACGTAAAGGGACTGAATGTAAGTTACAGAAACCAAAGGCAACAATCTTTATAGGAGAAACATTTATTACACACACAACTAACAACACACAAACAACTATACACACAAATGAACAGATAAATGCAACCATGAGTAAAGATGAATACAGTGATGAGTAATTAATGAATGAATGACCAGTGTATCAGATAAATGGATACTTTTGGCATTGACCAGTGAAAATTAACCTTTATGCACCATACAGCAACTGAGAGAAGTTTAACACAGGAAGTGGTTGATGGTGGTTCTGATAGTCAGGGGACAAGTTGCGCTGGAAGGGAGGAGGGATGTGGAGTCAATTTTCCTGTGGGAGCAGCTCTGCATGTTTGGATGCGCTGAGTCCCATGCGCAGTTCCACCAGTGATTCGTCTTGTGGAGCTGCCAAGAGCTCGAGCTTCTTCGGTCATTGTCAGTCCCGCGGTGCAACTCGGCTTGAATCGGTCTCTCTTGGAAGGCGGATCACATTTTGCGTACCCACTTGGCTGGGTGTTCTGTAGCCGCGATGGCTTTCAGAGTTTGATAAACTCACAGTACGTTCAGTTCTAACTTCGTCATGTTAAAATGCACGTTCTGTGCGGATCGAGATTCAGTTGATTCACCTGGGCTCGCCGGAGGCGACAGGATGGGCCAGAGGGCAAGAGAGCTGGGCTCCGGACAGACGGCCCGCAGGCCGCCGTCCGGGCGAGTCACAGGACTTTGTTAAGGGTCTGAAAGGTATTGAAGAGAAGAGCGCATTGAAGAGCAGAGAAAACCTGACTTTTTGGGCTTTCGCTTTTTTAGTAATCTTCTGTCCAGGGGACGTCGATGTGACGTCATCGGCACAACACTTCACTCCCATCCCAGATCTGTTCTGTCTTAATTATTTTCCTGTACTAATTTCTTCCTAAAGAATAAATTGTTTGTTACAAATGTAATGCTTCCATGTTAAAACCCTCTTAGTTGCTGAAAGACACTAAACACACATTATATAAATGGCAGGAATGACAGGATATCATCCTTATGAGTAATAGACTGGCAACCCAGAAAAATGTCATAAATGACAATCATAAATGACAATCATGTAATCTATTATTAATAATATACCGTATACTTATAACAAATGAGAAAGTAAAATAAAATCAATACAGGTCACTGTTATGTCCATATTCATTACAGGAATGCCTTTTGTTTGTCTCTGATAGGCATGCAAAAGAAGGGAACCAACCCCCCCTAGCAGACACACATTAGGTGTGACATTTGACATTCCAATTTATAAGTCCTTTCAGGATTAGTTCAGTTCCTGTATCAAAATCAGCATGTTGAAATAAAACATCTTCCTGTAACATTAATTAAACATGGTATATCAATTAATGTACAGTTGACTCTGAATTACAAAATTGGTTTCTTTTGTTCTTTGTTCCCTTTATTGATGAAGTCCAGATATCATCCCGATGGGGGATTAGTGAGGGTCATAAATTTGCTCACTGTCACTTAACTTTTATTGGCGTCCTCTTTGAGTCCTGGCAGGGTTCATTTTATGACCCGAAAGGAGAGTAAGACAGGATGTTTGGGGAAAGTTTATTTATAAATTCTCACAGAGCTTGTTTCTGAGTCAGAGGCAGGCTGTTTAGGAGAGGGCATCACTTTTCTGTGGAATAGTTAAATTGTTCATCATCATCATCATCATCATCATCACAATCCTACAACACACAGAAATCCTTGCCAAAATCATGTTGCTTCTTAGCTCCTCATGAGAAGAGTCATTTGTCACCCAGCTTCCAATTTTTGAGGCACCTCATTCACTTGGATATTACTTTCCTGCTATGCTGAGCTCCTGCCAAAGGCAACAAACACACCGATTCATTTGAATTTCCAGCTGCTCCCTGCTCTGTGGTATACGCTGGGAAGATCACCACCAAAAAGCAATTACAATACTCATACCACTATTTCACTATTACCCCACCCCACCCCCCACACACACACACACACACACACACACACACACACACACACATAATGAGATCCAATTTGTTCACTATCAGTTGTCAGTTGTTTGGCTTTTTGTCATTCTTATCATTCTTATTTCTGAAAGAAACAATATTGGCACAAAATATGTATTCCCACTCCTAGCAAATACTGCTGTACACACAAAGCATACAACAATAATGCAGACATGTATATTTCACCAGTTAATAGCTTTAGGGCTAAAACTAACAATATTTTTTTTCCATTATCAGATATTACTTTTTCAATTAATCGGTTAATCATTTGGTCTATAAAATGTCAGAAAATAGTAAAAGAAATGTCTGTTTTAATTTCTCCACAACCTTAGATGTATTCAAATGTCTTTTTTCGTCCAACTGCACCAAAGCCCAAAGATATTCAATTTACTATCATATATGACAAAGACAACTAATCAATTAATTGATTAATTGTTGCAGCTTTAAATAGTATTCTTTTATTGATGACACTGGCATGTTACCAGTCAGATGATATATGGTACAGAGCCGTAGCTTCTCTTTGACTCTCTTTAGTCTCATTTAGTAGTGATTGTTACATAAAAGGCACACTCTAGTTCCTAACAGCAAGAGTGACTGAAATTTAACTTGTATTACTTAAACCTGCATTAATTACTTTTTTGGCCACTTGAGGGCAGCGCAACAAGCTATAAACATAAGATTGTTATATTGTCAACTTGTAAACGTCATATGGCAAATGTGTTAGCAAACACTTGTCTAGTTAGTATTCATTTGGAGTTGAGTTGATGTCCACCTGTCAAGTCCAAAATGAAGCCAAAATATCCCGGATACGGGTACTGCCGTCTTGCACTAGTGATGTCATTTAGAGCAAGAGTCTGTGAAATAGTGATCGGAGTTGAAGCCACAGTATCCAGGTCATGCCCATACACCGGGCCAGCTCAATCGCGAGCAGGGCTCAGCTGTTAATCATGATGTGAAACCCCGTTTTTATAGCAGCAAATAACTAATTAAAACTAAACTTATCAGGAAAATGACCACTTGAACAAACATCAGCATGATAAAAAACTACCTCAAATGACAGAAATCATCTTTGGGAAAAATGTATTTGACATGTACTTAGATTTTTTAGTTTGGCTCATGTCCCATCTACTTACATGGAGGGGGCGGGGTTTTTGACCTATACCTCAGCCAGCCACCAGGGGGCGATCAATATGTTTTCGCTTCACTTTTCGGGAGCTCTCATGTCGTCCATGTCTATATAAAGTCAATAGTCTCCACCAACTACTAGATGCTGTTGTTTGTACACAGCCCTGGCTCTGTAAATGGGAAACAAACAGAGTGGCTCAAACCAAGCCACACAACACTCTTCCAGCCATTCCAGCCATGATTTGTGTGTCAGGTGACTTGCCCTGACATTCAGCTTACTTTCTAGTTTGCCAAGATATGCTGTTGTTGTGATGTTAGCTATAGTAGCAGGAGAGTTGTGAGTTTTGCTGTCTGGAGCTGGTTTGCTTGCTCTGGGAAATTGTATCGTCCTCTCTGGCTGTTAGCTTCGCAGCAGTAACTGTAAGGACGGTTTGCTAACCCACAACCTAGCTAAGCTAATGCACAACCTTGCTAACGTTAGTTACATTACTTGCTGTGTTGTTGTTCGCTCTATATCATGGTATTTGTCATGGTATTGGACTTCTCCAGAATACCCCACCTTTAAGAGTAGCACTTAAGAATGCGATTTTAATTTCTTATAGTAACCTACAGGAGCTTGGTCAAAGGAAGTACATCACCTGCATATTTGCAGGAATGTAATGACGTGCCAACTAAAAGATTTTGACTTGTTTGGGTGTGTAGAGTTGGAAGTTTTCTCTTGGCTTTACATTGTCAGAAACAGATGGAGCCAGAGACTATGTTTACCCTGGTCTATCAGCTTTGATATGCAGATGGGAAGTTCACAGAGAATGAGTGATGCTCTAGTCTGGCTGAGCTGCGTTAGAGGCCAGAGTAAACAGTCCTTAATGGACAGAAGAAGGGAACAGTGACTCAGATACAACTAAGAGAATGTATTGATTTTCTCATTTCCTATTCCACTTAAACTGAATTTAAGGTCAAAAGTTTGTACTTTTCCTGCCTAATCAATCCCGTGTCTTGAGACAGCAGAGGACAAAAGTGAGCAAGCTAAGTATTGTTGAACTCTGACACGATCATGGGTAAAAATAGAAAAAGGGAAAACACTGGTGGACTTTCTTGTCTGATTCTGAAAATCTCTGTTAATGTGCTTCCTCACTATTCATCTGTACAGTAAGAAGAGAAACTGGGCTGTGTTGGTATCAACTTTATGAAAAGTACAGGAGGTGTTGGCTGCAAAAACATTCAAAAGGTTTTGTTGAAACCAGAATATTTGAATATAGTAGATATTCCGGCTATTGAATGTAATCACTTAGCCTACTGGTGGGTTTTTGGTCTTGTCAGTACATCTATTCTGATTCAAATGAAATTCGAAAAGACGTCTCTATTAGCTTCCCCCACAATTCACTGCCTCCTTTTGAATACGATGGTGTGACGAAAGGATGTGGAACAAATAGCATTACCACTATGATGTTGCCTTATCTAGGTCATGATATAACCAGCCTATCTCTGAGTAATCCTCTTGTGGCTGACACTGAATGAAAGGAATAGAATAATAAAGCACTCGATTGAGATGTCAAAACAGTCTGGCAGAATGCTATTGGGGTGGAAAGCAGGGTTTGATAAGGGCTGATGCCTTTGTTTAGGCAGCTGGGAGAGAAAGATGGACGTGTTAGCGCAGAGCTCTGCTTACATTTGGGAGCACTGGGGTTTTCCCTATTCTCTCTCTCTCTCTCTCTCTCTCTCTCTCTCTCTCTCTCTCTTTTGCTCTTTCCCCATGCTGCCTCTCAGACAGCTTTGATCACAGTACCCTTTGAAGCAGTGTTCCAAAATGAAAACGAGGAGAAAGCAGAAGTCATCGCAAGTTCATGCCTAAACTTCCTGCAACTACTTGCAAAGTGCACATCTTCATCACAGCATAAGCTCTGCAAGACCTATGGAAATTATTGATGAGAAAAAATAATTGGCCATTAATCATTAAAGCCATAAATAATTAATTACAAGGCCATAATCTGTTGTTGCTGTTGATCACCTCTTCTAACCCAATGTTAAAGTCCCCCTCCACTCAAAAATATGTTTTTGTTCTTGTTCCTACAGTTGGATGTTTGAGCTTCACTGTGCAGAATGCACAATGTATCTGCAGAGTTTGACACTAGAAGGCTGTTTTCACATTCATCTGCTGAAAGTGGAAAGTTTCTCTGTGCTCATTGAAAATCTGATTTTAGGGGTGGGCCTATTAGCATGATTTGTGACATGACAAATAGTTTGGAAGCCAGTCCTGGTCCAATTCGCAACTTATACAATTTGATATAGAAACTTGAATCCACCAGTGCACTGAGAATGGATTTTACAGTGAAGTAGGAGACATCTTGTGTCCAGCAGGAAAACTTTAGAAATTAAATTAACAAAATTAGCATATTCATAGATTCTGGAATTTGTAATGAGCTAGAAGGAGTAGATGCCTTTTTAAGGATTTTAGATCATCCTTGATAGATGTTACCTGACATTTCTGAACCCAACCATAGCTTCTGCACAGCAAAAACAATAGAGCATAGCAGCATCTCTGGTTTCCTTTAACTGGAATGCTACAACAGTATTTCAGTGAAGGGTGAATCTTAAAGGAACAGTCATTTTGGGAAATATGCTTGTTTTCTTTCAGACTCGCTGAGATGATGAGATCAATATTAGTTTTGTGTCTGTTCGTCCAGTGCAGAGATAACTCTGGGAAATGTTGGACTGGACACAAGGGGAACCTGCTAGTCTAGCTCTGTCAAAAGTGAAAATATACAGTAGGCCTCATAACAGTTTGTAACTTTTACTTACATGTTGTATTTTGTTAACATTGGACATGCAGTAAGTACCATAGATTGATCACTGTTGCAATTGATTCTATATAGTAATTGGCTACATAGGTACATGTAGCCTACATTACATAGGTAATTGTATACAACTCTGTATCATGACCCTCATTGGTACTCATTAATTATCTTTAATGTCAGTATGCTTGTGCATAAGTGATGATAAGTTTTTAACTCTGTATTAAATCATTATTGTAGTTGATTATATTTTTGTAGTCTGTAGTTGTTTGTAGATTGTAATTCATTCTAAACTAAATGTTAGGTTAATTTACCAGGGTTCAATGTTAAGGTTTTTTTTTTTACTTGCCGGAAGTCAAATTTTTCTTGTCCCTATACAAATTGTTTTATTTATTAGCAGTTATCAAATAGCAACAAAAACTAAAGTTAATTGTCATGTTTAATCTTTATAAATAAAGTAAATCAGAACAAGGACACAGTGTGTCATAGATGTAAAGCAATAAACATTATTGCATATCGAAAATGGTATGACAATCCCCCTCCTTCTCTCCAGAGATGGACTCCTTAACTGTAAGTGAGTGTCTTTATCAATGCTCTTATTGGTTCTGTTCTTAATTGATACTCTTATTGGTTCTTTTTCATTACTAAATAATTGCTTTTTAAGAAATATATTGTTTAAAAACAGAATTCATTCAGAACAGGATTAGAATTTAATATTTTAAATATAACTAAATGTTTTTTCTAGAGCAGCAACAGTGTTTACAACAGCAGTATATAAACTCAGTATCTCACTGGAGACAAATCTAAAATAAATCATATTTCTGGCATCGAAATACTGAGCGAAGTTTAGAAAGAATGAAGAACACAGACATCAGTCAGGATCAGTCCCTCCTCCTGTCCTCTGTCCTCCTCCCTCTGCTGCTGCTGTGATTCACTGCAGTAAGTTACCGCTGGTAGAGAGGAGGGGCTGGTTTGTCTCAGTCAGCAGTAAGTTTACAAGAATTTGCCAAATTTTAAGATTGGTGGCAAACTAAGCTAAACAGTTAAACTACATACAGACAGCTTTCATTTTCGCTTGTTTGTAACAATTTGCTATTAGCTGAGCTAGCTGTGCTTGTGTAAAACATATGAGACTGCAGACAGAGTAGATTAAAATATCACTTTCTACATGTTCAGGTTTATGCTTGTTGAACACGTGTATTGATAAAGTATTGGCTTTTTACTCACGGAGGTTTTATTGCACTTACAGTAATGAGCTCAGTTGTTGTCAACTCGAGTAATCTCCACCACAGCCTGTCTGATCTGCTGACTGTTGACTGCGCTACTAGTGTGGGTGTGTGTGTGTGGAGGAGCTCAGCTCAGCCCGACACAGACAGCAGGAGAGGCTGCAGCGATAATACTACGGTCTTTAATGATTAAGCCCCAGGGCCCATTTAGTACCGGGTTTAGTAACTCATCCCTAGTTTAACTCATTTCTACCTAGTATGCACAAGCATGAGCTAACTTGTCTATAACTATAACAGGGTAGCTGTTAGTGACAGTTTATTTATTATTTATAAGAGACATTCTTATATTCAGGCATTCTTGTACTATTTTTGTGCTTTATTTCCTATACGAAGGACACCATGAGAGTGCTGCTCCTAAGCTGCCGTCTCATCAGTAATCTCTCCTGACAGGCTTCTGTGTTGTTTAATTACATGTTTCAGATGAGTGAGAGAGAGAGAAAGAAAAGAATAAAGAATAAAAAGCAGATAAAAGAGAGAAGAAGATAAAAAGAAAAATTACACCTGAGGAGTAAATAAAGGAGATATTACAGTCTGTCCTACAGATCAGCTGTACTAATGACTGTTGGAGTTCTCTCTGTAATAACCTGAGCAACCACATCACCACAGGGGGTACTACATGAATTTCACCCCGACCAGCTGAGACTTCTTTAAGTAGGAAAAATGTAGCAAGTAACACGGGGTGCACTTCAATTGTAATAATGCAGTGTGGCTCAATTTACCACCTGCCTTAATTACAAGAGTAAGTCTAAGCCTCGTAAATGAAATAGAGGGTTGGCGGAGTTTTAGAAAAGGCTAGGTGTGAGCTAAATTAGCTGTGAAACTAACAAATGAAGGCAATTAGCCAGCTAGCTCCCGCTCTGTCTGCACAGTCTAATTGAGAAACCAGGCCAAAGACTATCTGGAACAACTCAACAGTTGCCTTAACTTTTTCTTAATCTGTTTTGCTGAGCCACATTTAGGTGATGCTGATACGACTAATTAGAGCAGAGGCATCCCGAAAAGCCTTTTACAGAAGCTTTGTGGTGAGTTTTGAAATTTGAGAGCTTTTTATGTAAATGTTATGTGCATTTATCTGTCACAGCATGCTCTTTATCAAGGCAACAGCAGACCTAAAATACAAGAAAACAAAACAAGCTATATTACAAGAAATTACTTTCCCATTTGAACCAAAATTGATAGAGTTCCGCGTGAGAGCCAACGTAATGATTTTCAAATGTCAGGAAACTCTTGGTGACATACACTAATCTCTTCATATTCACATTATTTAGCAGAAAAAGATGGTGATGAGAGACAGCCAGAGTGAGAATGAAAAGGGAGGAATGAAAAGAGAGCAAATAAAGGGACACAGAGGAGAAAGAAGGGAGATTTAAGTGAAGCGTAAACAAAGTGGACAAGAGAGGAGAGAAGATAATGAGGGGAGGTGGAGCTGCAAAGAGGTGAAGAGAGATGTGGATGGAGAGGATCAGACAAGGATGCAGAATCTTAGAATGACAGGAGGGAATAGCATTTGTGTAAATTTAAACTCCTGCAGATGACTGGGGAGGCCCTAGAGATCTGTTAATGTGATGCAATGCCTTCTTCTCTCTCTTGTTTCCTTCTCTGTATCTGCAGCTTTAGTATACTGCTGGTGAAGTGTACTGCTCTAAAATTAGTACAAACACACACACATGCACACAAAAACATCCAAACACACTTCTCACCCCGGCAGTAGCCATCCATCTCCTCGTGGCCAATACTACAGATGCAGCGGCCCAGTGGTACCAACCAGTCTCCATCAGCACCACAGTACAATTTGGGTGTGTCCCTCTCTTCTGCATTCTCCACACATGCACCTCTTACTTCCACCAGAGATGATGAGTCCATATGCGGCACTGTGTCAGGAAATGCTGCCAGGTTCCTTAAAGTCGATGGGCAGCGTTTGTAGAACACCTTGTGTGAAATAGAGAAACATGAAGTTGAAGTGCTGCCAGTCTTTTGAAAGAAATAAAACTGACAGGTTCATGGCTGTAGTTCATGCAAACATAAGTCACACCACCCTGTTCACTGACCTTGACAGACACAAGCGCAATACAAGCTCCCACATCCTGGAAGGCCAAGTAGAAGCCCTTCTGTGTCACTGGCCCCACCTCCCTGACCTCAGTATTGAGGCGAAGAACACGATCTCCAAGATCTGTCTGTGTAAAACTCTCATCTGCTGCTATAGTGTCCACCTTAAAGCCAACAACAAACACATTATTGGCACAGTTCATTTCTACTGAATGATACCAGTAGCGCAACAGAGAACTCTTTTTCATGATACGGATCCAACCTTGGCATAGTCAGTAGGCCGAAACCGTGTCCCTGCAGGGAGCTGTTCATCTGTCTGCAGGTAAAAGAGGTTGAAGGTTTCCTTACAGGTACCAGAAACCCAAGGAATGGAGTTGCAGTCTCGCAGTGTGAAACGCAGCTCCACATATACCTGAGTTAGAATATATATAAATAAATAAACAAATGATCAAAAGCTCATTAGACATTACAAATATTAAACATTTTGCAGTCAGCTCTACATATTGCTTAACTGGAAATAAACTGGTTTCTGTCTTTTAGAATAAATCCTACTGGCCTAATATTTCTAATACAGGTATAAATGTTATTATAACAATAAAAATGACAGGCTTTATGTTTACATATTATACAAAAATCAATTAAGTGCAAGCATCATAGCAATGAATTAATTCATAGAAAGTAATTATAATAGACAAAAAAGACAGCAGCAGCAATTTGAGAGCACAAACAAGCAATAGTAAAAAGGATAAAAGACAACACATGAAAACAGTTTGATAAAATGTAATAGTTTCTCCCATTTTAAACTGCACAGGCAGAATCTGGGTTTTCTGTAGTTTGTGATACAGCTCTGTTTCAGAAATAATGAGCAGCACTCCAGTGTAGTGTAGTGTAAAGAAGAAATTCTGCACCATCTTTGATTTATCATGTGCTGTTCTGTATTGACTTCAATGGAAATCAGCCCGTCCCTATCAGAGTGAAGTCATGTTTTTTGTTACAGTACATCTGCCTGCCATTTTCTTCCTACCCTGATATGTTACGTAGAAGATTGCGTTCAATCCAGTTAGTTCGACACTTTCCCAACCTTGACACAATGTCACAACCAGGCTCTGCTTCAAGACTACTTCATTTGATCCAAATATCTGGCAAAGATTTTTGAACAAGTGTGTGTCTGAGGAAATTATGTGGTCCAGACCCTCTGTGCAGCCTGCCGCTGGATCCATCCAGACCGTAGCCAGTTGTTCTGGTTTGGCTCCATTACGTGGCAAACCTGGAAGGTGTGAATAGGTCTGTTCTGCTCATCCATCTCTGTGATAGCATCCCACTATAAAAATATAGGAAGAAAATATGGGTAAATTTGTAAATAACAATTGCCATATAGCAAGAAGAGTATTTGGTTAATAACTTTATTGCCTACAATGTGAAAAATTGTCTTTGGCTTCACGACGCACCACATGGTATCAAAAAGACATACAAGCAGTATGCAAGTGCAGTATACAAGCAATTATAAAAACAATTTAATTAAATATTTTATTTGTTAGCAGAACACTAGTAGTTTTAACATCTAGAGAGTTTAGTTTGCCAGTAAATTTACTAAATATAGTTCTGTATGCAATAATAGACCGTCCTACCGGCATTACTAGATACCATTATCATTTGTGTCATTTGGGTGACTGACTCAACAACAGACAACAGTAATTTGTGGATTGGTGTGAGTGACTAGGATTGGCTGATATGTTATTCTGCATGCAAGCATTCAGTTATGGGTATGTATTATATTAGTACTGTATTAGGCTGCAGATTAGTAGGAAATATATTAATATTGAGATAATGTTTGGAGATTTAAAATACATGCACCCATGAATGATCTGGGTTTCAGAACTGCTCCATAAAATGTTCAACCTGTGCACCTTCTATTGCATGTAGTGAAACTTAATTTCTATAGAAACATGACGTTTGTGAAACACCACGTTAGTTTCACCAATGTTTTCAAGCTGTTGCATCAGCCAGAATCTCTCATTTGTCTACTTCGCTTTAACGGTATGATGATCAGAGCTTCAAAAGCCCTAATGTTTATTGACAGAACTCCTTTCTCACAACTCCTGTGACAACAAATGGGCAGCTGAGATTGTGTCAGTTACACAACTCAAGAGCACATACATACATGAGAGACATGGCAGCAGTTCTACTTGATTCTGTTCTGTAAAAGCCAAGGTAGAGACATTTACAGCATGTAAACCATTATGTATGAATGAGACTAAACTATTAAATTCATAATGGAGACAACACTGTGGAGGTTGAAATGCTATAAGTCAGTGAAAAAGAATTCACATTTAGCACACACACTCTCCCAGATCATCCTAGTTTCCTGTGACACCAAGGGGCCCTTCAAAGTCCAGGGATTTTCTAGAAACATGAACAATCGTTCTAGTAATTTGGTTACTATTTAATGTCCTACATGTTAGCACACAAAGTGGTCGGGTTATGCTTGAAAATAAGTAGTTCATACGATGTATTGTCCAACCACGTCGGAAATCATTTGTGTTTATAGTTGTTCTAGGCTGTCATAGAGAGGGGGAGACATGATATTGTTTAAATACGGGGCAAATGGTGCACATTTTCTACACAGTCTCTCGTGTAAGGCATTCATGTTGCACTCAGCTGTTGAAGCATGTGAAAAGTGACAGAAATAGTTGTGTAAAGAATGAAAAAGAGAGATAGTGAAGTTCAAATCCTGGCTCCTTTCTCACCTCCACGCCACTGGCCAATCATTATGTGAAGTGGGTGTGAATGTTGGATTGTTGTTTCGGAAAGTTAAAAAAAAAAAATACAAGCATCTTAAGAGAATGTGTGGGTGTTCTCTATTTAGCTAATGTGCCAACATTTCCATCTGTTTCACAGGAAACTAATGGACAATTAATTTCCTGGACATTACTTTCCATTAAACTTATCTTATAATCAAAACTAAGGTTGAACCAGCCATTGGAACACTTCTGCATTTGTGTCTTCCTCATCAACAAGTCCAAAATTCCCATGGCCAAACAGTGTAACACACTGTGATTAACAATATATCCGAGTTGCAGACAAGAGCAAACAGCAGAATGTATGCCTGTCATAAATCATTACAGCAGTGCCTTTTTCATTGGTCTGTTTCATCTGATGTATTTATCACATGAACTAGACCAATGAAAAAGAGAACTACCTGAGAGGAAATACCAGATAAATACAATGCAGTTATGTGACATTTCTTAACATACCGAGTTGACAAGGATCCCCTGAACGCTCCATTAAACATGTGAAGGAGCACAATGGATTATGGGATACCGAGGGCCGCAAAATATACTTGAGTTATGTCCTCCTAATGTGGACAAAAGAAGGAAAGCTTGGTCTGGAAATGCTGTCTTTTGTGGATCCATCCCCTGAATTTGGATTTGAAGGGGTGTCACTATCCAGTAAAAGACTGCATAGGATACTGTGTAACCTTCCTCCAGTAGCCTCCTCTCTCCCAGCCTTCTCCAAGACGCAGAAGCTTCCTCCATGATTGCAGACTGTCATTTCCAGGTGCACAGGCTGGAACATTGAGGACGTGAGAAAGTATAAGTAGCTAAATGGAAAGCACTCTGTGACTGCTTATTGATTTCACTCTCCAGTCTCCACCATGTTGATACCTACATTATGTAATTCTGTACCTGTGATATTTGCAAAATGGGGTGTTCAACAGGAGAAAATTATCCAAAGCTGCTGTGTTGAATGTGATATGCATACTTCTTCATTTTAAAATACACACACACACACTGGCTGCACAGTCCTTGATGAATACCTTGAATGTGTCGCACAAAGAGAGACCCAATAAAGTTAGATGACAGACAGAACGAGTTGAGCCAAGACAACTAAGGTAGAGTGGTCTCTAATATAAATTATTAAATTACACTTTAACCTTGACTGGAATGTACAAAAGCAATTCATCTTATATTAATTAAGCTATCTAAATTAGCTCTATGTGACACCCAAGGGCTAAATGATGAATCAATCATAATCACTTTCTCTTTCATTTGGAACTCCAGCCAGCCAATAATGCTGTGCCTTTATGATTTTAAGTGGACTCTGAGGTAGAATGTAATTGTTCATATATCATTGCTATGGGAAATATTCAAGGTAAATGAGCAGAATCTAAAAATTGAGAAAACATCTTGGTATAGGACTTAGTCTGTAATAGGCTAAAAATAAAACCAAATACCTGTTAACTACTATATACCATATAGCATATGCATAATTAACAATTGTATGTATACCTAAGTATAATTCAGTACAGCAAGCAAAAACTGTTTCAATGTTCATTTGGGCACCTGACTATTGTTTTAAGACAGACTTGAAACAATGTGAACCTATCCCAAGCTAAATGCAAACGTTAGCATGCTAACATGCTTACAACAATAATGCTAGCATATTAATGTTTAGTGTTTACCATCTTAGTTTAGCTTGTTAGCATGCTAATTGCTAATTGACAATAAACACAAAATACAGCAGAGGCTGATGGGAATGTCATTAGTTTTGCAGGTGTTTGATCATAAACCAAAGTATTGGATAAACTGATGATCGACCTACATGAAAGGTCAGGGGATCAAAGTTTTTATAAATCCATGACTAGGCGTTTGTCCATTGTGTCCGCACTGCAAGAACTGGGAATGATCGTTGTTCCCAGAATGCCGTTTTGAGGGAGTTTTTTAGCTCCTACTTCAGAGTAGGTACTCTCCATGCACAAGAGAAATCTTGAGTGATGTAAGTGTATGGGGATCGGTCCAGACGTAAGTGTAGGTTGATTGGTTGAAAACATGAGCACATGCAGCACTGGCAACTGCCATTTTTAAAAACCCTTGTAAAATGTTAGCCGTGTAAACAACAGCTGGTAACGGTAGCCCAAAAAAATGGAAGAAAACATGGATAAATGGACCGACAGTGAAATCCAGGCTTTATTGAACTGCGATACACCTACAGCCTGCAGTACCCCCAGTCGTCCTAGCTCTCCTCTACCTGCTAGACCAGGTTCCTATCAAACTGCATGAACACCTGTGTCATTTCATAATCACTTAAGTTATGTGTATAAGAATAATAATAATAATAATAATAATAATAATAATCACTTTAGTTAGTAATTTAATAATAGGAAAAGCAAAAAACAGAATACATTAAAAGAGATGTACTAAGCTGGCACATGACCATAGTAAACATTCAAATAAAGGTTTGTAAGGAGATATGGTTTACTGGAGTTATTTGTGCAGGTACTCATACTACAGGTGAAGTCATGAAATAAAACAAAGCACATAAAATTAGGCTTGGTGTTTTTTGTTGTTTGCTCATGTTTTTCTGTATTTGGGCTTTACAGGGTTAACTTTTAAACATAAAATAATACTCTCCAAGAAAAACTTACAGATTTGGTTTATGCTAGAAATAAAAGATGCACTATATTTTAAACAATGAAATCATAATCATTTTCTCACAGAGATGTGTGTGATGCTTTGTGTTGTGGTAGGTTAGTTGTCAGCCACAGGGTTAAGCTAATGCATCAGGGCTGCACACACTGCTACTCCTTCAGTCTCTGCACCAGGTGGCAGTGACACATCTGGCTGGGGAAAAGTGGCATCTGAATGATTTCAGGCAATAGATTTCTTCTACAGAGGAGAAGATCTCTTTCAAACAGTCACAGGCCTTTGAAATGCAAACTCCAACACTCCTGTACGCGAGTTTCCACATCACGACAGCAACTCTTTTTTTGGAGTGGGACAGATAGACGACAATTGGTACCCATTTTTCTAATGCAGGCTTCAGACGGTGACAGATTTACTGAAACGTTTCTTTTGACATTCTGAGATTTTGTGGTCGTCGGTAAAACTGGGAACAACAGGTTTCCACCAGTCATCAACTCTGTTCTGGACCCAGACAGTTGGTGAACAGTGTTGTGCAGTGATCCGCAGTAACGTGTGAAATACAAACACTGCATTTTTGTATTTCACTGATTGCTTTACATTGTTGTATTACCCCTTTATATATTTTGTTCACAAGACATAAAACTACAATAAGCTAACGTTAAAGTTACCCGTCTCCTGTATCTGCAGTGCAGTGTTCTTCTCTGATATTAAGTACTGAAAATTGTCGCAGGAGTTTTCGCCTCTTAGGTCTCCTTCATGCTCTTTCATCTGTATAATCTAAATTCGAATGTCTCCTTTCCAACATTATTATCATGAAACCCACGACACACAACAAACACACAGCTCTGACCATGGTGCCCTTCATCTTGTTGTTGTATGTCACGTAGAAGTGACGTTGCTATACCAACGTCGGCCGGCTTACGTCACTTCAGCATTCCTATTGGCAGTACGAATGCAAACAGAAAAAAAGCCCTTGAAGGTATGTAGTTCTTGGGGGAGCTCCCCAGAGAGTCACCCTGAGAAGAACTGTTTGGTCCAAAAACCAAAATTTGGTTAAATTCCATCAAATACATGTTGAGGTCAGAGGATTTCCAAAGCCATTAAGATTTATCCTAAAGGGAACATGAATATCTGTAGCGAATCCCATGGCAATCCATCCAGTACTTGTTGAGATATTTCAGACTCGACCAAAGCGGTGGACCGACTGACATTGCCATCCCTAGAGCCATGCCGCTAGCACGTTCAGTCTGTGTTCACTAAAGTGAGAAGCTGACAAGTGTTGCGTGCATCTGCAAGGCCTCTGCAGTCTTTGATACATGCCATTCAGCCTTTTCTATTTCTGAGATTTTCTGCTTGTGTATAAAAGTGGAAATACTGTAAAAGTCATAGAAAGGAATTGTAACTTTAAGCAAGAATCACACACTTGATGTGAGAGGAGTTTCTTCAACATATAGACTCTATATTCTGTCATTTCAGTCCCCTCCTTACAGACCAGAAACAGAAACTTAGTATCTTTAAAGAAAGCCAGCTTTCTGATTTGCATAAGATCAGCATTAAGTAATTGAAGTTCCATTATGCATACAAACAAGAGAAAATGGTAATTTGTCACTCTCTGTGCCTCAGTGTTCTAAAATGCCCCCTTGGGATGTGGCATGGTTCAGAGCAGAGAAAACAAATGCAAACCCAGAGTTTGAAAGATGAGCTGCAGCCCACGCTCTCTGAGGCAATCAGATATGCACCTACTAATCGCTCCGCCTATTAGCCCCAAGCTTAGCAGACTGTAGCAGACAGAAACCAGGTTTTTTAGTACAAGGTGTAGAACAACTTAATGTATTGAACTGACACTAATATTGCAATATGAGAGTGCAATACCAGGTTTTCTGAAACTGCCCTGTAAAAATGGCTCACTGTTAACTTAGTATTGAGCCTGACCCCTAAAGATTTGGAAAAATATTCATGATGCAAAAACAAATTTGGGTCTAATTTTCTAGTTTGGCATCATGACCCTTGAGTTTGTTAAAAACTTCCTCACTTAATCCAAAAAGCACTTAAAACACTTCATATCAACACAGTGACACTCATACTGCAATTAAACCTGCCCCTATTAAGTGTCCTGTTGACTTTTGCTAGTTCAGGTGCACTTTCACCAGGTCCAAAGGGATTTCAAGAAAGTTTGCAACAATTAATGACTACGGTGGATGCATACAGATGGTGATCTGAAGGAGAGTAGGAGAATCATAGACTTCATCATTATTGCTTTGTAGATGACCATTTACTTCAAGAGTCTCAGTCCCTCTTCAGACTTGAAGTGGACAGACACATAGCAGCTACTCAGTTTACATCAGTTCCTTATGGCAGCTATATTCATTTATTGGATTGGTACTTGGGGCTGATGTACCTGCAGTGATAGTTCTGGTGGTTAGCATCCTTAAGAGTGGAAAATGCCTTTTGACACTGTATGTAGGCAAACATACAGTACACTTGTGTTGTTCTGAGACATTTGAGTGGCTGATTCTTTTATACTTGTACTAATTTGAACAGATTTTTCTTTGTTTTGGACATGCCTTGCGACAGGAAGTTCTATGAACCAATCAGCTTGTTTGATGTGCAGGGCTGCACAACACATTAAGATGTGGAGGGAGTGTGCGTCAGCTGCTCTGTGATCCTATGCAACCTACTTTGCACATGCTGGGCAAATTTAACAAAAATTAAAAATTAAAATCCTTTTCAAATCCGTTTTGTCATGTCACCGCAGTAGAAGATATGTACATATTAAATGTACTGATCAGCCTACAGTGTATTTAACTTTACTGCCATATACAAATGTTAAACACTCACTGAACTGTCACTTTAATTTGTTGTGTTTCTGTTACTTTATAAACACTAATTAAGAAACCGGCTATTTTTCCTCGCTGTACTCATTGTTTTTGTCCCAGTACTCAGGAACAATGCTGGACAGAGCAGCTGCAACCTGCGCATGTAAATCCCAATATGTGTATTCCACATCCTGTCTGGACTCCTACCTCTCAGGTAAAGTAGTGTTCTGCATCCTGCTTTGAATGTGTTTTAAAAATGATGATGCCAGCTTTTAACGGCTCCTCAGGGACTTCATAGAGACACACTTTAGCCTTCTCCATGACATTCAGAAGCACCTGCAAAGCCCAATCATTGTGCAGAGATGTTCAGACATTGAAAACTTGTGGTGATTGAATTTCTAACTCTAGTTATTTATGACAGGGTTTTTTTTTGTTTTTTTACCATGGCTCCTGGCAGCTTAAGGTCTGCACTCAGCTCCTGACAGGAAGCTTTGACAGCTACTGAATTTAGTCAGTGGAAAGTTGTTCATCGCTGAAAAGAGGTTTAGGATGAGGATGAACTTTTGTCTCGCAGATAGAGAAATTTAATGCTAATTTAGCACTTAATGCAGAACAACTACTACTCTACTTCAGTAGAGCATTTGCATTTGGCCACAACACATAAACTACAGTATGTGATCATTTTAATTAATCCTTCTCACATACTGACAGTGGATTACTTGTTCAATCTAACTCAGTATCACAGAATGTAGGGAATACCAGCCAAAATATATCTGAGCATTTTTTATTACTGTGGGTGAGTGTGATTATCAGTGTCTAAGCTATAATCACAATAACAGTGTGTAAAGATGGGAACCCCCCAGGCTTAACAATGCTACCTGCCTCATGGTCAAAATGGCCACATTAATCTAGTCATATGATTGATAACAGTCTTTATAAGGTGCTCAAGAAAATTCCTTAAACATCTTTTCTTTTCAGCAAGGATAGGTTCATTAACTTTTAACCACCCACTGTCTGTCAGAAATCTTAAAAATACAGTGTCTCCAGGGGGCTGGGTGTTTGTTCATTCATTCATTCACAACCACATTATACATAAATACAGATAAACAAACACACACTTATATCAGTTTGAGCAGAGAAAAACAAAAAATAGCAATACCAGTCAGTATTAACTCAAACCAAATCAACCAGTGTAACCAAATATGAAAACAAATAAAAGAGTATCATCCCATGAGGCTGACTGAACAGAGACACATTGACCATAACATCAGCCACTTTTAATTAGCACAGACAAAAACATCTCTCAGTACACTTTCACCATGGAAGGAGGTTGCCAGTTTGAACCTATGGCCAGATTTGCGCCTCCTGGTCCCGAGGCCGTGGTTGGCCTTGTGGGTCCGGAGTCCATGGATGTCCAAGGAGATGTCAGGGAATGATACGACAAAGCTAGTGTTTACTTAGTTGAGTAGAAGCGACAGAATTCAGCTTAAGTGATCTATAAACTCTACGGAGATGCAAGCTAGTTTTGAGCAGAAAAAGTGTTTTTTGCACACAAGTGTTTTTTTTTTACATAACACACCAACAAGAATCAATGTGACTGTGTGTACAGCAAGAAAAGAAAATGAATGTGGAGTTCCCCTTTAAAGTGATTCTAGTTTCTAATTGTAGTATAGTAAACGTTTCATGTCACTAGGTCTTAAAAAAGGCTTTAGGCCGTTAAGAAAACTCACACACACATACACACCTAACCACATTGCACAGACATATACTGTTGTATTAATAACAATGGTGGAGGCATCCAACCTGCCTAAGAGGAGTGAGGTTTTGATTAAAACAAGACTATTTGTCATTGTCAAACTAAAGGGAAGAGAGAGAGAGGTGTTATGAAAATATTATTAAATCTCTGTAGTTGGGATGAATTATTGATTTGATGTGAATCTGGGTGGTGGCGTTGTGTTTTTGTTCAACCAATTAAAGGCGTTGTTGCTCCCCATAGCAACAACCTGTTTAAGCTGTCTGCAAGGGAGGAGAATCCTTTTCAATATTGGCATTTGGCCCTGAAAATATCTCAATATTTTGTTTCTATTTATTGGTTTTGCTGGAAAGGATTTATTACACTTTTAATAATAGCCTGAAAGCACAAACAGTCCCGCTACCACCTCGTGTCCCAAATTAGATACATCATGGAAACATTATTGTTGCTGCTGATAGTTCCTCAGTCCCAGCAATGGGCCCTGAAATATTTTTAAGAATTAAATCTACAGCATTTCCCCTTCAGGCTTAGCCCTGTAAGAATTATATGCTGCAATTGAATTTGTTTAATCTCTAGATATTCTAAAGTCTTGATCAAATCTGTATTCATTGCACGTAAACATTGACGTATGTGTCCTAAAAAAACCCCAGTGGAGATAACCAGAGACCACACTAATGAATCAAGATGTTTGTGTTTTAGGAGATTTATTCTGCCTTTATGTTTTAGAAATGGTCTTACTGGACTCTCAAGGTGTTGTTTGTGAATTCTTATTCATATTTTATTCTAGGTGTAATAAGTGTACCTTATTCGTGAATAGAGTTGAGATAAGTGGGTGCACAGGAAGAAAAACTTGAAATTTAAATAGCAGTGACATTATGCAAGAAGTATATTTACTGAACTCATGTGTATTAATGATCCATAGTGCTCATGTTAAGAGCTGTCATAAGGCATGACCTGCTACCTGCTGTCAGAAGGGTTAATGTTCAGATGATGACAAGCTCTCATCACTAAAAACTTTAAGAAACTAGTGGAGATCCAACCCTTGGGACTTTTTAATACTGATGCAATAATATGTAAGCAGCATTTTACTGTTGTAGCTGGTTGAGATGGATTGAGATTAGATTATTATTGGGAGAGGACAGAAGAAAAAAGTTCTGCCACATACATTTGTATGGACTTTTCTCTAATATTTGCTTTTTCATGAAATAATGGATAATTTTACCCCTTTGGCCCTCAAACAGTTATTTAAATGAAACCATCTGAGAGGCTTAGAGGGGAAATGTCTCATAGACATCTGAAATGTGACAACGGGACCTAACCAGACACAGTTTTTTGTAAGTGGTCACAAGCCAGTTGGTTGGAAACCACTGGTTGTATCTTAACAATGTGTATTTTATAAGCTCATCATATGTTTTTTTAATGGAAAATCTAAATCTGTAAAGTAACTAGTAACTATATCTGTCAAATAACTGTTAGTACAGAATCAGAATCAGAAATACTTTATTGATCCCCGAGGGGAAACTCTTTCGTTACAGGCTGCTCACTGTCACGTCAATGAGAATAGAAGGAATAGAAGACTTAAGCAAATCAAAATATAATATGCTATAATACAGGCAAGATAAATTAAGTACAAAGTTGATATAAATTATAAAAGCTAAAATTTGTGTAAGTAGTAGATTTAGAGGTTGATAAGTATGTATGTATGTATGTAAGTGTGTATAATACAATGTAATAATATAAGTAATAAGTAATTGTGCAATAATGAGTACTGTCAAGTTAAGTGTAGCTTATTAAGATGGTTATGAGACGGTGGATATTGCACAGTAGTAACAGAAGTATGAATAAATATCAATAAATTAAAATGAAAACAGAGTATATTGCACCGGAGTATTGAACAGAGAATATTGCACAATTATTTCAAGTATTACAGTGAGTATTATCCCTCTGAAATGTAGTGGAGTATACATATAAAGTAACATACAATGGATATACTCAAGTAAAGTACAAGTAACTAAAATTTTTTCCTAAGTCCAGTTCTTGTGTAAATCTACTTAGCTACTTTCCACCACTGGACCCATGGGTGCATTTTACCTCTTCCTAATGGATTTGACTTCTCATTGCCAGACATAGGATGAGGGTGACGCATGAAATTCAGTGTATCCTCCACTTACACTGGTGTCAGGCTTTCACCTGTATCAACACGTAGACCACGATGTTGTTAATCATCATATTGTTTGTTTCTCTGGCTAATTACTCTGTCACTCGAGTGACACGTGAGACGTGCATGCTCACTTAGTGATCAGAAATCCTGAGGCTGGATAGGGTGTTCACATGCCACAGTAACGCTGTTTCTCTTTGAAAAAAGCAGTATCACACATTCTGGTTTCTCAAAATCAAGATAATCATGTATGTGGGTTTCTGTAACAAGGACATATTTTCCAGCACAAAGACTGTGATTTTGAAAAGCTGCCACCAGAAATGGTAGCTCCATTTGCTTCTATGGTTGGGGACACAAGTTCTTGTATTGGTTTTTAACAACAGCACATTATATCCCTAAAATTGTCCTACCAACGTTTTATCTTGACATTTTACCCAGTGAGCATTGTTTTGGTGATTTGCAGGTGAAAAGAAATCATGTCTAGGTTAAAACTGGGTTCACTTAGGTTGAAAGGTGATTTATTTTTTTCCAGATGTTGAGGTTACATATAGCCATTGTTTAAACAGCTTTTTATAAAATGAAGCAAAGCCTGCAAGCTAGTTAAGTCAGTCAACTTGAATCAGCAAATATACACTCACACGGCACACTCCTTTCACTGCAACAAATAGCAAACACACCCTTTTAATGGTGTGTATGCTGCCTGTATGATTCTTTAGTCCCCAGGTCCTGTCTCCTGTCTTTATCTAATCACAGGAAACTACTACTCTGGCTCAATGGTTCAGTTTTGGAAAGAAAGCGCTGTAGGTCAGGTTTAGGACAGTTTGGAGGGCTGAGCTATGCTCTACTAAACGAGTAAAAATTGGTACATCAAAATGTTTTATTTAATCTTTGGTGTATTTTATTCACTTTGCTCACTTGTTTGACTGGTTATATTCAGTGTAGGCAAGATGCTTAACAGTGACTATTCTTATTTTAAGAAATGCTAATGTCACTCACCCCATTGACAGGATAGGTCTTCCAGTCCAGTTCTCCTAGCACTGTCGTCGTGTCCAACAGAACCACTAGAAAGAGCGGGGTGGTGAAAAAAAAGGTCATGTAAAATGGAGGAGAAAAGTTGGAAGAATGAAAGAACGACAGTATAAGCACAAAGAGTGACAGGAGAGAGCAGAAAGGGGAAGAGAGAGAGTGCGAGAGAGGTTGAACAGTGAATTTAAAAAGAAGAGAAATGGAGGTGACAAAATAGGAAGAGAGCAGACAATAGTTATCAAGCTGTCAATGAGGAGCTGACAGAGCTGTAAAGCTCTTATCAGATTCAACCACCTATGAAATAACAGCTCTTAGGAAAGTCCAGGACAACACCAACACTAACAGATCTGCCCTCCATCTAGGTGAAGTCTGGAAGATTAGTACTCTCCTTCTCAGAGGTCAGGAGTTTTCTGTGCTACATGATATCAAAGATAAGCCAATGATGAATAAAGGGGAAAGACGGAAGGACTATGGAAACTATAAATATTTAACCAAACTAAATATGACTTAATCAAAAGTCATTTAAGACAAATACAGTCAGCATGCATGTATGAACATGTAACATGTAGTCTGCCATGTCTTTAAGCCAAGTCATGCCAAGAATCTTTTACCCTAACAGCTAATCACCATTTCAAAAGATAAAAAAAATAGTGTAATCTGAGCATTAGCATCTCAGCATTAGTGTTTGACCACATTGTGTACATACATACAAGTGTAACAATCTTGAGCTGTCTGCACTCTGGTCACGGCTCAGGCATGAAAAGATCCATTATCTGGCCCTTGCTAAGCCCCCGGAGCCAATTTGATATGATGAATGTGCAATTTCCTTTGTCTCCACACAGCCAGTTAATTACAATCTCTATCAATAAAGTGCGTCCCACTTCAGTGGTCGACATTATAAACCAAAGAGTCACATCTTCAGACGACCTGTCACTCCAGTGTACAGTGGACTTTGCCAAATCTGGACTAATTTAATGGGGTTGCTACTGTTTTGAGAACAAGTTAGATAACCAGAGAAGATACACTTTGGTGAGAATAAATGAACCACTTCAGTATTTACAGAGACTTCATTTAGCCTTGATCCCTTGCTGGTAATTAAGGGCTGAATTATAATAAGATGGCCTTGCCTCTGTTCAAAAGGAGGACATAGAGAGGGAGGGAGAGAGACTGCGAGACACACCAAGAGAAACAGAGAGATATTGATTTTTGACAAAATTAGAAAAACAATCTTTCATAATCATGAGCGATGTTCCATAACATGTTTGACAGCAGCAAACATTTTCCATCAACTCCCTTCACTGTCTGTCTTACACACATACACAAACACACACACCCAAACATACATACACAGTAATGTAGTCATAAAATAATTTAATTCCTGCAACTATCTTTGGAGCCAGGAAATAATAGATGACCCAAGACCATAGTGCTGAATTTAATACACAGATTTTCTTACTCAAAGCACACACACACACACACACACACACACTGCACACACATATGCCGACGAGTATTTATCAGGAGGCCAAATCACATTACTCTTGTCTGGGTATTGTGTCTGGAAGCATAATAATCTGCAAATGTCCTTTCAAAGTTTTCCTGACCATAGGAAAATTATCACATTTTAGAAAATATAGTGGGTACAAATAGTCTATATAGCAGTAAATTGCTACAGTTGCTCTTGTGATATGTCATTGATACACTTGCACCAATATTGCAGGGTGAGGTGTTCAATACGTGAACTGACAAATCTTTAACACTGAATCCTCAAGCTGAACTGAATGTATTGAATCAGTAGTGTCACTGACCGAATCAGTGGCCTTTAGCATTGAGGCTCCCATCACTGCTTCGCATCGCTGTATCTTTCCTTTACTCTTTTACTACTAGACATGTTGTTCGGTGTGTGTGTGTGTTTACAAGGTTTAGACTGCAGGTGCTATACCGATTCATCTTAAAGGTTCCCTGTGGAGTTTTTGACCTCCGGCAGCGCTATGGAGCTGTTTTTCTATTAGTGTGTCCCCCGTTCTGTTTATCTCATGCATGCCCACGAGGATGCACAAACACACACACACGCACACATGTGGGCAATGCGATACACATTCCTGCCAATGGTTTCACGCTGTTCCACTGATCTACAGGCAACACGCCAAGATGTGTTGCAATGTGCTAACAAAGACAGGGAAGAAGAAGAAGACTGCAAGCTAGTTAACAATGCTGGATTTAAAATACTTTGCAAATGTTTTATGAGGAAGGAAATACATTAAACACATTTGTTAAACCTCAAGGATACACACAATGCGTTTTGGTGAGTAACACTAAATGTAAATGTATGGGCCCTTTAATTGACTGTAAAAATTAAAGAACTTCATAATGCAGTAAATTTACTGCATATTTTGAGTGATCATTTAAAAAATGTTTTGGCATCTTAAAGGAATACTTTGACATTTTGGGAAATACGCTTATTGGCAGTCTCCCCACTTGTTGTCTGGCATGTAACTCCCCGAAAACCACAACTTTTTGCATTTTACATTTCTGTTTGTGTACAGATTAAACAAATGAGAAATACTGTGTTAATTAGTGAGCTTTAGAGGTGTTGGGTTGTGGATTTTTTAACTTTGGAGAGAACCAGGCTAGCTGTTTCCTTCTGCTACCAGTTTTTATGCTAAGCTAAGCTAATTATCTTCTGGCTCCAGCTTCATATTTACCGTACAGACATGAGAGTGGTATCACTTTTGTCACCTAACTCAGTAAGAATACGAATAAGTGTATTTGTGTCAAAGTGTCAAACTACTCCTTTAAGGACAGGTTTTAATCTTCAGTTACACGGATATAATGTTACAGTTCGGTGTATTGCAGAATGATTTCCACCACTCTTAGTATATTAATATAATGAATCTTGTTGCCTAGTGTCCACCAAGTGCAAAACAAGTTCAGTGGCACCACATGTGTGATTTTCCTATAAAAAAGCTTCACCTTGTACAACCACATGTATTACACGGATTTCTTCATTGGCAGGTACACAGCCTTTATTGAGCAGTAGTTCAATAAAGAAAAAGAAAATTAATGTGTATTTCTGTGGATGACACTGGAATGGGAAAGGTTTTATATAAATATTAGCTGTAAGGGGCTCATGAACACTCAAAAGCTAGACATTAATTTGGAATCCTCAATTATATACAGTACATATATATATATATATATATATATAAAAATAGTAAGTATTTGGCTGAGGATATTCAAGTAGACAAGCACTTGGCTGAGATCCCTCAGAGAGACAGGCATTTCTATAAGGGCCCTTTTTTCTTTTCTTTTTTTTTTGCAGTTTCCAGGATGTGGTTTCAGAAAGCCATTGGGAGAGGAAGAATCATTATTTTCTATATGAGATGATAATAAAAGTCGACAGCAGCATCTAATTCACCTGATCATGACACAGATGATGCTGCATCCTTGTGTTAAAAGTGGAAGACTGTGCAGTATCTGCCTGAATACTTCTGCTGTTAAATGATTAGTTGATTAACAGAAAATGTACCAATGATAGTATTGATAATTGATTCGTGTGTGAGCCATTTATCACAAGCTAATACCAAATATTTGCAAGTCACAGCTTCTCAGATGTGAGGATTTGCTTGCTTGTAAACTGAATACCTTTCGATTTCTTTTGCTGTTGACCGGACAAAATACCCAGTTGACTGTTCACTTAAAACCCTTCCCCAAACAGCAATTGTCCAATCGTAGTACTGTAACTAGGAGTTTACAGGGATGTTTACACTCCAACCAACGTTACCCGAGATAGCATTTTGCCATGGCAGACAGACATTCTTTTTTCTTTTAATGTTAAAAGTGTAATCATACTGTACAACTAAGCTAAGCACCTGCACAAGTTATCTTAACAAGAAGATAAAAGAATTAACAGTTTGATCTTACAATTTTTCTTCATCATACTTCTAATACTAATACTAACTTTACCCTGCAGTACAAGAACAATGCTGCTTCTTTATTTCCATATATTCTAAATGGTGAATCTACAACTGCTGAGGATGCTGACTTTTTACCTTGGACATGTAGCTTTAGCCTGCGGATTTTAGCACGCTATCATGTATGTAGCCATCAAGTGCATATTTGAAACCCCTTTTACAAGATTCTCCTTTTGAAACAAGTCAGTTGGAAACATTAAAATGTCAAGCAGTAGCCACATTCTCAAACAACTCTGAGAGCTAGATTAATTCGCTAGCTAGCATCAGCCAATAAAATCTGCCAGTGACAGTTGTCGTTTCAGTCTGCAAAATCGAGGGTCGCTGACTAGAATTCAGAAACCTGTGTTTATCTAACTGTCTGAAATGAAGGGCTCATTGTTACAATCATTACTAAGAATTTCAAGTGGTAAATCTGCCACTGTTATCTTTGTAAACTTCATTATGTGCTGTGCAAGAGTGGAAGGCTTGACAGACGTATAGCAACAATAACTAAGGGGGGCCGTCAATATTAAGACATCACATAGACAAGTTAACTTTAGACTAGAATTTACCATTATTTCTGATTTTGAATTTATACAAAATGACCTTTTATACTGACCACACAATAATTAAATGACCAATAAATAGCCTGTCATATAAAGACTACATCTCATCTCTCTCTCTTTCTCTTAGTGTGAGAGGACATACACAAGTGATTCACATTCATTAGAAAACTCACTCAGATAAATTGCACCTGGCTAACATATGCTAGCTTGTTCTCAATATATTTTAAACTCAGGTTGTCATTTTTTCAAGTTTCCCCATATGTGCATTCCCTCCCCTTCAAGCCTGTCACCACCACAGGCAGACAGGCATCCTGTGGGGAAAACTGAGCGCACACACACACAAGACTCACAGAAAAATGAAGTGAAGGAGACTTTTGACATTTGGCTAGTGAAAGGGCTCCTGTCGTCTTTGAAAATGTGTATCCTAAACATTAAACATTCAGGAAGGAATATTAAACTGACCTCTGCAAATGTGCGAAGTGGAAGATGTCAAGAACCGATTACATTATGGCAACCATTTACCCATGCGACTTATGAGTACGGCTGAGGGGAGATAACATTATTATGTCCGGTGTTTCTCTACCATATGTGACTGCACACAATGCCCATATGACTGGAAATGAATTTTGAAAAGTGGGAAATTATTCAGATACATTTAGTGTCAACCACTGGCCCAACATAATAAAATTCACATTTTTTTTTTTTTACAGTACTATAACACGAGTGTCTGTGAGGAATCCTCTTGGGAATATATGGGCCAAAATCCGTTACATTTTTATTCATGAATATATGAACTGATCAGACAGAAAAGCAGAAATAGGCAACTCAAAAACATCAGTATAGCTGACAGTGCGCTAGAAGCTGACATTCACTGTAACACTTTGTGGTCCCTATAGCTGTGGCAATGTTTCTGTGCACATTTTGGAGGTGAAGTATGAAAATATGATATCAGACCCGCTTCCATAATTTGGCTGATGGAGCTCCTGTCTGTAGGCCTAACAGAACACAGAACCTAGGTATACATTTTTGCATTTTGATACTGTAAATGTGTATTTCAGTGTGTAATCATTGTACAATTCAGAGCAAAATTCATCTATTTTGAGATGAAGTGGGTTGAAATGTTTGATTACCATGTTGAGTCTTTTGAAGATGTGTGTTCTAAGGTTTACAGTATCAGTGATTAAGATTACTATATTTGCTGAAAACAGCAGACAAACTGACATTTCTGCATGCATTTTGATGCTGTAAATGTGTGTAAATGTGTATTTTTGGTAAATTTCAGAGCAAATTTCATATTATTTCCGATGGAGTGGGTTGAAAAAGTTACTAAAACATTGCCATGTTCAGTTTTTCAAAGATGTGTTTTGAGACAGAGTAGGTTTAAACCAAAGTAACCAAAATGTTATTATCACTGCCATGTTCAGACTTTAAGAGATGTGTTTTGTAAGCTATACAGTATCAATGATTAGGACAACAGATACATCTGCTGAAACCAAGACTGACTTGGTTCAGCCAAGAAATTGTGATTTTTACATGCATTTTGAGGCTGTAAATTTCTACTGCCTCAATATCTTGCTTCAACCAACACATTGACACAGGAGGAAAATAGCACCTGAGGTATAACACGCATTAGTCACTCAAGTGCAGATGAAACAATTACTAGCCTAATATATAAAATAGGCTATCACTTGTGAAAAGATTACAATGCACTACCCTTCATGGCACCCATGTAAGATGAGTGAAGGCACTTTAATTGTGCTTATTTTGTTTAAAGTCTTGAATATGTCAATGGGTTTCAATTTTCCTTGGTTGCAGACAGTAAATGAGACGCACTGCAAAACATTAGGTTACCTTGTGTTTTGCGTGTGAGCGTGCATGTGTGTAATGGGGGAGAGCAGAGAATCAGTTTTGTGGGGGAAAAAGATACTTTAAAATGGTCAAATTTGGTGGATCCGCCCTTGTTCTGATGTGGTTGGATGCAGTGACGCTCTTTATACCCACCTTGGTTCGTGGTTCCCGGGTCCGACAGGATACTTTCAAGCAAGAACAGAAACACACAGTATTTCCCACCGGAGCACATCGTTGAGTCAGACACAAGTGCGCTCTGAACTAAAACGTTGCACAGACTCCTAAATAGATCCCCCAAATGAAAAGGTAAGGAGGTTTCATGAAAGAGGCTACTGAAATCGTCCCAGTATCCAGACTCAGAAGGTCACTCTAGGATCCACAGGAGTTGTTTATTTCTGTTTAATTTATTATTTTTTTTAGCCCAGCATCCCGAATCCCTCCATGTGGAGACGGACAGACAGATAATACAAGCGACCAGCCATTGCGCACAAAAACCCGGCGAGTTAAAAAATAAATAAATAAATAGTTGTCTGGAAAGGTCGACGTCGGCAGGTGCAGACTATCCCAAAAGTGTCCAAAAGCGAACTTCCCCGATATGTGTTTGTGGTAAAGTCAGTCTGTTTGTCTTTTAACGTTTTTATCCCAAAATGAGAGAAACGCAGGGAGACAAAAAGGAAAACCCCGGACTTCCCGCTCGACTTTCAGCCAGTGCATCCCTCACTGTGTCTCTGTATCACTGCGTGTATCTCTCTCTCTCTCTCTCTCTCTCTCTCTCTCTCTCTCTCTCTCTCTCTCCTCGGGATAGAAGGGATGCTCTGCCGCAGGCAGAGGAGCCGATTTTTATACCACAACCAGATACTGAGGAGCCAAGTCCAAGCGTGCAAATCTAACTTGGTCTTATGACATTTCACCTCATGTATCACTTTACATCATGTAAAACGCGCGAGTCGTTTCCATCAGATGTTATTGATTCCGGGGGGACGCTGGGGAGATGGAAGGAAATATGAGGCCATTATTAAACTAGTGTATCACTTCTGTGGTATGATGTAGGTTATACCTGCATTGGATTATGTTGTAGGAATAGTAATGTGTCTGGAGCAGTTTCTATTTATGGTGGCAGGGGAGGAAGGCAAGCAGACAAATAGAGTATAAGTTGATATAGGGCATGGTGGGTTGAAGGTGCACACACACACACACACACACACACACACACACACACACACACACACACACACACATTCATTTACACGATCTTATGAGTCACTTCATTGCATTGTTGTGAGTGAAATTTAAAGCAATACTCTGCAGCCCACTTGTGTACTGTAATTAAAATTTCCTTGTGCAGTGATTCATTAACATTATTTCTTTTTTGAAGACTTTAAAATAGCTGTTTTTGTTGGCAAACAGCTGGTGTTTTTGTTATACTGCCTTGCATGATGCACCTGAAGTGAATATGATTCCAGCAACAGCAACAGCAGTTTGTTTGAAGAAAGAACAAACAACCGAAAACTCAAACGAACATTGCATTGCAAATACACATCTTCACAACACAGACAGTAACAGGATTACCATTTTAATCCTTTAATGTGCTTGTGTGTACATTTCCATATTTCATATTTATGTCAGATTATGGTTGATATGTCTCGGCAGTGGGTGCCTGCTCATTAGAAGTGAACCCACTCCACACATTGTAATTGAGCTTTTGGTTAAAGCACGTCCTGACACAAAGAGTGTCATCCTTGCTTCAAACACTCCTGACCAATGGCCTGTGAGCTTTACTCTGCAGCACAATAGTGAAGATGATTGTTAATTGAAGTCCACTGAGAGCCACACTCAGGGAGAAGGTATAATGACCCTTTGGCCTCCAGAGTCGCAGCTCAGCAGTTGGAGGATAAAGGTGTTGCTTGGACTGAAGGGTTTCATTAGTCACTCATTGTCTGTTTGAATGACATCTCAAATTGCTGGCTGCATTGAAAAATGGTATTGCAGTATTTAGGCAGGCAGCTCAGTTAAGCAATGTTAGCATTGCTTGTCAGCAACCACATGCTAACTACTGTATGTAGTTTATGGTCTTGTACAGAAAACAAATGGTGTGGCAGATACCCAGCAGACATGGATATCTAGGTTGCTTGCCTTGTGCCGACACATTGAGTCACCAAGATGATTGCCAAACCTAACTTTGTTGCCTTCTCGGGCTGCAACATTTTTAATGTTAATGTCATGGTGAACCATTTTCTAAAAGCCAAACTAATGTGTCTTCCAGGTAGTAAATTAGGGCTGGCCTGTGGCATGGCCCTCTCTATTTGCCTTTCATTGTCTTCTTGGTTGTGTTTCTGAGGCTGCCTTCACCGTTAACCCAGGTTTTGGATTAGAAGTAGATGGCAAATTTTCAAAACATACTCTTTGTTACCTCCTTGAGTCCAGTATTCTCAAATGGGCTTTTTTGGAACCTGAGAAACCAGTCCCAAACACCGCTGCAGTTACAGTACATAAAATATCTGAAAAACATAGTTTTTAGACAAATACAGACGTAGAAGGCATGTTTGTTTATGCAATGTAAAATAAAAGAATCTAATAAGTATTCACCTCACCTGGGACCCCAAAAAGACTCAATGAAGGAGACAGGGCTCACCTCTTCTCTCAATGCACCTCAGTGGGTGCCTAGCATAATACAGCATTTCAGAACCATGGACAGTGACAACAGCCTGCAGTAGAGTTTGGCTCTGTGATCACTTTTGGCCTTGCTTGATTAAAAAATTAAGTCTTGGTGCTCACTTAAATGATGCATATTTGTGTTCCATCTGCATAGCACAGACCGTATTAGTCCCTACTTCAAAATATGTGATTTAACTAAATCAAAGTGTTCTGATATTGCTTTTTCCAGGTTTCAAGGGACAATTTCCATTTCCCCATTAATATTTCCACTCTCTGCTAAATTGGCAGGATATAATAAAGATAAAAAGTGGGAATAGATGTTGGATTGTGTCCTACACCATTATTGTGTTTAAAATATACAGCACAAGACCATACGATAACTTAAAATGACCATATTCTTCCAATTCATTTTGTTGGAAAACGTTTGGAATGATTGACCACAAGCCCCTTTGTTTTATTTATTCATTTTTGTTTTCAGTTTTGTCCTCTCTGTTGGATCATAACCTTCTACCTGCTGTTTGAAAGACTCTAGGCACGTGGCTGTTGATTCTATTGGTCGATTTTAAGCCATTTACTTCCTGCAGAGTAAAAGGAGCATGACTGCTTTCCATATTTTCATTAAGAATTTTTACCCTATGAGGAGTTGGGCAGAAGGATGGCAATTTCATTTGTTTGTCCATCTGTCCAAGCAAAGAAAGGTGTATAAAGCCTTTTGTGGCTCCAGATGGAGCTGCATGAAATTTGAAAGAAATTACCTCAAGTGATGTCACTTGAGGTAATTTCTTCATCTGTTGACTGAAGACTACAAGTTTGAAAATGAAACAAATCTGGGGCGTGGAGTTAGAAAGAAGTGAGCTTACCAGACCTTGTCCGCTCCTCATCTCTGCTTGAGGCTAGCAGCTCAAGGTTACATTAGCAGCTACTAGCATATAGGGCTGGGCGATGTATCGAATATATTTGATATATTTGAATATCAATTAAAGTGCGATGTAGCAGATGACCATAACGTCATATTCGATTTTTCAGTGTTTCCGCTGGTTGCCGCTGAAGGGTAGTTGTGTTAAAGTTACTTTAGTCAGCCATAAAGTGTGTAGATAAGCGCATGTTTTAGTAGCATACATATGTAGCAGAGTCGGTCCACACTGTGAAAAGTTAGTTAGCAGCTATGGGTCATTGAGAAAACGCAATCAATCATATGATCGCTCTGATTACTCTACCCGCAGTTTTCAGCTCTGCAGCTCCAAAATGTATTTGGAAGACCTCCGGCTATTTTAATTGACTTTAGCCTGACTCGTAACTGCAGGGGCTCTTGGGGCTGCTAATAGGGGTCAAGTCTTTTGTATTGTTTCTGCTGCGCATTTGACTAATGGAAATCTGCCTTTTGTATTGGCAGTGTTATTTAGCTCTCCCCACCTTTCACATGCTTGACATGGTCTTTGTGTTTTGATAGGAGCTTTCTTTAAAAATAACATACAGCCATTTAACTTTGAGCTAAAAGGACAGCAGAACATCCAACTTTTACCAGAGGGCTTTGGACAAAAGTGTCTGCCAAATGAATAAATGTAAAAGCAAATAAATAACATGTAGTTCTTGGCTGTACTGTAGGTGATTTTAGAATGTAATGGTTAGTAGTGGATAATGTATTGTTACAAGTGCAAATCATCTTGGAAGGGATATTTCTAAAATCAAGCAAAAGGGATGTCTGTGGATTCCCGTTGAGGGGCCATGAAGGGCCCGTTGGGACAAACATCCAACAGAATCGTTACATCCAGCCCCCTAGACACCCTCCATTCCAAAGCCCTCCAAACCCAAAAGCTGAGCCCAGAAAAGAGTCCTCTATGTCAGTTGGGGATGAGACTACCTGCCCCCTCTCAGACACTCTGAACAGTCTCACAACAACACTGCTTTCCAAAAAGAGTAAACCAAATTATAATGTTCCTATTTGGAACATTGGAAAGAAGAAACTAAAAGCCAAAGAAGATCATAAAGTTATCTGGCCCTAAAAAGAGATTATGAATTAGCAGAATGTCTCTATACTGTCAGAGATAGAAAGCAGAGACAGAGCCTAACCAAGTACAGGCTCAGTGACCACAAACTGGCAATCAAAAAAGGAAGACACAAAAAATCCTGGCAACCAAAAGAAAACAGAATATGTGGTCACTGTTCGACAGGTGAGGTTGCGACAGAGATGCACTTCCTCCTACAATGTACAACATTTAATAAAATAAGAAACATTTACTTTAACAAGTTCAACTCTGTAATCTTAGATTTCAAAGAGCTAAATGACCTCACAAAATTAAAAATACTCCTAGGAGAGGGAGACAGGGCATATCTTGCTGCCCAGTATGTATCAATGTGCCACAACCTGAGGGACAGGGAATGACCTACACACACACACAGACACACACACACACACACGCACAAGCACACACACACATAGAGCATAGTGACACAGTGAATAAAATTGCAGATAAAACAGAAAGTTTTTAAATATTGTAAAGATGGGCTTTGGAACTGTTGTTCAAGTATAAGTCATGGTAACTATAATTAGCTCAACGTGAACTTTACAGTAACAAGTAATAAAAAAGAGAAAAAATGTAATAGTGTAATGATTTTTCAAGTTGCAAAGTGAGCAGAGTGAGAGTGAAGAGAGCAGCTGAGAGAGTGAGAAGTCTTTCAAGATACCAGGACAGAATGACCTGTGAAAGAATAAACCCTCATTAAGTCCCGGATAGGGATTATCACTCTTCAGCTGCAGACTGACTGGGACCGTAAAGAGCTTTACAGCATCATTTCCTGCGATCCATTTACTCTTACACATCTCCTCTGCTGTAGGACACCACACACTGTGCTGCCTGATTATTCCTGATTTTGACCGCCTGTCAGTCTACATCTTTATTTGTCCTCTGCATTTAGATTACCCGTCCCTCCTGTCCCTCTCTGCTCCTTTGCCTTCTTTCTGTCCTGTTACACTCTTCAACCTCTGTCCGCTCTGTGTTTCATTCTCTCCTCAGCCTTCAGCCTTGTTGTTCATTCCCTCTGCCTCCCTCCTGTGCTTTTCTTTCTCTTCCTCTCCACAAACAACCCATTCCTTTCCTTCAGATCTTCTGCTGTAGCACCGAGCCACCTACTCACACACTTTTTTCCCTCCGTCCATCTTATTCTGTTATGTGTGACCTCTCTTTCTCTTTTTATCCCTCTCACTCTCACTCTCTCGATCTCTCCCTTCCTCCCATCTCTCTCTCTGAATATTTCATGATTTGGTGGCACAGTGCTGAGGTGAAGAGCCTTCCTCTGTCTAGAGCTTGCACAGCACAAATATTTACTCCCCGAGCTGAGCTTAGTTGAGTGTTAGGACGGACAGACTAACAATGTGTGTGTGTGTGTGTGTGTGTGTGTGTGTGTGTGTGTGTGTGTGTGTCTTATAAGTAACAGTGATTACATGTGACATGGGCCCCAGAGGGGAAAGGAGATCTTTGGTCTCTTCCTACATTGATGTTACTGCTCCATCGCACACTCTGAAGTCTTCTAGGATAGATAGATAGATAGATAGATAGATAGATAGATAGATAGATAGATAGATAGATAGATAGATAGATAGATAGATAGATAGATAGATAGATAGATAGATAGATAGATAGATAGATAGAGTGAATAAGGGGTTGGTCTGGATAGAGCAATAAGATAAACATAAGGAGAGTCTTGATAAAAGTAGGACAGAGTGAAAAGAAAGGAAAAGGAGATGAAATGGAGGGCAACAGCAGAAAATGTGGGAGAGTGGGGAATCTCACGGTGCCTGTGCATTGACAAATGTCTGTTCTGTTTTGGCTGGCGAGAATGGATCTCAATTGCAGGTCTGGAAGAACATCAAAACACAATTAAGGGCTGACATGGAACTGGTCATGCAGAAGAGTGAGGACAGGGGAAGAGGAAGCGGAGCTAGAAGAAGGAAGAGGAGGAGAGCTCGGTATAGAGAGAAGGACAAAAAAGTGAGATATTTGGGAAGCAGACAGAGAAACAAAGACACATAATTGTATTTTATTGGCTATGATTAGAAGAAAAATGGGAAGGAAAGTGATAGAATAGGGAAAAAACTGTACAGTCATTTAGAAGGGGGCGTAAATGGGAGGAAAGAGGTTAGATTACATTTGTTACTGACTAAGCCTGTTCATCACATGAATAATAATTTCTTGTGTACAGGAATTATAATGCATTTAGAGAGGCTAATTTAATTTTCAACTAAGTGATTCTGTAATTTACTATGCATGAACTTGTTTGAAGTCAGTGTGCAGACACGACCATCAATTCCTCCCAGATTATGAGCAGTGGCACCAAGTCCAGATGAAGAAAATTAGCTATATGGGTCCTCTACAGACCAGATTTCAGTCCCCGTGTCTGTTGCTCAGACGCTTGGTCCACCACTTTGGTCTAGATTGAAATATCTCAAAGGCTATTGGATGGATTGTGATGAACTTTTGTACAGACATTCATGATCCCTAGAGGAATCCTACTGACTTTGGTGATCCACTGACTTTTCATCTAGCACCACTAGCAGGTCAAAACTTTGTCCAATACTGCAAGACTAATGACATCCCCATCAGCCTCAGCTGTGCTTTGTGTCAGTGATAATTAGCTAATGTTATTATGCTAACTCACTAAACTAAGATGGTGAACATGGTAAACGTTATTACTGCTAAATATAAGCATGTTAGCATTGTCATCGTGAGTATGTTAGAATGCTGGCATAAGCGTTTAGCTCAAAACACAGTTCTGCCTATAGTAAGTATAGCCTCACAGAACAGCTAGCATGGCTGCAGTCTTAGTTTTGTTGTTTACTGGTGGTCCTCATTCTGCTTATTTTTTATTTGTTAAAGTAGGACCTGCAGCTTGGAAGCAATTAGCTTAGCTTAGCATAAAGACTCCAAACGAAATAGCAAACCTTTCTAACCCCAAAGTAGAAAAAATATGCCTACCAACATCTCTGAAGCACATTAATTAACACAATGTTTCAGTAATTTGATGATTTATAGGATTTACGTCGTGTAACCATTTCTTGGCAAACACTAGCTGGGCTTAGTGACTGTGTAGCTTCCCAGAGTCTTGTCATCGTGAGGTTGCCAGGTGTGGTACCATCATCCCTGTACAGAACCAAAACCAAAACCTGTACTCATATCTGGCAACCTGCGCTACAGCCTGAGACACGGTACAGAAATGTTGGCTGGACGGATAAGATGTTGTTCATATTTCTCAAAGTGAACTATTCCTTTAAAGTGGTAAAGCTAACTGTCAGGGTGCACGTGGACTCTTTTACTTAGCTGAACACATGTACTGTGGTTGGTATTTCTTCCTACTTTTCTTCAATTCCAGCCAGTGATCATATGACCTCTCCCCTCCCTTTCTTTTGAATATATCTCAAAACATTTTAGAGTTTAAACTTTATTTTATTGGGACAAAATGGTCTTCATTTTGAGTCATGACAGTATCTGACAGTTACGATTCTCCATTAGCATTCATTCCTTTGAGAATGCATTATAATTGATATGCTTGAAAAATCTGGATTTGAACTTTCAAGTAGCAGTATGGTAAAACTGAGAACGTTATCTACCTAAAGGCACAACAGCTTCAAAGCTGTGAAGTCAGCAGGAAGAATCCTAACTTTAACATTACAGTCCAGTGGACTAAGCCTACCTTTACTGTGACTATTAACCACAACTTCATTGCTATCAAATTGAACAGTGAGCATTGAACAAGTTCAGAGCTGAAAGAAAATGGGCCATATGAAAATTAAGTCATGTGTATGTTAAGTTTAATATCCATTCTAGACTCGTTCTGCCCTTTCTGCAAGCGTGTAGTGTTTGGTTGATAAACTTTATTTTCCCTCAGGGAGAAGTTTCATTTTAGTCAAAAGCAAAAAGGTTACAATTAACATTTTGTTAATGTTTTTTTGATCCCCAGGAAGAATAGCTATAACCGTGAAAATAAATAAAGGGGACCGCATAGATACACACTAAACAATACAGATAACATACATTAAAATCTCTTCTAAGACATGCATAACAGGGCGTTCAGTCACCACCACCATCATCATCACATTGCCAAAAAAATTAAATATCACAAAGTTTCAGCAGAAGTGTGTAAACAAGGTTAGTCATGCTCTGAGTTTGACATTACCCTTTCTAAGATATATAAAACTGTTTATTGGGGGGTATGTGGTAGTCTGAATTTGCAAAATTAGATTACTAGCTAGGTTGAGCACTGAATCAAATAAATTAATTTCTGAAATATCATATCTTTCTTAGTCAAATTTGAATTTATCTAACTAACTAACTAACTCAGTAGGGTTTTTACTGTATATAACAGTAAGTCCTCTATGTCTTCCTTCAAATCAGAGGATGTTTTAGGTATTCAACCCTACATCTCCAGTGCAAAGAGAAGGTGACATATCAAACATCTAGAGGACATCACATAAACTGCGACCCTCCCTCTCCCGCTGCCTACTGAGCTGATTTCCTTTGTTCTAAAGGTGAGAAAGGCTTTCAGTCAATGCGTGACCACATTTGAACACCTGTGAACACCTGTTGTTAGAAGATCGATCTCAGTGACAGGAGGGGAAGGCCAGATTTGTGGTTTAGAAATTGGATTGAAGCTGTGTCTAAGAGGCCCAGTGGGATGTTGAATCCTCTGAGTGATTAAGGGATGAGAAAGGCTTCATGCCCTTCAAAAGTATTTTATAACTACAGGTTGGCACACACTTTTATTTGAAAGAACAGTTATGTATTAATCCATAACATAATAATGTGATGACAAAACTGCACTTCAAAGAGATTAAAGTAGTGGTCTGTTAAAATTCTTGGATTAAAGGCAGTTTTCTAGGATGACTCAGCAGCCTGCATGATCCTGTATAACAATGTAAGGTGGTTTATTCAAGCCCAAATAGCTGTACCAGGAAAAACAATAAAAACTTGACACTTATGAAAAGCTCCCGTGCCAGCTCTTTCCCTCGTTCTCACTGTCTCTCTAAAGCTAAGTGTCCTGATGAGGATTAAGCTCAGGCCCAGTTTGATAAGATGAGTCAGTGAGACTTGTGTATCACTCCTCCAGGGGAGATTTTAAAGAGGTGGCACCAGGCTGCTGCCCTCTCGCTGACCACAAAGACAGCGAGCACAGCAAACTCTCAGCAAGCTAGATCCTCCCTCCTGAAGTGGTCAAGCAAGGGACTTTGCAATTTATTTCATCCAAAAATACTTTTCTTAGGCCTTGAGATGCATGGCTGATAATGCATGATCGGTAAATTATTTGTGTGTTGCAGTTATAGATCTTTGTTTTCTCATCTTAAAAAAGGAGTGTCCCAATCAGAACAAAGCAAACCTTCATATTGTTGCCTGTGACATTTGGTTAATATTGAACTCCAGAGGTACAGTGTCTTTTCTCTCCCTTTCAACAGTTTGCTTTGTAACCTCTCTGTCTGCCTCTTCCTCCTTTCCATCCCTCAAATTATTACTCTCCTGAATCCTTGTCTACTAGCTTGCAGGTCTTTTATTTTTAACAATGCTAGTGGATTGCCCTGTTGGTCTGTTGGCCCTCAAACACTTTGGTCCACTTTGGACTGAAATAATTAAACAACTATTGAATGGATTGCTATGACATTTTGTACATTCACTGTCACCTGAGGATGAATCCTAGAAACTTTGGCGATTCTCTGACATACTCTAGTGCCATCATGAGGTTGATGTTTGTAGTTTTGAGTGAAATGTCTGGACAACTGTTGGAGGGTTGCCATGAAATTTGGTACACACATTCATGTCACATCTGCCTCAGGATAAATGGTGATCTTTGGTAATTCCTTAAAGCTGCAGTAGGCAATTTGAACATACACAATGCTAAACCTTCTGCCTCTCTCTCTGCTGACTCGTATCACTCTGCTAAGCCAAATGTTGCACCAAACACGTACATGCATTTTGCTGGGCTTGAAGCGGAACGTCACAACCTGTTGTAGTGCCAGGTTAGCACTTACCTGTCAAGAAAGAAAAGGGAAACTTCTGCATTGCTCTTCAGCCCCTTACACTCCCGCAGCCCTCATCATCTTGAAAATGCTGTTCCGATGTTGACCATCGCCTGAGCTCTGTTTTTATTTAGCGCTTTCTTTTTCTCTCTCTTCTCCTCCAAGGTCTTCCTTCTTTTGGCTTGTTTTGTACTATAACTGTGGTAGTTTAGGTGTTATCACTTCCTGTTTTATTTTGGTAGTATTCTTCTTCCCTTGTGTGTCTTGTGTTTTTACTTCCTGTCTGTGTTTTCCCTCCAGTTTTGATTGTTGGCCCTCCCTTGATTGTTTGCACCTGTGTCTCGTTGAACCCCTAGGGTATTTAGTCTGGGTCTTTTCTTTGTTCTCTGTTGGATCATCGTTGTACACATGGTGTTGTTCCTGCCGAGCCTTGTCTCTAAGTTGTGTTGGATTCTTTGTTCTCCTGTGGACCTTGTTTGGATTTTGGAATTTTGGATTTTGTCTGCTCATTACCTGTCTGCTCACCTCTGCCTGTTCTTGCCTGCATTCCACCCCACAATAAACACGGTAGTCATCCGGCTACTTCACCCTGAGATCGCTTCCTCGTCATCTGCTTTTGGGTCCACATACCTCTATATAGCACACCCGCTACGACAATAACGTTGTAGGAAAAGGCGGTATTGGAAACCAAGACACATGTTTGTACACTGTCACTGTGATTGGTTAATTATGTAGCAGGTGCTCACAGACACACATTCTTTTTTTTTTTTAAAAGAATCCTTCAATTAAATATTGTTAGTGACATACAATGGTCAAAATTTGTTATTGTGTTTAACACTAATTAACATATATTAGCATCCTAACAAGCTAAACTAAGATGATTAACATTATACCTGGTAAACAATGGCATATTAGCATTGCCATTGTGAGCATGTTGCAGTGCTAGCATTAGCATTTAGTTATGCCAAAGTGCAGCTTCAGAGCCTCTATCATGGCTGTAGACTCTGAGTCTTGTTCCTAATAAAAAAAAGCATTTTTTCTTCACTTTCATAATACTATATATTAATTTCTGTCCATTTGTGTGTAATTTGGCCATATCCTCACCTGCCATCCTTCGTCTTATGGCTCATTGATCTCATTAAAGGTTAGAGCCTCATTTGACCTGCTGTGTCTTTCTACTTCCTGCCAGCTATTTCATCTCCACTAGATCTTCCACCTCATTACTTTTCAGCTAACATTATTAACCTTACATGTCTTCAAATTGTCTTCAACAAGTGTCATACATAGTGCCACGTCTGAATGAGAATCTGTAACAAAATAGTACTTTTGTAAAGACATTCAATTTTTACAGTTGAACATTATCTGTAATAGTTTACTTAGTTCGTTACCCACTGGATGCCATTTGTGAAGCATATTCACTTAAATTACACAAAGAAGAAACAATTCCTTGCACTTCTCTTTTACATTTTCTCTTAATTTTAAAGACTTTTACCTTTTCATGTTGCATTTATTATAAATCCGTCTGGTTTATCTGTTAATTGCCTAAAATGTAAATGTAAAATGACAATTATGCTGTCAGATTAAATGCTATTATGTATTGCATTTGACTAATTATACATGGTAATGCAAAAAATAGCTAATATTGGTTCAGCTTTGTGTTTGCTGAAAAGTAAAATTTGGCTGAACAATTTTTCACAACAGATTTCTCTCTTCTCCATCTCTGTACTTCTTAGTCTGAGCAGGTGCACTCTGGTAGTTTCTCAAAGAAATCAATCTACAGTACAGTTGTGGCTGTGGTGACGTGGATTTCACTGGGAAAGGCTCCATTGCACCCCTGACACTGAATGCACTAAGCAGGTGCAATATGCAAAATGAATGGAATGAATGGATGTGTAATGTTGAAGTGTATCTGTTAAAGCTTCAGTTGGAACTTTAAGTCCATTAATAATGGAAATCCCCTCTAATTTCCTTGTTATAGATGTGAGTGATGGACAGGCAAGTGGACGAAACATGGCCGGGGAAAAGGGATGAAGGGAATTGAAGTGGTAGAAGAAGATTAAAGTTTTATGTGACCATTTAATTAGAAGAGGAACTGTTTGGGAAAGAAAATAAGATTATAAGTGGAAATGCGATTTGTGTTTCCAGTTTGTTTTCAGACATGCTGATGACTCAGTTTCCTCACAGTTTTGTTCTTGAGCTCATTTGAGCTATTTGACTGTACAGAACTCAAGATGCATCAGTTACCTTGAACAAGTGTGATGTTATTTTCTGTACAAACTAAAAACTTGATATCACCCTTGTATAAGTGTTTCACTCTGCCTGAGAACAGATATTTTGATGTTTTTGTGATTGGTAGGTCGTGAAGAGGAGCTCATTTGACACACACAAGTCTGGCAAAGTGATCATACACTGCCTCACTGTGTGACTAAAATCTCCAAGCACCTTTTAATAATAAATTTATTATTCATGATGATAATTGAACTACTTCTGTAGAACCATTTAGTCACCTGCATTATTCATTTAAACTAGCTGTGCATAATGAATGTTGCAAAGCAGCAGCAACACAAAAGTTTGTTTATGTTTTCACACTTGGACAGATGTTTCCCCCAAGGCTTTGAAATTCGTGTTTCTTTGTTTGTTGATATATTTCTGCTGGCACAGATTAAAAAATAATCTCATATTTCTTAGCAGCAATATGTATCAGTTTAGGAAGTAATACAAAAGGATGGCAACTAAAATGCTAAAGAAAAATTTGCAGAGGTCTGTTGCTCTTGTTGCATACAGATAATTTTTTGTCTGCTCATATGTAAATACTTTGTAAAAACATGTCTGCGTGTGTGTGCACTTATAGCTAGTCCTGCTCCTACAGAGCTGCTGTACCCATACTATTGTGTGTGTGCAGCATGAAATTAGACACAACAGTTCAAAGGAAAAAGACCCTCTGAGACATGAGAAAATGAAACATTAATTTCTGGTCCACGGTCTGCAGTTCAGCTAATGTTCAGCCACGATTTTCCTTATTGACCCAACCAGTTAGAGTCCCCTGATGCTTGTTAAGAAAACAGTGCACATTCAGAACATGAACGAATCAGCCATTTTGCCTTTCCAATCACTCATTATCTACAGTTTGATTTACAAATAAAAATGTACAATGTTAAGCTTGTAAGCTTAAGCTTTATTGAATTCCCAAAGAATAATTTAAAGTAGCTCTATTACAAGATTTATTAAATATAACTTCAGTGTATTGAATTCCCAGAGCCTTATTCCCCAAATATAAAACTTATTGATTTCAGGGAGTAAAGAAAGGCCTCATTCAGTCCAGCTTTGATATTCTGGCCAACAGCCACCTGTCACATCGATGTGATCCACCCACGGGAAAGAGAAATATGTACTGTACACACAGACACCACCTCTGTCTTCTCAGCATCTAAACTGTAGACTCTATGCACTTCCAGAAACAAGGATGTGTTTATACAAGATCAGAGAAAAGAAACACTCTTTGGATTTGTATGAGTTTGTAGGTGCTCTTGGGAGACACAGGTAGAGTCACACTGATACGAGAAAACTTAACACATTATATTGCAGTGATATGAAAAGAAAACCAAGGAACTTTGTGAGAATCCTAAAGATTAGTCCACTCTTGTTTTGCTATATGTAATTCACGATTTGATGCCATTGTTGTGTCCAGATTTATTATCCTTTGATACTTTGTATCAGCTTGTCCAGTGTTAATATTTGACTCAACATTAAAGGATAGGTTCATATTTTTTCAAGTTTGTCTTAATACAATACTCACATGCCCATATGTACATTAAAAGCATTATTGGTCGCTATAATTGTTACATCCTGGCCATATTGGCCACAAAGAGAATCCTTTTTAAGCAGTTTCAATGTCAAAGTGATAGAGGACAAAATCCACAGTCCTTCTGTGCAAAAGTGCATTCAGCCAATGCTAATACAAGACTTCAGCATCTTCCAAAGAAACTGTCTTTTTAGTACAAAATTCCCTCTGTTACTATCCCTTTGCCGTGGCTCAGCAAGCAAACACTATTCGTTGTAGCACAATGAAGGAATTTCGTAAAAGGAGAAAAAACAGGAAAGATTACATCGAATAACTCTTTCAACATAATGTACTCATGGTCATGTGAGCAATTAAACCTAAGAGACTTGAAAAAAGGGGACCCTATCATTTAAATGAGTGTCAGTTTAAGTTTTATGAATGATTTATTAATAATACTTATTAACTCCAATAAGAACACTCATCTTGATATTATTATACCATCGGTTAGGGGTTTAACATTTAAGGCAGTGTTAATGATTATGTATGGCTGCTAATTTGCCAGGATAGGCATTTTTCATAAAATACATGTTGACATGTCACAGCAGGAAAAAGCCCAGGTTATTTAATTATGGCTGAGTTACATTTAGCTGCTTCGGTTTCAGGGTCTTGGTATTGTTCATGCTGGCTCACTGTCACATCTTACTGGGACACTTGAATAGAATAGAGCCATCATTAATATTACAAGTAACACCTCTGCTTTTCCAATTATGACAAGTCAAAATGTGTGCTGTGATATGATAGAAATGATGGTCATTTCTATAAGCCCCCCCCCAGTTTTAGTTAACTAAAAATATTCTTAAACTCTTTTGTTGTGAATATGGACAGAAGTGTCAACGTGAGTTTATCATGAAGCCAAATGTTACTCTTCTGTGGTTCTGTGTTAATACCCCTGTGCAATATACTCTTTTCAGTTTAAAATTCCCTATTTATTGATATTGATATATATTCATACCTCTATTACTGCTGTGCAATATCCTCCGTCTCATTATAATCCTAATAAGCTACATTTTACTTGACAGTTCATGCACTATTACCTTATACCGTATTATTATCATCAACCAGTAAACCCACTTTGTATTTCACACTTATTTTATACTTATACCCACTTAATTTGGTACTTAATTTATTTTCTGACCTGTATTATAGTGTATTATATTTTTTGCTTCGTACTTCTATTCCTGAGTGCACTGACGTGATAGTGAACTGCTGTAGCAAAAGAGTTTCCCCTCGGGGATCAATAGAATATTTCTGATTCTGATTCTGATCAGTGAAGAGTATGAACTGCACTGCAGATTGGACTCTTTGTTAACAGTAAACAGACAGATAGATCAGCGTTATATAAGCTCATCTCCTCTATGAAACGTCTGTATCCTCACTGCGCTGCATTATTATAAACTATGATGAACTGGTCGTGGGTCACATCTCTTGCCCGCGTACAGGCGCTGTCTCTCCCTCTTCATCGTTCATTCGTTTTATAATGACTCAGTTTAAACTCAACTGATAGTCATAGATAGTTGATACAAACTTGAGCAATAACAGAACATCCTAGTTTAAATGTATTGTTTTAGTAGGAAGTTAAGAATAAAATTTGTAGAATCAAGTAATTGTGTGATGTTTAAACCTTTTGTGTGTCCAACTTGATGTAACTTAATAATTGCAATAATTAATAATAGTATACAGCAAAGCAGACAGAAACAGAAAGATACGCTAAAATACACCAAGACAGGAAAAATTAAGTCGTAAACAGACTTACAATTGGCATGTACTGTAGTTTAAAAATGAAGACATGAAGAAGCACGGATTCAGGGATTTATGAATGAATCTAAGTCAATATACAGGATGTTTTTTTGCCCTCACATATAGTAATGCAAGGATGTGTGCAAATATGCAACTGCAAGTGTGTACACTGTACTCACAGCGGTAATAGTAAGCCCTCTTCCCTTCTCCTCTGTTTCTTTTCCTCTGGGTGAACGGCCTTGAAAATGTATGTTATGGGTCTTTAGTCCTGAGTGCACTTGTAAGTTTCACAAGAACATCAAAACACAATCAAGTTGTGTGGATCCCTGAGGCTCGAGGCTGGGAGCTAGCACTTAGGGAACGAGAGGATTAAGGGGGGGGGGGGTGGACTTCAGAAATGGGGAGATGAAGGGAAGCAGAAGAAGGATGTGCAGTTGGAAAATAGATGAATGGAAAGGTTGGGATAAATGATCAGTTCATATTGAAATCAGATGATAAGATATTTTAATACAAAACCTACATTGGATGATATTGCATTGTTCATATCAGTTTTTATAGGAAGCAGAGTTTATGACTAATTTATTCCCTCATACATTCATTCAGAAGTTTTTATCCTCCTCTGTCGTTAAGTACTGAGTTCACTGAATCGATCCAAAGCTCAGCTCCAGCCCAGAAACCTTTTTAAATTACATGTGTCACAATTCATGACTGAACTGTGTGAACTCTGACAGCAAGAGAGGGGGAGTAAGGAAAAATTAAAAGTCTTCTCTCTTTTTTTTTTTTTTTATACATGGTCAAGAAATCCTGCTCTTTGCTCGCACAGCTTTTGAAGCCTGAATGTGAGGAGTGGTAATTGAGTGTATGAGGATATGTTGGGTTGGATTGAGCCATCACTCCTGGAAAGAGAGAAAGATGAATAGACAGCAGGGAGAGAGAGAAGTGGAGGGAAGAAGGGAGAAAGAGTGACTTGGCTCACAGAGAGAGATGAGAGGAAAGCAAGCTTATCTCCTTTGAATTTTGTTCATTGGCAAATATATTATGATGATGATGATGATGATTATTATTATATTTGTTTTAGCAAAAAACAAACATAATGATGCTAAGATTATTACTGATTACTGAGTGTGTCTGCAAAATCTTCCATTTATAATCTCCTTTATTTATAATCTCCCTCTTATTTGTTCAGTATATTATTGTGGGGTAAGCAACTATAATCACTTGGTCCAGCTTGGGGAGGATTGTGGTCATGGTAAAATAAAAAAAATGCCAGTGGTGAGGTTGGGTTATGTTGAGTAAAAATAGTTATGTGTAGGTAAACTCCTTGAGATGGTTAAATTAAGGTTTAGAAGTTGGAATGTTTACGGTAAGATTAGACATGGTTGGGGGGTTTCATTTATTGTGCGTTTCTTCTTCTGGTTCATTGCTTCTGTTTAAAGAATTTTGTTTAACTCAGCAGTGAAGTAGAGCTGACGCAAATAGTCAATTAATCAATTAGTCAATTGATAGAAAATCCACTGGAAACTATTTTGATAATCGATTAATCATTTCAGTAATTGTTCAGGCACAATTTCAAAACATTGCTGCTTCTCAGTGTGAGGATTTTAGGTTTTTCTCTGCCAGACAAAACAAGCAATTTGAAGACTTTACCTTGGGCTATGGGAAATTCTAATTTATATTTTTCACTATTTTCTGACATTTTAAAGATAACATTAATCGATTAATTGAGAAAATAATCAGCAATAATCAATTATTAAAATAATTGTTAGTTAAGGAGCTTCTAGATCCGTTCTGCCCAAGGGAGTGTTTAGGTCAACACTCCCTTCAGGTTCCCTTGCTTAAAATTATGCAACCCCACTTAAATGATGTTTTATCGCCCTGTTAATTTTTCAAAATATATCCCTACACCCACAACTCCAGATAGATACCATAATATACAAACACAATACAAAGCAAAACAAAATGAACAAAAGAGAGAAAAACACACCAAAAAACTATTCTGCGTTATACTGCATAAAGATGTATGCTTATACCCCTTCACACAGAGCTGTGCATAACCATATACTGTACATGCACCCATGAAAAAACAGGATATGACACATCTCTCATCATATGATGTGTGTCACGTGTGCATATGCATGTGCACACATACAGTAAATCTCTTTTACAGTTAAAAGAGATTGTAATTGTATGGATAGCACCTGCAATCAGCTAAGATGATCATTAGTCAGTTAGTTGCTTTACATGAGCAATAAATGATATCCATGTGTTACGACATTTATCGACTGATCCTTGCGAAGTCTAACACTGAAATTAAAGGGGTTCTTCACTGTATCTACACTACAAAAAGCTGTTTTAAGGTCTTGGGGAGTACTGCTACGTGAAAAAAAAATGTATAAAGCCTTTTGCGGCTCCAGAGGGAGCTGCACAAAATCAGATAAATTAATAAAAGTGATGTCACTTGAGTCAGCGTCGGATGGGGCTGAAGACTACAAATTTGAAAAAAATAATCTGGGGGTGTGGAGTTAGAAACAAGGGAGTTTACCAGACCTCTGTAGCCTGCTCCTCATCTCTGTGTGAGGCTAGCATCTCAAGGCCACATTAGCCGCTACTAGCATAACACTCCCAAATCTGCGACTGAAGGCGAGTTGCATTGTGGGTAATGGAGGTGCAAGGTTTTGACAAGGAAGATGAATATGTACAATAAAAGAGATGATAACGCCAGTTTCTGCTGCATCGATTTTGATCCTTTTAAAAAAAAAACATTGTGAGTCTGACAATGTTATAGAAATGCAATGCTAAATCTGTGGAGTCCTGTGTTAATGAAAAAAACAAAAACAAAGCTGTTGCTTGGAGTATGTGCATATTTGTATGCAGCACCACATTCAACGGTGTTTTTTGTTTTGGTCAAGTTCAACTCTGCTGTTTGTATACAGCCACCACAAAGGTAACTGTGTCAGTGTGGCTTAGCATCACTTCATAGCTGTTTCAGTAAATCTTCAACTCTCTAACTTCTTCCCATTCTGAGGATTGAACTCTCTTGAAATTATTTATTTTGTGTGTGACACTGGGAAAGCAATCTCCCCCCACCACAATTTATATTTATCTTAATTTACCAATTTACCAGAGAAAATTGTTTCTTCCCATTTTCCTTGAGCAATAATGATTCAAAATGTAGTACCACAGAAGAATGATATGATGCCTTGATGATGCAAAGTTTAGGAAGAAATATTTTAGATACCTTCATGTGTTAATTTATCCTATACAGTAATAAAATAGCATACATGATAATCTTATTGTGTGAAGTTATAATTCAATCTAGATATGTCTCTCAGTGTTTTTCATTTCACCGTCATACTTTCATCATATCGTACTGTATTTATCTATCTTATGCCACAAAATTATTTTTTGCATCAGATTACAACTGGCCAGTGTGTGCTGTGTATTATGCTATGGCTATGATTTGGTGTGTTTGTCATTGATAAGGACACTGGAGTGTTATTGCTGTCACATTTATTTAAGCTCATGTGAATTTTAAACCTGTTCCTCACATCATTTGAATCTACCTTATTCCTAACACACACACACACACACACACACACACACACACACACACACACACACACACACACACACACACACACACATACACACAATATGCTTGTGATTAAGGGTGTCCAGGTCTGTCATTAGACCATGCGGTGTGGGGAAATGATGTCTCGGTAGACCTCCTGCAAAAGGCAGAGCAAGAGTTAAGACATTAATAGGCAGAGAAAAGCTATACAGCATCACTGTCTACCTCTGTGCTAGGACTGGCAAGATCAAAGGCTGACTCTGGGAGAGAGAGAGGAGGGGGGTAGAGAAAGACAGCCAAACACACAGACACAAGCGAAGAGAGAGAAAAAGTCATCCAGCGACAAGGAGAAAGAGAGAATAGTAAGTTCTGAGAGCACAGAAGGGACAGGGAGGCAGGTAAAGAAAAAATCGACAGGGAGGATAAATAGAAAGCATTTCCCTTCTGCCACCTGTCTTAATGCTGACTTCAGATTATGCTACATTGGCCTCAGTGTCACCTTCTGTATACCTTGTGAAACCCTTGTAACAAGGCAGGCATGAACTTGTCTGGTCAGCACACTGACTATTGAGTCATGCTAATAAGCCTGCAGTGAACATGTTTTCATCGAGGAATGATGCAGCACCTTTTTTGCATCAATGACTAATGTTGTAGCCACGGCATAGCTCTATGGAGGGCAGTGTCAGTCTGTAGGTCGGTCGGTCCTGACAGATTCCCGATGAAATTTTCTACCAACATCTGTGTTTCTCAGAGGATGAATCCTAATGACTTTGGTGATCCTCTGACTTTCATCTAGTGCCACCATTCAATGTATCCATTACTACGTACTTTGTGTTTAGTGCTGATAAGCAAATGTTAGCATGCTTACACACTAAACTGAGATGGCAAACATGGTAAACATTATACCTTCTTAACATCAGCATGTTAGCATTGTCATTGTGAGCATGTTAGCTTAATGTTCAGATTTAACTCAAAGCACTGCAGTGCCTAAGTACAGCCTCACAGAGCTGCTGTTGTTAAATACTGTGTGAGATAAAACTTTTTGGAAAGTCTTAAACAAGAAATGTTGACATTTTTTGTAAGAAAGAAAAAATATATCAAATGTTTGATCTATCACAGTGATCACAATCAGTTTATTACTGCAGCACAGGTAATCAGTGCCAGATTTCAAAAGCAAAAAGTTTTATTGAAGTAGAAATAAATGGTGTGAAATAATTTAGAGGAGATGGCATCCTGCAACACTTTACAGCTGCACACATTCCACTACGACTGACTGAATACGAATAATAAATATATTATGTGTAAGTGCTTATGTACTTACATAAAATGTGATGAATAGACTTTTGAATATCCATTCTAAGGATTTTAAAGGTAGGCTCCAAGAGGGCTCCATTATTTCTGAAATACCTCAAACTGCTCTGCCAATATGTTCTTAATTTGAGAAAGTGTCATCCATTTGATCCTTTGAATAACATCCCCCACTAATGTTTTTATGAATTTTTAAACTGAAAGTATTGGTATGAAATCTATCAGTTTTAATCAGCCCCTTCATACCCCTCCCCTCTGACTTCCTTTCCCCTTTTTTCCTTTGGGTGAAGAATCTATTATTTATGCTTTTCCTTCACTCGGGGAGTGTCCACTTCAACAAGGTTTGAAGTCGGGGAAGTTTAACAGAAGTGAAGTAAAAATTTAGATGAGGCAACTCAATCTGGATACACCTTTTCTGGAGGAACATTTTATTCTTGGGCACATGTACTGCAGGGATCCATGTAGGGGTCAGATAAGTGTTAACACAGGGTTTTAGTGTGTATGTTCCTTTCGGTAGGATATATATATACATGAACTGCAGCTATGGAGCTGGTTAACATGAGTAGTATTGGAATGAGAGTGATGTTAAACTGATAATGAAGCATGGTGTCCCCTGAAGTTGAACTGAACCTGCACCAGTCCAGGCACAGAGAGTGGTTAATTATCACATGTTAAGAAGCAGAATCTCATATTGGGCAAAAATGTATTTTGATTCCCATTGCAGGAAAATGGCATGCTTAACATTTTTCACTTTCCATTTAAACAGTAAAGCATCTTTTGTTTTGGGTGGCAAATAAAGCTGCATCGGTTTGCTATTTTGAAGTCTTTGGTCTCAAGTCAAGTTTTCAAGGCCAAATCCAGGTCAAATCTTTTAGCAAATTACAAGTCTGTCAGGTCTTTGAATGCTGACAGTTAAAATGCTATGACATTTGAATATTTTGCTTTCAAATGTATGTAAAAAAAATGTGTTTTACATTGCTAACACCACATCCTAAAAATTACTGTACAAGGCCTGTCTGGCAATGTCTTATTTATTTGTTATTGTTCCAGGACCAGGTCATAATTTTAGAATATTTTCTCTTTCAAGCCTCAAGTTGCATCATGTCAAGTCCAAGTCAGGTCTCAAGGCCTAATTTCTTTTCATTGGCCCATGTCTGTCAGAAGGATCCTAACCTGGCAAGTCATGTGGATTGAATAAACTTATGTGTAATTTATCTTGTTTAGTCAACGGAAAATGTATATATTATTGATTTTATTCTTTTAAAAGGGCTGCATTAATGGACTTTTCCCTTACAAACACAAATTCAGAATATTTCACATAGGACATTGGTGATAAATTAAGGACCCATTTATAAACTGTACATTTTAGAAAACAGCAGGGGTCAGTACCTCAGAAATTTGCAAGATTATTTTGGGCTGGTTGTGGGATGTTTTATAATGTGGAAAAATCATACTGTAATTCTGTACACATTTGAAATAATGCTTATTTTTTCCTTTGTAATACTGAATGGTTTGATGTTGCTGTGACAGGGGTCACAAGTGGAAACGATTGTGAATCTCTGTTGGAGTAGTTACTGTTTAAGCAGTCAGTAGTCTAAACTCACATCCTAAATTGGCATAATTCATGCCCAGTTTTACTGATCTGCTGTTCCAGTTTGGTGTAATGATGTGCTTAGGCTGAAGCTACTTTTTAAAGACACGCAGAAGTGGAGCAAAACTCGGACAGCCAATAAAAATAGCCACATAAATGCACCCAATAATGCTTGTCATTTAATTTGTGGAAAAAAATTACGACATTGTACTTAAAACTGAAAAGACCTGGTAGTTCTCTCTCAAATCCCATTTCGCTGCAAGACTGTCCAAGGCTTTAGTTTTATATCTCCCAATCAATTCTGTCTTTTCCTCAAAGGATGAATGAATGTCCGGGTCAGGGTAATCTGTCCAGCCGTCAGTCTGTTAAGGCCTGTGCTTTGTCTTCTCGTGCAGCTGTTATGGATGTCTCCTTCCCTGCAGCTGCTGAGGCTCACAGAGGTCTATGGGAGGAACAACCAATAACAACACATCTCCTCTTGGTATAGTTTATCAGGGGCCACACTGCAGTTAGTCTAGAAGTGCTCTTGATTTTTTTTTCTTTTGCGTATGAGTCCAATTTGATTTAAAACTGTGGAGTTTTGAAGAAATGGTAAAATTGAATATACAGTTTTATGCAAGTTCTGCTGTTCTCTAAGACACTTGTGTACCTTTTCAGTATTTTGCTGGAGTCCTCTTAAATAGACCTGGATCACTGCCCTCTCTCTAAATCTAATTCTCTAAACAACAAAAAAAACCCACAAAACACTTTTACTTCTCCTTGCACTAGAGTTTCTTTTGCATTTGGAGTCTGTGTGTATGACAGACAAACAGTAGATGAAAGGAGGAAAATTTCTGTGTTCCTCTCCTTTATCCTGAAGTTGTTTCCCCTCTCGCTTTCACTCCTGTCCCCATTCATTTTCCTCTGGCGTTGTCTGCCTGTGCTGACATTGATGGTACCTGATGTCTCTCCAGGCCATAAAGCACATGACAATTTTGTCCTGTGTTCAGTCAGTCCTCAATTACACCCCACCCCTTCTGTGTTATGTGTTGTGTACTGGTGTCACGATTGCTGATAATTCACCATATACCAATCTAGTCAGAAGTGGCAAGATGATGACTTGAGCTGCTTTTTTTTTTTTTAGGATTGCATCCCAGGTGTACGGCAGTTGGTAGGCCCAGTCCTAGTCCATAATATGTTTCTCTCTCTTAGGGATCCAAAACTGCCAACTTTGGGTTTTCTTGGCGGGCTTGTTCATTTTTTGCAGGAGTGTGCTTATCCTTGTGTTCTATAATACTACATGCTTATTCTAGTAAAAAGCTGTAGCCTAAATAACAAAACTTGTGTGTTTTTGTGTGCACACGGACAAACAGTTTGACTTGACCTGTGGAAGTATTCATTCTTTGCAGACTTTCTTTCCTCAGAGATTAGTAGTATATCAATCAATCAAGAGCAGCAGTCCTGGTTACTCACTTCCACTGATGGAATATTGACAAATGGTGACGTTTGAAATGAATGATGGATACACCAAAAGGTACTAAATCTATAGACCCACTTGTTAACTGTCCAGCACATTCAGTGTCAAATGCTTCAAGTCAAACATTTCTCACAAGTGGGAAAACATCAGATTGACAGCTGATTATTGTGGTTTGAATCTGATTGGATTTTAGCAGCACAAATAATGAATAAGCTTTTCTAAGTTAGTGATGTTCTTTACAGTATCATGTATTATAATATCATAATGTGTATAATATTGTACACAAAAAATAACCCCCAAACATTAAAAATTCTTCACCAGTTAGTCGCTAGCTTTGTCTGTCTGCTGGTGCTGCTACCATACAGTGGGTTTCAAGGCATTTTTTTGCTGAAAACAGCTGCCTGCTGCTGGAAACGAGGTTAATGAGAGCAGTGAGAGTGAACCATACAGTACATTTACAGGCTGTGAGTGGAGCTTTAAAGCCTACACATACTGCTAAATGTCTTTCAGTATGACTGACATATATAGCTGCTTAAATAACTGTGGTTGTCTAACTTCTAAAGCTTGTCTAAATCACTAAAATAGTAAAGTACATATAAAATAAAGGGGGGAGAGAAGTAAGGATTAACTTCATGCCAACATGTCCAAACACAGAGTGACAGAGCTGAATGTTACCAGACTGAAAAAATGGCACTCTGTCCTTACAGAGCTCAGGCCAGATTAGCCTGTTCAGCTCTAGTGTCCTCTGGCATTCAGGACCATCCTATGCTATATATGTCTGTCTCATTCTATCTACTGTTCTACAATTCCTCCTCTATTTCCCCCTCCTCCTCCCCCTTTATTGTCAATGACTAGAGTTTTAATGATTACATCTGGCGGTGGCACAAATTAATTCCTGCCTCTCTGGCAAAAAGCTGTTCCCCACCTGATTATGCAAAGCAGGCCTACATTCTCTCCCTTTGAAGTGGAGGAAAAGCTGCTTAGAGATTCTCCCCTTGAGGAAACACTGCAATGTGGGGGAACATCAACAAACCAGAGTTCACACAAAGGTCAGCAACACGGTTAACCCCAATGAAGCTCCACTTCATCTCCACATCTCGCTACTTTTAAGTTGTGTTGACGTTGTGGTGGTGTAATGATGTGCTCATATCAAATACTGAAGCTACTTTTCAAAGACACGCAGAAGTGGAGCAAAACTAGGACAGCCAATAAAAATAGCCATATAAATGCACCCAATAATGCTTGTGTCTATGGCCAGGCAGAGTAGTTGGATGAAACCGGTGCACCGCTCTTGTAGCTTTCCTATTTCAGCAATCATATCTTTGACAGCGTTTCATAGACACGCTCAGAACCACCAGCCTTATGTATTTGGGAGGAAGAAATAAGGGTTTCCACACATAACTGCCTTTGCAACAGCATACTTTGTCAGTCTGTTATGTTCGAAAGGTAAAACTATATGAATTCTTGTGTGTTATTGTCTACAGTTACTTTCAAAACACCTTCGGCTTCTGGTCTGAGCAATCACAGCATGATGAAAAGCTACAACGCTGCGATGAAACAGCATCTACTTTTCACTCAAGCATGACACAAGAACAGTGCACCCAGGTAATGAGCCACTATAAGAGATTGATACTGCCCCTCTCAGTCATACTAAAGGGAGATATGATGACAGATGTAAGATTACTTCTAGTGAGACTTACAGCACAGCTTAATTCAGAGTAGGAGAATGCAGGGAGTCGCAGGAATGAAGAAAGAGAAACTGTGTGTTAATTATATCATTACTGCTCGTCCTGGTTATTAAACTAATCTCTCAGACAGGAAACGTTTAGCCTCCTGTTCAGTATGTCAAGTCTGAAAACATTTGCAATAGTGTTATGGCATTTAGATATTTAAAAACAAACATAGGCCAATAAACATCAGTCACAGGTGTTCAGATAGAAACTCAGAAAAAATTCAGTGATGACTTAAGTCAAGAGGTAATCCAAATTTAATGAGTGCAACCTGATATACTGACTTAAGGCTTGGAAAATGGAGATTCTGAATGTGAGCTTCTGTGGTGCTGAGTCTTGTAATGTCATTTCTCATTCTCTAACTACCTCTCAAAGACTATTTAGAAAATAAAACTCAACAACACAAACGGAAATAAAACTCTCGCCATAAGCACTCTCTGCTAATAGAATAAACTGAATGAATTTTTAATGTTACAATCTTACATCGTAGAATATTGCTGTCTTATAGTATTATCAATTTTATTATACAACATGGACACAGTGTTATTATTGTGAAGCACTTAAAATCTTCAGTCAATATCATCTAATTGTACATATGCAGTGCAAGTAGTTTCCATGGTTGCCATAAACAATAAATAATAATAAACAATAAATAAGGCTAAAAGAAAACAATTAAACCTGCAATTACTGATTGTTTTCGCCACTTGGGACATATGTTGAACTTGTTGGCAAACAGTTGCTTATTTACACATCCAGCAGTTATGGAGCAACATTATCATTCATTTGGAGTCAAGTTTATGTCCACCTGGCAAATGTGAGTCCAATATTAACTCTCTTTTCAATCTGTTTTTGGTCTCTACCAACTCCAAAACCAACTTTTACTGAAAACAGCTGTCTGCTGATTCATTATCATAAAAAATATTGATTATAGCCGCTTTAAATAAATGTAGGTTGTCTAAGTTCTATCTTTGACTCACATCACTGTATGAATGATGTGAGCGATGTTCTATGTTTTACTTTGTTTTAGGTGGTACAAGTGTTGTAAAATCTCATGCAACACACCCAAACACAAAGAACAGCTGCATTAAACAGCAAAAACTTCAGCTGCAACACATTGTCTTGCAGGTGGCCAAGTGTTAAAACTGCAAGTTATGACTTTCTTTGCCTGCATGTGGCAACATTGACATGTTTAAATCTGCCTGTCTAAACTACTGTTGCTGTTACTTTCCTCCTCTATAAGTAACGCAAGTTGGCACTGTGTAGAGTTTGGAGTGTGCTAAATGTGAACTAATAAATTTGTCAGTTTGTGTTAGTGAGTTACAAGCCAGTTCCACAAGGTACTTTACATCTTAAAAAACCCACAGTTAACAAAAGTTGTACCAAGGGAATGTGTAAGTTTAGCCATTTGTTTCCACATATCTTTTCTGCACAGGATGATACACACTATTTCCTTCTTCTAATCCGAGACAAAAACATAGGTCCCCAGGTCTTGCCGAACTGAGGAACCACTAAAATGCCAAGTCTGTGGTGATAAGTAGACACAGTGCCATTCTGTGGCTGCGGGGATGGCTTGTGAAGTGTCTGTCCATGATCAGGGTGAGCAGGACTAAATGCAAAGTATTTTGATAAAGGAACAGCAATCTCCTCCCACAGGTCTTCAGGTTCAGCCTCAGGACAGTCATTCAGCACTGTCTCAACCACAGCGTAGTTCTCACAGCTGGACAGTGTGCAAGTGGAATAGACCACTACACCCCCTGGACGCACTGCTGACAGTGCAGACCTGCAGGGAGAAGACAAATACTGTACTTCATGACAAGGGACTAAATTACCATTTCAAACACTGCTATAAAGCAGGATAATAAGTTGCATACTAATTGTATACTGTATATGTCTATCATATACATGTCAAGTTTCTCCTCCCTCAACACACTAAATACTTTTGTAATTTTTTTGATTGGTTCAACTACAATTTGACCACATATGATACAGCCTCCATGGAACTCTCTTAGTTGTTTTCTGTTGCTTTGAAATTCACTTGTTAAAGGTCCAGTGTGTAACATTTAGGAGGAGCTATTGGCAGAAATGGAATATAATACTTATAAGAATGTTTTCATTAGTGTATAATCACTGGAAAATAAGAATCGTTGTGTTTTCATTACCTTAGAATAAGCCGTTTTTATCTACATAGGGAGCGGGTCCCCTTCCACAGAGGCCGCCATGTTGCACCGCCATGTTTCTACAGTAGCCCAGAACGGACAAACCAAACACTGGCTCTAGATTGGGCCTTTCGCGTTTTTCACGAGTTTCACGGCCACCGTAGTTTTTCCTACATGCTTTGAAGGTGAGGCTGATGTGAGCGGTATTCAAATGGTTGCAAATTGAAATTTCACTGCTAGATGCCACACTGGACCTTTAAAAAAAAAAATAATAATGCCAGACCTTTTTATTCCTGACAAATGACACTAATTGCCAGTCAATCCAATGTAATTCCAATTAATTGCAGTTTCATATAGTGTTTACATTATTTTGTGTATCATTTAAAACACAGGCAAATATTTTATAATTCCTCATCTGAACCAAAACAATGTCATTATTTAGTTAGAAATTCCACGTAATCACAATTTTTGGAGACATTGCAGACATTTATTTAGGTTGGGGACAGGGCTTACTTTAGCAATTGAGCCTGGAGCGCAGGCAGCCTGGCTCTTTCCTGTAGTCTCTGCTCCCCCTGCTGGCTGCTAGAATACAACCAGCTCCTGTCATTAGAACATGGAGCATCGACTAAAACCTGCAACAGCGAGAGCAAGAAATGTAAGTAGTTCAGAGTCTGAGTCAGAGGGGTCAAGAGTGTAATGGCAGTGAGAGACAATAAGGGTCAAAGAAGAAAAGCAAAAGTGAAGGAGTAAGAAAATTTAAATAGTTAATTAAGGTAAAATCAGACAAAAGACAAATGCTGCAGGTCTGTAAAATAATCCAAGTACATGTTATATTTTCCTCACAGCACCTGAATCATCATCCAGGGACAAATAATCAGTCAGGGTGAAAAAAGAATCTCCCCCAAAACACATCTGTTCCTAATTACCCACTGTAGAAAATTAAGTAAAACAATAACTGCCTCTGAAACTTTACACCTCAGCTGAGAATATTCCCGACAATTCTGTCCTCCATGCAAATTTTACGAAGACACATCATTGCCGCAATACAGCTTGAATCTGTGCAGTCTGTTTGCACCACTCTATTGCCTTTCAGTCTTTGTTCACACAGTCTTTCATTCTGTGCTTTCCTTTTTTTCTCCTCAATATTTTGTTTCATTATCAGTCACTTTGATTCCTCCCAGCCATTTGTCTGCCTCTTCTTGGCTCCTATTTTGAATAAACGGTTTTCTTCTTTTCCACTGGGCTTATTAGCTTCTGTTCAAAGGATTGCTGTTCTCATTCATTTCTAACCATGGCCCTGAAAAAGAAGTGTGACACCTCAATTTGTTGGACACTGCAGCAAAATTCTGTAAAATGCTGCCACAAACCTGACTCTCCAAACCTTGTCATATGTTCCTGCTGCACTTTGCCCAAAAGATCGTCCATCCTTTGCAGATACAATCACTCTGCTGTTTAGTGAGTGAGGCAGAAAAGACTCCAGGGTTTTGGCCAGCCAGTCCCGTCTGTGGAGGTCTGGTTCATTACAGCAGAGAAGTGCTGGAACATAACACAGAGCATTACTTATTACCAGTGTTCAATGCAAATAGGCTATTGACAGCAGACTAAAATATCCTTAGCTTCAACTGCAGCAATTTGCAAAAGTACGCTTTTAATATTTAAAAACAAAGCTTAACACATTTCAACAAGATGTTCCCCCATGTTTTCCCCATATCCTGGAAAGTCATTTGGTGTGCTGCCAACATCCCTTTACTAATACAGGAAGTTTTGATTTGGGGGCATTTCAGTCTAATTAAGTATAACCATTAATATTTATCAACTATATGAGTTGATAAATAAACTTGAATATTGAGTTTTATAAATACCAAATGCCAATGTTAAACATTTTATTGCAAAGTTATAAACTGATATACACACTCAGCAGTGTATAAGTTATATTAGCCTTCTTATATCCTCTACTGTCGTGTTTTAAAAACTGTACTAAATCCACAATCTTATACCTCTTTGCATGAGATAAATAAAATCAAATCAAAGTCTGCAAAGTCCATTAAAAAAAACAAAACAAAAAAAAACAACTTGTTTTACCTGGGGTGGCACACTGCATCATGGCTAAGGCTTTGCCCCCAGGGGCAGAGCAAAGATCCAAAACCTTCTCTCCATCTCTGACTTGCAAAGCCAGCACTGGAAGCAGGGAGGCAGCATTCAGGAGGTAGTACTGCTTCAGCTGGCCAGGCCTGTGAGCCTGAGAGGGGAATCGCAGTGGATATGGGTGGATGTAACACTGTAATGAAGGACGGGGCAAACTGAGTGAAGGCTCTGATTGAAGGTCCTGACCGAGCGCATGAGACGCGCTGTCAGGTTGGAGATGGGAGTCATTAGGAGGGCACTTGGAGATGTAGTGAGGTGGCAACAGAGAGTCTTTTCCTGCTTGGTATTTAGAATTTGACACTGTTGATGGGCCATTACAAAGCAACATGGAGACATCTGTTTGTGGCAGCAATGCGCAAAAGCCCTGTGATTGGAGAATCTGTGTGATGTCTGTCACAACACTGAAGCAGTTGAGCATGACCCCATACTGCCAAGAGTGAGGGTCCAAGAGCACTGCTCTGCAGGAGAAAAGCAATCTCAATGATAAAAGGGTACAAACGCTGTCTGTGTGTGAGCTGTAATAATTATTTCAGACAAAATTTACCTTGCATCTGCCCACAAGTCTCCAAGTTCCTGACTGTACTGCTGGTCAAAGCAGTCCAGTACTGGTTGACATGAAGATCTCTCTTTTTTGCACCTTTTTGTTACCTGTTACAAACAGACTGTAGTGAAATTCTTATCTAGAGAGGCACGAAAGTAGGCAGTGTCCTTAAAGTAAACTCTGACAGCACATAGGTTACTTTTATGGGGACATTTTCTGATTCAAAGTTATGTCATGTAAAAGTCATTTGGACCTTAATATCAGGAGTAAACATCAAGTAAATATTGACCAAATCCAAAAAGTATCACCTGTTGAATTAATTAATTCAAGTCTTGATATTCTAATTTCGAGCTGAACAGTTTACTTACCAAAACCACTGGAAGAGTAAGATCTACATTTTAGATTTCCTTTAAATCTGCTGTCTAGTGTCTTGTACACTCACTACCCCTGGTGGATACTGAGTGTAAAATTGAGTGTTTCGTGAACTACTGGGGCTTTATCAAGCTAATATTCAAGCCAAACAGTGCGTACTAGGCTTTAGAAGTAAATAACAGGCTGTTTAAAAGAGGAGCGTTTGTAAACTAGATGTAAAATGTGTACTTTGACAGGAGCTGTGACACAACGTGTTTGATAATAAACCCAGCCGACTGTCTTCGAAACGAGACAAGGAGACAATATACAAGCAATGCTCCCCCCTAAAGCATCCCATAATGTAATAAGTTTACCTGATTATTGGGCGCTCCTTTTTGCTCGTTCAGTTGTAAAACAAGCTCGGCACCCGAGTGAGAGTTACACGACCACAGCCACCACAGAGATGTCGGCGTTAGCCTTTGAGTTTTGAAGCAAATTATCCTCCACTTACTGTAAAAGTGATGTATTGTGAACACGTATTTAGACATTCGGTTCTTTATTTTTACTGTCTAACTGACGAATATATTTCGGTGAGTTTCTTCGGTAAACCTCAGGGTACGTTGCTCAAATCCGTCCTCCCTGAACTCTGACTGCGTGTCTATAGTTCCACCTGACAAACCGCTGCGACCTCAGTATTGGGATATTATTTATATGGTTAGTGTATAAAACAGTTAACACCAAAACACTGACTTTAAGATGAGCTCGCTGGGAAAAGAAGCAATGCCGCTGTGTTAGTGTTAGAAAGGTTTAATATTCCGCAGAAGAGTTACGTTACTCTGTGAGTCCGTCACACTGGATTCCGGACGCAAACCTTAAAATCAAAACGTTAATTTCTCACCCGTTTTTCAGCTTCTTCAGATACATTTCTGCGATCCCACGGATACTCTGACCGGATGATAAAATGTTTGCTCCTTTTCCCTATAATCCGCTGAAAATGTTAGATTTAGCTAAACGTGTTTCGCCCTGGGCAAACTCTTAGATAGTTGACGTCTCTGGAATCACAACAATACCGTTTGAAGATACAACCTGCTGCTGGACAAAGGGTGAAAGAAATATACGTTTTCATTTCTCTTTGGGTTTATCCTACGTAGGCAAGTAGACCTAATTGTGGAGTAACTATAAGTAACTATACTGCTGGGCTCACGAACTGGACTAATTCTTATAGCGGGACTTTTAAGTAATTAAATTGAATTATTAATTAACAACACTTGACAATCATTTTGGGTCTTCTTGAACATTAATAGAGACAGATAACAGGTACGTGATCTTAAAACTTGAGATGTAGTAATTAAACTGGGACTGTTAAGGGAAAAATTATCTGTGATATTCTGTATTAGGGTTTGAATGTTTCTACAATTTGTGTAGCATAACCATTACTTCAGAAGAAAAACAGTGCCACTGCCTTTTTGAATCTAAAATCGACATACAAAAATAACCCAAAACCCCATTTACAAATGTACAGACACATGATGAATTAAACATTTTACTTCCGTTATTGGTTGCATGTTTGTTAACAAAAAAACATTTGATTAAATATACAATATAATGGCAAAACCATCATTTAAAATGATTTGGGTTTGCCCGAGTTTCATACATCAGTGATCACAATCTTTGAAGAAACACCAATGAGCGACAATAAGCTGAAATCATCGTGCCATTCATAGACATCTCAAACTGAATTCTTGTTAACATTGTGATGTATCCCTTTACAGCAAATGCTTAACTGGTTTACATGGCAAACAGAATAAGGAATGCAACCATCAGACAGAAAAGACCCATAGCTTCAGACAGAGCGAAGCCCAAGATGGCGTAAGAGAAGAGCTGCTGCTTCAGAGAGGGGTTCCTGTTGAGACAGAGAGCGGCAGGTGAGATAAACTGGAGGTACAAAGTGTTACAAGTACAACTGCCAAGACATTTCAGTGAGCAGACAATCCCAGTGTCTTCCAAGGTTCCCCATGAAGGACTTAACACATGCGACAAAATAATTAAATAACTGGAAGGCATTAAGGCTGCACAAACCCTTGAAAATGTTCATTTTTACACCCAAAGACATCATTCCTTCTTTTGCTTAAAATTTTAATTAAATTAATTGCTTGACCATGTAAACATTTAGAATCAATTATGCCTCTGTTAGTTTCATAGTTATTGCTATTACTAAAAAAACAAAACAAAACAAAAACAACAACAACCCAACCATCTAAAGACAGACATTTCAGATGTAAAGAACCACTAAAAGCTAATTAATTGTTCTTCAGCCAAAACCATATCTGTCCACCTAAACAGAAATTAATTGATTAAAAAATTTTAAAAAAAAAAGTCAAATGATGACAGATGGTGTTTAATTTACCTGGCATATCCAATGATAAGGCTACCAAACACCGTTCCAATTCCAGCTCCAGATCCAGCCACTCCCACAGTGGCAGCTCCTGCTCCAATGAACTTCGCAGCAGTGTCGATGTCACGGCTCACAGCACTAGTCTGGAATCCCCGCACCGCCACCTGCTGCTGGGAGGCTACAATGCTCTGTGGTGCCAGGAGTGAAGCAGTCTGAAACATATAAAACTAAGTAAGTTAGTACAAAACAAAAACAGAAGAGCCACTCAACATTTTTCTGCTATATATAGAAAGATTTATTTACAAAACAAATCAGTTTAGATTAGAGTGCCTAATTGTTATGAGATGTAAAATATCCTGTCTATGTATCGGGCACATAACGGTCCACTAAAATCACCTATTTCGGTTTATAGTCAATAAAAATTACCTGGTTGGCCATCACTTTTTTTTTTTTTAAACAAACATTGACATTAAAGATGCAATCAGTGATATTTTACTGGCTCCTCTTTGCATAATATATCAGCAGGGTTTGCTGCTCAATGTCTGTCACTTTTGTTACCTTGCTAGCTGCAGAGGTTTTACCTTCAAACATGCAGGTCGGGTCCGCACTATGCATCTATCTGGAATACTTAATATACCTATAAAGTTCATGCCAAAGCCAAACTTTGACTCCTGAATCTCTCTCTACTATGGACTTTATTAATGTGAACATTAGTGCAGCTTTAGAAAGGTGAGCTTCACATACTGATGCAGAATTGTCACTGCATTTGTTAGAATGGTAGAAACCTATGTGCAGCTAATGTGAGCCACATAGGCTTGCTAGCTAAAGCTTACATTGCTTCAATAGCAAACCGAAAATGCAAGGCATGCTATTTAGCTTCTAATCCTATCACCTTACCAGTCTGCTTTTGTACTTGACATGAAAACCTGCCAGTGTAAAATGTAATAACTTTGTTGGGTAGCTACATTAAACAATGTTATAATATGCAGCCTTGTTTCTTCAGTACTGTATTAACTATGGGTGAGACAAAAAAAATAAAATCCCAATTTTAAAATTTACTGAAAATACGTTAGGAAGTTTCACAAATACCTACTACAGTGCTGTTAAATGACCTTACATTAAAATGTACAGGGGTTTTTATTTGTCTAGTCACTCTTTGTATATGAGAAACAAGCAAATGAGAATAGCAAAGGAGATTAATGAAGACGTGATGGCTTCAGAGTGCCTCTTCTGTGTGAACACTCAAAGTCAATAAATCAGTTATAATTCCCAGTACAGATATCTGCTTACCTCTGCTTTCCTGGCATCCGAGACTACTGCTGCCGAGAGTGGTCTGTACAGAGCCCGAGATCCAGCACGGACCTGCAAGAAGAAAAAAAGACACATTTAGTTAAGACAGTATCGCTCTGATAAGATGCTTTCCCAGCATGTTATCTTGACATCTGTCTGTATAGTTTTAAATTTGCTCAGAATACATCTTCTCTGCTACAGGTAAGACGCATAAAAGGCATGTGGTTTCACCTACAGTGACATTCAGCTCGTAGTAAATATGGTAAAATCCAACAGTGACCCATTATAGCGTTGCTTTTGGATTAATTCTGCTCAGTTTTCTACTTGAATATGGCTGCTTCTCTGTGCACTACTTTATATCCTTTAAATTGTGATGATACAGACTCATATAAGCTCCAAAAAGGTCCAATGCATAGGCTGAGTAATGTTCAAAGCTAGGACGTCCTTGCAGGTGCTAGCTAGCTGACTTTAGCAGAGGGTCAAACACGGCTACATTGCGGAGTGTTAGCAGGCTACATTATAGCTGCCGATTGCTTGCCCTGAACACAGACTGGCAGCTTTTTGCAAACTATCATGATCTCAACAGGCACACTGGCAAAGTACATGAAACTGTTATTCCCATTCATTCGTGTAGACTCACCAGAGAGGGCGTGGAAACGAACTTAGCGCAGGCATACATTACGAAGGGACGAAGTGGTCAGGTCAACCAAAGGAGCTCTGTGGCTGCTGTCTGTAGGGAGCAATGCATGAAACACGGCAATTAACAACTTAAGTGTGGTGACAAGTGTGCAAAGTTAAGTGGGCACACACAAGTAACGTTAAGGTCAAGAGCAGCTGCAAACCGAACAATGTCGCTAAAAAAAACAAGCTAGTTGGTAAATCAGAAGAGCTGAGCAGTGCTGCGGTCAATAGAGCTACAAAGACACCGAGTTACACCGAAAAATCACTATTATATTAAACTAACACACAGTTTGTGACTGAGGAGGTTAGCTCTCACCGTGGTTTACTGCAGAGGTCGAAGACGCGAGAGGAATGCGCATGCGCAGTGTCACGTAAAAGACTTGACTTCCGACTTCCTGATGGAGCTACCACACAGATGGACCATCTTCTAAAGGATTTCCGGTAGACTGTACACTGAAAATGTAATGCTGCCCTCCGCAGACAAGGGTTTGCTGTTTATCCTATATTCTTACGAACAGTCCAGTTGAGTGGAGACATTTTGGGATTACTCTACCAATAAGTTGGAAATTCATTTCAGATGCAAAAACAGACCTGAAAGAGAAAGCCCAGAGACCCAGATCCGACAACTCCCCGAATAACTGTTGCCTTTCATTTCTGTATTTGTTTCATGAGAACATAACATGTTGGACTGTTTCCAAATTTCCACACTGACACAGACCGTCTGGATGTTTGCCTTTGACTTTCAAATAGCTGGCTAGACCCCAATGCCCCAGTCTCTGCCTAGTTAGGCTATAACAACATCATCCCTTCTCTAGACTTTATCATCCACCTCTTACTTTTAACAGATGATTGCAGAGAGAAATAATGTCTACTCCTCCATTCTTCTCTCCACTCTTTTTGCCACTGAAGCTCTAATTTTTCTTTGCAAATGCTAAAGCATTCACATTTTCCCATCTGAACCTTCAGATCAATAGTTTCCCATAACAGAGATTTCTTAGCCAGTTTGTCAGAGATTTCATTGCCCTCAACCCCTGAGTGTCCAGGTATCCACAAAAAACCCATATGGTAGCCCATATTCTCTGTCCTAAACAAGCAGCACAAGGAGCAGGTCCAGGTGGGCCCTTTGTGTCCAGCCTCTCAAAGCCAACAAAGCAGCCGCAGAATCCAAGCAGATGATACTTTTATGGGGTTTGACCCACTCTATCCACCACATGGCCCATAAAACTGTCAGTAGCTCAGCAGAAAAAAACAACATATTATCAGATATGCGGATGCTCTGTTGGATCTGAAGATTAGCCACATACAGTAGCCTACATCCCAAAGACTGAGTCCTTATATCTATCAGTAAAAATCTGCATATACTCTTTCTTAAAATGATTTGAATACTTGTAAACATGATTACATGAAATATTTATATTCTGATCAAGATAGATGTACCTCAGGATCCTGGAGAAACCAGAAAGGAACAGGAGACCAGACCAACCCAATCTCACTGTCTTGCTCAAGCCCAGTATTTACTGGCAGCTGTTTTATGAGGTGAAGAACATTTGACTTATTTTCCTTACCTATAAACTCCAAAAAAAGACATTTTGCTGCAGAGCTGAATTTTAGGCCACTGAACCCAATAATGAAGCCCCAGTTTGTTTCTCCTGGTTGTTAAACTTGATTCCCCCATTTCAACAAGTAAAGTTAGAATAGGCGTCGTTATAAAAGCTCCACAGCAAATACTTAGGGCCTTTGCCTGGACCCGGTCCAGTTTGCTAAGAATAGAATTTGCAGCTGACCCAAACACAACACACCCATAATCTAAAGTGGATCTTATCATGGCTCGATGAATCATAAGCAAGGTGTCTCTCTCAGCCCCACAATCACTTCTAGCTAAGTTACGGAGAATGTTATTTACTTTCTCACATTTACAAATGACTGTATCTGTATGAGTTTTCCATGTTAGTTTTTCATCCATCCACACGCCCAGAAATTTGAAGACCATGACTCTTTCAAAGGGATACGCATACATAGACAGATTTAAACCAGGACTTTCATCTATTATGACTTTACTTAGACGTGGAAATCCTAAATCCCCATATATATTCCCACTGAAGAACCTGGTCCAAGGCCTTTTGAATTTGACAGAACAGATGACCAATATTTTTCCCTGTCCTCCAGATGGCGCCATTCCCATCCCGCCATCGCCGAAAACCTTGGTGGACTTTTTGAAATATGTTTATCATTACATTGAAGAGGACTGGACTAATGACTGAGCCTTGGGGTGGAACCATTATCAATGTCAACAGTTTCAGAAAAATCTCCCCCAACTCTCACCTGAATTGATGTATGGCTGAGGAAATCCTTTATGCAATAAAACATTCTGCCATTAATACCTGCATCAGATGGACCATCATGCTAGTACAGCATGTTTAAATGCCACATCACTAAAGTTAAAACCAGGACAGTCCACAGTGCACAAACATCAACATTGACTGGGACCAACTCTGGCTCTGCCTGCAAAGTGAATATATTCGTCACCTACCAGATTTACACAAAAAGATGCTTGTTTTTTTACTATCCCATAGAGACCATTTGAATAAATGATTATAATGTATATACACCCTTGAATCCAATATACCACTACTAGAAATTACAGCCTCCAAAATTACCCAGACGTTGAATCATTCAGAAGTTCATTGAGAAGAAGTCGCAACAGAAATGTTCATAAGCTTCACAATGTAAATGTTTATTGTTCTAGTTGTCATACAAGGGTCAGTAAGTAACTGCGATTATTTAACTAAATATGAATCTAAACTTTTATAAACTTTTTGAAAATGATCAAAGGTAAAAAAAACTGTTGTCTTAGTCTAAGTATGCTATCTATATTAGAGCTTTACCGATCGCCAAATTGGCCAGTCTGATATATCGGCCTATATTAGTCTATTGCAGATTTATCTGTGTTTGTATCTGATAAGTAACACAGTAAGTGTAAGAAATTACAGTACAGAAATGAGGTCTTTGAGGTCACTTAGAAACAATGTCACCTTTACATAGTTTGTCCATCAGACACTGACAAGTAGATTTTCCAACTGTAAAATGTCCCACTTAGAATATATCTTGGTCTCAATTAGAGAAATCTATTTCAAGATTGTTGTTTATGTTTTGTTTTAAAAAAATGGCTGATATATTGTCATCAGGTCTCTCCCAAATATCGATATCAGTATCGGCCTCAAAAATCCAATATCGGTCGGGCTATAATCTACATTCACTTAATTGTATTTATCGTGGCAATTGGGTGATGACGTAATTTCCCTTTTAAAAATCATTCACAGCAGCAGAAGCAGTCCTATTTACTTTAACTGAATGTGAATATTGTCAGCTGTGATAGGCCTTAGCTGTCACATCCAGGTTGTTTCAAAGAAGGTAGCTCTGTTGTATATATGTACCACTCACACATTTTGTTTTATTGTACAAATAAAACACCAAAGATGACAATGGCAACACAGATTTTGCAGTGGATTAAGGGGTAAATCTTTCCACTACGTCTGACGTGAAACTCTGGGAACGCTGACATCAAAGGTGGCCCACATTAGCAGTGATCAGTCGACTGCAAACGCACTGAATGGGATATTTATTTCAAGTCCAAGACAGAATATAGCAAAAATGCCTTATCTCTAAAGGCTAAGAAGTCCTTAAAAGCAAGAGAAATAGTAAGCGAACTGTGTAAGTGAATATGTGAGGTTAATTTAGGAGAAAAAATTGTAAAATCTGAGAAGACAAATATTAACTGTGATAAGTAGATAGATAAGTAAGTAAGTAGATAATACCCATATCACGTTTATTTGTTTGTTAATTTATTATTTTATTTCCCATATAGGGACAAAGCAGAAAATACATTATAATGTTGGACACATACCTGCGCAATGAGTTCAGAAGGTTCAACTGTAATATAAGACACAATGCCACAAGGGGGCAGCAACACACCATGCATGCAGAGTCTACATGATGTGAACTGGACATTTTAATTAATTAATTATTTTAATTCTGCCTGTAGAGCACAGCACTGTAGTGTTGTAGGCTACATACTGTGCGAGAAAATGTATGTAAAATATGTTGCATGCAAGATTAAACATAAAAACACATGCAGAAGTAAAACTGAGAAAAATGACCTAAAATCATTTGGGCTCCAATAGGACAGTAACGAGATTAGCCTCTATTCAGGTGTTACATAGCCTAGATATTTTAAACTGAAAGCATTTTTCATTATTCAACTAAGGCATGCATCAGTAAAACCCAGCAGTATTGGTATAGGTAAGGCCTGTCAGCCATAAAGAATTACAGCTGCAAATGCAAAGAATTATGGTTTTGTGGCTGCAGCCTTCATTTTTCAGTCAGCAAGGTGGTGGGTGGAAAGCTAAGGATGCATGATAAATGAATGCCACCGTGTGTAGAATTTAAACGCGTTTATAGACTATTCACTGACACATTTAAGTGTTTATTTTATGCATACATGCACAAAAATGAATTCAAGTGTGATGGTAGCTTATAAGGCCGCCACAGACCACGGAATCAATAACAAATATTTCGTATGTTATAATGCTTTTTTCGCTTTAACTTTACCCATATCATAAAGTGAGCAACTCCCTCACATTAAAACGAAATTCCCATGAGATCGTGTAATTGTGGCCGTGACCTGCACCTTGCAGTGACCACGAAGCTCCAAACTGACAATCAATTCAAGCGAGACAAGCAATCACATTTCCAACAGCATTCATTAAGGTCTATGCATTGCGACTTAATACACATTACCGTCTTGCATCATGTGGATATATTTCCACCATCTCTAAATTGATCTCCTAAATTAATAGTAATTATTTATATCACGCTGACTTTAAGTGGGCTTTCCCTCTTCAAGGATTCATCTCTGTCCGCCCCCTCAGAGGTGAGCTCTCAATTTGGCGAAGCGGAAGGGAGATTCCTCAGCTCTTCCAGTCATACACCCCCAGCTCTGTATAATGTTACCGTTACGCACCACTTCAATAAGCGGAGACGTGATTCTCTGGGGCGAATCCCTGCCGACGTCACTCCCAGTCCCATATAAATACGCTGAGCAGCGACTCTGATTATACTCCATCAAAAGCGCTTTTTCGGCTTCAACAGCTCTTCAAACCAAGGATTATTGGATTGCCTTCGTTGGATTTAATTGCCAGCACCGAGTAAGTGTTTTTAATACTGATGAGGCATTTTAAGCTTTAGTTTTACTTTGCGTTTTTATGTTGAGTAGAGTAGTAGAGAAATTTTGATTTGATATTTGCTCAATTGTAAGCCATACTCAACCTAATATATGTTTAAATTTTACAACATGACTTACAATGACAAATATGTGTGGCATTATCCTCCACTGCATCCTTATTCAGACTTTTACACATAATTTACGCATGTCAATCTGTCCACAGATCCTCGGTATAAGCACAATGACTTTGAACAAGGGTGACAAATTGCGGAACATGGACAAAAGAAGAGGGAGCATGCCGTTTCCCATGAATATACCAAACCTACACCGGAGAAGCATGCCCGTGGACGACCGGGACCTGCGCGCCACGATGCCACAGACTGGGCAAACCGACGAGCTGTCCAACCTCCTGCGCTGCACGTCCTACTCCCCGAACGAGCAGCACCGAGGCAGCTGCGCGTCGGACTCCTCCGACTCCGTCATCTCCACCGGGAGCGAAACGGAGTCCCAGGTGTACAAGGTGATTCTCCTTGGGGAGCACGGCGTCGGCAAGTCCAGCCTGGCGCGCGTCTTTGGAGGAGTTGAGGATGCTGGTCACGACTGCGATGAAGCAGGTAAATGGTGATGCTGAGGATGAGTCATCAACCCTAGCATAACCCCCACACACACACACACACACTAAAGATGTTCATTGTCTATGAAGATACATGTGATAATTAGGACTGTCAAAGGTTAATTTAGTGTACTAAACATCAAAACTTTGGAGACCACTTTCTACTTTTTGAATTATCTTGACCTTTAAAAAGAAACACCACTCACATTTAAAAATAATGAGGATGTGGATTTTTTAGAATTACATAAAAGCCACATGAAGCCTTATATGCTCTCTAATTCAGCTATGAGGGCATTATAAAGTTTAGCTGATGGATTAGAAACAAACAGGGTTCTTATTTTTACATGCAAGGGTGCACATGCATTGATTATTGCTATTTCCATCTACAGCGAGGCACCATCCCTGCCCTCAGTAGTACAGCTGTCAGAAACACATCCAATAGCATAATATGAAGGAAAAATATAAAAGGCCAGTGTTGGCTTGATCACAGGCTGTGATCAACTTTCTGCTTCAATGTGTAGACTACAAAAAGGAAAAAAAATAGCTAAAATCAGTGTGAAGAAAAGCAACAACACACACCAGCAACAAACACGACTGCTCAGATAAGAGATGCTTTGCTCACTCTCAGTGTGTCAAATTATATTTCTTCTTTTCCCCCCTCAGGAAACACTTATGACAGATCTATCATGGTGGATGAAGAAGAGTCATCCATTGTGTTGTATGACATCTGGGAACAGGTGAGTTATATATTATTTATGCAATCACATTTGTCCACTAACACTGATTCATGGATATGACAATAGTAAAAGGTGGGATCAGCCATGTATGATGCTAAACTTGGTATCTGTTTCTTTCCTGAAGGATAACAGCCAGTGGCTGAAGGAACAGTGCATGCGGATGGGAGACGCCTACATCATTGTGTATTCAGTTACAGACAAATCAAGCTTCGAGAAGGCGTCAGAGCTGCGTATTCAGCTGCGCCGGGCCAGGCAGTCAGAGAACATTCCCATAATCCTTGTGGGCAACAAGAGTGACCTGGTGCGGTCCAGAGAGGTGTCTGTAGATGGTAAGTCAGTATGATGAACTAACTTAAACCTAAAATGTGCCACAGATGTATGATGTGTTAAGCTAATATATGTTTTAAGCTCAGGGGAAGTGGGTTATGAAGTTTGGTTACATTAAAAAAATCTAATATTTATCATTTGAAGCTTAAAAGCTATTCTTGAGGCTTTTCATGATCAAATCTGACAGAACTGGTTGGACTTGACTGGCTTTGGTGGGGTCAGGCCACATTTCTCACTTGACTGCTCAGGTTCAGGCCAGGCCTACTTTCAAATACCACTGCAAACTAAAGCTATCTGCCAAAGTTTAAAACTATTATGAATTAGGGCTAATTTATGCTATCTAGGGTCACCATTTTCAGTTTTCAGCCTAAATCTACTTGAGCTTCTACCTTAATGTTTTCTTAATGTGCATCAACTTAAAGTACTAATTGTCCTTTCTCCATATATTCTCTATTGCAGAGGGAAGTGCCTGTGCAGTGGTATTCGACTGCAAGTTCATTGAGACATCTGCATCCCTTCACCACAATGTGCAGGACCTATTTGAGGGCATCGTCAGACAGATCCGCTTGAGGAAAGACAGCAAGGAGGAAAACGCACGACGCATGGCCAACTGCAGGCGTAGAGAGAGCATCGGCAAGAAAGCTAAACGGTTTCTGGGCCGCATAGTTGCGCGCAAGAACAAAAAGATGGCTTTTAGGCAGAAGTCAAAGTCCTGCCATGACCTAACAGTTCTCTGAGGAACAGATGGGACAGACGGACATTTTTTCTTTGGCCTCTGAAGACCAGACGCTGTGTGTGTTTTAACACTAACCCTAAAGGACTAATAGAGCTGTACAGAAATATATTTTTATTTTTTAGACACCAACCAAAAGCAAAGAGAGGACTTAATAAAAAAATGACTGACATTATTCAAGTCATATCATGATGATGGTGATAACCTGCATGAAGCTTTGCAAACATTTATTTTGTTTCTTTTTTTTTTTGTTTGCCTTAAACATGTTGCTGTCATAACATGACCAGTATGAAAAAGGAAGGCTTGTTATTTCTATATGAGTTGCAAAGATTGCCTGGCTGTTGGGTTATTGTTGTGCTCCTTTATTGGAGGGAATTGATGTATATACTATAACGTGAATGATGCTGAATGAAACATACATCTCATTATCCTAAAAGACACGGTAAAGGATGACAATACTAGGTCATCTGGAGTCATATTTACTTGAAACGTGGTACGCAGGTTCGTGCTTCGGCCAAGTTACTAGTCAAAGATAAGAGAAAACTTCTGTATTTCTATGTTGTTCCATAACATTGAATTCAGGTTGTGAATGTATGAGTAAAGCAATAAGTTATATTAGTCTTGTGAACCTTGACATTATTTGGAAATTCTTTGTTTACGTTGATTTCCTTTTTCAATAAAATATAAAATAAAAACATAAAATCTTCTCTGTCATTTTTCAGCAGAATGCAACAGAAAAGAAGTAGATGTTGTTTAGGGGATATACGTCCTCATGACTATTCATTTGATTGTATCGGTGGAATGGAACCTCACCGACCATTGGTTTTACAGGAAGGGAACAAGGTAGTTAAGCATGTTTATCTGAAGGTGTTAACCATTAATCCACCAAAGGAGTACAAGTACGCAGTTTTTCCACCCAATTTAAACTCCTCTCACAGCTCTCAACGGGAACGCACACATAATTTGGAGAAGGTAAGATACAAAAAGTTTTGTTTAAAATGGGAGAACAACTTAATAAGTTTTGCTACTTAACTGGTTGCACTTTTTTGCCATCTTTTATCATTGACAGATGACGACAACAGTATTTCCAACGTTTGTTGTTTTACTTTAGAGACTTGAATTAAAGTTGATATAGGGTATTACTGTTACTTGTACACTGCACCATAACCTGTGCTCTGCTATTGCTAAAAAAAAAGCAGCTATATCTAAAAGATATTTGACAGACATAAAGGCTCAGATGAAATGATGTAATCTTTGCATCCAATTTGATTTTAACAGACAAAAGTTTTACCTCCAAATAAAACTGTCTTCTGTGCTACTGACTATAGTGGGGGCTCAGATGTTGTTTTAAACAGCTTTGTAGGTAGTTATGCATTTAAATGCAGGCTGTCGGCCATGTAAAAACTGTGAAATCTGTGTGTATGAAAGAATTCCATGGTGGTGAATCAGTAACGGGATAGAAATTGTGTTGATTGTTGGTCTGAGGGCATGTGGTTTGAAATGCTGTGAATATGCCACATTTACAGGGACTCATGGCTGACAGAGGAGCTATACCAATGCTCATCATAGCTCTCATAGTAAGATGGTGTCTTTTTTATTACTCTTAACTGTTGTACTTTGTTCATTTAGCAAATTACTGCATCAACCATGTCACTAAGACAGACTTTATATCTTGTTTCGCAGTTGGTGATGCGTCACACATTTGCACCATGCTCTGGGGCAAATGTTAAAATTGGTGTCCCTGAAAACTACGATGGTATTTTCCCATGGTATCTAGCCAAGGTAAGGCATTTCAACTCACTTGTCTTCACCAAACGAATGTTCTTTTTGCGCTCATGGCCTTCTGATAAGAAATTATATGTGTAATTCCAAATCTTACAATCTTAACCTTTTTTCCAAATATTACCATGGCAACTAGAGCTCATACATGTAAGTAGAAAATCAACAAAAGCGTGCAATACCGAGTTGGAGTTTTTATTTTCATATGTCATATTCATAAATATAGTAATTTCAATAACTGTTGGAAAGGTCTAAGATCCTGCTTTTAATATTTAATTTGATTTAATGCAAAGTCTACTGAGGAGTCCTCAACACTGAATTACAAAATTTCCTCAAGAGTTAACCAGGTAAATGAAAACATCTCATGCTAGCCTTTTGAACCAGTTGATCTTTGTCAATGAAGACATCATTGCTCTATGGGCAGAAGATGAATGTAGATAGTAAGACAGAATTGCATCAATCTCTTTTTTTATCTCCCATCTGCACTCAAGGTTTGAAGATGTATGATCATGCTGCCGTCATCACTAGACTATAATTGGAGTGTTCACAATGCTTTTCATGCATCATACCCAGCCTCTGCATTCGGTCCAGCTTGGTGGCGGGGTTGTTCCATACATGTCACTCAGACATCAGCAACAGCATGAGTATCTGGCACTTTAATTGGTTGTATTGTGATCTCATCAAATCTTGCATGATACATAGTCATATTTTTAGTCTTTGTGTCGGACTGAGGGTCATTAACACAATTCAAATAGCATGTTAATGGCCAGAATGGAGGAGTTGGATAATAACCCCACTTTGTGTTATTAAATGGAAAGGACACAATAATAGCTCCAGATTTGTTCAAGGTAAAAGCTCATAATAGTCTGTTCATCAGAGAGGACTACACTTGTTAGTTCTTCTATTTTAACTCTTCGAATGATCAATTTTTTAAACCTTACACAATACAAACGCTGTAAATGTTTTTAATCATCTCGTAGGTGATTGACCAGCCCCAACACACCGCTGGCTCTAAATGTAGACATTTGGTTCCTGGGATATTTTGGCTTACCTTTACTTAGGGAATTAAAGACATCTGAACCTTGTGTCTACTTATCTCGGCTGAACCTTAATGCAAAGTATTACAAAGTTGTGGGATTGTTATAACGATAATTTGGTCATCAGACAAGTTGAATGGGAGGATGCTGGCAACATTTAAAGGATAATGTGGGAATTATTCAAAATTTTCTTTTTTTCAACAAATCCTGTAAAAAGACTAAAACCAACAATGTGTTGGTCCATCTCTTAATTCTTTTCAACTTCCCTACCGTGTCTGTGGCACTCAGCCCCAAGCCCATTTATTCCAACTGAAGACATAAACCTTTAAAAACCTGTCACAACTATACAGTTTAATTTATAAACAGCTCTGTAATTTCCTAAAACAGCTGGGCATTGTAGTTTTTAACAAATGTTATTAAACAGCAGTGAATAGTATATTTGTTGGCGACTATTTTCAGCTGAGGATTAATACACATTTAGTGTACTAGCAAGTATTTAAAGCAACAGGATGGTGTATGTGGAACTGACTCAACTTAAACTACAGTGGCCATGTTCATGGTAATTAGGGAACATGTCACCCAGCGCAACGGTGCAGCTCACTGATGTGTTTTTAATTGTTTTGAGACAACAATAGAGGTCTATGGCCCACAGGAACATAACACATACAATACTTGTTAATAGGATCGATTTATTGTTGGTTTTGGTCTTCACAGAATTTATTGACAAGAAATATATAAAATATCACAAAACTTATCCTTTAAGGCCATGGGACAAGTGGAGCTGCAGATAGTATGGGTGCTGTATAATTGTGTCCCTTCGTCAACATTTCACCACAAAGAGTGAGTTTCATTTTACATGTGACTTTTCACCAGAAAACCACAAAATAGGTATCACTAAGGCAGAATGTTAAACAGTCTTGCTTGTATTTTCAGTGAGCAAATTATGTGTCCCCCCCCTTCATTTTGCGTTTTAATCATGCTTTATTTACTGTAACTAGTCAATGTTACAGTAAGTATTTTTTCCTCAAGTCTCAAGTCTCATTGGACTTCTTGTTTAAATACAGGTTAAAATCAAATCACTGATGGCTGCAGTAACTACTGCCGCTACCCTGCCTGTCCAGTCCTCTTACACTTTATTGTTAGTGCATATGTCTTGCTTTTAAACATATTTTTATTGCATATGTCTTGCTTTTTTAAACTGATGTTTTATGAATCATGTTCTGTTCTGTACAGCTCCATAGCCTGCCAGGTAATTACAGTGACCTGGTGGTAACGGGGGATGATGAGGGGATATTCGGAGTCGATGCTCAGTTTCTGTATGCTCTAAAACCACTGGACAGAGAAAAACAGCCGTCTTACTCTTTACAGGTAGCATATTATATCGTGTCATATATCATAATATAGAATTTTCCATACATGTCTTAGCTAATGAATAGTTCAAACTAATGAATTCATTAAAGATACATCAAATTCAAATAACAAATATCATTTGTTTTTTGTTTTTTTGTATCTTTACTTTGTCATTAGATTCTCATGGGAAGGCTGTATGCCCGTTCCAGAGTGTGTTGTTCAAAGATACTTACAAAGCGTGTTTGTGTGTGCACTGCAGGTGTCCTTCAGAACATCAGTGCACCGTCAGAGCTTCACTGTCGAAGTGTGTGTCATCGACAAGAACGACAATGTGCCCACTTTCATAGAGGAGAGCATGAGGGGCAGCGTGCAGCTCGGGCTTCTCAAAGGTACAAGAACCCTGAGCGCTGATGTCACCGTGTTGCACAACCTTTTTCAGTCTGGGTCACATTTGTCAGTCCTGCCACATGGAATACAAAAACTCATTCATTTCTGGCTAAACAATGTAAAACTTTCTATGTGTGGTTTAGTTTTGTCAAGAGTATTATCATCAGACTTGAAGATAAGTTCTTAATAGTAAACTACTCTACAGCTAGCTTGTTGTAGCTTACATTAACAACTCATCATGTTTTTACGTGCTACTTAGCACTTAAAAAGATTATGATGGTACATACACCTGCATTCATCAGTTTGAACAGCATCTTATCTTGTTTTGTTTTTATTCTAAATTGCCCTCAAGGGTTACTTCCTTAAACCAGCTCTCAAGATATTTAAAAATGGTTCACGATATTATTGCATCATGTTGTTCTATGTGCAAACCAGGCATTTTCTAGCTGTATCATCTTTTAACTTGGGTATCAATATACTTTTACCCATATACAAAACCAAACTCATACTTCGAATGCTTGTATGTCTTTGTTTTTCTGCCTCTTGATTGGTACAACCCATGTTCTATCCTTTTCTGTATAAATTGAGAAAGTTAATACGCTTTGAGCTAGTGGTAGGGAGAGACTTCTGTGATACAGAAGGTACCGTTTTTGACTCTGCATCGCCTGTGTCTCTCAGGGATCCCATTCATGCAGGTGGAGGCGCTGGATCGTGATGACCGCAACACTGCCCATGCTGAGCTGCGGTTTAGCCTCTTGGAACAGACACCCAGGATTCCCTCCAGCCAAATGTTCTTCATCGACTCCATCACTGGAGAGGTTTCCCTCACTGAGGAAGGTCAGTCCCAACTACTGACTGTAGGGAAAGTATCAAGTTAATGTGATACTTTGTTTGTCCCCAAAGAGAAGTTTTCATATGCATGCTTTTTCAGGAAGCTCACAATGCAAGGTCAGCTACAAGACAGCACTTCTGATACAAGAACACACAGTGTGCTCCAGTTTAGGGTTAACTCCCTGGATTTCTTAAAATCTAAAATATTGTTATCGGTATCTGCGTCAAACATCCAGTATTTGTAGGGCTCTAATATTAAATGCAGTGCTAATTCGGAAACAAGCTCTGGCTTAAATCAAGTTTTTGAATGTGTTAAGAGGAGCGCTGATGCTATGCAGAGATGTGAACCTTTTCTTTAAAAGGTCTAATACTTGTTTGTCACTTATTGTTAAAATATGATCAAAATGGGAGATAAGCTTGAACTTAAGAAAACTAAAAAAGGTTCACCGATAAATCCTGTAAAAGGGTTAGAGTTACATTCAGCCTTACTGCATGTTATATAGAAAAGGTTTCAGTCGTAGTCATCTGGACACTGTTTTCAGAATCAAGACGTTTCGGCTCCCACAATTGAGAAGTCATTCTCAACAATTGAGAAGTCATTCTCAATTGTGAAAAAATTGGACGGGAACTGGAAATTTAAGCTACTCTGAGTTACATTCACAATTGAGAATGACTTCCGGATGGGAGCCGAAACGTCTTGATTCTGAAAACAGTGTCCAGATGACTACGACTGAAACCTTTTCTACGATCTGTTCTACGAACACTCCTGGACGAATGAGGGACTACACCGTGTTATATAGAAAATAAAATTATTTATTAAGATGTGACACATATGTAGGCCAATAATACTTCTTTTAGGTAAACAGACATACACACACAGTACACAAACGCATACTTATCCTAGATGCAGTAAAGTCCTGTATGCTGGTGCTATATGTAGCTCTGGTATTGCCCTTTGTTACGGCTCAGCAGGAGCTGTATGGCTTGCCGGTCCCTTCCGGCTTACACTGCTGCTGCTGGTTTCCACAAAGCTTCATAGGCAATTACCACCTTGATTTTCTACTTCATTTTCAGGCCAGCTGTAACTGATGGTTCTGATTACCTTTCTGGTGGGCTGTTTATGTTATTTATTTTCCATTTTAGCAAGAAATTGAAAATTAAGTGCTGAATACAACACTCAGATGGCTTAGAAAAGTTGTTACATTTAGCAGGCAATGTGAGTAATGTCTCAGTCATCTGAGGGAAAACACAGTCCATTAGTCTGTTATGTGTTTCCATAAGCCATCACATAATTACATGGTGATTGTGTGTATTTTTTCCTTTTTTGTGTCTCTTTAATGTTGTTATTTTCCTTTGCATGACTTGTTCCTCACATACTCTGGGACATACAGTAACATGTCATTAAACACAGCACAATATATACTGTAGATGTCTTTATAAAAGATGTTGATTCTGAAATGAAATTGATAGAATCATTTAGAAATAAGGTGTTCTTGTATCATCTATCCCACTTTGACCACCAGGAGCCTCTACTCTGGACCCAGAGATGTGCGGCCGTTATAAGCTCTCAGTGATGGTGAAGGACATGGCTGGGAAGGCGAATGCTTTCTTCACCACCGGCATCGTTACTGTTGAGGTGACTGGGAACACATGGGCATCGCCTGACCCTGTGCGACTTCAGGAGAACCTCCCAGGCCCCTATCCCATCCCTATCTCACAGGTGAGGCAGCAAAACCCTGATCAACATGTAATCACTCTGAAACACTTTGTGACAAACCCACCACTTTAACACTACAAGTATTTTTACTCATATAGATTAAAAGCACTCTTACGTATTTGATTTTTACCATAAATCATGCAAACAACTTGGGGTAAGTGCTAACTTTATTGTTTATGCAGTTCCAACTGTCAACTATCATATTACAATAAAACAAACTCTGTCAATAGCCTGGACTGAGTAAAGTGGCATCATATTGCCAGTTGCTGTTTTTGGTGGCTCTTGGGTCTTCCTAAGTGACCAAATACTGAATTATTGATGCTGTTCAAATGCCATGGATCCTTTCAGGCTACCTCCTGACTGAGTCACTTTAACTCCCATAATCACTCACTCTCCCACCCACCAACCACTACCACCACCACCACTCTGAGGGGTATTATAAAACCTAACAGCTTAAAAGCAAAATAGACTTCACATAAGGCTTGTTATTTAAATCATATTGTGGAGCTCAGTATATATATTGAGTATTTCATGTCATACAAAGACAGTCATTCTTCTTCTTATTTTTTTGGCATATGTGTCTACTTAATATCTCAACCATTATATAACCATGAAGTCTGCTTTGGCAAATTTACTGATAAATCCATCAAGAAAATTAATCAGCAGCTATTTTGTTAATCAATCAATAATTTTTCAAGCAAAGATGCCAAACATTCTCTGATTCCAGCTTCTCAGTAGTGAGGATTTGCTGCTTTTCTCTGTTTTATATAGCTGTAAACTGAATATATTTGGGTTTTAAACTGCTTGTTGGACAAAACATCTTGAACTGTGGAAAACTGTGAAGAGCATTTTTCGCTACCTTCTGGCATTTTATAGACCAAATAAATGATTGATTAACTGAGAAAATAAATAGCCAGATCTGTTGATAAAGAAAATGATTGTTAGTTGCAGCCCTACATGCCAATAAAGTTTGTTGCAATTTAAAATTGGAACTGAATTACGGAACAGCCCCAAAGAAGCTACAACAGTAACCATGGTGATTTTATGAGGATATAGGAACATTTTCAGATCTAAAGCTGGAAATCCCATGTTCAAAAACTATTTCATTGTGGACTGACTCTAAAAAATGTCACCTGATAATTTCTGATCATCAATCAATGCTTCTGGTTAAAAGAGACAGTTTTAATATTAATAGGAGTTAACACTACTGTCCTACATTATTACAGTACCAGTTTAAGTTTCCCTCAGGTTCTCATAACATATCACTGTGTCTGTGTCTGCCCCTAGTCTTGTCTAACCCTTTGGTTGTTATAATATTAGCCATATCAGCTACATGTCTATAAATAACTCAAAAGCCCTCAGAGGTTTTGTGACACATAGGAAAAATAATCAGCTAGTTGTGGCAGTTATCCATTGTGAGCAAATGTTACAAATGAATAAACTTTATTCATTCACTACTGAGAACTGTGGAAACAAAGAGGCTAGTAGAGCTGATTCTGATGCTGTGCAGGTTCTGAGAATCACTGTGACCAGTAGGTACATCACAATACCTCCCCCTCCTCCTTTTTTCTCCCACCTCCCCCACATTCGCCCTCAGCCTCTCATCTCTCCTGTTCTAACAGCCCCTTCCACCTACTGAAAACGTGTGGATTCACAAGTGTAGGCACATTTGATTTTTTTCGGTCATATTTTCAAAGGCCATTTCAAATCTACCATAAAATCTTTTTGTCTTGTAGGATTAATACCTAATTACCAATTCTGTAATACACTGCCTGGTGACTTTGAAAGAATAAATCATTTTCATAATTTTAATATCAGCGAATAGCATCTGTGCCATGTAAATGAGGCTATGTGAAAATATTTCACTGAGCAGATCTCCTCAGTGTATCTGCTTTAATTTCTAATGAAAAATGTGTTAAGAGAGTGAGAAATTAAGCCTCTATTGTTCCATCACATCATATTGTATATATTATACCATTTAGTTACAGTGTCCCATTTGTCCCTATCCAGAATCTAAATCACACAAAACTGGATTAGGTTAACATGAATGTTTACTTGGGGGAAGCCTCATTTCGCCCACGCTGAGTGATCGTACTGCTGTGCTCAGTAGGTGGTGGGACTAACCGCTGTTATGACACATATACAAATAGTCATGTTCAAGGACCCACTCTATGGATCTCACCTCCCCTACTGTCTCAGATAAACGGAGCAGTTGTGTCCACATCCACTCATCTCTAACAAATGTCTTCCACTTGTGCTGACATCGTCCATGTTGTGACGACGCCTTGACAGACTCTGAAATCAATCTGCTGCTTAGCATACTTTATGCATTTCTGCCATCATCCTTCCCTGTGTAAAAGTTATAAAACTAAATTGAGATTGCTGTTGTGATCAATTTGACTAATTCTGCAATCAGATCAAAACAAGCTCTGGCTGTAATTTTAAATATGAAATCCAGGCATTTGTTATCAGTACTTTTGCGTCATTGGGGCTAGGGAGGTTAATTTCAATCTGTTATCTATTGTATGTTTCTGATTGCCTGCCTAAAACTTTGATTATGTAATGCAATCAGTAGAACTACTTGAATTCAGTAATGCAGTCTATTGAGACTTTGGAGTGGAAGAGAGGCCCCATAGCCTGCAAATGAATGAGTCAAAGCTGTTAACTGCATTGAATTGTCAGTTTTCAAAGTCAAATTAAATCTGATTATTTGTTGTAGAATTAGTTTGAGCGCCACTAGACCTTCGTCATGGTCTCATAATCAGTGTTCAATATTACAAATGATACTTGTATTGGTGCTTCAGCTAACATTAGTCATCAGAGGTGATCTCATTTTGGTATGAGTAATGGCAACATTAAAGCTGCTATAATAAATATTTTTATGTTAACAACTGATCACATGACTATGTGTATGGATGTGTAAATAAGCAAATGTTTGCTAATTTATTTGCCACCTCAACTTTATAAGGTGATAATTTTGTTTACAGCTTGTTTACGCTACCCCCAAGTGGCTAATAAATTATTGCAGGTTTAATGTTTCAAGCCCCAAACAAGACAACTCTCCCTTTGTTTCTGTCTCTCTAATACTTTTGTTCTGCCTTCCATCCAAAAGACACACTGTAATTTTATCTGTCTCCTGCTAAAGTCAACATCGACTGTTATTTCTAGATTTGGATACTGATGATCTACAAACAATAAAAATGCCTCTGCTCCCTCCAGCATATTCAGTATTTACTATATCAATATCATATCATATCTATATTTTATAGGGCTGCAACTAATAATAATTTTATTATTATCTGCAGAAATTTTTCTCAATTAATATATTAACTGATATTATTTTTTTAAATGCTCATTATAATTTCCCAGAGCCCAAGTTAACATATTTAAATTGCTTGTTTTGTCCAACTAGCACTCCAAAACCAAAAGATATTTAGTTTACTATAATCAATGACAAAGAAAGGCAGCAAATCCTCACATTTGAGAAGCTGTAACCAGCAAATGTTTGGCTTGAAAATTGACTGAAACAATTAATTGATTATCAAAACGTAAATTTTCTGTCAGTCGAGAAATTGTTTCAGCTCTGATATTTTAGTATTTCCTGATTTTGTGTTTAATGCAGGGCATTGTACTCTTTTCTGTAATCCAGCACCTGATTACTCTCCAGTCCACAGTGTCTTGCAGAAAAGCACTCACAGATATGAAGCGTTCTTGTCGCAGCTCAAACGCAAGCTGCTAGAGCCAGAACGTGCTCTGCAAACTCAAGGACTGACAGAGGCAAAACAGATGACTTCATAGATGTTTTGTATTGAACTTTATATAGAGCAGTCTGTGATCATTAATCAGACATATCTCTTTAAAGTTCTGAGGTCAGAAACACATCATAACACTGAGAAGCAGCCAGCTGTGTGAAGCGGCTTTGTGTATACAAAAGCATAGTGTTTGGGCAGCCATCTCCAAAACAAGGGAGGAGTGTGTGACAGTGTGTTGAGGAGATACACATGCCCTGGGTGTGCATCAGCTGTGCTGCGGCTGGGCCCCTCTCCTTGTTGGGTGCTGTTTGATGGCTACTAGGGCCCTTTCAGCCCCACTGCACAGCCCTCTGTCATGGGCTCTAAAGCAGAGTGGAAAATCCCCTTCAGCCTGCATAGTTAGTTTTGGCTGTGCTCTCTGTTCCACATCATTGTCAGTGCATTTGGTTGGCTCCTTATCATGTAAATAAATGGTAGCTTAGCTTTGTACTTACACATCCTGCAGGCCCTGCTGAATAGCTTTCTAGGTTTATATATACTGCATGATCATTTTCCTGTTGGACCCAGATAAAAAACACTTTATATTACATTTTTATTGTAAAAAAAAAAAAACGATAAGGTAATGCATTAAAATGCTTGTCATTTTTTGGTTTACCACATTTATATATAATAGATTTTGTATTTAGAAAACTTTGTGTGTGTGCCAATGTCTTTGTTTTTGTAGGTCAAATGGAGTGGAAGTCAGGCAGAGTACAGTCTGGAGGGGGAGTTTCCAGAGATGCTCTTCACCATCAGCAGAGAAGGAGTCATTTATCTCAATGCTCCTCTGGACAGAGAGACACAAGACCAGGTCTGTATAACTGCAAGCCTAAACTCCAGCACCTAATAATAAATATCAATTTAAAGCCTCTAAACATTAATGCTGTAGGTGCTACTCTGTTTCTTTATGAAAGACAGATGCCTTTATTTCTATGTTTGAACTCTGTTATATTGTGTTTGTTTCACACAGTTATCCAATAATCTTCAGATAAAGTTTGCTCTGATTTAAATGCTCATTATTTTCTGGTTCTCACAAGATCCTTTCTATTAAAACCAACAGAATCACATATGCTACTTTTCTCTCCTCAAGTCATTTTCAGTGGGTTTCATTCACTTTTTAATTATTTTCACCTACTGAAGACTGGGAGCAAGACAGTGAATTCAAAAGAAGAACAATATGAAGTGACAGATTTGATGGCACTAAACAATTTCTCATGTTGTTCATTAAAAGAATCATCTTTTTGATATTACTTACATCTTAACTATCTTTTAATTAAAGGGACCCTGGTACACATTATTGCAGCAAAGCTGATCACTGAGCACAGTCTATTTTTAAACAAAACAGAAGTAATTAAGGAAACAACCCAAAACCTGAAAAGTACACCTATGTTACATATCCTGCCTGTGGCAAAAAAGAATTATTGTATTATGACAAGGACTACAAAGCTAAAAGCTTAATTTCAAATCTTGTTCACTTCAGGCTAAGGCTGAGAGAAGGATTATAATTTTTGGTAGGATTACAAAGTTTTATACATTTATTTGCATTTTACTCTTGAGTTCTGCACCCAACTTAAGCTCCTGAGAGCTTTGAATGGCTTACTGAACAGTATATTCTGGCACAAATGCGGTGGCCAAAGAACAACACAGAGGGACTGAGCTACATCAGTGGATATGATTAGGGTTTAAACACATGCTTCTAGCATATGGTATTTTCTGTCTTCTGTAGCGACCATTTAATGGAAGGTTGAAAATGCCTTATCAGCCTGATGCCTTATGGTTTTAGTTTAGTCTGTAGCTGACAGGAAAAAGAGACATGATAAGATTACTTCAACTTCATATTTGTGCTACAACATCTTTCAGCACATTTAAATCTATTAATTTTTTTTTAAAGGTACACAACTTAACTTAGGGGAACCCCCCTGCACTGATTACCAGTCTACCAGTCTACTGCAGGGCCAGTTTATCCTTTTCATTACCTACTATAGTATATACAGTATATGAGTAAAAGAGCCATGCAGGTGAGGTGACAATGTAAAGGTATCACACATACCTAACCAGTTGACCAGATATGTCTAACCACTCTGTTTCTTTAATACTCTGGAGGCAAACATTGTTTCTCTTGTTGCCTCGTCAGTTCCAGATCAGCATTGTGGTTGAGCGTCCAGATGGCAGAGAGATTGCCAAGCCTGTGGAGTTGAGGGTGATGGTGGGCGACGCCAATGATAACAGACCCACCTTTCCACAGGCACAGTACCATACTGTGGTCAAGGAACTGGCTGCTCGAGGTAACTTTTTTTTCAAACATATTTTGGCAGTTTCAAAACATGTTGATATGAGTCTCACTTTTGCTATTCCAGCATGTGTAAGAAAATAGTATCCAAATCACTTTACAGTAGGATATTTATATATTGCATCACAGGCGATGTTTTAAGTTAAAATCCAAAGCAAAACTAACATGTTACAGTATAGTGTGTCAATAGTCACAGTGTTTCCATGTAAAAATACTTTGGCCAACTGTACATACTCAAAATACTAAACAGCTCAACACCTTTTAAAAAAATGTCTAATTACTGGTGAAGTTAGGGTTCATCATAAAACAAGTCAGTAAGACCTCTGAATAATCCTTTGTCACATTTACACTGTAATCGGAATATCATTTGACAACAAAGTAGAGGAAACACTGGCTGGAAGGGACGTTGCAGTGATGAAGAGGCTAAGAGTGCCAGATACCTTTTCTGAAAGCAGATTGGGATTTTAGCCAGGACACAGGGGAAAGTATCCTCACTCCTACCAGTGCTCATAAAAATCACATGGTGTGTTGTAAAAGCTTTTTTGTTGATGCTTTAAAATGGTTGATTCTGGGAAATGAATTAGAAAGGACAATCTGTTAATCTAAAAGGAATCACTGAGTGAGGATTAAATGAAAAAGCTATTGTTGTATCTTTCCGCTATGTGACTGTAACTTGCAGAGAGAGAAACATTTTTGGCTCTATTACAGAAACCCTGAAAACCTGTCTGCAGTGTTTAGTGATCACTGAAAGTTGTTTGAGATTTTGATTTAAACATTTAGAAAATTTGAAATTTAAAATTATAGGAGAAAAAAATAACATTTAAAAAAAGTTCTGTTGAAAATGTATCTTAAGAGATCGTATGACTGTAAATGGGTTAGATGGTCTTGCCTTTACTGTTCTTTGCCGGTGAATCTTTCCCCAGGGACAGAAATCCTGACAGTGCAAGCAGCCGATAACGATGATCCCAAGACGGACAATGTGCGGATCTTCTACCGTTTAGTCGGACAAATTCCAGAGAGTCCTCGTGCCCTCTTCAGAGTGGACCGTGACTCAGGGGTCATCTCCGTCCAAGCAGATAGTATGGAGGGCACAGCACCTCAGTATACCCTCACCATCACTGCTGAGGATGCCAAAGGTGACTTTGGATTAATGCAAAATACAGCCTTCCTCACATTGTGATTTTTCCTTTTGTAACCTCATTAAGTTTCACAAAAAGGCTAAATGACATTTTAACTGTGATTTGCTTCTTTAATTTTATGTACTGGTATTTCCTGTTGCTGAAGTAGGACATTACGTTTGGAGGAATAGAATATTAGAGATAAAGGAAACTTTTTTTTTTGATCGACTGACTGTCGGCCAGTATTGTTTTTATTGATTTCTTGGAAGTAAAAGACATTGGACTTTTGAGTTCAAATACAAACTATTCAGAAACACACATACACAACACACAAACAAAAAAGGTTGAGATCTTATTTATACCTTATTTCTCCTACTTCCTTATGAAGACAAATATAGACACATTCTGTAGACAGATAGCTGTGCTTTGGTTCTCCTGGCTCACTTTTGGTTGCTAGCACAAATTAGAAAAATCTAATTTGTGGAAGAAAGCTAAATTAAGTATTCCAGTAGGAAAATAGTTATAGTTATTTAACTGGTGATGGCGTATACTACATGGACAATCACAGTGCCCATTAAATGTCAGTCATAATGAAGAAATAGGTGGCATTTAAGCTGCAACTTGTTGTGAGGACATTACGTTTAAGGTGCCAATCAAAACGAGAGAGAGAAAAGAAAACAATTATAAAGCAGTTACTGTGCCAAGGAGCATTGTAGCTTTCATAATGACTGTCACAAACAAACATTTATTTGCTTTGTAAGCTAGTGCGTCAGTAGCTTCGTTGCCACTATGGTGTCCAGGGGATGTACAGTATGTATGCTACTGTAGCCTCTCGGGTGGCAAATGATTCTTGGATCAGGGTGTCATGGAGGCAAGATGAGGTACTTGCTATTCCTTCACCGTACTTTATGAGTGTGAGGGGCTGACCCTGGGTCACTAACAGAAGCTGTGATGATTTTCCCTGGCAGGTCTAAACAGTTCCTGCACTGTGGTTGTGACGGTACAGGATGAGAATAACAACCCACCAGTCTTCTCCCAACATGAGGTACGAGAGCACATGTTCAAACATTCACGCACATGCACAAAGTTACACTTCAACGGTCTGCTCAGGACATGATAACATTACCTTTGAAAAAAAGGCAGGCCATACATCACAGGCTATCATAAATGGCTATTGGACTGCGGGCTGTGAATCCGCTCTGCAGGTCACTGATCTAATTTTCCTGGCTGGGAACTAGATATGCTCTCTAATCTCAGGCTTATAGCGATGGCACCATGTTACTGGAAGAGTTTTATTCAGTTCTTTGTACTCTAAGTGGACTGTGTTTTTAGAGTTTAATCTGATAAAGCTTTTTTTGGAGAGTATTTTCCACTCATTTATTTATAGTCAAATCATCACTACACAAAAATATTCACTGCCATTAACGTGTTAGAAATTATGTAAGGATCAACATTGTCATAGGTATTACAATTTCACAGAAATTGCTGCATCAGCAGGTTCTTTATTACAGCAGCTTACTAGTATGAATCTACACAAGAGAGTACTTAAAGTGACTCTCCAGCCAGAATATTTGAACATATACTCCCTGCTTGAAAGGTGGCTGTAAAAAGATTATAGTTTATAATCTAATCATATTAGTTACAATATATTATAATGCTGACAGGTTTTCACAGCAGACAAAGGAAAAAAATCTAAACATTTACAGAAGCTTGTCTGTTTTTCAAAAATCCATATTTTTCCTCTTCCCTGTAGTGCTACTCAAGGTAATCCACAGACACATGCAGTTTCATGTGGGAACTATTTTCTTTCTACTGGTAGTTCCTACATGAAACTGCTCACAACAAGGTCTGTGGATTATCTTGAGTCATGATTTCTGGAAAGAGACATTGCTGATGAGTTTTTCAAATGGATTTTTTTGGCTCTTTGAGCACCACAAAGCAAAATTCAAGAAAGGCAAAGATCTCTACGGGTGATATCTCTAAAACTCAGCAACTTACACCAAAACAATCTATTTAGATAAATAGCACTACAGGTAAGAGGAAACGTGTATTTTTGGGGTGATCCCTTTAAGGTGCCGACAATGGCCCAAAGTCCCTTGTTTGCTTCTGGCCATAGATCTGTGCTGCATGTCATTCCCCATCTCTCCCTCCCCTCATTTCCTGTTATTGCACTACTTTGCACTACTACGTTGTCTAATAAAGGCATAAAATGCACAAAAACATAAGAAACAAAAGATTAGCAATTATAACAATTATTTACTTTCATATTCTTTTGCATCCTCATTTCCATTTATATATTTGCAATAATAAAACATCTTTGGGAACTACTGTCCAGTTGAGCAAGGCATCATTAACGCTGTAGTCACAGGCCCAGCACTAAATGGGACAGTGGTTTCCCTTCATTTTGGCATAGCTGCTGGTATGAAAGAAAAATAGGCTCAAGATAGGCAGTTACAGAAAATCCCCTCACTTTTCACCCACATGTTCCGCATAATAAAAGAGAAAAAAGCCATGAGCGTTGGGAGATACATGGGAGAGCCATCATGCTGTGATAATGGGGAACCAGTCTCTGGCTGTCCTCTCTGTTGGACCATAGTGACACTGAAAGAGTGGGAGCTGTGAAGGAACATTTTATTTTGAGCAGGGAGAGCCTTTAAATTTAATAGTGGAAATTGGCTGTAGAGCTTTGGCATGAATATCCAGACCAATAGCAGGAGACAGTATAGTTGAATACAGACTTAATAAAAGATTGTACAATATATTTCTTTTGATCTGTCGTCATGGTATTCTTTGTGACCTTCAAGCACATGTCTCTCAAACATTGCTGAATGCTCATTTTCAAACTGTTACACACAAATGTGCTCACTTGTTCGGATAATCCCCACCACACACACACACACACACACACACACACAGATACACAAACACAGAGGTGGAAAATGCTCTTGAGCAGGTCACGCCTGAGAAGTGCAGCTTTTTCCATGGCGATGTGAAGGCAGCGCTATAGGGGGTGGTGTGGGAGGTGAGTGGTGACAGGGCTGGGTTCAGCGACCCTGTGGATGGGGCCGCCAGATCAGAGGCATGGCTGCTTCACCAGAGGACATCTGTGAGTGGCAGATTAAACGGCTGTCTAAACACACAGAGGTGTGTGAATAAAGGTTAGCTAACACCTGGAGGGCAAACGTATACTCACATGCAGTCACATAAAGTCATGACAGTGAGTCAATCTGTGACTTTTATTGACAACCACAAAATTGCAACATCATCAACAGGTCTCTTGCAAATTTACATTAGCCTGTTAACGATATAAATAATTAATTTCATTATTTAATATAGAATGCAGCTGTTAATGCAGAGTCAGCTGTGAATAAAACGTTAATTGTTAAATTTTTAATTAGTCTCTATAAACAATAAAGTAATATTTTATAATCGAAATGAGCAGACGGTAGATTATTACAGCAAAGATCAATCAGAGGTATTATACAGTAAGTAGTAATGATACAACTTTGTCATTTACTTTATTGGCTTGATAATGAAATGCTCAAATCTTTTCTTTTTGGGTGGGATGTTTTCCTTGAGGGGCGTCCTGTCAGTGGGGCTTGACGTGAGCTGAAATCTGATAAAAAATTGCTAATTAGATCGAATTTTAAGAATTTTATTATAATATATTACTATACATGGGCACACATGAGTGTCTTGTCGACAAATGAATGGTTTGTGCCAGGTAATCATTTTCCATCTCCTCTCCATCAGTACGGGCCCTTTCACATCCCAGAGAACGCTCCAGTGGGCACCACAGTAACAGCTGTGCTGGCAGGGGATGCAGATGTTCGAGGAGGAGACAGCTGGCAGGTGGACTACCATTTAGAGTCTGGAAATGAGGAGGAGGTCTTTACATTAGTGACAGACAAGCAGACCAATGAGGTCTCACTCATCCTTTCAAAGGTAAACAACACAAACCATCCTGCAACCTCTGTACACACACATTTGAACACCTTATTGATTACTTACCACGTATGCCAAGATCAGCCAAAAGAAACTGATTTAGATCAGAAAATCCAAATTAAACTGATATGTTAATTGTTTTCTTTATCCTGTTTAGGGTATGAGAGAGCACAAACACATTTCTCCTCTCAGGAGCACAAATATTAATGTCAAGGACAATTTTTGGCATGATGGCCTGTATCTGACCTTGGTGTCTGTGCAGTCCTAAGAGATCATTCAGTAGCTGGCCGTGTCAAAATAGCAGTCACATTTAACTCAAGACATTTTTACGAGGACATGATTTTAATATCACAGTGTGTGCATGTGAGGCACCGACAGAAAGGTTGGAAAAGAATATTCCAATACGTCAATACTTCAGTCCCACATGCCTCAAATAAAAAAAGAGTCCAGATGACAATGGAATGTTCTAGCCCAATAATCTCTCCTGTCCCCGGGGCGCATCACCCTTCGCCTGCCTCGTATAATCCAGCAGGGCGTTTTAGGGATGCGTGGGGGAATGATTGTGTGTTTATCTATGCGTGTGTGTGTGTGTGTGTGTGTGTATACTCTAATGGTCTTCTCTCTGTAAGTGGGCCAGGCAGGGGACAGTCTATTATTTTCAACCTCTCTGTAGGAGCTGACGAACATGATTGAACAGTGAGCTGCACACACTCCGCTGAGATAAAGCAGGAGATGTCAAAAAGCTAAAAATGAATCTTGTATTATTTCAGATTAACACACAAGGACTTCTGTCTTTTAGAAATTATATTATACAGATTAAATTCTTCTTCTCTTTGAGCAGCTGTGTTTAAAGCTCATGTATTGACCTTGTAAGATATCACTGTTACTAACTTTGTATCAGTAGTTTATTTATCTTACTTTAGTGAAAATTAAAGCTTAAATTCTTCACAAGTAGAGCCCCGGTGGATTAAAATGCACTTGAGCAAATCCTCTAATTCATTGCGTTACAGTGTGAGGTCAGTCCCAGAAGGCAGACACATTTCATTATTAGAAATTACACACTGCTCACAGCCCAAGTGAATAATTAGATTGTGTGAGCAGACACTAATGGCAGTTTACCACAGAGGCTAGAGGCTGCCGATTGAGGTAAATGTATAATGAACCTGGGGAAGTGAGGGGAATCTAATCAGGATGAAGAGAACAGGAAATATTAGACATTACGTCAAATGTAAAACCATTCTGTTAAAGAAAAAAATGAAATAAGTGAATTGGACCATGTTGTAACAGTTCAATTAATCATAGTAAACCAAAAAAATAAATATTCCAGCGCACACCAGGATACTAGGCTTGACACAAATTTATTAATAGATCACATTAAGGAGCGAACTACGCGTTTCGCATCAGACTCGCTCTGTGTTTAATTGCCATCAGGTGTGCCCTTAAATAATCAGGTTCTGATTCAATTAATCATGTCAATGAATCCAAAGTTATCAGCAAATAAATCTTTAATACATATTCATCCACTACTAACTAAATGTGTGAGTCATCAGTTTAAAGTGCAAATCCTGTAATGTAAGAAAATGTAATTATGTACAATTATGTAATTATATGAGAATGATATAACTTTATTCACATAAATGGGATATTTATCACAAAGAGATTTGTTTTATTCTTCATTTTAACTTTAATATTGTATAATAATGCAGTGAGTGTAGAAACAGAATTTATAACAAGCAAGCAGCACAGGACAAGTTGTGTTTTGTAAGAAGACATGTAAGGAAAGGGGATTCAACAAACAAAATGGTTTCTTGAGTTTGTGAATTTAACTGGGATGAATTGCCAAGTATCTTCTCACCACAGAGAACAATAGCAAGACTGGAGATATTCGATATCATAGATGAACATATCTAGAAATAGGATTATTCAGTATCATTAGGAGGCTAAAATGTTTTTATGAACAGAAAAGTCTCATTTAAAAGGAAGTCGAAGTGTAGAATGGCACCAGTGTGAATAATGTATCTCATGTAATGGTACAGTTATTTAAAGCAGCTATAATTAATATTTTTGTATTAACAATGAGTTAAATGGCTATACGTATGTGAAAGGAGTCACTTGTAGCGACAAACCCACAGAGAATTATCACCAGACCTTGCAGTTCCCATACACTGCCACCCACTGGCCAGCCAAACTACTTGAAAAATGCATGTTTAAACAAAATGAAGTTTTAATAAAACAAGTAATAAAACACTTAGGAAAAAAATCCTGACTGAGGTTGTCATAATTCATGCATTAAAGGGTTAACTCATATTTTCGGGTAAAAGATATCCAGAATAAAGTAGTATCATCATGTGAAGACTTTGAGTAATATAATGGTTCAGATGACTGACTATAGCCTTGAGGGAGTCCATGTTCTGGTGCACTGATAGCACACTGAGTAGTTTGATGTGTCACTTCCAGTCAACAGCAGTACGCATGCACCCTCCAAGGTCTGCTTCTTCTCCCTGGCAACAGAGACGCACTCAGCCAGAGCAGCATGATGTCAGGCGACGCTGGTTTAATAATGTCTGGTTTCATGGGCAGACAGAACACATTTAAGGGTGAAACCTGACAGCAAACACAAGCTTCAGGGCAGGATTCAGAAGATTACATTAAAATAATCAAACATCTGTGCCTTCAGTTGGATTCTTTCAAAATCTGTGAAATCTTCAAATGTATGACAAGTATTCAAATCACTCATTGCACTGTAAACTCATAACTGCAGTTAATATTTCCATACCCCCACTATGAAACTACATTTTTAATCCCTCAAACAAACAGGTTGCAGTTACTATTTTTAGTGTCCAGATTACAGTAATCCTATCACTTGATATCTACTACTCCCAATTTTGCTGCAAAACGTTGGACCTAAATGTCATACATACTGTACATCCCAGACCACAAGTAAAAGTGTTAAAGTTTATGGATATATTTATTTGTTTATCTGTGATTTTACACTCTTTTACAACGAAGAATTTATATATTGAATACCCTGCAATGTCAACATAATTTCATATATGTTTTATGGTCATAAATATCTACTTAACAATGTATCCAGCTTACACAGGGGTATTTATTGCATTGTAACATAGTAGTTGCTCTCAGTGCATCATCATGGAAAATGTTTAATTACACACTGTGTTCGTGACACAGTGAATCAATTGACTCAATTCCCTTTGACCATTGTTTGGTTCATATTGGAAATACAGCAAAACTCTGCCAGCAAATCCAGTTTCCTTGGAAGTGAGATAAGGGGACTAGACACAGGGGACTGTACTGTGTCCCTCTCCTGCTGGAAAGTAATTTCCCACTTAACTTTTGTGGTATCTAGCAATGTAGATAGCTTGGTTTTATGCATTCAGTGAAAAACAGTGCCCTGGTTACTGTGGATGTCACTGTCAAGAGTTTTCATTGAGAATTATTTTCTACCAAAGACAAAGTATAGTAACTAACCAGGATAATCAAGATATTCTCTGGAAAGGCACACTGCAGTTGGCCTTTTTTTTTTAAAAAAACGTCTATTGTATTGGGGTCTTAAAATGTCAGCAAAATTATGTCAATAGGTTTCAGGGAGAAAAATGTTTTCTGCAATTTGGGTGAACTGGCCCTTTAATGCAATTCCCACATTTTGTGGCATTATTTTTATACATTGCACATCATTTATATCTCATCATTTACAAGATCAACAAAACTCTGTAAACACTGAAGGATTAACACTATTCAGAATCAGAAGTACTTCATTGATCCCCGAGGGGAACATTTTTAGGAATATTTGTCCCTGTATCCCCCTGTGTGTGTGTGTGTGTGTGTGTGCATGTAATTTCATGTGCATATGTATGTTTTCACAGGTCTTGGACTTTGAGCGTGAGAGTGAGTACATCCTCGTGCTCAGTGCTCAGAACCCAGTGGCTCTGGTCCGTGGCCGATACGGACCTGCATCCACAGCAACAGTCTCCATCTATGTTGACGATGTGAATGAAGGTCCAATCCTGTCTCAAAGCCATTATGAGGTGACTGTCAGAGAGGGCGAAGAACCAGGACGGGTTATCGCCACCATCCGAGGTTACGACCCTGATTCTCACCCAATCAGGTAAGCCTAAGAACTGATGAATGCTGTAGAAATAATCATCTACTTCACCAATTCAGGAAGACAGAGGCATGAAATATCACAGTTCTAATTTTACAGACTGGCACGTGTTTTTATGCAGATATTCTCTTCAAGGGGACACCAAGAAATACTTTTCAATAGGGAAGTATTCTGGTGAACTAAAGACTGTGCAGGCCCTGGACAGAGAGGAGAACAGCACGTATACCATGGAGGTCATTGCAGTGGATGGACGTAAGATCACTTTCATCATTTCTTAAAAGTAAAAATATTAATAATATGATTTGATCTGTGGATTTCTATACACATTCGCTTAAATGTGACAGTCACTGGACCAAATTTATTTATCTTTCTATTGAATAATGTTTATCTTTAACTTTGCACATCCTGCTAATAAGTAACAGAACACCAATAAAAAAAAGTGCACATGCCTGCACTTATTTACATACTGTCCACACAAATCTATACAGACAAACAAAGAGTCTAAAGAATACAGATGTAGAAGAAGAGACAAAGTTGCAGGAGAATGAGCTCAAGAGAAAGCAGTGTGAATGCAAGTCAACAGAAAACAAGGTGAAGAATGTTGTTGCAATGTACTGAACTGGTGTATCATCATCCAGAAACAACAATACAATACAACATTCAGATCTAGGCAATGAAGCGTCAGCATCTCATTACATCTTCACATCTCTTTTGTTCCTCTTAGGAAACTCTTCCTTATCTGCATCCACCCTGGTGACCGTACAAATCCTGGATGTGAATGACAACAGTCCAGTGCTGGTCGGAGACTATTCCTGGAAGTACCTGTGTACGCCTCGCTGGGAGGACCAAGCTCTGGTGCTGGCCTCACGGGACAGTGACGGGCCACAACATGGAGGACGACTCAACTTCTCCCTGCGCAGTGATGCCACAGTCCGACGTAACTGGAAGCTAACACCTATTAATGGTGAGGTGAACGCAGACTAGGTGAACCCAGTCTACCCACAGCACACAGTATAAGTCTTGTGATTCACGGTGAAAAGAGAGGACAGTCAGGTAAGGTCACATTGTTAGCATTGTTGGGAGAAGGTACTTTTCTAATTTAATCAATTAATTTTTTTATTGATTATCAAAGTAGACACATTTATAATAAAGGTGTTTCAATTATCATTTGTTTTTTAAGTCAGGTGTTTCAGTTATGCCCAAGTACTGTGGTCTGATTCTGGGTGCCAACATGGTCTCAAAGCCAGCCAGAGTGCTGCTAAATGGATTAATGCTAAATGTCATTTTCAGCCCAAATCAGCCCACAAATCCTAAACAAATCCAGTGACCATATACAGTGTGGCCCAGAGCTGGCTTACATTTGGTCCTCAAACGCTGCAAGACAGCAAGTTGTGCTGACACTTGATCTGGGTTACCAATCATTTCAGCCTCAGACTGGAGCCATCACAATTACTAATATGGACAAATGTATACATCACGCCGTAGTTTGAGATGGTTTAAGATGGCTATGTGAATGTTGTGTCATCTAATATGGTCCAAGTAAACTGCCAAGTCCACTTTGCTAAGAATCAGCCTGCTTTTGCATAATGTAAAGAGTAAGAAAGTTAATTTATTGAATAGGACAGGTTGTTGTCATCCAGCCACAAGGCCATGCAGTGTGACACTGCTGATGAATAGATTTTTAAATACAGCCAGTAGACACTGAGTTGGCCACAGTGTGCTAAATGTTTTGAGTTACTTTGACGTATATGAATTAAAATAGGGGACATGTCATCCATGAGTACAGAGAGTCAAAAAAACAGAGTGATCTGGCCCTGAAGATGTGCAAATTGCCCTGTTCTATTTTCTTCCTGCATAAATTCTTCAGTCCTATCTCAGTGTAATTATCCTTTTTTTGTAGTTATAAACTGCTAGTGTTGGGCGCAATGAATGCAAACTATTTACTGCTATGACGTCTGTCATTAAATCATTCAAACAGTTCAACCACTTCCCTCTCAGGTTTTTTTTTTTATCTCCCTCTTTCACTCTGTTCCTGTTGGTATTGATTGAGCCCAGCTGTAATGATATCTTCTGTGTAATTTCTTTGGCGTCACCGCTGGGTTCCTGCCAGCTAAAGGCTAAAAAAAGGAATCTCCCAGAATGCTTTGCACCTGGTCGCAACCAGTAATGGTTGTACCAATAATGTGTACTTGTGCCAGTATAATGTCTCCTGTAGAGTTGCACAGTTTGCTTGACACAACCACAACCTCTCATGAAAAGAACACTTGTGTGCATGCACGTGTGTGTGTGTGTGTGTGTGTGTGTGTGTGTGTGTGTGTGTGTGTGTGTGTCATGGCCATTCATCTCAAGTCTTTCAGAGACTCCCAAATGTACCATTTTCAAATAACTGACAGCTCTTTTCAGTTCTTTTCAAAGCAGAAATTCAAGTAATGAGGCACTCTTATTCCACTTACGTCCACTCTTGATGGCTTTTCATAGCAGTAAGAAGATACATGTGATATTTAATAGCATTGTAATGTAAAAATACTTTTTGGTATCACAATTATCCCAAATAGTTCTGGGTAGGTAGGTGGTCATAGATCCAACTTGCAAAAATGTCACATCAGAAGCGAAGCAGTGCAGAAAGAGGATAAAGACATTAACAGCTTCTATAGAAGTGCTGCAGAACTCATGTTTTCCTGACTGACAAATAGAACATGAAGGGGAATGATGGTGAGGGGCAAGCGTGGAGTTTAAGGCCCTCAGATAAGGGTTCAAACAGCTTGATAAAACACTTCTCTTTACAAGACAGGGCTTTTACGTCATGCAGCCAGGCGTGTATTTTAGACTGATTTACAGAGATTAGATAAAGTCACACACTCCAGACCTCTCCATACACAGCTCCATCAGTCTCTCTCATTCTGTGTGTTGTGTAGTTATTCAGTTGTATGGATGTATTGTTGCTTGATCTTTGTTCCTTTGGTGGTAGAAATTGTAAAATATTGTAAAGCTGCATGTGATGATCTTTTCATAGTAAAATATTGACGTGTACCAGTGCTGCAGTTGACTCCTATAGGATGTACAACGCATTTAGCTTAAATTAACTCCTTTTCAGAATTGACTTTTCTGATCTGTGATGTACACTGTAGTGCGCTGATACTCAATTGTAGAGCTGCATAGGAAGTGATGCTTTTTTTCTTATGAGAAGAAATTATGAAAACAATGTTGTGTACCATTGCATGTGTTTCTTGATCCACCAAATACAAGTACAAGGCATCACACACTTTCTCATCAAAAGTACAAGACTGCTGTTGTGGATTTGGACCTTTTGTTCAGAGTGCTGCTACTGTGTCAAGTTATCACACTGAGCTTTGATGATAAGTGAACCGTTACCTCATATTTCAAGTAAAAAGAGAAAATGCTTTTGTCTAATGTGTAATTTTATAACAAAAAATGTATTAAATGTTTTTGTAATTTTCTTAACCAACAAATACATTTTTTTGTCCTTCAGATACTCACACCAACCTTTCCTTAAACATCCCGTACCTGGCCCCTGAGGTCTACACTGTGCCCTTCACCATCTCTGACAGCAGCTCTCCTCCCAGGAGCACCTTCATAAACTTGCCAGGTAATGCTGACTGAGCTAAAATGAGCACAGGGAGGTTATGGGACAGGAGCATAGGAACAATCAATAGAGATCAACTCCTGTGTGCCAGCTTGTCCTAGCACTGTTCTTGTTTAATAATGATGTAATGGGGCTTTACAAATGATTTTTCCACGCTTGTGATTACACAGCTCTCTTAAGACTGTGTTCTGCCCAGTACAGCCTGCTGGCACCTTATATACATAACACATAACTTCTCATACAAGGTACAAGGTCATTTATTTATAATTGTTTTCCCTTGCCTGAGGTTTTTGCAGTTAAATTAGTTTAACTTCTTACAAAAAAGTCACATGTGCAGCATATGTGAAAATGGCATTTTGTGTTGTCTTCTATATGAAATTCAGATTTAATATATGGTATATAACAAATATAGTCATATGTATGGGCAGGTAAAAATGTGCCTTTCACCTGTCACTGTACAGAGTTTATATGAATTATTTTCTGAACTCCCCAAATAAATCTTCCAGTAATTATAAGTTGAGCAGTGTTTTTGGTTGGAGTAAAAGTGTTTAAAAACTTAAATTGTTTTGAAGAATCAGGGCACCAAACATCAATCCTAAACACAACACAATTTATTTCAATGAGTTATGTTTCCTGTTTAGTCAGAACTACTCTGTTGTGTGATGTTAAAAAAGGCCGGATCTGTGAGTTGTTTTTGGTTTCCCTTTTTCCTCTCTTGTTAGTGACGGTGTGTCCCTGCAACGTCAGAGGGAACTGCAAAATGGCTGCCAAGCAGCTGCAGGGCATGCCAACTATTCAGTCTGCAGTGGGCATTCTGCTTGGCACCTTTGTAGTCATAGGTAAGCAGAGAGGCTGACAAAAACAGTTTTAATGCCACTGTAACATATCATAAACATATGTGCAATTGAGAATGCATTATACGCTCCATTACAAGCTTTACTAAAATTGTATTTGGTGCAGGGACATTGTACTGGATATATTTTTCAAGGCTTCATGATACTGTGCCTATATTCCCTATATTTTACAGACAAATAAGCAATAACATAGTGATGGTGTTGAATATCTCAGTGTTTTTTTGTTGTTTTTTTTTATTTCAGGAACTATCCTCATTGTTGTATTTGTGAGACTCTCCTACCAGAACCCCAAACGGCCAAGCAAAACTAACCAGGAGAGAGTTCCCCTGAAGATTTCAATCAATTAGGATGATACTGTATTATCTGTCCTGCTTACTGCCCTGGCCAACTGGACCAATGTAACAATGTTGTTTTCAGGGCACTGAATTCATTAAGTGACCGTGAATGTCTAAAAATGAATGTATATTTCAGTTATTGGATCAAAGTTCAGATGTACACTAGCCTCAAAGCAAAATTACATGATACGTTAGATTAGTCAAGATGTCTAATGTGTGGTAAGTGCTTAGGCCTGTGCCTCGGACATGATGTTGACTTGTGTTTTAAGTTTGTCATTTTTTATTGCTATAAACCTGTTAATTTGTTCCAAAATGGTGCATATTTACTACAACAGAGTATCAGGGAAATGGTTAGGGGAAAATATTGAGAGATTTCGGGAATAAATTCATAATATTACAAGAAAAAGTCGCTATATTTCAAGAATCAAGTTGTAATTTTACGAGAAGTTATAATCTTTGAGAAAAAAGTTGTCATAATTCGAGTTTCAAGTCATAACTTTAAAAAAGCTGACTTCTTTTATGTACATTTGACTTTTTATTCTAGAAATATTGCGACTTTATTCTCAACATTTTTTTCTTCCTCTAACCTCGGCCCCAATACTCCATTGTAATTTACACTGCATGTACCTGTTATTCATTTATGTTAAACACATCTGGTCATTGAACTATGATGCTATCACCTTGATTCCTAATTATGATAAATTGTTACAAAAAGATTGTTGTAAAACCATAAATCAAAAGAAACATGCCTGTAAATGCTGAGATGTAGTTTAATCTAATTTAACACGACAGAATTAAAACATGTTGCAAGCACCATAACTGCATAATTTCATTTAGCTTCAAATTTTCACATATATACTTTCGGGCTATTGATTCCATCCAGATATAACTGTATATAAGCTGCACTTTAATTCTGAGCCTTTCATACCTGTAGCAATGGAATTGGTCATCATTCATTCACTGCATGAAATCTTTTCTTTTCTACCTGCTAGCTTCCACATTATAAACCAAAACACTTTAATGAGACAGCCTTAAATCATCCTGTGTTTGTAACTGCATTAGCAGCATGCTCCAGTCTCTGTAATTAAGGCTCTATAAATGCTGACCCAGACAACCTAACAGGCAAGCAAAGCTATATTCAGACCAAAGTGTTGCTATGAATAGCTCAACAATTGAAGGTCCACTGAATGACACTCTCCCAGCAGTGTCCAACGAACCAATGACCTCTTATTCATTCAAAAGACAAAGCTTTACAAATTTATAAGATGCTACATACTCATCCATTAGCCTGCTCTGACAAAAGTTTAATTAATTTTGGATAATTGTTCCTCTCACAGACACCATTTTTGAAACTAATGAGCCTAAAAGCTAAAATTTGGTTGAAACTTCTACACAGACAGATACAGATAATTTTTGTCACCAACCCTTTGCTTTAGAATTGAAATGAATCCAACTTTTAAAGTTCAACAAATTTAATATTCTTTGTGAAAAGCTTAGAGATTTTTGGTTCCCCCAGTCGCAGTGACAAACTCACTGAGAATTATACAGAACTGATCTATAATAAAGCGACTGTACACTACATTTCCAGCATGAGTGGGAAAACAGAAAGTTAGCAACTAGCTAGTGAGGAGAGTCAATAAAGTAGCAGGATAAAGACCTAGATGTTTTTCACAGGAGTTGGTGGAGACCAAACCAGAGCTAAAAGACAATTGAATATTCATCAAGTGGCCAGACATAATTCCAATGGGATGATAATGTTGCTCCATGTCTGCTGGATGTAACTGTTTGCTAACACATTGTCCATAACAACTTGATAAGATGATTACATGACAAGACTGTGTCTGTTAGCATTTTTACAGTCCTTCTGTCTTGCATTGCCCCAAAATGTATCAATGCAGCTTAGTATGACAGCCCTTTAACTGTGACTAACATAACATAACACTGCATTAACATAAACCCAACCCTAACTCTGACACTGGCAGTTCTTTGATCCTAAATCCTTTTGACTTGTCAAAGTAGGAAAAGCACAGATGTTACTAATAACATTAACTTTGGCTCTGTTCTATTCAAGCCAGCATGAACAATACCATGACCATGAAACTGAAGCAGCTAAATGGAACTCAGTATCATTAATTATCATTAACACCTGTGCTTTTCCTACTGTGACATGTCAACCTGTATTCCATGAAAAAGGCTTATTAACCCAAATTAAATATCTACAGACAGCTATATACATATTATGAGTCACTATCACCAGGGCAGCACAATGTGTAAGGTACCACATTGTGGTATCAGTAATAGACCAACCCAAGTATTTTCTTCACAATTGATAGCATAGAATGAACAGTATTAAGGCATTTTAAAAAATAAAGTAAAGAGTAAAGAATCACAGAGTGGAAATGATGATGACGTACACACTTACACAGAAGCGGCCTCATCTGTGTGAAGGTTAGCAGCTGTATTTTTTTATCTCCCAGGTTAGAGTTAGTAGATTCTTGTGGAATGGAAATAACCACATTTTCAGCTGCTCATCATCTGTACCGGTCCAGCAGGCATGAAATGAAGGAAAAAATATGGCAACAATGAAGCAGAAATTAGATGGCAAATCTAAAAATAACCACATTTACATATTCACCATTACAAAAACATTCAGACAAACATTTTCAATGTGCAATGACTCACAAAATATACAGACAATGCTGCTAATAGCCTACGCACCCACTGCCCGTTTATATGAAACTATTTATATCTCAGGCTAACTGTTCCAATCAAAGCACAACATAGCTCCAAGTAAAACAAAAGTACACTGAAGAGGACCCTGAGGGAGAGGAGAGAGCAGAAGGGAAGGGATTAGCTTGTGACTTGGGTCAAGCATTACATCTGGGAGGTAATGAGCCTCCAACTTTAGCCTTGATATGTCTCAACAGATCGTCCAAGGACAAGGATGGTTCAGCCAGCTTGGGGTGCAAGGCCACAGAGAGAAATGGGGGTGAGATTTCCAATCACTTCAACTAGCTTGGGAAATGAGAGATAATTCACCACATATGGATGGACACTCAGGGACAGGAACAGTGGAGCAGTGGCCGGTTTTCCCCAAGAGGCCAGCTGGTTTTCCATTGCGCTGTTACCGGCACAGACGAGTGTTTTTCCTAAGTCCCTCCTCCCTCTGAGTTTCCCCGCAGCTACAGCTATTTGAAGCTCATTCTAAGATCATGTAGTTTCACTTTGGCTCTAAACTTGACAGTTTTCCCAACTGTAGCTGGTAGAGGCTTGCTGTGTAGACATTTCTGATAAGTCTTCCATTAATATAAATACTAGTAACCACTAGTAATAGTAATTTTTCCACCTGAATCTCGCTTAACCATTGATGCAGCTACAATATGCATATGTATAATCAATATTTTATATTAACATGGATCACATGATTACTTGTATGAAAAGGGGTTGTTCATACTGATAAACCCACAAATAATTATCACCTCTGCAATTCCCCTGTGTTTTAGCATCTTTCAGCTCATTGTTTTGGTTTTCTGTCCCGCAACTTTACTGTTTTGGTTCACTCTCACTGCTTTCATCAGCATCATTTAAGTAAACAGCTGTTTACAATGAAAAGTCTCAAAAAACAACTGTATAGTACCTGCCCAGCACCAAACAATTTACAGACAAAGTTAACAACTAGCTGGTGGACCATTTAGCTACTAAAGACTGTGGTATTTCCTTCAGGGGTTAGTTAGACCAAAAACAGAGCTAAAAGGAGAGTGAATACTGGACTCACATGAGGTGGACACAAATAAGACTCCAAATGAATGCAAAATGTTGCTATCTGCTGGATATGTAAATTGGAAGCTATCAATTTAGCCATATCCACCTTATAAGGTGATAATATGTCCAGTGTTTACAGCTTTTTCCTGAGCAAGTGGGAAAAGGTATTCCAGGTATAAAGGAATAGTTCAACATTTTGGGAAATATGCTTATTCACTGTCTTGCCGACAGTTGATGAGAAGATTGATAGTACTCTTGTGTCTGTATGGTAAATATGAAGCTAACGGCAGCAGTGCGTTAGCTAAGCTTAGCACAAAGACTGGAAACAGGAGGAAACAGCTAGCATGTCTGTCTCCAAAGGTAACAAAATCCACATACCATACTAGCATCTCTAAAGCTCACTATTAACACATTATATCTTGTTTGTTTCCTGGTGGTCTCCACCTGGAATGGCAAGACTCGATTTTTGTATAAATTAAACAAACAAGGTATAGTGTTAATTAGTGAGCTTTAGAGCTGCTGGTGGGCAGATTGTGTTACCTTTGCACAGGGTCAGGTTAGCCGTTTCCCCCTGTTTCTAGTCTTAATGCAAAGCTAAGCTAACCAGCTGCTGGCTCCAGGTTCATATTTACTTCTCTGTCTCCAGCCACATTCCAACTTCCTCATTGCCATTCTCCATTTTACCTGCTCACCAGAGGCCCTCTGACTTTTCCATTTGTCCCAGTCATCTCACTGACTCTCCCTCCTGCTCTGCAATCACCCCTTTCCCTCCAGTCCCAGTCACCTGACCTTCCCCGCCCACTTGCTCACCTGCTTCCCATTTCCCTCAATCAGCCCAGTAGTACATATACCGGTTCATTTCCAATAGTATTCTGCCAGATCATCAAAGTTACCATATGCTTTGTACTTTGGCTTTTGAGCCACCCGACTCTGCCCCTGCCTACCTGTACCTGTCTGCGTGCCTGCCTACCAGCACCTGCCTGTAAGCCTATGTATACCCTTGCTTCAACAATAAATCATTGAACTCTACCACTCTACTGACTGCTTTGTCTGCGTTTGGGTCCAGTCCTGCATTTCTGGAGTCGTGACACTGTACAGACATGAGAGTGATATGGATCTTCTCATCAAACTCTGGGCAAGAAAGCGAATATTCCCAAAATGTCAAAATATTCATGTAACAGATAGACACCCCCAGGCCCATACTAAAAAATATCCAAAAAGTGGATCACATCATTTAGTTTTGACTTAGTGAAAAACACTTATCTGCTGCCAAATCACTTTGAAGATAGAGGAGAAATCTGCCTCCTTGGAAGGACTTCACTGCCATGATCACCATCCATAACTACCTACTACTTAAAAGTGACAATTTAATTCTTAAAGTCAGCCTAGCAAGTCCCTAAGAGCTAGATCAATAAAATAAGGCTGCAACAACTCAACTCCTCTTTGTTTTTCTATGTTCATTAGGCAGAGGTCAACTGAAGGTTAAATAGCAAAAAATGAGTCCCTACATCTCTTTTGCAGTATTAGAAACTGTCCTGATATGATGCATATTTAACCAGTTTGAGTATATCCATCTCTTGTGGGTTTGAGAGAGTTTAGGCACGAAATCCAATTTGTTTTTGAAGTGATACGGATCTACTCAGAGGCTGAGGAATACGTCTCTATGAGAGACCAGTTCATTGTTCATTTGAGTGATTTCTCGTATCTCCATACATTAGAAGTGTAGAGCTTAGGTACAGATTCATATACAGTGCTCATTTGCATTTTGATTGCAATATGTTTGATTACATTTCATCTGGAAGCAAACACCTTTTTATCATCTCATTTAACACCACTGATTGCATTCAGAGCCTGCAGGCTTTCATTTGAATATCTGTGCAATAAAAGCTCCCTCCAACAAAGCTAGAGGAGCATATAGGACGTCTGCTTCCTGTTAATATTGTACTAATGGAAACTTAAATCTTAAAAGGTTAAAAACATGAATGTTCTCCCTTTGAAATGACCTCAAGAAATGCTGCAATAAATGGCAACTAACTTGCTCTTTCAGTATATTATGTTTGACTAATATAAATTGCCAGCAATTACTGGCAGTTGAGAAAGGTCAGAGGCTGTTAGGTTTTTCCATTTGCACGATAAATTGATTCACTGACAGGAACGGTGCTGCATAACATCGACACAACTCACTGGTGTGTTATGTTGCATAATTGTGACTGATGTGCTCCAGCTGTCCACTTTTACGGTAACCTCACTTTAACAGTCGATCTGGCAGTAACTTTGAGTGGAGTTGACTTGTGATTGTAGGGGGCTGCAAGGCTGTCTTGTTTCAAACTGTCACTGGCAGCGTGAGAAGCTGTTAATCCTGTTTGCTCCAGCTGTGGTGGAATGTAAATAAGTACTTTTATTCAAGTACTGTACTTAAGTGCAAATTTGAGGTACTTGTACTTTATATTCTACTCCACAACAATTCAGAGGGAAACATTGTACTTTTTTACTCCACTACATTTATTTGACAGCTTATAGTTACTAGTTACTTTACAAATTAAGATTTTACATGCAAAACATGTGATGAGCTTATAAAATATGATGCATTGTGATGCATAGCTCCACTTTGACCAGCTACAATGGTAAAATACTACTTACACATTAATGCAATCACCAATAATAACAATCCAATATAAAATAAAAATAAAATATAATGTAACACTTTCAGCTGCAAATTTTCTGCATTGTGACTACTTTTACTTATGATAGTACATTTTTCTAATAAGACTTACATACTTTTACTTAAGTGACATTTTTAATGCAGTTATTTTTCTATTGCAGTATTCCTGTTTTTACTTAGGTAAAGGATCTGAATACTTCCTCCACCGCTGTGCTCCAGACTTAAAACAAAAGCAGATTCTTAACTTATTTACATTCTCAATCTCATATGTTAAACTTTTGCGTTACTGTTATAACTTCATCCAGATCTTAGTATTCATTTAGTTTTTTCCTCTGCCATCTACTAACTCTCGTCATTCCAGATCCAGCCACTCCATCTTGCCCTGCAATAACCTGTTTCCCACCATTCCCCTTACCTGATCTTACTTACACACTCCCATTTCCCTAATCACCCTGGCAATATATAAACCATTTCTTCTCCACTCATTCCCGACAGATTTTTTAGTTTGCATCTGCCTAGCTTTCCAGCCTTAGTTTTTGCCTGCCTGATTCTGCCTGCTGACCCATTACCTGACCATCGGATTTATGATTATCTACCTGACCCCCATCTGATTAAGTTTGGCTGTTTTTGACCTCAGTAAACGTGTACTCTTATCTTACTCTGACTGTCGTAGTGCCGTGGTTTTGGGTTCAAACTTGTCTGAGCTGTTACAGTTACATGCTCTATTGAAACAGAATCACTTGTAAAAAGCATATAACTAATGTTTACAGCAGTACAACCACCAAATAAAGAGGATGAGGGTTTTTGTGTGCAGCAGAATTGCTCATTGAGACACATGAGAATTAAAATGTTTACAAGAAAGCGAAAGAGAAGGGGTCATAGGTCTGTCTTCTATTTTCTATAATTCATTTAATACAGTAATTTGATGTTCTGAACAGGAAAACAGTTTAAACTGCTTGTCACATGAAATGGACATTTGACAGAGTATGTGCGTCACTCCTGCTATTTATGGCTTTTCAGAGACTGTAATCACTCTTACATTTCAGACTATTAAGACAGGAAGCTGGAAATCAACAATTTAATTCAAGAAGCAGCTGGAATATACGCACATGAAAGCAAACCAGACCTAACTGTCAAAATGCTGCCCTTGCCCTCTAACATATGGGGTTTCGAATGTGTTCAGTGGTAGATCAGCAGCATAGTCAATTATGACTATGAGAATTTTTATTTGTGCCTTGCTTGATTAGATTTCTTCATAAAGTCATGAGGGATTAGGCGTTCACACAAACATCAGTGTATAAATGAGATATTTTGTTAAAACATATATTTAGATTAATCTGATTTGTTCCTCTTCATTTCTTCCAAAATATCTTATTTGTTTTGTCTAATAATTTCATTTATTTAAACTCAAACTATTATTGAGTGGACAATTCAACTAAATTTTAACATCTGCCTCCCCAACCACTCAGACAATTAACATAACATGACAATAGAACAACAGAAACATCACTGACTAATAAACGCAGAATGCTGTATTTATTGCTTAATCAACCATCATCAGCAATCATATACTGTATAATGTAGAATTGTGAATATAAAGGTGCTTAAAGGATAAGACTGACAATATGCTATATTTATATTTTCAACAAATCCCATGAAAAGACCAAAACCAACAGCCTGTTCCAGTCTGTGACAATAAGAAATATAATATATAGAATATCACCAGGTTTATCCTTTAATTCATCAAATACAACCCAATTAATCAAACTGCAGGACAACAGAAAAACACATTATGTATGATAATTACTATAAAATATATTACACATAGCATTTGTGGAAAATGCCATGTGAGAGTGATAGAGGCACTGAGCAAAGTGTGCTGGAGAGGACCATGAAAGAGAGGATCAGGGTTCAGGACAAAAGGGTGCTAAATGATACAATATCCAGAAGGGGCTGATGAAAGCATCATGAAAACTATTCTGTAGCACTACACACGCTGTACATCACAGCACATGTAACAGCTAATCAGTCTGACATGAGAAAAAAAACAAAGGAGATGAAGATGACACCCACAATATGCTTTCTTATCATCATCTTCTTTAATTCTTTTTAAACATATTTCCTCTATTTTATTACCCATCAACCCGTTTCTATGGTAACAAGAGGCTTTTGTGTATCTTTTCACTTGGGCATAATTGCATTCCACTTATGTATGATTTTAACGTAACTTGTTGCTGAATATTCACCAACATTCATAAGGAATACTGTACCTTTAATTTAAAAAACAATCAGTAGCTGTTGTGGAGCTTTCTAGCCTACCACATGATCTTCATCAGCAGATGGAGTCCAGCTGCCGTGGAACTGTAGATTTTCAAATTTTAACTTAAAACTTTGAGGTCTTCTTGTCCATGTTGGCTTAAAATTTGAGTTTTAAAGTTAATTCTTGATCTTGGAAACAGTTCACAAAGCAATCTCACCTCAAGATCCATTTAGTCCATATAGATCCTCAGTGATTTTAACCTTTAGGAGGAAATGGTCATCATCACATAAAAATACTTGTTTAGTCATTTTTTATTTGTTATAAGGAGGAAAGTTGCTATTGAGCATCCACAGACCTACATCTCCTGCAGCAGAAACGGCAAATTAGCAGCCAAACAATTACATGAAAATGTTCCAGTCATTCATTCCTCTCAGACTCACTCATCCCACACACATCATCCACAAGCACTGACACGTCTCAATCTTGGCACAAGCATTTGCATGATTGCACTCCTTAGACTCAACACAGATCAATGCAAGGTTCAATAAGGGACTATAAATAGAAATGATGACCACCTTTTCATTGTACGGTTAAAATGATCATTTCATGGAGACACTGAAAGAGCAACAGGCACTCGAACATTAAGACATGGCAGCCCCCACATTTGGAAGCTCTAAGGCTTTAGTGTAACAATGCTTTAGTCTTGAGAGGAGAGAAACAAGCCCCCACACACAGACACAGATGCAGACACACATACACACAGTCCACCTACACCATCTCTGTTCATTGTGAATGTGGCCTCTGCCATCAGTCATGAACTGAACCTTGAGTGGGATGAGACCTGCTGTCCCTGTGTGGGCTAACTTGCTCTGAAATAGTCTCAACCAAACACATGAGAGATGGGTTAGAAGGAGAGAGGAAGAAGAGAAAAGGTTGGGGAGGAGTAGTAACACACTCAATTTTTCCATGAAGGTCCTATGACCGTCTCCTCAGAGTTTCCTTTAATGTGAAGTGCACAGGGCTAATTGATCCCTGACTCCCAAAAGAGTTAGACTTTTAGCAGTTTTAATCTAATCTATCCAGTCACAGCTCTTAGAGTGCTGCATCACAATTGCACTTATTCACATTTAGATACTGTATATAGCATTGCTGTTTGATCGGTCACTGTATACTGTACAGTTCGTCCGTATGTAGTGTGTTTCCAGGTGCCTCTGAAAGACATGTTTGTTCAGCAGATTACTTAAGCTCTCAAGATCTTAAGCTCTCCATATCACCCCTCACTCGTTTTTTTTATTATCTTGAAACAACAAAATAAAACCTGTCAGGGAAGCAACATATAATCAAATCAAGTACACATATTCCTTAGGATATACTACACAAATACACAAAAACAAATTCCATGCCCATCATCCCACCCACCCAACCCAAAACAAGAGGGAGCCTGGAAAAAACTCCTCCCTAAAAAATACAGAAACAACATGAAGATATACAAGAGAACCACAACATGCTTATTAAGCTCAATAAGCCCAGTCTAGTCCAATAAAGATTGTTGCTGGCTATTCACAACAACAAAAAACATGCTCAAACTCATCTAAAGTTTCTTGCATTGGGATAATCTCTTGTAGGGAAAGTGATAGTAAAACTGATAGTAGTTTATCATACCACATTGATAGGGTAAGTGAATATACATCAAGCAACACATGCAGAATTGAAATGCATGAGGCATACAAAATGAACTAAGCTGTTTAGCATATTTTTAAGAGCTATCACCGAAAGTACTATTGTATTGTATCCTTTACTAATTTAATGCCATGACATTCCTCAATCTCTATTTGGACAGAAGATCAGGATCTTGTGATCAACTGACACTACCACATTAAATGGAAGTAAGTCTCAGGTTCTCCAGGTCAGAACACTTAACAACAAGCTGCAAAGACATAAAAAGACCTCTATATTAGAGCCATTGCCATGAAGATTTCTGTTTTCAGTTTGTTTTTAGCTTGGATCTGCAGGTATAGTGTGGAATGTTTGTTTCAGTTGCTTATGTGTTATATTGTGGCATTGTGTTGTACATTTTAATAGATTTTATAACTTGTCAAGTGTGTTTTGCTACCTTTCATTGCAGTCTGGTAGAAAAATGGATGGATGTATAAATGGATGAAACGATAAATACATCCATTCTCTAAACCGCCCATCCTGTTCAGGGTCACAGGAAACATGAGCCTATCCCAGCATGCATTGGGTGAGAGGGGAGGTCCATCCTGGACAGGTCACCAGTCCAACACAAGGCTACAATAAAGGCACTGAATTATAATAATATCATAATCATATTTCCTGAAAATACATCCATTCTTTCTTCTCCAAACAAAAAAACAAAAAAACATTTAATTTACCCAAATGAGATGAAGAAAGACACTGAAATACATTGAATGACTCATCTAACTACCTTGTTTTACATTTGGAATATATTGTTCCATTCACTTAAACTGCAGAGCCCCACATAGCATACAGTGTACTTCAAGTAAAACATTTTCCTTTGTACTCGCCCTGTATTCGTATGTATTTTGTCTTTGTCTTATTCTGCATTCATCTATTCCACTTTTCATATGTTGTTTGGTGATAGAAACCAAGCTTTCTGATAATGCTGTTTGGTTTTTTGAACTCCTTAATAAGATGTTATTCCCATGAACAGGGTGCATGCTGTAGCAGTAAAAGTATGAGATACTGAGGCTTTCACTGAAAAAGCAGGAGATGAGCATTTATGTACAATGAATAAAAAAGTTAAGCAAAAGACAGTGAAGCATGACCTACATTAGTCAAATAAAGCCACAGTTATAGGTCTTTCTATTTTTACAGCTCTCATGTAACAATAGTTCTTGTCATGTGATGGTTGTAATAATGCCAATCATCATTTCACAATAGTGGACATGCTTATCTGTCATCAGAAGAGAGCTCAATAAACACTAAGTGGATGGAAAGAATCTTAGGGCAAGAATCATCAAGCCGTTAACTCAGCAGCTGTTAGGCGGGTTGTTTCTGTAAGGGATGCAGGCTGGCCAGCACTGTAGGTCCACTGATTACTGTTTTTGCTTGACGGTGCTTTCCAACATCGGGCCGAGGTCTCGGCACACATGTGACCCATTGAACGGTGACTGGAAAGCTTTTCAAGTGGTGCTTTCAACACCAGGACATAAATAAAGCTAAAGATAGGGCGATGAGGCTTCACCCAGGGTTCTGGTCAGCTAAGGCTTTTTATAGACACTCTGATTTATAAAAGGCTAACAGGGACTATTTTTGACCCAGTGGGTTTGGGGGATAGGGATCTTGGAAACTTGTGACGCTTCTGGGTGCATGACTGACCCCTCTGACTTGAATGTGTTGGCGGTGGTTGGTTGTGGGAGTTGTAGCAGATAGCAGATGCGGGATGGATCACACTGGCTTGGATTGGAGACAATCCAGAGAGACAGACAGTGAGATGATCACATGGGTCTATCCCAGTCAGACCCATTAAGTTATCATATTACTCTTTAATTGGTCTGTCTGGGGATGGAATTTAAATAAAGCTTTGATTCACTCTGCTTCATTTGGATTGAAATGAAATGTATGATTTGTTTCAAGGGCCAAGTACTATATATACCTGAGGCAGCCCTCATGTTAATCCAGTGTTTCTGAGTCCATGTCCGGTTTTTAATATGATGTTCCCTTTTTACTTTGTTTGTAACAACATACCAGTATTGGCAAAGTGAAACATTTATTCTTAGCCACGCCAGAAGCATGGCTCTATGACTTGCAATGTCAGTCTATCTGTTGCTCGATTGGTCCACCACTTTTCCAGACTGAAATATCTCAAAAACTATTGGATGGATTGCCACATTTTGTACATGCATTCGTGATCCCCAGAGGATGAATCCTACTGATTTCAGTGATCCTCTGACCTTTCCTCTAGTGCCACCATGAGGTTGACATTTGTGGTTTTGAGTGAAATATCTCAACAACTCTTGGATGGACTGCTGGAAATTGGTACACACATTCAATGCTCACCTCAGGATGACTTGTAATAACTTCAGTGATCCCTTAACTTTTCCTCTAGCACCATTATCAGGTCAAAATTTTTATTTGCCCAATGCTTTGGTTTATAACCAAATACCTCCCAAAATAATGACATTCCCATCAGCCTCAGCTGTTGGCCTACTTTGTGTTCAGCATGTGAAAAGGTAAAACTAAGATGGTGAATCTGGTAAATATTACCTGCTAAACATCAGCATGTTAGCATTGTCATTGTGAGCATGGTAACATGCTAACATTAGCATTTAGCTCAGAGCATCACTGGACCTAAGTACAGCCTTACAGAGCTGCTAGCACGACTCCTGTTAGTCTTGTTAATACTTAAAAAGTCACTGAGTAGGTCACACTTGATGTCTAATGATCAACATTCAAAACAAAAGGCAGAATACTGGGACCCCTTATAAACTGAGAAGATGGCATTATGATGAGGTTTATATGGTGTGTCAGCTTGATGGTACACCATAAAAAAATCTGCAATAGTGACAAAAAGATGCCTCTAAAATGTATCATGTCAATAGTCAGTACTGGAAAATGGTTTGGTCTATTAGTAATTCACGCTAAGGAAATTACAAAAATAAAGCAAAAAACTGTCCAGCCATTTTTAACTAACGTTTATTATAATAATGGGCTTCCGTGACCACTGGTTTATATCAACTCTCATCAACCTTGACTGAAATAGCTCTGAATGTAAATCTTTGATTCTTAAGTCCACTGGAGTTAGTTTTACGTATCTACTCAGCAAGCCAAATGCATCTGACACTGATTTTAAACAGACGTGTATGAAATAAATAGGGGTTGACTGAGCCATGATGCAGCGCCGACTTTGTGTGTTGCTATAGACACCCTGTGCAAACAGTGGATGTTGGATTGACTTTAAGGGTCACCGCGTTAAGTCAGTCGACTTCCCTGAAGACCATGTGGGTGTCCATTGCCCTCTCAGAATATGTCATGGCTCAATGCTGGGTAACCCCACACTGTCAAGATCAGGTGTCAGGGGTCAGGGTGTGACTGTCATCCCTCACAAACAGTACAGACTATCAGCATCTCAATCAACATTTACTGTAGCCCAAAAATCAAATATCAAGGCCAGAGGAAGCTTTTCTGAAAAATAGTCTATAGATCAAAGCCTTTATGGTATGAGTTGACAGCCAAGTATAGAATTACAGATCATGACCTCTCTCCCATGACAGTGAAGCTCTGTTTTCTTTAATTATCATAACAGACCACCAACAGAGTGCCCAAGAGAGGGAACCTCATCTCTTCTCCTCTGCTGTGATTTATAATCCACTCTGTGAACCAAGGCCACTGCCTGACAACCTTAATGTTATTTGCTGTACAAACACAACCCATAAAAGGTGCATATTGTTTGGCAAGTTGTTATGGTTGTACCTCAAATCCGACCCTGAACCTGGGTGAAGGCCAAACATCAGGAGAGATGGGTGGTGTTGGCAGTTGGTTTGGCTGGAATAAGTTGGAGATCACAGGCCTGTCCACTGAACATCCACACACAATAGATAACATGCTGCTAAATAAAACTCCCTAATGAATACAGAAACACACACGTGTCACCAGAGGGGTCTTTAAGGGAAAGATGCTTCAGATATTTTTGCAGTATGGTTTTATTTTCTGACAGGGTGATGGCGATGGATCACTGGCTCATAGACAAGTAGGGAAGATATGAGCTGGCCAAGCGGTTGTGTTGTACATGTGCTGTTTGTATCCATGGCAACTGCACCATGGCTGTGTCCCCTGATTACAAGATAGAGTCGCTGTCCTTGACAATATTGAGAAACTTAAAATGATTTCGGAGTGGAGCGTCATGTTTTCGGCTTTACTGCTGAAACAGAAGAAGTGACTCAGTCTGCATAAACTGCGGCGTCATAAAAACTATGAGATTAGGGAGTTTGATACAGTAGTTTGGTTTAGATAAAGTAGCGATTGTGGTTTAGTGGAACATGTGGTTTGAGCCTCTGCAGCTTCAAATATATTAGGTTTTGTTCAAATTGAAGTCATTTATCAGCAAAAGTCTATTATATTTTGTAAGAATGAAATGAGATAATTAAACTTCACTTAAGTGGCTCTGTAGTCATTTAGTATTGCACCTCCATAAGGTTGAGGGATTCACAAGAGACAAATTAAAAACAGAATAGTCAAAGTCAAAGCAGCAGAGGCCATGATAGTTTATATTAGTCCTTAGTGTGGGCCAAACTCCCAAAACACTGGATCCTACACTTCCCATAATGCAAATCAATAGGATCTTATGTGAATCCCCTTCTGTCTGGTAAAGGCCTACATCTACAGCAGTGGTGGAATATAACTAAATACATTTACTCAAGTACAATTTTGAGGTATTTGTATTTTACATAAGTATTTCCATTTTATGCTAATTTATACTGTACTTCTAATCTACCATATCTCAGAAGGAAATACTGTACTTTTTACTCCATTACATTTATTAAACAGCTACAGTTACTGTGCACATTAAGTTATTAAATATAAAACCTACGACGAGCTTAAAAAATACAATGCATTGCTATAGGTTAATCAGTATCACCTAGCAATTAAAATTAGCTCCTTCTGCAACCAGCTGCAATATAAAATGCTGCTTACACATTAATGTCTCACTTATAATAAGCCAATAATATGTAGATAATGATATAACACTGACAGAAGCCTTTTTTCCCCCAGTTTTACTTTTGATACTTTGAGTACATTTTGATACTACTTGTGTACTTTTACTTAAGTAACATTTTGAATGCAGGGGTTTTACTTGTAATGTATTTTTACACTGTGGGCAATTGTGAGCAATGTTCTCAGCCTTAACAAAGCTCCTTCAGAGTCACAGAAGACATTTTTCAACTGCTCTCACAGGCTGGATATTACTCCTCCTGACTAGATAATTGACTTTGACATGCAAAATTAGTGGAGTCTCTCTCTCTCTCTCTCTCTCTCTCTCTCTCTCTCTCTCTCTCTCTCTCTCTCTCTCTCTCTCTCTCTATATATATATATATATATATATATATATATATATATATGTATTTATATAAAACATTTTAAAACATTTTCGTTGTAGACATGGGTAGACATATATGTTTGGCATAGATAAAACAATTATGGTGTAGGGCGACAAGAGGAAAGTAAAGGGTGCCTGGAGTGAGTAATGCAGTAATTCATAGTTTCTCTGTGTTCTCATCATTTAACAAACATGGAGATCATTCAGCCATTCTTTCAAAAACATAGTTCATTCTTCTGTCTGACCAGCAACTTTTTCTGTATCTGTACTTGTATTTCACAAGTTGCTCAGATGTTGCTGTGTCTGGGAGAAATCACTACAACAAGCAAGTAGATATCCTGGCGCTATAAATACATGTGACTGACTCTATTTCTGAGGCCTGACTGTAATATCTTATTACATGGCATATCGATTGTGGCTGAGGATGATGTGCCCGCTCAGGTATTCTCAGTCTCAATAAAGCTCCCTGATGCTATTTTGGAAGGATTATTTGAGAATATGTGTTAAATATACTTCGCACACACCCACTTTCGTTCTTTATTCATTAGCCTGCAAACTGTATTTTTCCACAACCATCAGCAGTTACATGGAAATTAAACCAGACGGGGTAATGCAACCTCTTGATTCAAACACAGTGGCAAGGAGGATGGACAAAGGCAAGGTCAAGTGTTACTGATAGCACAAAAAAAGAAAGAAGTGTGTCTATTTATTTTTAAATTCAGTCCTTATTCTGGTAAAAGGCAAACCAGAGTTCTCGCTGCATGTGATACAAAAGACAGTAGATGCTGCCACCTACAGGAAGACCTACACAAGCTGAACACATTGTGTAAAAGTCATAAAAACAGCATAGAAAACTGAAAATGAAATTAATGTCTGCTAAAGAAAATAAATGTCAAAATGTTAGCACAGAAAACAAGGTGCAGCAGAAAACATAAGTCCAGTATAAAAGTGCCAATAGTGTAAATGTTTCTGTTTGAACTATAATTTCATAAATGGTGTCATATTCTGTTTTATGTACATGTAAATCTGCATTCTGTGGTTTCCTTAACAACAATATTAAATTCTATGTTTAATCTATATTCCTGATGTACAGAATATTTGTTGCATCCTCACCAATTATTGATGAACTTTCTTTACCTTATCCTGATTTTTGGTGTCCAAACCTTAAGTTTGCGAAAAATTTCGTAATTTAGCCTTGATTTAAGGGTGCACTTTCCTTATCAAATCCAAATCCTAATGTGAATAAGAAACTGTTTTTCAAAATAAATCACATTAGCATATTTATTCAATGAAGGTTGTTCATTTGTGTATTTCTTTGTGTGTCTCTGGATAAACAGAGGGGTTTCTCCCACATTATCTTGTTTTAAGAGGGTCTTTGTCTGAGGTACATAAGAATCAACTTATCTACTTTATTTCAATACTAGATGCAATACTTTGATACATATAAGTTCTTCATTTGCCCCATTTAGAAAGCCAAGACAGAAACACATATGTATGGGAGGTGTACATAGGTGTAATAGCCTCCCTCCACATCAATCCATATTACAGCCATGGGCATTTATTAGAACATTAGCTTATTGATAGCATTAACTATAAACACTCTACCATGCTGAATTTAACTGCCAAATTAAACTTGTTCAACGGACACAGTTGGTAAATAATTGACTGTGATCACAGTCCATGTTCCTTCTCTCTGTCCCTCAGCCCTCTAGGGTACAACCTGGTTACTAATTACTTTCAACCCAGTATTGCTACTTCTGATCAGTGAGTGTGAGTTTAAACATTTGCTTGAATGGCTCCTCCATCAAAAACATTAGGTACAAGGTTCAGTTATAGCAACTTAAACAAAAGAAGGTGAACAATGTTTTTTGGTAAGAAGAGAAATGTCTGCTTGTACTCTTCTGTTGACAACCTGCCATTTGCCATTTGTCTGGTTTTGAAACACCAACAACCTCCATAAAATACAAGTCCATACAGCAAATGCGCAGTGTTTGGTTGAGAGCAGAAGCTAGAATATCCCATCAAGTACAGAAAGACTTTTTTTGTGTGTATGTAAATGTCTACGAATCAGATAGAACCCCTTCAAATGGAGAAAAAAAAAGGCTGTAAAACAAAGTAGAAGTAGTAGAATTTTATTTCATTCAGCAAACATGGCAAGATTTTGAATGCATTACAAAAGTATTCAAACCACCCATAAATTTCATTTGTAATGTTCTTTTACAGCCACAACTTAAAAACAGTCATAGAGGAAGTGCTTGCCTTTCTTCACGTGTGCTTTATGGAAACAAAATAGGTTTATCCCTGTCATACCTCTGTATTAGTAAAATCCAGGTCCCTCTAAATAAGGACCAGCATTACAGCTGCCATAACTCACCCATGTGAGGCTGTCAGGCATTTACATACTTGACTGTGCATGTATTTTTCTTACAAATGCAGCTTCAGAGGTGAGCTGTTAATAAGAGTGTGCATTACCTCGTGCATAGTAGAAACAACAAACCAGCATTTCAACACTTCAGGCGGGATGCAGTTTAATCTCAGAATGAAGATTATAAAAACAAAGATTCAGAGTTTGATTGAAATATTGAATTCATTGGGTAAATCCCAAATGAGAAATAGTTGCGAAGACGGGTTTTTGTTAAATCTGGAGAGCATGCTAAAAATAAGAAGTCACACTGCTGGGGGTGAATATCTCAGTCTATTGAGCTCTAAAAAGGAGCTGAGACTTTCATGCCCTCGGTCAAGGACAAACCAAGCAGTTTAAGCAAATGCAGCACTAATCCAGTCCCACCTCCAGTTGGGATTGTTGGACTGGAATGGATCTATGGCCACAAGGACTGGGAATCCACAAGCAATAGGCCAGATCAACAGGGCATCAATCGGGATCAGTAAGGAGGCAGAGAAACTGCAGACGGCAGAGCGGTGCGATACCAGTCTACAAATTGCAACAGATATACAGACTTACCAGTTACATATAATAGCACCTTACAAGGTGCTAATTGATGTAGCACCTTGTTCCCTCAGCAACACTAGTTTTCCTTGAACAGCTATCGAGGTGTAAGTACACATCTAACCTTTGAATCTTCATTAACATATAGCAAGTTTATTATTTGACCAATATGTGTTAAAATGATTATATTGCTTCATAACATCCCTTTTATTCTCCCCTAAATCATTCTAAAAAACTGATTCCTCCCTCTGCCACTGAAGCTTCTGGCCAGTAGAGGGAAAGTGTGCTGGCAGTAATGAGATTGACTTCTTGAACTTTTTTCTTCAGTACATAGTAAATCAGAAATCCTCAGGACAAGCTACCATAGAGGTTTAAAAAAAAAAAAAAAAAACTCAAACAGAGTTGGCCACTGTCCAGGGTGTACCCTGCCTAAGGCCCAAAGTCACTGGGATACACTCAAATTACTGCATTTACTGCATTTACTGTTGTCCAAAAGAGCATTTTGTTATCTATGACTTCAGATCTCTTGAGGTCACATTAATTGGAGGAACGTACTTTCCTGCCTTTGAGAGGCTGGGGAGGCCTGAAGTTGTTTTCCATGCGTATCCTCTGATCCTCTTCCTCTCCACTGAACAGAAGCATTCTAAACTTGCCCAGCTGCATTGGGAGAGACAGAAAGACAGAATTTTCCCTTAATATTTATTTATTTTTTGTTAAACAGGTTCTGTGCACAAGCTTTGCTCCACAAGCATATTAAAAAGATAAGACTGGTGATATTGTGTATGTTATTGTCAACAAATCCCATTAAGAGACCAAAACCCATGATACATTAGTCTGTCTCGGAATACTTTTGGACGTACCTACCCCCGAACCCATTCGTTCCCACTGAGGGGCAGTAAACCCCAAATTGCTCCCGAGCGCTGTGCCTTCTGTGTGTGAATGAGTTAATTTCTTTAGACTGATGAGCAGTTGGCACCTGCAATCAGTGCGAGAATGTAGTGGGAAGACTAGAAAAGGCGCTATATAAGTATAGTCTGTTTACCATTTCATTAAAGAAACAGAAACACATGTATTCATTCATTCATTTAAAAAAAAAATTTTAAAAAAGCTAAATATTTCATAAAAAACAGCTGGGCACTGCTCAAACAAGAGTAAATAGTGCATTTGTTGGGGGACTATTTTCAGCAGCAGTTTTGGTGCGCTAGTGAGTATTTATGGCAGCAGGACAGTGTATGAAGGATCAACTTAAAACACATTACAGACAACACTTTTCATTGTATCAATTCATTGTTATGTTCTTTTAATTTGGCATTTGTTAACAAGAAAACTATTGAATATTACCAGACTTACCTCATGCGAGTTCTAAAACTTAAAAATACCACCCTCTTTTTGGCATTTCCCCTTTATCTCTGTCTACCATCATGTGGGGAAATGAAAAACAAAATAATACCCTGTTATATAAGGGCTTTTCCCTGCTGGGTCGCCATGCAAGCATTTCTCAATTAAAGCCCTGAACCCATCCAGTCATCCATCCATCAGGATAATCAGCTGGAGGGGATCAAAGGCTTGAGGCCTGGAGTCATAGGTTGTGGGGCCAGTCGCCCTAGCTTACACATCACCCCAAGCTTTGCCACAAACATGGGTTTACAGACAGATTGTTCATGACTACACCGGAGGCGGCACCGTCACTAAAACTCCTGATTCCTCATGTACAGTCCTGGAGTTAAAAACGGGAAACTAGATGAGAAAAGATCAACAAAGTGTTAGAGTATAATCCAGGGGCTGGCAGCAGTTGCCACAGGACCAACTCACAAGGGGACCTGAAAGGCATGTGCTGCAGACATCCAGTTAGTCAGCTTAACTTGTCAACAACCTAGGGTTATTAGACCTAAATTTTCTGATTAAATTCAGTCCTAAAAATGGGTGGATAAACACAAGACAAAACTAAACACGGCATCACCCATGAATGATGCTCGCCCTTGCTCTGGCCTTTAAATATAGCATTATACTTAGGTCAAACAGTACATTTCTGGACATGGTGCAACACAGAGGCAGAGATAAACCCCACCATCACCCACCCCCAAAACTTCTTAAACTTGGCATACTGATCCAGTGATGCTGATCTTTGGTTTGACAACAAATGGAGGCAGTGGATCCTTGGAGCCTTGTGGAGAATAGCCTAACATCATGCAGGCCAGGAAACATGGATATTAAAATCTGCACAGTTTAAGAAAAGATCACACTTGGGAAAATAGAGGGAATGACAGAAATAGGGGTGCAGATAATTGGTAACAACAAATAGGTGAAAGCAATCAGTAGAGTTTAACATACATGTGCAGTCAGGAATCAAGAAAATATAATGTCGGTTTTGTTTAAAATCATGCAACTGTTATCTAAGCTATGAATACTTATTTGAACAATTTCTCTCTCTTTTTTTGTCTTAAAAAATAGGAAAATATAGATCTTGTGCCAAAGTGGTTGCCCACTATTGGCTTGCAGCCAAAATAGCTGGATTGGGGTTAATGCTGTTTGCAGTAATAACTAATACAGATAAGACTTTTGGTGGTGTATAATCTGGTTTACTCTAAAAATGTTCACACCAATACTAAGGAAGAAACTAAGTGTTAGGTGACAAGAGTGTTTTTTCTCTCTCTCTCATCAAAAATGTGGACAAAATATGTTGTATATGATTTTTTGCAGAAATTTACACACACCTACAAAAGTTAAAAGTTGTTTCTCTTAGCCATTAATCAAATTACTGATCAAGAGTCTGGCCTTCTCATTTCTAATGCAGGATAAACATCACTTTATTTTACATTATTTTGTATTTTGCAGAGCTTTCAGTGGACAAAAAAAAAAAAAAACTAAGAGCAACAGTCCTCAATGCTTCAAGATCGTTGTGGTCGAAGGAACACGTTTGCAGCACACAGACCTGCTTTTCAGACACTATGATTGGCTCCTTCAGGATGATCCAGATGACACTCTCATGTAGGGGGGGTGTGGTCAGTGATCCCAGGTAGGTCCAATAATGGAGGCTGCTGGGTAGGAGGCACTTGGGGTTGAAACCTTTGAAATCTGTGACACTAGCCTGTTACGGAAATAGAAAGCAAACAGCTTTTATATTACTGCAATAATGCAGAAAGTAGGTCATAAACCACATAAACATTACATGTAATAAATCCAATAACAAAACATAGTACTCACCTTAAACTTCACCATGTACAGGGCATCTGTTATCATGTGGAGCCATCTGTGGTTGTCACCTGTCTTATGGTAAGACAGGACTGTTTTTGAATTTGATTTGTGACTTTTGACCATGACTTAATGCAGACCTAAACAACAACTGCTAAACTGTTATACCAATACAAACTAGAGAGGAAACGGAGGCATGGGGATAGAAAATGGGATTGCACTTAAAGAGAAACATCTTACTTCTAAAAAGATGCCAAGGACAGCGAGGCCGTCAGGAGCTGTTGCCGCCTCCCCAAACGTCTTGTACTTGACAGCATTCCAGTGTACTAGATGAAGCTAGAGGCGGCAAATAGGAGGAAAGGAAGACAGAAAGAAACAGAATGGGAATAAAACTGGCTTTTATATTTAAATAATACCTCGAGTCATGCATACTACATTTTAGTTATGCCTGTACTGATATTCAGAATTTTCACCATTAGCATATCTGTTGTTTTTTTGTGTTTGTTTGTTTTTAAATTTGGGCACATTAAAAAAATAAATTAAAAAAGACCACGAGAATAGAAAAATAAAAACAAGAATAACCAGTCAAATAAATGGCAGACATACAGCAAAATCATAATAACAAATAAATATTACATTTCCGAAAAGGAGTAGGAAGGAAGAAGTGTGAACTTAGAGTCCTAACCCTTTTTTATATTTTATTTTTAAACATAAAATTTTCAAGCGTTCCGCTCCGGTTATTTAAATACACAGCTCAATCAAGTCCATCTAATCAAGCGAAAATATAACACTCAGAGCAAACAAGAACATGATAATCAGAATGAGACATACAAACAGGTCAACATACACATCCTGTCCGCTGGCTTTCTACTCCGCTCCCATCATATATCCATTCAGTATGTTGTTTTTAAACATTTGTTTGAGCTTATTTAATGATGTACATGTTTTTAGTTCCATGTTACAATTGTTCCATAAAGTGACTCTTTTGACTGTAATACAATGATATCTTATGTTCGTCCTCACTAATTGTTTCTTGAATATACAGATTCCCCTCAGGTCATTTGAAACAACCCTTGGATACTTTTGGGTAAGAATTTTATTTTTAGCTTTATATAAGCATTTTGAAGTCAACCAGATCTTTAAATTTTGCTTTTATATTTGATAAAGAGTGAGTTTGTTGTTTCTCTGTAAGTGATTTTATTTACAATTCTTATGGCTCTTTTTTTGAAGGATGAAGATTGGATTAGTGGATACATCTTGTTCTCAGCCATATAATGCATATTATCTTTCTAAAGTAGGACTGACATGAATTTTATTGGGACATTCATTAGGTTTACACTAGTTTAAAAACAAAGTTTACACCCAATAGTCATATACACAGATAAAATGGCTGTAATTTTTAGCATCAAAACCACACTTTTCTTTTCCACAGCAAAATATATTACCACATATACCTTACTACACACCTTAGCCATAAATTGGTTATTCTGTGTTTTGGTAATTAGACACTGACACACTAAAGTATTCAGATCCCAAACACTGACCTCAGAGGCAAAGCTATTTCCTGCAACAGTGTGCTCAGAGCCATGGCAGCCCTTTCCACCCCAGTGGAAGTGAAACTGTTTCAGCCTGTAGGGGTTGTCAAGAGGGCCTCCCTGGATCACTGAAGGGGATGAGAGGTGTTTAATTAAAAAAAATAAATAAATAAAAAGGGTCGACACACACACTGCTGCTTTCCAGCAAAATGCTGAACAGAGCATCCTGTGTGTAGCATCATCCAGACAGCTTACACACAAAAAAAAGGGTAACCAAGACCAAGCAGACTTTATTAAATGTCTCACTCCAAGCTGAGACATGAGCACTAACAGACAGTCAGCCTGCTTTACCAACAAATCTATCATTAGAGCTCTGTGGCACAAGCTTTAGTTAGACACAAATAGCCAATCCTATGCTAAATAAGGCAACTTTTAGGCTGGTTTAACTTTCAATTCAGGTCCACTGGCTAACAAAGATTAATAGAAACTTGAATAGAAAATGTATGTCATGATGAAATTCAGCCTATTCTCAGGATACTACAGACTGTTTTCAGAGCCCACGGCTTGCACTGCTGGGTATGGACAGGAGTCTAATCTGATTGTTATTCATTGTGATGCTGCTGACATCCTTCTGACAAACAGGCCACTCCAGTCCAGGTCAGATTAGCTAGGAATGAATGACCAAAAGGCTTATCTTGTCCTAGTTAGTTAGTCACTCAGACACACACGATAACCACAAAACCAATGTCATTTGTCAAAAGAAAAACCATTTTACTACAAAAATGTGATAGTAACAGGTATGAAGAATTATTTTCTTACAGGTCTCAATTATTTTCAGTGATAGCTACTTGCTTGCTCTGAGCCAAACAGCCCCACATTTCTGAGTTTATCATTCATGTTAATCACGGGGTGGTTAGCATGGAGCCACCCAGTGATAAAAGCAAATAGGGTCATAATAACCAATGAGATCACCTAAGGTTATTATATCTCTTGTCCAGCAGACAGATACTCACAGTTAACTGCTGGCTGCACTTCCCTGCAGCATAATCAGGGGTTTATTCGTAACCTTTGATTATGGTCAGTTATGCACATGGTTTGCACTTTCTAAAAATCAAGTTAATCCCCCCTTTCAAGTGTATGTTTACTGAAAGTAAACTTTTAGCACACATTTCCACTGCATGTGGCTGACAAACTGATATGAGAGCTAAGATTATTCCTGAACTGTGACCTCTGCATTAAAAGATTAATGACTGCCTTGCAATTACTGACAGCTGTAGATCATGTCATTGGTTGGTTTTGTTTGTAGGGGTGATTTTGGCTTTCTTTAAAAAAAAAAAAAAAAAAAAAAAAAAAAAATAAAAAAGAAAACACTCTAGAATCTGAAGTAACCAAAGCTAAAGCTACAATAAAGACCATGTTTTTCTCACCTGAACGGTCATCCGAGTCATCAAACTCCACAACAACAGAGTGTCCATTGTTGGCGATGTTGATGGAGGTGCAGTGATCATAGTTTAGGACAATCGGGCCCAGACTGGGGTCATGTGAAGCCTGATGGGGGACGATGTCAATTGGAGACTGCCGGTTCCCCTGGGCAACGGGGTAGTTTTTGTGCCATATAGAAGGACCTTATCATATAAAGACCATGAGCAATAAAAAGAACATTTTTTTAATGCTTCAATACACCCAGTACTGCACTTATGCCTTCAGCTCCATTTTATAGGGTGATGATCAAATGTACACAGATTTCACTGGGTCACCTGAAACGAAAAATAGTAAATTCTTTCCAAAGCATAGTAATACAATAAAAGCTTTAATTTTTAATTCAACACAGCTAATTTAGTCACTGTCAGCTAAGGTCTGTTTCCCCAAGAAACTACTAAGAGGTGGGACCATCAGCATGCAATTAAGACCCCAATAATAAATCCACACCAAACAATGTAGCACAGTAAATAGAGCAAAATATATTGGCCATGACACTGATTCAAGGCAATGTTTGTCACTCAGGAGCCCAGTGCAAATCGAGTGGAAAGTCAGATTAAGGTGACAGCAATTATCCCTTTAAGCATGTGGCTAATCTGATCTGTAACAGCGTTACTCCTCACCTACATTACTTCCCCCTGGATAAAACACGCAATGCCCGCATAACCAAATAAGAGTAAACATTTATTGTTTGAGAGCGCGTTAATTGCCTCCACTATGGATTGAAAAGCTGTAAAGACTCCGCCTGGAGCTTAGATGCTGTACAATCTTACCGTCATCTTTTCCATATCCCCAGTGATTCCCTGTCATTGTCCCTGTTAGTGGATTCAAGTCTGACCAAGGTGTCGGTGTTTGAATCACGCACTCCGGTGCGCACGTGGAGGAGGGACACGGACATCAGCCGGTGTAGCTATTGATAAGGTTTATGTAGTGGCCAGAGGGGAAGGGCAATTATCATTTTCTTGACACGCCCCTTCACACCCACACAAACACAAACACACACACACACACACACAGTCCACCTGTCTGAGGTTTTAAAGCTAAGCTTGTCTAGTGTCACTGCATTAGGTCAGACCTCTTCGGATTTAACGATTTCAGTAAGATATGATTACAATGCGGTTATATTACAAAATAGCCTACCTAATGTCGTTTTCTATACTAAAATTATAATGAATGGATTAAAAAAATAGTCTATATCATGATCTGCTATAATAGCCTACCACTTAAAATGAAGTCTGAAAACGTATTTTTTCTTCATTGCTTTTGTGTTGTTTTAAATCTTTTATCGTACTATTTTCATTCTGAATGTATAGACACTGGACAGATGGATTTTTTCATTATTTTTTTATTTTAATGTCTATGTCTTATAGAAAACACTTTGCCCTCTGCGTGAAATGCACTGTAAAGTTGCCTTGCACTTTATTAATCAGTCACTCAAGAAAATTAATCGGCAAATATTTTCAATAATGATTGAACGTTTGAGTCATTTTTCTAGCAGAAAAATGGTAAACATTCTCTGCTCCCAGCGCCTCAAATATGAGACTTTGCTGATTTTCGTAAATTTAGGTTTTGGAGTGTCATTGAAATAAAATGAGCAATTTGATGACATCAACTTGAGCTTTAGGAAATGTTTCACAATTTTCTTACAATTTTGAGAGTATGGAATAACTGGTTAGTGGCAGCCTTACTTTATTACTAACACAATATTTCTATCACAATTTAACAATACTGTCGGTTCAAGTCTGCATATATGAGAATCACGGTGAAAATTTGTGTCGAAAGTGCATCTGAATGTTCGCGCGGGCATGTTTGTGTCGAATCTGTGGTTTAGGAGATTATAATGCGTCTATAGACGTCACTCGTTCGAAAGCTACCATGGCAGCTACCAAAGCCTCCAAAGAACAGAAATACGACAGACAACTCAGGTAATTTAAAACTATATCGTATCGATTTCACAAATAACCTATTCCTTTAGCTAAATGTTCTGCGCATTTCATCTGAGAGGTCACATCAGAAACATTGGTGAGGCAGGAGTGTTAACGTCAGCTAGCGTTAGCTTGTGTGCGTTATAGTTAAAACAGCATCGGCGAGCTAACACATTAGCTATAAGGTTCATGGGATGGGCTTCTCTGTCTTTCTGTTTGGTGATTCTTTGCCCATCAAAATTGCCAGCTTGTCTAATGACTGCCGTCACCCTGCCACAATTTATACTGACTGCGTTTGATGGTTAAGCGCGTGTAACAATACAGGGCAGTCAATGTTATTGAAGCTGTCATACCACTAACTATGCCATTCTTGCAAAGTGCCTTATTGTGGTTGAGCATGAATTGTATCACTAGATGGCAACACATGTCCATGTTATGTTGCGTGCTTTCAGACTGTGGGGTGACCATGGTCAAGAAACACTGGAGAATGCACACGTTTGTCTCATCAACGCCACAGCAACTGGAACAGAGATACTGAAGAATCTAGTACTTCCAGGTAAACAGATGTGGCTCTGTGTCGGTGATAATGCAGGTGCTGATGAAAGCATCTTCCTGAGTGAATTCATTTATCTCTTTGTCAGGTATTGGAGCATTCACCATAGTTGATGGACACACAGTTTCTGGGGAAGATGTTGGAAACAAGTAAGACAGTTGTTTTGCTTGCTGAAATAAGGTCAAAATAATATGTATTAGTTTTACTTGTGTGTTCATGGTTGATCTTGTCTTGCAGTTTTTTCCTTAGCAACAGCAGCATTGGAAAGGTATGCTTTACTGAAATAAATTAATTTATGTCATATGCAAGTGCACACACACCCACAAAGAGACACATAACTTCCTTATTTTTTTCCACCTGCTCCCTGCATCTGCATCTCTCTTCCTTGGTTATTCATAAATTCATTTTTAATATTCTTATATGGGGAAAAAAGTAATGTATTGTGAGTGAGCCCTGACCATGGTTTTTATGTTGTAGAACAGAGCACAGGCTGCCACTGAGCTGCTACAAGAACTTAACAGTGATGTCTCTGGAAACTTTGTCGAGGAGGTTGGTATTGTTTAAGTTTTGACATGGTGCCACAGATGTTTTCACAGCGGTAATAATGTTTTAGTAGGAATTTGAAACACAATATTTAAATCAAACTAAAACACACATTAAAACAGTGAGAATGCTTTACCAGGCTAAAGAGACACAAGACTTAGTGCAAATTAATGGTAAATGGACTGTACTTATATAGCACCTTTCTAGTCTTTCTGACTACTCAAAGCGCTTCAATTCAGCTTCAGATTCAATACAGCTATAAGAGAAGTCAAAAATGTTAAGTCTTCATTACATAAAAGTAGGTCTATGAATACAACATATGCTGTGTAAATATGTAAATGTATTGATCATTCTCATCCCTTTGATAATGACAGAGATCCCTCTTGTATTTTCTGTTACTCCTGCAGAGTCCAGACAAGCTTCTGGACAATGATCCAGAGTTTTTCCACAGGTTTACCATAGTCATTGGTGTCCAGTTGTCAGAAAGGTATGAGATGAAGTTCATCTTTACTCTCACATTTTATTGTAATAAAAGAGGTGATGAGAAATTATATAGGGACCCGTAGCATGCTGAACTAGAATTTTCAGTATGATTTCAAAGACATATGTAAACTTTGTGCAGTCCATCATGGATGGAGCCTTTAGCACTCTGGCTGGGCTTGATTTTAAACACATATGATGAAGCAACTTGTTCACGCTTGAGGAACATTTGAATACACCTGCTGCAAGTGCAAGAGCCTTCCCTTCGTTTCCATATAAGGAGCTTGGTGGCTCTGATCCAGCCAAAGATTACAAAACATGTTGCTGTTCAGTTATTGTAATTGGTGAAGAGAATTAGACTTGCTTACATCTTTTGTAGAAAAGTTTTTTTAATTGGCTTGATTTGTTATTGTTTTACTTTCTGTCCAATTAACTTTTTCTCTAAAATTCAACAGCACATGTTTGAGGCTAGGCTCAGTTCTGTGGAGTGCGTCTGTACCTTTCCTAGTCTGTAAAACCTACGGCCTTATCGGCTACATGAGACTAGCGGTGCAGGAGCATACAGGTTAGTTCCCCAGCATTTAACTTTGATTCTGTCTTTATTATGACTCCTTTTAACACATTAAATAACAACGTTTAATCTGAACTTTTAATTGGTATTATATTTATACATATGTAATGCTTTCAGTGGAGCATGGACCCATATATATAGTAATAAGTATTTACATGAGGTTATTGACATTTTATCTGCCTGTATCCACTTTTTTTTTTAACATGGTCATTTCACTGTGGCTCATAGTTTATATGTATAATTTGAATTAGATTTCATATATATTGACATTTTACCGCCTCTCTCTTTAGTGATTGAATCTCACCCAGACAATGCCTTGGAGGACCTGAGGTTAGACCAGCCTTTTGCAGAATTCAAAAACCACATTCAGTCCTACGATCTTGACAGCATGGACAAGAAGGTGTGCACTTTGGCGTCAGCACATTTGTGTATGCACGTTAGTTTTAAACTATGCCAGCTTTCCACAACTGATAGTACTCCTTTCCATTCTTTATTTAATCTATAGGATCACAGTCACACACCATGGATTATTGTTGTTGCTAAATACCTGGAGAAATGGCTCAGAGAGGTACAATACATTTTCTGTGGCTTTCCCACTGCCAAGATGTCTGACAAATACTCCATCAGTGATATTTATTCTTGTGTCAGTTTTGTAAAATTAAATGTCACTCTACTCTTGTTGTTGTAGCACAACTGTCAGCCACCGAAAAATTACAAGGAGAAAGAGGCCTTCAGGCAGTATATTCGAGAAGGTATCTGTGGACCTCTGGATTGTAGTTGCCTATGGGTTCAGTGACTTGGCTGTTTAACTCAAACATATCTGTGATTAAATTCTTATTTTGTGTTCCTTCAGGGATCCTGAAGAATGAGAACGGTGTCCCAGAGGATGAAGAAAACTTTGAGGAAGCTATTAAGAATGTCAATACTGCTTTAAATCCAACCAAGGTGCCATATCTCAAATACTCTTAAGTTGTCTTGTGTCCCATACAACATATATCACCTTTTAAACCCCTAATCAGCCTGTTTTCTACAGTGTCACAGTTAACATGAGACTCCTCTAGTAATTACCTTGTTTCTGCAGGTTCCTAGTGCTGTTGAAGACCTCTTCAATAGTGAGCAGTGTAACAACATTACATCACAGGTTCTAAGACCATTCTATTAAAAAATGCATACATAGTTATATCATCGATTCAAATAAGTAGTTATTGAGATTATTTCTTACATTTTTAAACTGGTGAATGTATTCTGTTGGTGTGTGTTTACCAGACCCTGTCCTTCTGGGTGATGCTGCGAGCTGTCAAGGAGTTTGTTCTCAATGAAGGCAATGGAAGCCTACCTGTACGGGGAACCATCCCAGATATGATCGCAGACTCTCAGAAGTTCATCAACCTTCAAAATGTGTAAGTGAATATATGGGTTCTAGCTGTGTAGATACATTTGTAGAGGGCATGAGAGCAACAGAAAAGTTCTCTGATCCAAGAGTAGATCTGGTTCTATATCTCTCTTTCGATCAGTGCATGATTTAATAATGTGAGTTTGTGTGCGTGTTGCCGTTCATTTTTGTGTTTTTTATTTCAGTTACAGAGAAAAGGCCATGCAGGATGCAGCAGCTGTTTCTAAGCATGTAGAAGGTCTATTGCAGTCTATTGGAAAGGTATGTTGTAAACCCATGTACTCATTGAATAAGAGTATTTAGGTTAAACGAACAAATCTTTGGTATTTTTAAATTTAGACCTTAATTAAATCACTTAATTATTGTGTGTTCAAAATAAATGTCTGATAGGTCAGATGAATTAGCTGTGACTAGGAAGATAGATTTGATGTATCACCGCAGACACCCTAAAACCAGTTTGTCAATATTGCTGTTGTCGCTACTAAGGCTAACAATTAGCTGCTTAGAGGGTTAATATAGGGAAATCTGCCCAACAAATAGTGTTCAAGAGAAAATATGTGATAGAGCTAACAAAAATAGCACCTGCAAAAAAAATTACTAAATGATATGCATGCATCACAAATACATTCCTAGATCCTACAACTGCATCCAAACAGGTTTAACAAACTTGAGAAGCCAAATTTTTGATTAACAGTGCAGACCTACAACAAGAACCTAGAACAAAATTGGCTATTGTTATTTCAGTTGGAAATCAGTTTTTCTATCTTCATGTCTTCATTGTGGCCTTTGAGTCAGTCTTACATGCACCCATGTTAGGATTAAATTATAATAGCATTAATAGATTTTGCCCTGAAATCAATGGGTGAAAATTGTATTTGACTAAAAATGGATTTCCACTCAAATTACTTCCTTTCCACTAGCCACCAGAGACCATCGCTGAAAAGGACATCAAACTATTCTGTAAGTAACACATTCTTTAATTAACAACCCTTACCCTCACATTTTTATATTCAGTGGTTATACCTGATTAACACAATATATAGAGAGCTTGTTTTAGAGGCATTTATTTTATATTGAAATGCGTTTGGGGTTTCATTATGTCACACTTCTATAAGTGCATTTTCAAGGAGGATATTTTTAGACGTACATGTATGTACACAAATTGGTATAATGCATGAATCGAAACTGCCTTACGCCATATATTCATCAGTTCAATTTTGTTACTAATTTTGCAGCGCTTGAAAGCACCATGTCCGCCATGTGTTGCCATCATGCAGCAGTGCTGCCTTTGCTGACTTCAAAAGTTTTAATTTCTCTGAGCATGGCTGCTGTTAAGATTTGTAATACTTTCACTGCACAGTCGGCATACAAGTGTAGCATAATCCACTCTATTGGTGACTATTGCTGCACCTGCAATAAGTTTATTCCTAACTGTAGGCATTTGTGTTGGTGTCTAGGTAAGAATTCATCCTTTTTGAGGGTGGTGCGCTGCAGATCTCTAGCTGAAGAATATAGTGTGGATTCAGTAAATAAAGATGAAATCAGTAAGTTGGAGATTAATTTCCTTTCTGATTCAGTCTTTTTCATTGTTAAGTTTACGTGTTTGAGCTAACTCTAGTACTATTTTCTGCTCTGGTAAGCATAGTCACCTATTAACGATAGCTGTGTCCTCAGCCTCATGCATGGACAATCCAGATAGTGAGATGGTCTTCTACGTCATGCTTCGTGCTGTTGATCGCTTCTATCAGCAGCACTCCCGCTACCCAGGTACGGCCAAGGTTTAAACAGATTTTTCTTTAAAGAATTGAACAAGATGTGAAACACCATGTAGCCTCACAAAAAAAAACCAACTTGTTTTGTAAGTTGCTGATTTTTCTACAAGGGGGGGGGCTGGTCGGTCATTGGCAGACCTTACCAACTTGGACCATCTGTAGGGAAGGCAAGTAAAAGTGTTAAAAGTTTTGATGTGTAGACGCACGTTGATGTGGCCACCTACAAGTAAAAAGATAAAGTAGTAGCTGCTAAAATTTTAAAATACTTGTGCAACCTGCAGACAGCAGCAGTTGTTTCTATACAGTGCATCCGGAAAGTATTCACAGTGCTTCACTTTATCCACCTTTTATGTTACAGCCTTATTCCAAAATTGATTAAATTCATTATTCTCCTCAATTCTACAAACAATACCCGATAATGACAACGTGAAAGAAGTTTGTTTCTTTGCAAATCTATTAAAAATAAAGACGAAAAAAAAAAAATCACATGTACATAAGTATTTACAGCCTTTGCTCAATACTTTGTTGAAGCACCTTTGGCATCAATTACACCCTCAAGTCTTTTTGAGTATGATGCTACAAGCTAGCACACCTGTTTTTGGGCAGTTTCTCCCATTCTTCTTTGCAGGACCTGTCAAGCTCCATCAGGTTGGATGGGGAGCGTCGGTGCACAGCCATTTTCACATCTCTCCAGAGATGTTCAATCAGTTCAAGTCTGGGCTCTGGCTGGGCCACTCAAAGACATTCACAGAGTTGTCACATAGCCACTCCTTTGTTATCTTGGCTGTGTGCTTAGGGTCATTGTCCTGTTGTAAGATGAACCTTCGCCCCCAGTCTGAGGTCCAGAGCGCTCTGGAGCAGGTTATCAAGGAAGTTTCTGTACATTGCTGCATTCATCTGTCCCTCGATCCAGACTAGTCTCCCAGTTCCTGCCGCTGAAAAACATCCCCACAGAATGATGCTGCCAACACCATGCTTCACTGTAGGGATGGTATTGGCCAGGTGACGAGTGGTGCCTGGTTTCCTCCAGACATGACGCTTGCCATTCAGGCCAAAGAGTTCAATCTTTGTTTCATCAGACCAGAGAATTTTGTTTCTCATGGTCTGAGAGTCCTTCAGGTGCCTTTTGGCAAATTACAGACAGGCTGTCATGTACCCTTTACTGAGGAGGGGCCTCCGTCTGGCTACTCTACCCTACAGGCCTGATTAGTGGAGTGCTGCAGAGATGGTTGTTCTTCTGGAAGGTTCTCCTCTCTCCACAGAGAAACGCTGGAGCTCTGTCAGCGTGACCATCGGGTTCTTGGTCACCTCCCTGACTAATGCCCCTTTCCCCCTGTCGCTCAGTTTGGCTGGGCGGCCAGCTGTAGGAAGAGTTCTGGTGGTTCTAAACTTCTTCCATTTACAGATGATGGAGGCCACTGTGCTCATTGGGTCCTTCAATGCTGCAGAAATTTTTCTGTACCCTTCCCCAGATCTGTGCCTCAATACAGTCCTGTTTCGGAGGTCTACAGACAATTCCTTGGACTTCATGGCTTGGTTTGTGCTCTGACATGCACTGTTAACTGTGGGGCCATATAATAGACAGGTGTGTGCCTTTCCAAATCATGTCCAATCAGCTGAATTTACCACAGGTAGACTCCAATCAAGTTGTAGAAACATCTCAAGTATGATCAGTGGAAACAGGATGCACCTGAGCTCAATTTTGAGTGTCATGGCAAAGGCTATGAATACTGATTTTTTTTTTTTTTTTTTACGCTTTTTTATTTTTAATAAATTTGCAAAGATTTCAAACAAACGTCTTTCACATTGTCATTGCGGGTATTGTTTGTAGAATTTTGAGGAAAATAATGACTTTAATCCATTTTGGAATTAGGCTGTAACATAACAAAATATGGAAAAAGTGAAGCGCTGTGAATACTTTCCAGATGCACTGTAGCTCCTTGACATTTAACACTTAAATCACTTACTGGGTCTTTGGGTGATATGGGTTGAACCTGGTCAAAATCAATATTACCATCATCTCAAGAGCTCTGCGGAGACCCTGTAATGATGTCGAAAGGGGCTGGTAGGTGTATCAAGAGAATACCTTCCATACTATCACACTTAGAGGAAAAGGCCTATTACTTCACACAATACTGTACACATCATAATCTGATTTGACTCTGCAGAATTATGTAGATTATTTCTCCCGATGCCAGTATACAGAAATAAAATGATTTCATTAGTCTCTTTTTTTTCTGTCTTTTACCACATGTCCTCTCTTACTAGGAGTTTATAACTACCAGGTGGAGGAGGACATCAGCAAACTGAAGCTGTGTGTCAACAGCCTACTGCAGGAGTACAGCCTCAACGTCAACATCAAAGACGATTACATCCATGAGTTGTAAGTCACGGTCACTGCTGGATTTACTGATAAGAGTGACTGTTAAAGCCTAATAAATATGAACTTTTTCATCCATTTCTTAACCTGCAGCTGTCGATATGGTGCAGCAGAGCCACACGCAGTTGCTGCATTTTTGGGAGGTAATATTTTACTCTTCAGAAATTGATTGAGATCCTAATACACAGCATATCCCACCTATGCAGTGCTAATAAATCCAAGATGTTTATTTATTCTATTTCAATGCATTCCTTTAGGATGTGCTGCTCAAGAGGCCATCAAGATCATCAGCCATCAGTTTGTGCCCTTCAACAACACTTTCATTTACAACGCAATGTCACAGACCTCTGCTACCGTACAGTTGTGAATTCAGTTGCTGATCCTGAGTTTGCTTACAGAAATATCAGATAAAATAGAGCAAGATCAAAAGAGCCATTTACCAATTTTCTTTAATGACTCTAAACCATAAACTGCACATCAGTCTTTTGAAAGAAGGAAGAAAGATTGCATTTTTATCACATTGGAATAGGATAACTGCCCAGATGTGTGCACCTAAACCTAAAAATGCTTCTCATGCAGAAGATCAGAGGTCGGGACTCTTTAGACTAAAGGTTCTACCAAACATAGAGCCTTGCCTTTTTCTGTAAAGTTTTTGAAGGGGAAGAAATCAGGACAGCACCCGCAGAGGATTTCTTCAAACTTTTTTTTTTTGTGGCTGACATTAAACAAAGCAGGAAATAAAACTAGCAAATTCAAACCTTCATGTAGTATTTTCATCTGTGATACTTTAGTCACAACTGGCTGTTGTTGTATTGTGTTTGGAACAAGGTGGAAGATTTTTGGTTAAAATGGGGGGAACATTTTTAACATATTGTATGTAGTGTTGAACTCTCATGTATTGCTATAAGAATATTCAATGCTTTACCTGAATTTGTTGGGGGGGGGGGGGTTGTAAGTCGGCACATATTAAGCACACATGTTTTGCAGTGTGCAAAAATGATTTGTCCACAGCTCATCTGCCAACTTTTGGGCTTGCGCGGTTTAACCTCTGTTCAAATACAGTCTGGTAAACACTTAGAGTTAAGCGACTGCGACTTGTTGACTTGTTTAATAGTCGAAACAAGGATTACACATCATTTAGCCTGAATAAATGTTAGATGATGAGCGCGAGCTTCTTGAGGCCTGTAATGTGACTTGCCCCCTGGCAGGATTCACGTGCAACCCAGGATGGGATAAGATGAGTTTTCTTGGGAGTTGATGACATTATTTTATCCAACACTAGAGGGCACTCCTCCATGTTTTACTATTCATAGGTCAACCTGTAGTTCCAAGTTTATTTCACATACCTGTTCATTGACTAATTCCTGAATGCTAACCATTGGATATAGACTGCATTTGATGAAATCAGCTGTAGGATGTTAACAGAACACTGCAATATTAATTATTAATCAGTATGTTTGTCATTAGCTCTGTCTGAGATGCCCTGAAACGTAGAGGACACTGGTCTTCGTAATGAGTATGACATCGTATGCATCCCTGATAGAGAACTCATTGTGATGTAACTGTTGGGCAGGGTGAAGTTTTTCATTTGTTTTTTTTTTTTCTCAGACTTTGGCAGAATGGAAATTTGCCCTCAGCAGATCTTTTCCTTGTAAGACACCCCCCCTCCCCCAAGCAGCGATCTGTCTCACATTCTCACACACACTTACACCCTCCGTCCCTCTCTGTCTGAGAAGGATAGAGCAGGCTGCCAAGAAGTGCTCTGCCCATTTCCTAAATGAAGATTTTGTCCACTGCCTCTTAAGATTATCATGTAGTGACAGTGCCAGGTTTATCAGGCCAAACCAGACATTTTTTATTTATGTAAAGTTAGAGATGCAACCCACTAACTACTGACTGGAAAAAAACTTAAACCTAGTCAAATACTGTACATAAGGTCATCAGAGGTAGAATAGTACAGTCCTGTGTGTCCACTTCTTAAATAAAGACAGTGTTGAGGGAGTAGGGTTTCCTTTAAAGCAAACTAAACATTTGCATTATTTGAGCAATGTGTGTTATTGGTCATTTTATCCCTTAGTTGCCTGAGACATCTATGAGGGAGAATCTTTGTCTCTTATATTGAGAAGTTGAGTTTCATTGTTCTAAGATTGTGTGTTGGTAATCACCCGACCTGTAGCAGTTTTTTCTCCGTTGTGTCAAAGCGAACTTTTCACTGGTTTTAAGCATCTTTCATACTCTTAAACATAATTTAGTTAACTTTTATACTATTCAACATCTACTCCCTCTGATCCTCTCCAATGATGAGACTTCAAGACTCTGCAGAGGGGTCACGAGGTCACAGTCACAAATTTGGATTAGTGTTTGTCCTGCCAATTTGTATACAGCTGTGTCAACAACCAAACATGTAACATTCAGTGCTGACCATTTTAAACACACCAGGATGGCTTCAGTTATTGCACTGTATCTGCTTCATACTATCAGACAGTAGCTGGTGTGTTTCCCAGTAACCTAACACCCACACTCTTGTAAGGATGGTTACTGACAAGCTAACAGAGGCCAAGGAGACCTTTTTTTCTGACAACCATTTTGGTACAGGGCCCATTGTGTTCATATGGTAAACAAAGTTTAGTAGTTAAAGCAAATGATAAGCACTTAATTCTTTATAAAGAGGACGTTGCAAAAATGATTATATACAGAATTTTAAAAAGGTGAAGGAGAAAATAAATAGAATTAGAGAATGGAAAAGTGCAGTTTTTTATGTTGTGCAAAATACAAACCACCACCACAACACAAATAATACATAGTTACATAGACTGATATGGTGTACAGATGTACAAATGTAAAGATGCACAAAAATAATTAAATTCATGATTAATATTAAATAAATGCAAAAATCTAACATCAAAATCTATCTCTATGCTCCCCTAATCCTCCAGGAGGGCCAATTGTTGCTTGACCAATTGAAATGATCAAAAGTGAATCAGCAGATATGTGCTGTTTTATTCATGTGACCATGCTCACTACTTATGTATGCTCACAGCTTCACATTATTATTGTTTTTGAACTATCTAATTAATATGTAAAGACATTTAATCCATGCCAGTGAGAGCAGGCCTTTGTCTTACAAGAAAAATCATTACATCATCATACAACCAAACCAACTCACTGATTTGTCAACTAAATATGCCATTGTAAGAATGATTTTAGCCTTAAAGACTGGTGACAACTGATGTCTAGATTTACTTTAGACATTTGTTTTGCTATGAGGTTGGGGGGAAAATGCCGCCAAATAGAAACAACTTCCATGGACACATCTGTCCTCTGCCTCCTCTGTTGTATCCATGCATTATCAATACTTCAGGTTCCAGGCTCAGCTTGTAACTGCTTTATCTTAAAGCCACAAGGGAAGGCCTGACAATGGATACGGGTGTGTGCCCACTTGTGTGTGTGTGTTTGGGGGAGTTGGGAGGAGGGGCTGGTCATTCATACTAAAATCAATCAGTAAATCAGAAGCACAGCCTGCAGAAGGGTCACACTGCCAACGATGATTCTCACTGGAACCTTCCAGCAACGAAGGGAGAGAAAAGGGGGAGGGAACTGGATGAGTCATCTTAAGGAAATGAAGGAAATTGCACAGTAAAGGTGGCAGATTGGTGGTCATATCTCCCACAAGGATGGTTGTATGTCCCCTTGTCAAACCCTGTCACTGGATAAATGGTTGCATTTTACAAACACATCATGAACAGTGTCAGTGAAGGCAGTGAGAGGCAAAGGCATGTGGAGGTTGAGGGTGATGTCTTCTAATGGCTCATGGCTGTTAGTTTGAGCCATTTACCTGGCTGGGGTTCAACTAGTTCACCTCCTCATGAGGCCCAGGCTGAATTAAAACCGGCCTGCCAGAGCAGAGTGGAGTATTCAGTCAGTTTGCTGGGAGACTGCAGGAGGCCGACATACTTTAAGCCTCTCAGGGGTCTGCTAAGGGCCTCTCAATTCTTCCTACAAACAGATGGAGCTGTGACTGAGGAATGCATATGTGCAATACATACAGATCCTTGTGGAAATGAAGAGAAGACATGAACAATGCAACAGTTGTAAAGGACAATACTTATGGCTATGATAACATCTACAGTAAAACCATACAAATGATAAAACATGCAAATAATTTGCCTGAGTGAGAAATACTATATTAGTGTTTCGAAATAATAAAATAGTACCACTGTAATGTGCTCTTCAGCTTGTGATAAATGGTCTATAGGCTCTGTGATATTTGCTGTACACTTAACAGCAGTGCAGCAGCGCAGCACCCTCACAACCAGTCTGTGAGGGTGGAGCTGTCCTGGTGCCAGGCCTTAATGGTTATATGCTTTCCAGATGCATTGTTAATGAGTTCATGTAACACAGAGACGCACAGACCAGTTGGTATCCAATCCACTGATATGAAGAGCAGATATAAACTTGACCTCTGCCAAACCTGGAAGTTATTTGAAGACCAATTCACCTCTCTCCCGGTTATATTCATTATAAATACAGTATACAATTCAATACATACACATGTACACATACAAGCAAGCAGGGAAGAGAGACTGAGGAGTGTGTCTGTGCTGCTATCCCAGCCTGGCAAAACAAACTCAATGTTTACAGTGGGCTCCGATCATTTGACTTGGAATTGTTGAGAAAAACCTCCTTGTGGAGGTAATAACACAAAGTTGTAAATCTGTACACTGTAAATAACCATCTACCATCTATTCATCCAGATTCATGTAGCTGGGCTTTTAGAGAGTCTGGAAGTCGGCATCTCCAGATGGGGTCAGAGTTCACCCCCCCGAGACCTGGGTGTCACATTACACTCCTAAAATACACACTTACAGGCACACACACATCAGTGATTGCACAAAATACACCATTGGGCACAGTGCACATACTGTACACACTCACAGGAGATGACGCATACAGGCAGCCACATGACATAGTTTGCAGAATATTTGAATGATTAATCTGCAGTCTTCCCAACTTCCTGGTCCAAGTGGAACAAGAATTCAGAAGTATTTACATTTTTGACATTCAGCTGATGCTCATATCTTCCTATCTATCTATCTTTAACAGAGCTATGTAAAAATGTCTGTTAGAGTATGTTTGCTCATATCTAGCATATAATTTACTTCAGAAGTATATGAACGTGTTCTAGAGTACATTCTCCAGGTCTCATTCTTATCTCTTTTGCCGTACTCTGACATTCTCCTCATCGCTGAGATCAATCAGAAACAAGGCGGCTGGAATTCCATTCTGGAGTAAAACACAACCTTTCTCTGTGCCGCCACGTGTATGTATGTTTTATGCTTTTGTCGGATACAGATCTACCCTAGTGAGGTAGAGACAAATTGTTTCCTTACCTCAAAAGACCATTGTCAGTTCCTGTGAATGCAGAGACAAGGAGAGATGTGTCATGGTGGAGGAGGAGGTTTGAACTGGTCCATAAGGAATTTCTGCAGATCTGATGTCTTTTTCTTGAAATTAGAGCAAAAAAACTCCACCAACATGAACCACACAAACACATCATGAGAGACGCTTGCATGTGTTACTCTTTGTCTCGGCTCATTTTGAGGACCACCTGTTTGATGAAACCATGACACTGAAAACACGAAGACGGAGAACTATGTCAGCAAAGTGAGCAGTTTGTGTAAGTTCCAGGTGGTGTTTGTGGACTGTGTGTTGATTTGCATGATGGATATTGTTTTAGTTATACACCCTCTTGTATAAGTTTTGGTTTCTGCTATTTGTAAAGCAAACTGGTAGCACACCATGTAGATCCAGAGGGGTGTGTGTGTGAAAGAAAGACTGTGAGAGAGGGATGTGCTCCACAGGGAAGTGTTTATGAAGAGGAGATGTTCAGGGTGAATTCCTCAGATAAGTGACATGGCCTCTCTCTGTTCTGGATGAAGGAGAGCACAGCACACCCTAGGCTGTATATGGTAAACCTCAGAAACACATGCATACACTAACTGGAGCTCATGGGCTTGAAGAAAGTGGGTTATAAAAGTGTTTTAAATTTTAGAGTGATGCAGCTCCACTACTGCAGGATCAGTCTCCAAAAATCAACTTAATGTTAGGCAAAATTAGTCTACCTTATGAATTATATGATACAGGATGCTAGGAAAACTGTGGAAAAAGGTGTAATTTTTAACAAATGGCACCCGCAACACCAAGGTCAAAATCTCCCACACAGCCCTATACATAGTGTCATGCTCAGTGCGGATCACAGCATTCTTCAGATTCCTGCCTATAATTATACTGCCAGGTCTGATTCAGCTTTATATCTTTTATCAACAAACTGGGAGGATATTGCTGATCATCCTCAGTTCTTTCTCTGCTCACCACACAATCACGTACACACACAACAGACTATAGATAACAATGAGCTTGTGAGAGAGAAACAGAGGCCCCTCCATTTACTGCACTGTGGCCTTTTAAAACCAATATATATAAATATAATCTCTGCTGTGTGTAGCCTAGGTTTGTATGTGTGTGTGTGTGTGTGTGTGTGTGTGTGTATATACTTGAGTTTATGTGCCCACATGTGTGGGTGTATGTAGGCGTTTAGAGGTTGTATTTGCCCGTGCGTGGAATGATGTTTGTGCTTTGCATGTGTCAGCAGGCCAGGAGATACTCTATTAAACCACAGAGACTCATAAACGCAGCAGTGTGCCTGACAGATTGGAGGAGGAGGAGACAGAGAGGGAGAGAGGACGGGGTAACTTCAACAGGGGATTGTAACAAATATGTGGTGTCTAGTCCTCTCATTAGACTGCAGGGGGGGTGTGGAGCAATCAGATTGAAGTAGAGAGTTGCACTGCCATGTTGGTGAGACTGAGGCCTGGCAGAGTGCTGGGGAAGATGTCTGTGGCTGTAAGAATATTATCTAATGCACGCACACACACACACACACAGACACACACACAGCAATTCAGTTCTATTCATCTGTAAACATGCAGAAATGTATCACACCAGAAAACATCTGATACAGAGTTGCAAACACACAAACACACAAGTTGACAAGTAAATCTGAGCTGCTGATGCAACAGTTACCTTGTTTCCACTGCCTCTCCATCTCCGCGACATCTCTTTCTCCTACACTCTTAAAGGTTGAAAAATAACTTACTATATGTAAATATCATTTTATCCCATATTTTCAAATGTAATAGTTTGACATTTGGGGAACTATTTTGGGAAGTTACTGTTCCTGGCCAAGAAATAGTCTAGCATATATAGTCCCTGCAAAAATGCAGGTTAATTGTTGAAATCTTGAAACACGATGACAGTGCTAAGAGGAAATCATTTGGGAAGAGGCACGAGCAGTCAGATGATCATACGGGTTGAAAACAAACCCACAGGTCAGTGAAATGTATTTGGATGAATACAACAAACAGCAACAAACAGTAAAATTATTATCTAAACTGTCCGTAGTCTTTCGTCTTGTGTTTCCATGCAAACACTGTTTCTGGCATTGCTGCCCTCCAAAGTTGTGATTAGGGCTTAGGTTAGGTTATGGTTAGACATTGCAGAGATAACTGGTTGGGGTTAGGGTAAGGTTAGGGTCAGGTTAAGATAAGGGAAAACACAAATTGATGGGGAAACAGACTATGACACAACACATTGTAAACATCCATCCCAGTTTACAGACCAGCTTTCTCCTTCAATTTTGGCCTTCCATACTTTGTGTTCCTTTCCTTTGAAATTTGTTATTATTACTGATTTTACAGGTACACTTTTTGGCAGATTTTGTTATGTTTTGAAAGAGGCAGGCTAGCTGTTTCCAGTCTTTATGTTAAACCAAGCCAACCAGCTGCTTGATGTAGCTTCATAATTACCACACAGCCATGAAAGTGGTATCTATTTCTCATCTAACTTGCGGCAAGAACGTGAATAAGTGTATTTCTCCAAATGTCGAAGTATTCTTTAAAATGATTACGATCAGGATCCACATTGGCCCTGTTATAGTGACCATATGTAGCTCTCTCACAGTAGTAAAAGAGCCACTTTTGTTTTTTTGTGAGTTGTTTCCAACACAAGAAACCATCAAGTAACTGTACCACTTGATCTCTCGATCACCTCTATCCGTGTCTGCTCTCTACAACATCTGCCTGCCCTCACTTTCCCACTACAAGCCTTCCCCTCTTACAGGCATGCTTTGAAGAGAAACACAGGACGTCTCATCTCAAAGGAGTGTTTTACATTCCATGTTCTGCAGCTGACTACGTCCACTGCTCTGAATAATAGAACATTGTTGGTTTTCTACAATGGGATCTTATTAACAGTTAAGAAGGTTAATTAGCTGTAATCCCACAGTAGTGTGAACTTGTACAATGTATACATCCAATGTATGTACGCTGTGTATAATGCTGCATGCCCATTTCTTTTGCACATACGCATGTAATCTTATCATTCTCCTTAAGCCTCCATGTTCAATAAGCAATGCAGCAAGGGTCAGGGGAAAGTCAGCAGCTTGTACTTGTAGCTGTACAGCAAAATTATGAAGGATAACTCATTGTTATTTTTTTGGACAGAAACTTATTGGGAACCTTTCTGGGAGGTTACCTCTTTTGAGTTACACACATGCAATAGACACACACACACACCCAAACACACACAGTGCAGCTCTCCTCCCACCTCACTCCCTCTCTGCTTTCCTTTGAGCATCAGCTGAGTTGGCTTTCTTGCTAAGTAGTAACAGGAAAGCTATTCCTTCATTGCTTCTGAATGTCAGTAATAGTTTGGAGTCATGACGGGTCCTGACCTGCTTTGCCTTACACTTCTCCATCAGAAATGCACAGCAATGGTGGATCTGGGTCACGTCCCAGTGCCCAGTGCTGAGTCACTCTGCTGGCTCTACCTGTTCCAGCTGCTCGCCAGGCTGAAAAACAGTGAAGCCCAGTGGGGAGGGAGACCCATTACTTACTTGATCCTGCCCTTCTTCCTATTATATCTCCTCTAATTTTCTGTTGTTCTTATCACTATTTATGGGATGGCGCTGTCAAAATGTTCACAGCCAGCTTGTCAGTTCTCATCGTCAGTCTGTGAAAAAGACTAACAACATAGAGCAGAGAGTTCTTTTTTTCCTCATTACTTTATTTCTGTCCTCTCTCATCTTTTCTTCTCACTTGACGAGGCAAATTCTCTTAGTGATCTGATGGGTTCATTACAGAATAAAACTCAAATGTTTCTATAACACACAAAGCCAACATAGACTTACCCATCCTATTGCGTAAAAAGAAGGTAGCCATTAGTGAAAGTTACTTTCTCAGATTTTTGTGTACAGTCAAATCAAGTATGATTTCTGTTGTATCTTGGTATCCAAATTTTCTCTGATACACAAAAAGCCAGATTCTTTTCTGTCATTATCTGGTTTAAGAATGTTATAGACCTGAGGTCCATTTCACCAAATTTGCAACATCCAAGCCGTGATTTGCAACATGAGATAATTTCCTCTCACGTTAATTTTGACACATTTCACTCATCAAAACAAATGTCATACTTGCAACCCATGCATGCACCTCAAATGTATCTGCAATTTGAGATTTTATGGTCAATTGTGAAATATGATGCTGCCAGCAACAGACACCTGGCATCTAACCATTAACTGATGACAGGGTTTAAAGTAGAATGAAGTTACTGTAAAACAAGATCCTGAAGGATGAAAATATATATTACTGGACATGTCAATGGTTGCCATGACCTAGATGATAGAAAATTCCCTCTGTCAAATGATTACCTGCTTGCCCAGTAACCACAGTGATTCTCACTGAGTGCAACTTGCACATAAGGTGTAACATGTAACATAAGAGGGCACTAGAACTGATTCAGTGAGGTGCAGAGGGTTACACTTGTCAAGCATTTATAATCCACATATGGCATTTTACAGACTTTCCTCTATGTAAAACAAAGGTGAGAGGCACTGTGACAAGTGGGCTCCCCTTTTACAGGGTGAAATTTGATGTAGATTACATCAAAGTACTTTATAAATACTTTCCACAGCACAGACAAAATGTGAGGTTGTCATCTTGGTGCTGTCAGGCAAAAAAGAAAAAGGTTGTATCAGCTATAAAAAACAACAACTGGGCTGTTATCTTGTTCACCATACAATTTTTTTTGAAAAGGTTCCATTTACAACAAGCACTGCCCTGAATAAGAGCTTGTAGAGATGTCCCAACCCAAAAGGGAATATGTAATTCATTAACTTAGGTGGAAAAGATTAAAATTGCCGCAACGGACACAAAACATAGGTTTTCAGTTATGTCAGAGTGTGCTGGGTTATGTCTATACCTATTTAAGGAATATTTCTGTAAAGTAACAGTGGGATCAACTGAATCACCAGCTTTCACAAAAGCCCTGGGTATTGTAGTTGCCTGCCAGTCATTCTGCAGGGTCTTCCTCACATGTTGCAGTAGGTTGAAGTGTGTGTGCAGAGAGTACAAAGCAGCGAGGAGCTGCCAGTGCCTGTGTGGTGGACATATGGCAGTGCCGTGGGCCAGGGGCATCATGGAGGGTGGAGGCACTCTGTGTATTATATGTGTGTCTGTGTTTGCGTGTGCATATGTTTGTGTGTGTGTGTGTGTGTGTGTGTGTGTGTGTGTGTGTGTGTGTGTGTGTGTGTGTGTGTGTGTGTGTGTGTGTGTGTGTTGGGATGAATCTATGACAAAGTTAAGGGATTTAATGATGCGTGCAGAGGGTCAGTGACAGAAGGAGGTCCCGGCACTCACCCAGTGATTCTCTGTAAGTGCATCTGAAGGAGGGGCCAGTTTGAAGTCCTTGTTACTCTAATACAATAAGACCGGCCTCCCACCTTCCTCTAACCAACACTTTCCATCTCATTCCTTTTGTCCACTGTCTTCACTTCAGTTTCTCTTTCATGGACACGTGCACAAAAGCAGGCACCAAAAATATAATGTTTTTTTAAGTATATATATTATAGTATATTAGAAAATAGTGCGCACAAAATTAATATCTAAAATGTTGAAAAATAACTATACCAAGCAATGTGAGGCTGAAAAGACTATGTACTCAATTTGGTTGTGTGTGTTGGGGGTGGAGTGAGCTTATGTGTGTATCTGCTGTGTATCCAAGCTGGAGGGATTTCTTTTTTATGAGTCCTGCCTGCCTGGTTCTAATGGGTTATAAATGCTTATTTGTTACTAATTTAAATAGAAATAATCTCACTTTCTCTCTCTCCATTTCTCCTTTTCCCTCTCTGTTGACATAACTGGACGTGAAAAGCTGGGATGACGAAGTGCCACAGCACTTTAGAGTCCTCCACAGTTAAACAAATGTTGACAGGCCAAGACAAAAGGGACACAAAGAACACTCTACAGCTGATGTAAAACAATGTTCGGGTTTATTAGGATATGCATGTATTCAATTTGAGAGATATTGAGTCATACATTTATTTTTTTTTGACAATTCAGCTCTAACTTTTCTGGAATGCATTTCAAGAGCCTTTTTCTCTAGCTTTTATGCAGTGCTGGCACTTCTCAACCAGTGTGTTAAACACACTGTTGTGCAATTGTGTGAACTGTTGTGCTTTGTGAGATTTTGCCAAAAATGTGAAGAAAATTAGTCAAATGAGTCAAATAAACCTACAGGATTTTGTAAAAGTCTTGAAAAATGTAACCATAATTGAAGGCCGTCTGATATGTTCATATATGTCTGTGACTGCTGCCCATGTGCCTGCAGCAACTGGACTGTAGGTGACAGATGCTTTAAGCTGCTATTTCCAGTTTGCTGCTAAGAAAAGCACTTTTCGCATCTACCTGCCACAGAACAATCATCAGTGTCTAATATACTATAGGCTACTGGAGTATAACATGAAGTGGGGAGTACGAAGAGAGACAAAGAGAGAGTGCATTAGGGTTGGTTCATTTGCACCCAAGAAACAAAACTTCTTTGTAATTTTCAAACCTTTCCGCATCACTAAATATACATTCTTTTACTTCATTTTGAACCCACTAACATTTATGTGAGTATGTGTGTGTAAGTATTTTGTGAGTCGGTGTTGGAGAAGAATGTGGCATTTCAAGCAGTTATACTAGTCGGTTCACCCGTCAGCTGGCCTATAATAATGTTGTCCTACACTGCTGCATTACATCTCTCTTTCATGGTTGGCTTCCTGTTGCTTTTGGTGCTTGTTGTCTTGAACATCACTTGACCTGCCAAACCCTTTACTTGTAAAACTCCTATGGTGACATAATTGACATAGGCACGGTATCAGTTTGGTACGAAACCGGAGTGACACATTCAGGTGTCACGTTTAGTTAGAGTGTGACAGTCTACCAGGTAACACCAGCTATACAGGAAGGTTTATATTCAGCCTGCCATTCAACCACGTCAACCAAAGAGCTGACAAGCCAGCTGCTCTGCCAAGCTGTCATTCAGATTTGAAGGTAGTGGAATTGATGGATGGGTAATCAAATATGAGGGAAAATTCTTCTGCAACCAGTCAATGCCCTTATCAGCTTTAAATCTACACTGCAATAGTCAATGCTGATACCGATAGGTAGTTGCAAAGACAGATATGTCTCAGCCCATCACAGTGCAGCTCACAGTGCATATGAATTACGTTCATCTGAAAAACAAAAATTTGGGTAAATGTAATGCTACCTGGATTATGTTTCCCTTTGCTGTACCAAGCAGAATCCTTCTATTGTTCATATCTGCAAAATGTTAACTTACAACATTATTTAACGTTTTTTTATTGGACTTTATTGGACAGCGACAACATAACAGGAAATGAGATGCGAGAGAGATGGTGAGGCCAGCTACAGGTCGCCCAAGTTATTCTTAAAATGTTTATGAACAGCAATACAGTGTACAACAACTAAAACCACATGGTTAGGGTAAGGGGCAGATCATGGTCAAGGTGACATAATAAAAATGTCAATACTGACTAGTGGTATGAGACAGAAACACAGGAATCTGGAGCCAAAGGCAACCACTTACACACCCTTGCTTTTTACTGAGCTGTATGAACTTCCTGCACTGGCACTGGACTGAACACTGACATTCAACATTAATCACTAATGAATACTTGCGTATGAATAGAATTTGCAGGAGGCAGGACTGATCTGTATTTGTGTGTGTGTGTGTGTGTGTGTGTGTGTGTGTGTGTGTGTGTGTTGCATAACAGAACATCCTGCATGAATAGCTTTCAGATGGATGTTATAAGAGTTGACTTGCTTGTAAGCAAGCAGACAAGCAGACTCTCCCTAGCCCTTAACCCTAATCTCAATCATCACAACTACATGCCTGACTCTATCCCTTACTTTAACCTTTACCTAAAACTAATCTTAACCTTGAACTTAAAACTAAGTCTTAACCTTCAAGCATTCCTGTAAAGATTTGAAGAAAATGTCCTGACTTTCTAAAAACATCCTTCCCCTTACAACTTTCCAGGTGTAAAAGAGATATTGGTTCTTACAAAGATAGACACCTAAGAGCACACAAACATACGGAGGCAGAGAGAGAGTTATTGCTCCAACACGTTGGAAAGACCTCGAACACGAGGCTTCTCCTGAGAGCTGAGCTATCAGCTTCTCTCTCTCCATCCGTTTCTATCTTCCCTCCCTACTTTAAATCTCATGCATGTAAAAACATATAGTAAAATGTGTCTTTGTCTCTGCCAACCCCCTACCTTTTACTCCTTCTGTTTTGTCCTTGCCCTGCTGTCTTCAAAGTGCCAGAGGTCAATTCATTTCATGTATAAATAATTCACCAGGGGCCCTGCTGCCAGTGTACAGTGGCTGTCTTAAACAAGCAGCAGCTTTGATTTAGCTCTGTCACCAGACACAGTGAAGGTCATCTCTCCCCAATGGACACTCCTCTGCAGCCATGGTGGCTGTAGCTGAAACACTTTACAACTGGAATTGTATTACAAGGGCACAAACACTGTATTAGTACATGTTTGATTTTTTAAAATAAAAATAGAGCAGCCAAGAGTGGTTTCTGTCTTAATTTTTTTTAAGTAGGTTGTGTGACATAAAATGTGTTTCCCGTTACTCCAGCTGTCACTAAAAGCAAACAGAACCTATATCTTATAACCATCTTTTCATTTTCATTCTGATTGTTTTTGTTGTAATATGATAAAGGAATTCTGCCTGCTCTTCTTTGTGCTTTGTTGGCTCACAGAAAAGCAGTCAGTGTTTTGGGTTCTCCTCTAAAATGTTTATTCTTTAGATAAACTTTATTTTGCGGTTTATGACGCCGTTCCAAATGTTTCTGCCAACTTTCTGAATGCTCCCCATTAATCTTCAGGTAAAATAGTTGAACATTTGAAGAAAGTACAGTGTGCTTTGTTCTTTCTGAGTTTGGTTGTGTCATTGTTCCTTCAATGATGTGAAATGACAAATGCTAAGGTGAATGCTTGATTCAAGAAAAGCACTTTAAGTATCATTTCAAACATAGTGGAGCGTACCTTACACCAGAGGAAGGCTAAAGAAGTCAAAGAGGGGAATGAGCTGCTAACTGCATGTTTCCTTGGAACAGGGCCTGGAGGCTTGATCAAGGTGACTGCACATAGAATGAGTTTCCATCTCTAATCTAAAACACACACTGTGTTTCTGCGCAACCTCTCTTTCATTGACTAAGCTGAGATAACAGGTGTGTTCAGTGTAAAACTTTGTATGTAAATTAATTGTTGCTTTGCTGTGAAGATGTTTTCAAAAGAGCACTGATAACACATGATTGTCATGTGAGCTGTTATAAATACATGTATTTAAGCAATTTAGCAGTACAATTTTTTCCCATTAAAGGGTGTTGTGTACTGCACAGATTGGATATCCCTTCCCTTGATTTTTCATTCTGGGAAATAAATATAAAAAAAGCTTGACCTAACTTGACTACATTTGTGGTGAGTGTATTTGTGTGTGTATCAACACCTATATTGTTGAGCTAACCCAGTAAGCATTTAAATTTATGGTGACATGCAGGAAGTGACCAAATTCAACATTTTAAGAATATAATATAAAGTATGCTGCTGTAGAAGCTCACAATAATACAGAAAGGGGTGTGAAATAAAATAGGGGGCACAGGCCTTTTGACATGTAGGAAAAGCACAGGTGTAAATAATAAGTTTAATGATGGCTGAATTCCATTTAGCTGCATTGGTTTCAGGGGCTGTGTCTGAAATCACTCCCTATTTATTATATGTTGCATCATATTTAATGTCTGCCATTTTATTTGAGCGTCCAAATAGTGTGAATTTTATGCTCTATATAATGCCCTAACAAAACCCCACATAAAAAAGGTGTCAATTTCATGTGCACAATTATGCTTGGAGATCTTGTGCTCTTCTCTTTTGTGGGGACCCCCAGGGATCTATTCTGGGTCCCCTTTTATTTACCATACACATGCTACCCCTACATGGGTAGAGATACAGTAATATTGATTTTCATTGTTACACAGATGATACGCAACAGTATGTCCCAATAAACATTGAGGAATTTATTTACAGTTATTATTTGTTTTTCCTGTAAAACACTTTGTAGCTTTGTTTTTAAAGCTGCTATAAGAATAAAGTCATTGTTATTATTATTATTATTATTATTATTATTATTATTATTATTATTATTATTATTATTACTTTCTGCTAACAATCCCATGCTGCAATCCTCCACATTTTATAGTTGCAAAAATTAAAAGTTTTGCGACTACACCTGTCAAATGACAATGGTTCGTAAGTGTCCAAAATCTCAATTTAATGCTAACAGTATCACTACTGACTATTTTATAGGGAATGGTGAATGAGTGATTTTGGACACAGCCACGGTCCTGGTAGCCACGGTCCTGTGCATGCTGGCTCACTGTCACACTCATGGCTTACTGGAACTCTTGAATAGAACTTAGCCATTGTTAATGATATTAGTAACACCTATGCTTTTCCTGCTATGACAAGTCAAAATGTCTGCCGTGAAAAAGGCCTGTTGTGTCTGAATTTCAAAGAATGATTGGTGTAGCTGTTGTGGATGCTGTCTCAACTTTCATTTTGGTGCTACCCAGCAAACATTGTGACATTGAATAGTTGCTGATACGACGACCTGGGCATTGAAAATCTCAGCAGGTGTTGAGCCAAAATGAAAATTGAGATGACATCCACACTGCTTCATTTTGTGATGTCAAAAACCTAAATAAGTTTTTGTGCTATAGTTAGGTTAGGTTAACACTAGATGTGTGTGTGTGTGTGTGTGTGTGTGTGTGTTTATAGCCCTGAATCTTCTGGTTGTTTTTGTCTCAATAGCCTGGAATGCTTGGTAATGAGAAATACATACGGTACGGCTGAGAATCCACAGGCCCTTATATGTTTAAGTAGATACTGTTTACATAGATACTAATGTTCACATTTACCCCTCACACACACAAAATGGGCAATTGTAAAGTGCTCTCTCAGCACTGCAGCTGCATCAGCAGAATGAGACAGAATAGAAAGCAATGACTTTGTATGTGTGTTTTGTGTGTGTGTGTGTGTGTGGTTGAGAGAGAGAGAAAGAAAGAGAGAGAGTGTGTGCATGTGTGAGGACTTAAGGGTGATGGGATCTTTGAGCAGACAAAGGGGAATCACTGCTACTCTCAGCGTCCATTAGACTTACCCTATGGATCAATATTGATCCTTACTACCACCGAGCTCTGTCTAATAGGCCTCTGCCCAACCTGATACAATGACAGCATTAGCATACATGTCCAGATGGATGGATCCGGGGGTGGGAGGGTGAACCACAGCCAGAACAAGAGCGAGAGAGATAAAGAGGCTAAAAAGATTTACAGGTCCAGAGGAGAAAGGAGAGGAGACAGTAATGCTGATAATGTGTGCAAGACATACACCAAGAGCAAGAGAGAAAAGAGAGAGGCAGATTTAACCAGACAGAAAAATAGAAAAATCATAGTTTGCTTATGTAGGCGCAGTTTGAACTAGAAGAAGAATCCATAAAACACACTCTTGCTCTTTCAGCATGTCAGTTACTAAGTGCATCTTCTCCTGACCAACTGTTTTAGAGAACATATGGGAAAGAGAGGAAGTCTCTGTACAGCCATCACAGAAAAAGCATTAGACATCAGTGTGTGTGTGTGTGTGTGTGTGTGTGTGTGTGTGTGTGTGTCTGGGATGAGAGAAAGTGAAAAGGGAAGAGTGAGTTGTTTGTTTTTGGCTGTGTATTGTGTATGTTTTCCTGTCTGTACTTATGCTCTGACACCCTCTTGCTTGAATAATAAATAGTGATCAGCTGTTGCTGTAATTTGGCCACCTGACTCTTATTATTTACTCAGCCAGCTGAGTGGAGGGAGCGAGGGGAAGAGCATCTCTTATATCAGAAAGCATTTCAGAAGTCTGAGCAGTCTTCTCTCACATACTCACATCCTGTTTGTTATCTCAGTAATAACTAAGACAAAACCAAAAGATTCCTTCCCAGCAGCACACAGCGTTTTGGAGTTGTTTAATATAACAGCCCTCTAGATAGGGAAAGGTGTGTAAATACAGTCATGTTAAATATTGCCTTAAGAAGGTTTGTCATGAGGTAGAGGAACTTCAGACCAGAGTGAGACACCCCAGTCTTCTGTATGGACAACAAAGCTTTAAAGGCCCTGAAAACACATTTTCTCAATCAGCTTCTTAGCGATGGAGTCCTACATGAACAAAGTATTTTCTGCCAAATTTAGAACAGTTTTAGTGACTTCATATGAAAGATTTTTGCATTTGAGTCTTTACTGCTTTGAAGTGGGTGGGGCTCCATTGGAAAAAGGTGATGCCATGTACTTACATGCACCAATCAGGATTTAGTAATTTTAGAATCCAAATCTGATGACAGCCGTGGGTTTTTTTTTGCTTATGTTGCCAGACCACTGTCAACTGTCCTGATGACGCACAGCTTTTGAATCTTAAACTCTTAATAACTAAGGGTGTTTTCTTCCTGAACTTTAACTTAGATTGTTGCTCATTTTGTCGTGAATATTTCATGTTATAAGCTGTGTCTGAAATCACTCCCTCATTCATTAATTCCCTATTCCCTACCACACAACAGTTCACTCAATAGTCAGCAGTAAATTGAGATTTCGGACAGTCACTAATCATCATCATTATGTGTGTAGAGTCTCACAATGGTAATTTATTCATCTATGAAATGTAGAGCATTGCATTGTGGGATTGGGAGAAAGTGGAGTACATGCCATAGTTTTTTTGTTTCAGTTTCGTTTTAAGGGGCGCAAAATAGTGCAGAAATTACACACACAGAATTTCTTTAAATAATCAACGAGTGTCTCTATAGTGTCTAATTGTGTGCATTTGTAATTTGTTAATTTCTTAATGTTGTTCTTCCCCCTTCTCCCCCTCTACATCTAAATCATGAAAACTCTCACACATTAATAGTGAATCAACCATTATCTTACCCACAGTATAAGGATGAGTTTGTTAAAAAGACATCAACAGTGTGTTCGATACTCTGCCCAAAAGAAAAAGAAAACAAACTTGAAAACTTGACCAAGTAGGTCAGTGCCTCATGAATTTCCTCATAATATAGCCTTTGGATTTAGTTCACATTTTCTTTTTCTTTTGCTTCTCAGAGGCATCAGTCCGGGATAGCTAAAGCCTGCGGGCTAGTTTTCACACAGGGAAAAAAGAGACTGGAACACAGTCTCAGCTTTGTGCAGGAGCTTGCATATAGAGCACATAGTGTTAGGGTAACCAGGCAGTGCAGCTGGCCTTTCACAACTATGCAACTTTAAGGCAGTGTTTAAATCAAGATGCAAAAGACAAGGACCCTGTTCTCCCACACTAACACACACACTTTCAGGGAAAGAAAGTGAAGGAAAGTGAAACAGGGAAATGTGGAAATGATGAACCTCTAATAAAGGACTTCAGTAATGACTATATTAATGCAATTTTGGCAAGAATAAATAGCTGTAGCAACACATTTCTTTGGTTAAAACAGTGTTAATATTTCATCATGAAGTTTCTACCATTACTGCTACTACAACTACCACTCTGCTTGATTTGAAGGGTCTCCATTTTTTACTGTGCTATCCCAGAATATCTATTGTTCATTGAAGGTTAGCAGGTCATGTTGCTGTCACACTGACTTTTTTCTAGTACACTTCTGTAAATAATGGTGCCCTGTAAGTTTAACCTATTAGCTATTTGAAAGTAAAACAATGTTAACACTTTCATCAATACAGGGTTGTTGGATAAAGATGTCATATACTCTATTAAAGTGTAACACTATTCACTAAAAGAGTTTTCAAACCAGCGACTAATGGTAGCACATGCATACAAAGGAAGTCATTTTGACAAAACTTTTCAGCAAGAAAGATGAAAACATGCCAGCGAGTTCATCCTCCCAGCCCCCAAACCCTCTCCACAACATTCCTTTCATAAATGTGCAGTACTGGAGTATTTTTTTAAGAAACTGGAGAGAGCTGGTATGTGGATGGGCCCATTATGGAGCTACTTCTATGGGAGGTTACTGTTATCACTATCAGATCTCCTCTTATGCTCTGACCCATGGTCCAGTAGTTATTTCAAGGTTGGATGACCATACTCTACTAAGGCCCACCCTCCTTAAGGCCCACCTTACACACTTGCACACACCTACCCACCTCCCCACTGTCCATATATGTACACACACAGATGCAGAGAAACACAAATACCATTTTATTCCCTCTTGTTAATGTATGTGCATTGGCACCTGCACGACAAAGACCCTCTAGTCTCTGACATTAGTGTGAGCAGGGGTGTGGCAGCATTCTACAAGGAGGCATCAGGTATGTGTCAAAACATGTTTATCCCTGCCAATTACCATCCAACTATACTCATCCCAATTGCTTGTCTAATTTCAATATGTGAAATAGTCTGAAAATGTCTGTAGCCAGAAGAGATAGCCTCTTATTTTGACATCTTCTTTTTCTCAGTGCAGCATCATAGCACTTGCTTTCATCCCAGAACACCCCTCCCCCTTCTTCCGTTTTTCTGCCTCCTGCAAGAATTCCTGCCCCTCCCCCCTTTAGCTCCCTTTGCCGGTATGGATCTGTGAAATGTTGGCAGGGTGTGCTGCTATGGCATGGAGCCTCAGCGATAGTCATGGTGATGTGAGCTAAAAAGAGGTGAGGAAAATCAGAAAACCTCAGAAAATGGACTGATTTCTCTGGGTACAATGACATCCTTTTGTTTGCCCAATCATGACATGCAGGTGGTATACAATAGGCAGCCATGTTCCACCAACCAAAATGTTTGTAATGTGGCCAGTGACCTAAAGGACATTGCTCTTCGTAGATATGAGTAATCTGTCAAACTCTAACCCACTGGAGCTGATATGAGCTGTAGTGGCAGTGGATGTCAACAAGTGGATTGATTTTAACAGATACTAGATGTTCTGTAAATGTTGCTCTGCTTCTCTTGCAACTATAATGACAAAAATTCATTCTGGATTTTATGGTTTGAAATTAGTTAAGATTTACTGATTCCTTAATAAGAAAGTCTGATCCATAGCTTAGAGTACAATAAATCTTACTAGTAACCCAGTGCCTCAGACAATTGTGACGCACTTGATGCTGACAAAATGCATGAAAAGAAAAGAAGATCACTGTAGGCTATAACAATCTCTTTTTATTCTCTATTCCGAACAATCAATTTGAAATGAACAGTCCTCACAGGTACCATTATTAGAAAAGGCCAAAACATTTATGTCAGATGTCTGCATGTAGTAATAGAAAGGATATATGACATTCTAAATCAGATAACATACTAATAATGAATGCTGTTCCAATAAACCACTTTGTAATATTCATCGGGCTCACACACAAACACAGATGTATTCATTTCATTCATTAATATCATATTTACTGTCCAATATTTTTTCTCTGCTGTCCACTTTCAGTCTGCACTCACCCTCAAATTCCAAACTCAAGTCTCCTCTGCACTTCCATCTCACTTATCTCTCTGTCTGTCTGTCTGTCTGTCTGTCTTTCTCTCTTTCTATCCTCAAGTGGTTGCATTTCATTTTTGGTTACTCAAAAGAAAACATCCTTTTGCCTGAGTTACCACTATAGACATTGCGGTGATTACAGCATTTCAGAAAGCCTAGCTGTGTGTGATACCTTGATAGCTTTCTTGCACAGTCGGAGGATTAAACTGAATTCACATCGATTTGAAAGATGGCTTCTTTTCAGACTGCCTGGGTGACCTCAGTGTTGAGACCCTCCACCATGTTGGAGACTGCATCAGGAACTTCCTGGACATCCCCACTCAGGTTCACATCCTTTTTCAGTTCAAAGTCACTCTGCTCCTTGATAGGCATCTCCTCTGGCTTTTCATCACCGTTAACACATTCCTCTGTCTGTGCGGCAGCAGAATCTGTGCACTCTCCATTCACAGCTGGAGGTGCATCTACTTCTGCCACATCCTCTGTAACAGAAGGGCTCTCTAAATTTCCATTTTCCATCTTGCTTTCTACCTCAGGCTCTGGGCAAGGCACCTCTTCCACAGAGGCTTCAGTTACCTCTTCAGACTCAGCAGTAATTTCGCTGGCAGAGACAGACTCTGAGATGACAATTTCAGGGACAGGTTCTGCTGCTTCTGGCTCAGCTGCCGCCTTTGTACTGGAGGCTTCTGTTGCAACAGATTTCTCTTCAACAGGCTGATATTCAGCAGGGACCTCTTCTGCTGCAGTCTCCAAGACCTCAGGTGCATCTACTTCTGCTCCCACGGTCTCAAGTTCAGTAATGTCAGATGTGGCTACAATTGGTTCTGGCTCAACATTTTCTACTTGTTCCTCTGCTGCAGATTCCACTGCAACAGTCTCTTTCTCAGGTTCTGACTCTAGTACTTTCTCTGGTTCTGGCTCTGGTGCTTGCTCTGGTTCGGGTTCAGGTTCTGGCTTTGGTTCTTGCTCTGGCTTGAGGCTTTGCTCTGGTTCAGGGGTGTGCTCCAGCCCTGGCTCTGCAGCTGGTTCAGCCACCGGCTCGGGTTCAGGGTCAGCAGCAGGCACCACTGTCTCCTCCACAGTGACTTCTGGCTCAGTAACAGTCTCTGGGATGGGCTCTGGCTCTTGGTCCTTGGGTGCTTCCTCTGTGCTAGCCGGAAAAACCTCTGGCTCTGGCACAGATTCTACAGCTGCAGCAGGTTCTTCTACAGGGAGCTCTTCAGGTGCAGCTGCAGACTCAGGTTCAACCTCACTTGGCACAGGGTCTTCTGATGCTGCTGCTGTAGCCTCTGGGAGCTTTACTGGAGCTTGTTCCTCTACTACTGGGGCTGGCACCTCTGCTGCTGGAGTGGGTTCCTCTGCTGCTGGAACAGATTCCTTTACTGCTGACAGGTGGTTCTTCTACTGCTGGAGATGGTTCCTTTGCTGCTACAACTGGTTCTTCTACTGCTGGAGATGGTTCCTTTGCTGCTACAACTGGTTCTTCTACTGCTGGAGATGGTTCCTTTGCTGCTACAACTGGTTCTTCTACTGCTGGAGATGGTTCCTTTGCTGTGACAACTGGTTCTTCTACTGCTGGAGATGGTTCCATTGCTGTGACAACTGGTTCTTCTACTACTGGAGCTGGTTCCTTTACTGCTACAACTGGTTCCTCTACTGCTGGAGCTGGTTCCTCTGCTGCTGCAACTGGTTCCTCTACTGGAGCTGCCTTCTCTGGAGCTGCAGGAGCTGGTTCTTCTGTTGCTGCAGCTGGTTCTTCTGCTGCTGCAACTGGTTCCTCTACTGGAGCTGCCTTCTTTGGAGCTGCAGGAGCTGGTTCCTCTGCTGCTGCAGCTGGTTCTTCTGCTGCTGCAACTGGTTCCTCTACTGGAGCTGCCTTCTCTGGAGCTGCAGGAGCTGGTTCCTCTGCTGCTGCAACTGGTTCCTCTACTGGAGCTGCCTTCTCTGGAGCTACAGGAGCTGGTTCTTCTGCTGCTGCAACTGGTTCCTCTACTGGAGCTGCCTTCTCTGGAGCTGCAGGAGCTGGTTCTTCTGCTGCTGCAACTGGTTCCTCTACTGAAGGTGCCGCCTCTGGAGCTGCAGGAGCTGGTTCCTCTGGAGGTGCAGATTTGGGCTCTTCTGGAGCTTTTACGGCTTCAGATACTTCTGCTACAGCTGACCCCATAGCTTCTTCTACCACAATGTCTGCCTTAGCTGTCAACTCAGCTTCTGTGGGTGGGGCTACGGCCTCCACTTTAGCAGACTCCTCTGCACCTGCACCTGTCGCTGCAGTCTCATCCTTCGTCTCTTTGGGGTCATTCACATCATATCCCTTCCTCTTCTTGCTCAGTTTGCCTCCCATGGTGTGTCCTAGGAACAAGTGGATGAAGGTTTCTTTTAATATGAGATATAAAACATTGTTTAATTTTGCCTGTCTCTTTAATTATGAATGTTTAAAACAACTACATTACTCAGGAATATACATACAGTATATCTTGAAGACACAGACAAACACATTCATTCCTACAGGGAGTTTCCAATTCACCTGAATTGTATGGGAACAAAACCCATGTCAACACAAGAACATGCAAACTACCCACTAGAAGGCCACAGCTGACTGGGTTCAAACAGGATCTTCTTGTTGTGAGGCAACAATGCTAACAAATTAGGTAGTTATTTTAGGTAGTTAAAATGTATTCACCACATGTGAACATTAGGAATGTGCTTTGTCAAACCTTCTAAAATGCAGCGTGGGTTCAACTTAGTTCCTTCAAATGTAAAACAGTGTTCTGTCAGAAAGGAGAATGGAGAGAAATCTATTGTCTAGAAGTGAACTTAGGTTCTTAACTTAGGTTCAATTAGGAAACTGCCCCCTGCCAACACAGTTTGGCTGGAAAACAAATGTAAATGCATGGGAACCTCACTGAGATCAGACAACTCCGCAGATTGTCTACTCTTTCAGGAATTTTGGTCAATGCTCAGTGCCAAATGAGCCCACGACTCTGAGTTGAACAGCTATGATTAAGATATACAACTATTCCTCTCTCAGCATGAAATGCTAGAAACTATATAGTGTAGAGAGTCTCACATGACACATAGACAGAGGCAATCCAGAGCCTGCAGTTACATTCACATACAAAATATAAATTACAAAACTTGATTTTCTGGATGAATGGCAGAACCACAAAAATGAAATTGACATATTCTGAGAATGGAGCAAAACTGTACTACAAACATGTAGTTCTTTTGTGTTAATGCCACAACACTGCTGTGGCAGTAGAGGAAGAGTTTGTGATTGCCACAGAATGTGACTTCCTTTTAGTATAGTTAGAATAGAGAACTGGAAGTGCCACTGTTAAATGCCATATTATACAACATAGGTTGTTTTTTCAATTATGTCCCAAATGTCCCAAATGTCACAAGCAGTACTTTTACCCTGCAGGACAGCTGTGGGTATTGGTATGAACAATCTGGGAACTGTCCATAGTGCTACAACGAGCAATTAAGACACGATGCGCCATGATAGAATAGGCTGCACATCCGTTACACCAATTTGCAGTTTAATGGGCTGTCCAGTAATAAGAAATGATATCTGCTTTTACAGCAATACCAGACTAATTCTGCTTTTGGACCTACTTCTGACTAATTATACTTTATTTTTTTATGTGGTTGATTTCTTATTTGCATATTATTCGCCAAAACCCTCTTGGTCTCTCCGGCCTCCAAATCAGACAAAGCAAAAATGTAGTTTACGGAGAAAACCTAATATTTTGACATCAAATCACTGTGGATTTGCACCATTTTTTTTTCAAGCCAATTTCTGAGTAAATGCTAAAGTCAAATGTACAGCAGACACAAAGCTTTACACACATATTATATAAAGGAGGCACGCAAAGGTAAGGCAGCATGTGCCGGCCGGTAACAAAGGATGGGGATTCCTCACCAGCAGCTACTCACTGACAAAAGTAATGCGTTGGGGTAAATTGTCAGCAAACACTGAGTAATCTGTATTATAGTGTAGGGTATAGGCCTAGGCTGTTATATAGGGGAATTAGCTACAATATAGCTACACTTGTCTCGAACACTTCAGTGATAAAAGCTGTAGAGGGGTCTCCATCCCCCATTTCAACCCACCCACCGCTGCTTCTCTCAGCTGCTCTGCCCCTTTTTTGTTCACGAGCATTTGAAAATGTCGTCCTCACATGCAAAAGAAAACGAAATTCACCACAATAACGTCTTAATACCTAACAAGTAGCTTACCACAACTTCACAACTTTGTTTTGCGCTTTCTTTACCCCACAAGGTTTTTAATCCCCTGGCCTACTTTAAAAAAACCCAGCGCTGCTGCGTGAGAAGACGAATTAAATCAAATTCGACCACTGAGAACGGGGGAAAAAATCCTGCCTTTATTATGCCAGCCTTGAAATGTACAAATTTGCATTATAAGAGAAAGGCAAAGAGAAAGAGCGAGAGAGAAAGAGAGAGAGAGAGAGAGAGAGAGAGAGAACAATGAGTAAACTGAAGCTCTCAGGCATCTTACTTTCTTGCTCACTTCTTTCTTTCTTTCCTTTTACCTACAGAACACACATCCTAGACATGTTGCAATTGAAAAATAAAACGTACATTTTTTTTAAAACAATGCTCTGATGTGACCGACCTGTATTTCTAGAGAGTGATCACTTGGGCTTCTTTTCCAAGCTCCGGCTGGATGTGATAATGGAGGTAAACCTTTGGAGTGACAGCTGCAGATTCCGCCCCTGCTCTCCGAGGTGCAGTCTGGGACTGTGTTGTAGGCTAACTGAGGAGTGCCCCTCACAGTTTTTAGACATCTGTCGCTATCACAATCCAGCCTCTACCCCACTACTGCCCCGTCTGCAATCTATACCCTCCCAATCTTTAACCCCTCCCCTCCCGCACACACCCACTCCAGTGCATATTTCTCTGTTGTATAAATATATCTGCGGACTGAGGATATTTAAAAGCGGACTGGCGCTTATTTAACTTTGTAAAAATGCAATTTTTCCTCTGCTCCTTCTTTGCCAAAGTGTAATGCTTTGGGAAATCATGTGAGTGCTCCCGCCTCCCCACCGGAAAATTACTATAACATAAATTATGCATAGGAGGCATTATGTCAGTAAAACCGCTTGAGCAGCACACATTTACATAGCATTCATCTCCATAGAAAATGACTCCTTGATTCCTTATTGTTTATTTCTTCTGTTATTTGTGAGCAAGATAACAACATAGTGACATCACACATAGTATGAAAAAAGAGCATAACAAGATATTCTGAGTAAATTATAAAGCAAACTGATTTTATTTGGTTTAAAAGGGCTAAACTGAATCTACATGACTGCAAAAATGTGGGGTTTTTTTCTTGAGCTGTGGTAAACTGTTGATATCTGGAAGTCAGTCTTAATCATGTGACATAATAAACATACAGGAACAGGCTGTCTGAAGTATTTATGAAGTAATTTTTGTTAAACTAATATATATATATGGTAACTGTTGTTAGGGATATAAAGAGGACCAAAAGTTCACTCTAATCATTGTGAAGTATTCTGATGTATTGCGCCTCTTTGCTATTTGCCTTCCATGTGTTAATGGGACAAGGTTGGTCCGGTTGAGACTTAATGAAATTCAACAACTGACCCTTCTAGGTGAAAATGTTGTTTAGTTCAACAATTTGACCCAAGCAGCATGCCACTGACACCCTGCTAAGTTGAGGTATCTAACCATTGATAACTATCAGATATATCAGATGTATATTAATCAAATCAGGGATCTTTTAAAAACACATTTATCACTCATGTTTTGCAGATTTAATACCAGACAGACAGTATTATTGAGAAGACAGCCCCCTCTCCTGTTACAAGAGCTCATAGTACAACACAGCATCTATGGAGAAACCTTGTTGGGCATTAAGAATAAAATGATATACAATAAACACTTTAGATGTAACAATGACACAATTTTAATGTTTTATGCAAAGATCTAGTTACATTGCACATTTGTGAGATTTCTATTAAAACTGTGTATGGCTTTCTGACAATGACACATTAAATATTCCTGATTATTTCAGTGTGTATTGCCACAAAACAACCCAGACAAGAGTGTAAGAAAATATCTTCTTTTTTTTTCAAAAAAAAAAAGCGACAGTCACAGTAATACTGAAGAGAACCATTTCTGTTAAGTTGATCTTGTTTTGAATTTTATAAAATGCTCTGCTATCTACATTTTCTGCTTTCCAGATGCCACAAAGTTTTAGTTTCTATCTGATAAAGAAAATAAGATCTATCTTGTTTGTTTTCCCTGCTGGCAGCAGAGCTAAACAGTGTCAAAGGGGCAGCAAAGGCTGAGTTTCACATGATGCAAAAGCTCTGGAATGCATTCCCAGGAGTATAACCACCATCCCAGCCAACCACACTGCTCCACATACACAGAGGACTCACAGGCATATGGGGAGGCCTTGGAAAACCCCCAGAGTTATCAAGTAAATGTCCAAAACTCATCTGTCTGCACGTCCTGGTCCCGTTGACCTAGACTGACACGAAGACTGAAGAGGTGGAGAAATAAAGAAACAGGTGTTGGGTGCTACAACACGCTATGAGCCAATAGGTCAACACCACAGTGGTAGAATATGGCAAACAGCTGGGCTTGTGTGGAAGCTTTCGCAGTGTGAGGACGGTTATACACTGGACAGGTTAATATATTTTTAATGAATATATGAATGAACTGACAATAACTTGATTTCATCCAAAAATGTTCGAGCTTGATATCTGATGTTCCTCTTTAGAAGTTACAGCCAAATTCCAAAAGTCATTCAATAGAGAGAAGTGATACGCTGTTTTCACCGCAAATCTCAAAACATTTATGAAATGGATGATTTTGGGTACTCCTTCGTAGGGTGCGGCAAACACATACCAAATATGATGGTGAAAGTTGTTGAAAGTCATACTTTAGGAAAGTCAGTTGATAACTGTGCTACATGGCACAGTTTGTCTGGGCTTTATTGGTTTAAAGGCATACTGTAGATCAGCAACTGAAAATCTCAGCAGTGTCAACAAGAGCATGGTTATATGCAAAACCACAATGAGTGCAATGTTATTAGAAATCAAAGTATGGTACCTCCATACCAACTCAAATCCACTGGTAATTTTGACCTGATGAAGATCCAGCCTAAAACAGTCTCCTAATGATCAAATACAATTTGTGGATTGTGGATTTCTGCATTTAATATTTATCAGTCAGAATTCAAGATTAAAAAAACGCCATAAAAATCTCAACTAAAGTGAAGTAATAGGCTTGATTCACAAATATGATCTCAGTTCAAATGAGTACAATTTGAGCCTTTGCAGGAAAGGGAGGAGAGGTGCACTAATTCAATTTCAGAGAAACATGATTAGCACCCCCTACTGGACACTTATTATTAGTGTGAAATAATATGAATGAAAAATAATACAAAAACTACGTGGCCATAAACAATATTTCAGATTTCATGAGCTTAAGGATTCAAATTAAGTTTAATTACACAAAATGTTTAGAGAGAAGATTCCACTTATTCATGGTGGCCTGCGGTGACTTAAACGAATATGACTTAACCTTTTGACCGATGGTGGTACTAGAGCAATTGTTGTGGGAAGTTCTGGGCTGGTAGGCACACTCTTATGGCAAACTCAAGAGTGTTTAGCCATCTAACACCCTGCCATACTGGGACAATAAACACTGTGTCACAGGGACACCATATTTAAAAGTGTGCACAATGCCAGTGACACTCCTCTAATCATTCTTGATCCCATAAAAACTACCTTTTACAACTCAACATCCTTTGACAGAAAGGTACAGTACAGTAAGTAAATTGGCTAAAATTGGCAGAGTTATTGGACCTTTCTTGACCAATGGAACCTAGCTGGTAAAAAGTTTGTAGGGTCAATAATTAAAGGTTAAATCCACACTGAATCAGGCACTACAGAAACCTGCAAATGCTATAGGCTAAACCTTTCAAGCATGTTAAACTTCTGGTCACAAGGCAATTGTTGATATTACACTGCTAGAGGGGAAAAAACTACCATGACATCACTTATTGGGATGTGGACAGAAGTAGGGTACTGCTTGATAGTTGAACCACAAACATAGTCTACCTGTGTCAAATCCTCTATTTTTCATATATTATTATCACACTTTGTACAAATCCACTTTTATATCCTTATAATATTTATTGAATCAATCAACAACGACACTATAGAGCTACTTTACTGAACGTCGGATGTGCAGAGGTGGACTCAGGGTCCCGGCGCGACGTAACAGTCCGCTCAATTTAGGTGCGCCGGTGCACCGCTTAACACCTGACGGCGAGGGCCGGGAAAACTGTTTAAATGAAGCGTAATCTGTCAGACAGCGGCAGCAACCATGTAATTGTCAGCTGACAAAACAAACAACAATGTCGGCCTACAGGGTAAAAGCTATGGTAGCTTTCCTAGTTGAGAAATAATTGCCAGCAATGTTCACAATATGATTTAATGTAAGCCTGAATGACATGCATCGGTTCTCAGGTTTATCAATCTCCCTTGTCCTGTTTATGTTTGAATGGGCCATGTGGTCGAGGTAAGCGCCGCTTCCGCCGCTTGAATTGAGCGGGGCATCCGGCGAATGCGCCGGCTGAGACGCCTTTTAAATGGTGTGCAGACCCCGCCTACCCGGTGTACGCCGGCGTCGTAATGGTGGGGACCCACTGAATGTAACGTACCCTTGGCCACTTGGATGAAGGCGGTGCTAGTGGTGCCCAAGAAGCAGGGCCTTGCCTTTGTGGTTGTAGAAAGAGAAGATGGCTCCCGTTCTGGAGAAACAGCTCCCGAGCGCAGCCGGGGCAGGCGACAATAACAACGAAGAGGAAGAAGGACAAAACCTTTGGCAAGTTCTGCTATTCTTTTAAAGACTTCATGCCTGCCGTGGCCCTTCGTGGAAAAGCACAACCGTAATGGTTCTGCTTTGTCACTGCCGGTTGTTCACAATCAAACACCGGCCCGGCTAACAGTAACATTAGCTCTGACGGAAGCTGGGCGGTCAGATTGCTAACGTTACTTGTGTTAGTAGCTCAGCTAACGTCAGCTAAGTGGGCTACTGCTGATTAGCTACATTGTAGTTGGCCAATACTGTCCATTAGAGTTTTACTAATACAAGGAATCTTGTTAAATTAACAAGAGTCACGTTTGAGTGAGCCATTCATAGTGTCAGGGGCTTTGATAGTTCATGTCAAGACAACACCTTAAAAACTAGCTCCTTTTATGTAGGCTACAGCAAGCTAACAGGAACGCTGACATTAATGTTAACAAGCTAATACCATAACTGGCTAACTGAACTATGCAGAAAAATAATGTTGGCTTTAGTGAACGCTTATCATTAGGGATCGTACTGTTACGGGGCTTCAACTTTTCAGGTTTAATGGATTCAGATGCGTAACGTTAGCTACTTCTCTCTAACGTACCGGTCAGTGGAGATGACTTATCATTTCCTGCTTTTTTTGTGTTGTCGTGGACACATCACTGGGCTAGGTTAGCTAAAACAGTGGAATAATATTCTCGAAAGATTAGAAGATAAGTAATAGTTAAGTTACGTAACGTTAGCCGATTACTGTTTAGGTAGCAACTTGTGTTTTGAGATAGGAAGCTGTCAATGTGCCACTTGACTGTCAGTCTAACGGCTATGCGTAACGTTAAACTGTGTGTCTGTTTTTATCAATATGTGTCTTGTTATTTCTTGTAGGTCCTCAATACTGAGTGAAGTATCAACTAGATCGAGTTCAAAGTTGCCATCAGGAAAAAATATCCTGGTATTTGGTAAGTATCACCTAAGACACATGTGTGAAAGTTCATGCTTCTGCAGTGTATTTATGGTGGTCAACCCTGAGGGGAGGGGAGTGGAGGGCTGGCAAACTGCAAAACCATACTGAACTCACAAAAGCCAAAAATTGCACGTTAAAACCTTTCTGACTTTTTAAACAGTCTGTACTTTAAGATGTGTTTCTTCCCACACTCTTGAAAGGAAGACATAATTAACATAATACACAAAGAGGTGTTCTTGGGTGTGGGCATACTTACATGGGTTTGCTTTCCAAAAATGTGAGAAATACTGCTATTAACCAGAAAGATTTGTGTGAGACATTGCAGCCTCTGACAGTCATGAGAACATGTGCTGCTTTGGAAGTGAAACTATTAAGTCTAGATATGTTTTTGTATAGGCAGTAAGTGAAGTGATTATATCTTGGTACATCATATCCATTATTATTGTAGAATATCCATAATGTAATGTAATGTATTGAACAATGTTATGACTGCAACTCCAGAGAGGTTCCAATACTTGGATGAGCAGATCTGGGTGTAGTACAGTCAATCAACTAATAGATTAATCTGCAACATATTTGGTAATTGAAATTAAAATAGAAGTAATTTTTTTTAAAGCAAAATGCCAATTCCAGCCAGCTTCTTATATATTTGCTAGTTTCTTAGACTTCTGTCATAGTAAACTGAATAGCTACTAATAATAATGAATAATGTCATATGTAAGCTGATGAATAAAATATCTTACAGGTGAGGATGGATCAGGAAAAACATCGCTTGTGGCCAAACTTCAAGGAGCTGATCACAACAAGAAAGGGAGGGGACTGGAGTATCTGTACTTAAATGTCCACGATGAGGACAGAGATGGTGAGTTTACCTGCTGTAGCTTTTCTGTGGGCAGTGGCCTTTACAAAATAACAGTAGTTTAAAACAATAATTGTATTGCTTGCAGACCTTACTCGCTGTAATGTGTGGATCCTGGATGGAGACCTATACCACAAAGGCCTACTTAAGTTTGCTGTTTCAGCTCAGTCACTACCTGACTGTCTAGCTGTGTTTGTTGTGGATATGTCACGGCCCTGGACCATTATGGAGTCACTGCAGAAGTGGGCCAGTGTGCTACGTGACCATGTGGACAAGCTCAAGATCCCACCTGAGGACATAAGAGAAATGGAGCAGAAGAGTAAGTAATGTTTAACTTTGTCTACCATATGTCAGTCACATTGTGGACTGTATTGAAATGACAACTCCAATATAGTAAATTGTCAACGATGTGTGTACTAATAATAAACACAATGCTTTTATTTTGAAAATTTAGCTCTTAGCTTGAAGGTCTTTTTCTGCTGGACCTAGCTGGACATTCAAAACTATGTGCCGCCTTTTAAGAGGTCTGGTTTAGAGGTAAAATCTCAGGTTTCGTTATACTGTCCAGTAGTACCCACAAATTATAATGTGTACATTTTTATTACGTAGCTAGCCTGTTCTCTGGTGGAGCATTTAGTCAATGTTTAGTGGATCATTGGTTAAGATTAATATAAGGTGGTGATTTGTTAAGAGGCAGTCTTTTTATGTCTCAACATGCAAAAATCTGAGACATTAAATGGAAATATGATATGCCTACATTTTCTTGAATTGTATATCTCAGGAGAGGGCTAAAATGAAACAGCTCTCAGAAAAGGTGCCTGAAGCATTCCAGGGTGGAAGCAATGGTAGTCTTACATAATAAGAGCCAGTCTGCTTGCTGACTGGCTCTTATTGCTGCTGGGAAAAAGGAGAGATTGGTCGCTGCGTAGCGTGGAAGGCAAGCACTGTATAAAATTACACATTGTCATGGATATTCCTAGGTCATCATCAGAGAGGCCCATGATCCTCAGCTGTGTGTTCTGGCTGGAGGCAAGTTCTGCTAATCAACGAATGTGATGCACTCAGATGTTGTTCTCTTGTTAATTTTAGACCTGGTCATCTCTTGCTTATGAACAGTTCTTTTGTGTTTGGGAAAAATGCTTTTGGAGATGACTTTTCAGACAAGATAGTTCAGCCTGCAGGGTTTTACATAAGGTTCCTGTCTGCCTCCAAAGTCTGCTTGCTGCTGTTGCTCTAACAAGTCTGAAATGACTTATCACAAATAAGTAAAATTGTTTAATGATGCAGATGAATTTGACAGAACAGGTCTACAAATGTTCTCAACACATAACATGCTAAAAAGTGACAAGTCGTAACAAGTTGTCTGAGCTGCTGGCAAATGTGTGAAAAAGAAAAGGGAAGCTGGTAGCCAAGTGACGACTAAAGCACATTCTTAATTAATAACACTTGAAGTGGGTATAACGACTTTTAATGGGTCCACATTTTCAACTTGCTTTACTGACTTATTTCAGTTCAAGTGGCTGTATTAGTTCAGCATTGTTGAAATTGATTCATACAATGCAGTAGAAAGGAAATACTGGTATACCTTGTATTCAGTACAAGTAGGCTTGAACATTCATATATTGCAACTGTGGTGTTTGTCTGTACTGTGGAGGTATTTTTTTTTGTGAGGTTTGTCAGATTTCTCTAGGGTTCCTCCTACTTTTTCTCTTTGGCCAGAAATTTCATCCCCACCCACTGACATGGTCAGATTTCCAGTTTAGCTGAGGCATGTCATCCAGATAAAGCATCTTAGTTGTGATGTCAGTAGCAGATTGGTGAGACCTAGTCAGATTACGTATTTGTGGATTTCAGTTTGTGAGTGAGAGAGACAGGCTGAGTGGCTTTTGTCCAGGGAGTCTTGCAGGCTTCTTGCATCATGGTTCCCTCCCCTCCAACAGCAGCGTCAAGGAAAGGAAGTAAAGTGAGTGGGTCTGAATACAGTCAGTGGGCCGGACGTTCTGACTCCTGCTGTACTGTAACTGAAGTAGGCTGGCTGCTGAAGTTGTCTCAAGTCAAATTATAAGATCAACCTATTGCTGCCTGGGTCACGCATTGAAATGACAAATATTTCACTCAGTGACTTCTGTGGTAGCAACAAGACAGGGTTTTTTCCAAGCTACAGTATCTGGTGTAGGCAAATATCTTGAGTATTTTGTTTTGACTGTAGGTCTGTTTCACTTAAATTAAAGGAAACAAGTAACCCGACGGCTGTAAAGATGTTTTAGCTCAGCTAAACAGTTCAAGACTGATGTAAAAACTTGTCTTACCAGTGCCAGTGAGACCAAATTTGCTTATCTGACCTTTTGTTCCTAGATAAATTTGAGCTTTGGGTTTCACTGACACCTTTTTTAAAGAAATTAATAAACCTAATAATAAGGATCTCGATGACTTATGCAGGTCTTTTCTTTTGTGATAATTTTTTTAAGGTACATATACTGTACTTAAAGTACAGTATATTTAATTTATTGAAGGCTGAGCAGTCCTCGATTATGTGTGCCAATGCATTTTGACCTCACCTTTGTTTGTATAACAGATACAAGTCTCAGTGGGGCAAAGTCTGTCTGTCTTTGTCTCTTTCACTTTGTATTTTAAAGTGGTACTCCACTGAAAATCTCTCTATTTGGCATCATGGAAAAAGTATCAAAACGCCCATACAAACTACTCAAATCAATCCTTTAGCATAATCCATTGCTCTGCTTCACTGTGGTGGAGATAGAGCACCGTGATGAATGGATTGCAGTGAAAATAATGTTTGAGTGATGTTTCTTTTTTTCTTTTTTTTTGCTAGTAGCTACTCCTGTTTTATATTTTTTCTTGACTAGTCGATTTTAAGACATTCTTAAGACATCTAAAAATGTTAACAGTAAATTAAATACTGTCAGGTTTTGATCAATGGCTAATTGATCTGGTCTCTTGTCTGTGTTTTCATTCAATACATCGCCTAGTTGTGTGCCATGTCAAGGCCCAGCACACCCTTGTGTAGCTTAAATTATCTGCACTGGAAGTCTGACTTCTTTTAGCAGTCATTAAAGCAGTCATTTGTAAATGAGGTTCAGATGGCCTTTGTATATAAACTTCAGCAAGAAAAAAGGCCAGAGATTTCCATGAATCTTCCTTTTGGATTGTGTAAAATCTGCATGTTAAATTCCTGCTCTTAAGCCCTAATGTACATACTCCAACCTATTGGTGCATATGCACTGGATTTGTGTAATCCTGTATCCAAGAAGGGGTTCCCTTTTTAGATTGCTTGTAACACCAGTTCTCAGCCCCTATACTAAATCTCATGTTTGAGAGGAGGCTCAAAACAACAAGGCAGTCTGGCTTTGTGGGCTGTCCCCAACTGCATTCCTGAACCTCCTGAGGAAGTAGGCCAAAGCTTCCTGCGTATAACCCACCCACCACTACACCGCAGCCTTGTAAATGTCTGGACAGCTGGGGCAGCACAACAGGAAAGTGAAAAATGCCATATATTTATCTTTTTCTACCTTTCACCCAAAGCCTATTATTAACAGTGGAAATTTAGCATAATTAACACAATTTCTCCCAAATATACTAAACTATACAAGACTTATAACACTAATGACTTGTATGTGCATTTAATTTTGGAATTTTCTTAATCAGTCATTGGGCAGGAGCGGGCATATTTGAATATATATTACATTTTTTTTAATATATTAAGTGCCATGCATTTGCGTTGACCCCATGATCTAATCTCAGGGACATAGTTTGAGGTTGAGCACAATTAACACTGCGCTATAAAATCATGTTTATAGTTCTGCATCAGCATGTTGCAGAGGCACGGGTGGCTCCGTAGCTTTACCAAAGGCACCAACAAAGATGATGTGCACATCAAAAAATTATAGGGCTCTGGCCCGTAAAGTATACCCCTGCAGCCCCTGCGAGGTGGGGGACCCCGCAGTCCAAACAGGCCCCACGCCACAAGCACCATTCCTTATTACCAAGTGTGCCTGATGTAGCCATGGCTATTAAACTATTTCTTACTCTACCTGTGACTTTCGCAAGCGCACTTCTAAAAACCAGGGCCACTGGACTGAGAGTCAGTCACAGTTGGGGGTGCTGAGAGAAGGTCAGTCAATTTTTTTTCAATTAAATTCAATGGCTTTATTGGCTTGAATGTTTTGAGAGATGTGACCCACGACCAGTTCATCATAATTTAAAATAATGCAGCGCAGTGAGGATACAGACGTTTCATGGAGGAGACGAGCTTATAACGCAGATCTATCTATCTGTCTGTCACTAACTCCAGTCTGAGTGTAGTTCGTACACTTATAAACCACAGAACATTGACATTAGACATTATGATCAGAGAAAAAAAATAAATAAATAAAAAATTAAAAAAAAAAAAAAAAAAAAAATATATATATATATATATATATATATATATATATATATATATATATATATATAATCTCTGTGTCTTCATCACACTTTTATCAATTGCCGGTTTTTAATAATGCCTGGGGGACAATGAGTAATGAGTCAAATACCATGGACAGCTCCTGCAATCGTGGCCGTCGCAGGATCACCTTGACTGCAGTTGTGACACTTTAAAAAGCTCAATACAATTAACTTTACAATCTGTGTCTAAAGTGTGTTCTAAAGTTGTCTGTTAAATCTCATTTGCGTTTGAAGTGATTTAGTATCCTCACTATGAAAGATGTTAAATTTTGACTGCTCTGTGCTGCAGGGAAGGGGCCCACTCAGGGTTAGCTGCGGCCTCATATGTTTGTGTTACGGTACTGATAGGGCTATAGAGATACCAAGTGGAGACCACTAGACCTTTGGATTGGTCAGCTTAATGTTGTTGTGTTTTTTCTGGTGTTTTGAAGAGTTTGTTACAGACAAAGTGAAGGAAGGCTCAATAATCTTGTTAAATGTGTTGCTAATGCCTGACACTTTTATATTTTAGGTCTTTTGGGCACCTTAACATTTTGCACATAATTTATTTTGTGTAACTTGTCAATTGTATCCTGAGAGTGTTATTATGTCACTACACCCTGTTAAATGCATGTCAGAATGGGTCAAAATGCAGAGAGAGAGAACATTCAGAAATGCAAACCAATTAGATACCAGTTGGGGAAAGAAAGACATTTTTATTTGATAAGAGGGGCAGGTTAACTTAACTGCATAAACACCATTGGGTCAAATTTTTATTTATATCTACTGGTACATGATGAGATCTCCTTTCAATATACACATTTTGCCTGAAGATTTTCTTATAAAAATACACATGTTCTTTTAGTGATTTATTGTAAAATAGGGGTTAACTATGGCATTGAAAACAAGGTGAAAAAGCCTTTGTCCATGGTGTGATTTTTGTTATTTTTTATTTTTTTTAAAGTGTACAGTGTGAGACTAGGCATGATCATTTACTAAAGAGATAGGATGAGGCAGATATAAAGACATTGGGAACTGAACTAATCTTCATTTTTGTTGGGCTCATCCAGAGCTGTATGTTCACTAATGGTCTGAATTCCTATCTTTTATTCCCTTTGTCTTTCCACCAGTGGTGAAAGCGTTCCAGGAGTATGCAGAACCCGAGGATGCCACCCCATCCTCTCCGCAGAGACGGGCCCCAACCGCAGGTGAAGACGAGGCCGTTGTGCTACCACTTGGGGACAACACACTCACACACAACCTGGGCATTCCAGTGCTAATAGTTTGCACAAAGGTAAATAATAACTGCAGCCCAAAATGTCTTATGTGTGAAGCCGTAGACTCTATCTAGAGACAACTAATGTTTTGGTCTTGCTGTTAGAGGTGTTACCAATCTAAAGCTTGAAAGCGTTTCAGAGGTACTTGTGTCTAAGGTAGGGCATTTGCTAGGTTCTCTGACCTAATACATCCTTGTGACCAGAGCCAAAAGAATGATACCAAATCAAATGTAATGGAATACTTAATCATGGCTAACAGTACAATAGTATTGTTCAGTTTGCTGCAAAAGACAACAACCTAATACAAAAAGATTGCAGTTGTTTGTATGTTTCTCTTGGTATTGTGTCAACTCCTAATCCTTATGGCAGTTATAAAGCATTATATTGGTTAATCATTCTCACTACTAAAAAGTGCAACTTCCCATATTTCACACATACAGCCTCTACAATTTTGTTTTTAGAAATGATACTTATTATACCATCTATTTCCCCACAATGAGCCATAGCCTTCTGTTTAGAGGGTGTGTCCACTGGGTTTAGGAGTTCCTCAAAGTGCTCTTACTTAAACAGTATCCTCAGAAACATTTAGGGATACTTATCTTAGGATCAGATCACTTGGTACACCCCCTAAGTAATGTCCTGCCACCCTCTCCTTAGTTGCTGACTGGTTTTCCAGAACCTCTTTGGGGCCACCTGTGGTCATGGTCCATAGCTTCTCTAAACTCCCCTAAACTCCCCTTACACCCTGGGCTCTGCTTTTTTAAACTTCTGTAGCCACAGCCCTTCTAGCCTGTCGGTACCTCTCTGTACTTAAACCTGTGTTGTGTGCGATAAACAAGCACAGAAAGCCTCCTTTAACACCTTGACCACCGCCCTTACTGCTGGTTTTCTCTGATGGGTTTTATATTGTGTTTTGTGAGGCAGTATCCTCTAATAAAAAGCTGCCATTATACTTGCTTGTTAACCCTTCAGGCAAAGACCAGCGCTGAATAATACATTGTAGCCATCAGCAGAGCTTCACATGCTAGCTGTGACTAGAAAATGGTGAATGTGCCTTTTTTATTTTTTATCTTTGGTGCCTCTGTCTAGCTCTTGTCAGAGAAAAAGTATTCAGCTTGGCAGAAAAAGTAGTCATTCTTTGCTTTGTATCACTTTATCTTAGCAATAGACACTAAAAAAAAGAAATATTTTGACTTTTGATTGTCAAATTGTGCGGTCAGTCTTCTCATGAACCTCACCCCTTCTTTCATGACTAATTATGGAAGCTAGAGACCCACGGGCAGGAAGTACTGTGTTTCAGTGCTGTCACTGCCACAGAACCACATCTAGTTGCCCATCTGCTGCCCCCAGAGGGAAAGAAGATGTGGTCATTTTAGGAGTCAGCCCTGGTTTTACCAGAAATTCACCAGGCAGCACAAATAAAAATATCTGCCCACAGCCTCACAAGGGCGAGTTTGCACCCATGTCCTAACGACACATAGTTTTACATACATTGTAGAATATGCTTAAGACGCAGAGAGCAGTGTAACCCTGTTCATATATTAGTGAATGCTGACCTTTTATTGTCTATGTAATTAAAATATTGATCTCTTTCCTTCTCGCAATCTTTTATTCTTCAGTGCGACACAGTCAGCGTACTAGAGAAGGAGCATGACTACAGAGAGGAGCACTTCGATTTCATCCAGTCCCACATCAGGCAGTTTTGCTTACAGTGTATCCTTTTAATGCATATTTGTTCGTAATTTATTGGAATTCAACATTGACTGTTCAAACAGAAATGGGCCATAGATCAGGTTTTTTATATGGCCCGTAATATCTTGTTGATTGAGTCAATCAATCAATCTACCATCTATGTCATTACCCCAACAATTGCTGCCTTAACTGAATTAAACAGATGGAGCTGGCCTGATATATACTTCAGTCAAAGAGGAGAAGAACATGGATCTGCTTTACAAATATATAGTACATAAGATGTATGACTTCCAGTTCACCACACCTGCCTTAGTGGTTGAGAAGGATGCAGTGTTCATGTAAGTGAAGCTGTAAGATGCACTGGTTTATTTAGTTTATCATGGTTTCTTTGGTTTTTCATCACTGTCTCAAGTATTACTGACTGTCATAATTGGAACTTTTAGGTAATGTTGCCAAACGGGGTACACTGCCATCTTGCTTTTGGTTTTTATAATCAATGACATACCAAAAAACAAATTCTAATTTATATTCCTCTACTTAATTATCTACAACAGAATTTATATCATTGCATCCAGTGTAAATGAAGTCTCTTCCTTTCTTTCAGTCCATCTGGATGGGATAATGAGAAAAAAATTGGGATTTTGCATGAAAACTTCACAACAGTCAGACCCGAAGATCCATTTGAAGATTTTATCACAAAGCCGCCAGTACGAAAGGTATGGCAATGCAAATACTGACAAAATGTAAACTTTAAGGTTGATATTACAAGCCAAAGTATAACCACATGCTTCCTCCTTTGCTCTTCTTCACAGCTGGTTCATGACAAAGAGATAAATGCAGAGGATGAGCAAGTATTCCTGATGAAGCAACAGGTATGTTTCAGGCTTTCATATTTCATGATTTCTGTCACCAGCCACTGAGATTTACAATAAATACAGTATGTTTGAAAGCAAGCTTTCAAAATCAAACTGGATAACACGAGATAGAAGTTATTTAACAGTGTGAGTATTATTGGTAGGTTAAGATATCTCAAAAAAACAAACTACAAACAGATTTTGCTTCAGTTTAGTGAACAGCTAGAACCCAGGACCAGTCCTATTTGTAAGATTTTAGTGGTGATCCTGAAGTGGCATTTTCACTATTAAACAAATTTGTATAATGTACTCATGTGCTGGTGAATGTCTGAAACTTCCACATGACAGTAACATTGAATTAACTTCCTATTTTCTGGACAAATAAATCAGGAAGGCAGTCTTAAAAACACTCAACTGAGGCTTCAGCTTTGCAGGTTAGAGAAGTGTGTAGTGTTTGTTTAGGTTTCTTTCTACCAATTTTATTTCTGTTTATGGACATCTAAATTAAAGTTTGTACAGGAGTTGATGGAAACTGTCTAATCTTATCTTGCATACACTGTGCAGGTTTTCAAAATGAGATAAATGTTTGAAATGAATTTTCCAGAAAATCCAAAATGAGTCAACCATGTCTGTTAGCAGTATCCATCTTGACATCCGAATGCTTTCTATTTGAGTGTGCATAGGAAGCTATTGTTGGAACCATTTCTGACCAACCAATTCTGAATTAAGCTTCACTTTGCAACTTATTTTTCTCTGCAGTCTTTGTTAGCGAAGCAGCCAGCTACGCCAACGAGAGGAGCAACAGTAAGTGGAAGTTTTTCTTTGCACTGTATTGTTTTTCTTCCGGATAAACAAACTAAAATATTTGTTTGTGACCACGGTCTTCCTCTTGTTTCTGCGTTGCAGGAGTCTCCGGGACGGACAGCCTCAGGGTCTCCCAGGCCTGCAGGTCGCGCCGGCCAGCCCGTGACCAGCGGCTCACCAATGGCTGCTGTCAAAAAGCCTGACCCTAACATGAAAGGTAGGAGCTCTATGAGTGCTCATTTATTTTCATACATGATTATTGAAAATCCTTCTTTGCAAATCCAGTGTTCTCTAGTTTGCGTAGTTTCTCCCTGCGGCTTTCTGTTTTAATTCAGGATTGTCTTTAATTCATCCACATTTATTGAAACCAATGTTTGGACTCTTTTGAATGTAATGTGAACAACTTTTTCCTGAAGTACAGCAATGTTGCCCCCAAGAGGTAACAACTAATATAATTCACATGAATTTATTCCTGCACACCTCCTGATCTGGCCACCCTCAAGCAACAATATGGACGTTCTCTCCATTATTACATAAGTACAGTAGAGGGCTAGGGCATTCCACCTTAAAAGAACTGAAGGTTGGGTTTAACTAGATTTAACTAGAGGTCTGTTAACCCTCACCTATTGTGGTTTTGAATTGCAATTTTGTTAGTGGAGTTAAAATTGCATACTTGAAAGGATTTTTTTAGACTTTTTTTTACTCTCTCGGACAGATAATTTGGAATCACAACATTATAGGATGTTGGGCATTAAAGCAAGATAATCTGTTAATAATCAGCCTATGGTCTCAGTAGTCTTAGTGTTGAGAAGGGAACTAGCAACTCATTAAGTGTGATGGGTGATGGCTTTGACATTTTTCACAAGAATAGGAAGTTTCATTAATACAGAAGTGATTTTAAGTTCCACATTTCTCCTGCAGCAGGGGCTGCCAATGAGGGAGTGCTGGCTAACTTCTTCAACAGCCTGTTGAGTAAAAAGACTGGATCCCCAGGGAGCCCAGGATCTGGAGCAGTTGGAGCTGGAGTGCAAGGGTCTGCAAAGAAAACAGGTACAATCTCTTATTCCAGCACACTCACCTCTGATCTCTACGTATTTTCAAACCTTCTTCCTTACAGGTTAGCAGTTGTCCTTTTTATCAAAACCGTTATAAATCATTATTGTTGACTATAGCATCCCGTAGCATCCACACTTAAGTCCAGACAAGAGGAGTAAGAAATGGGGCCTTTTGTTGATAGTGGCTGTGGACCATTTTGCTGTCTGGAGTTTTATCTCTACAGCCTGAGAGAAGGTTAAAACAGGAGAAAAAGAAAAGTTGTCCTCATTGACTGAACTTCTGACATCTGAGGAAACTTGTGGACAGGCCTGTATGCACCAAACCTCCAATCATAAGTGCCCCCATTAAACTAATGTCACTCACTCCATGTCATATCTCACTGCTCTCTTGCTCAACTAATTTATTTACCTGTTTTGTTTTTTTTTTTACTTGAGTAACCTCAGCTGTTTTGCATGTCAACAGTTCTTATTTTCACATCCAGCATGTTTGTTTTTACTCTTTGTTTTACTATTATTAAAATATAACAGTCAAATACTGTTTGTGAAATGTCTGAATCTACCCAGTGAAATGTTGAGGGCAAACATTGCATAATTCATCTCTCTGTCTGAGACCACTGACATGTACTTTTTGTTCCAGTGCTAACATCTCTGTGAGACCCAGCTGACAGGATAATGCATGCGTACATGTTTGTCTGATTGTCTGTTTCCCATGCCAATAAAGCCCCATTGAATTGATTAGTTTTGCATGTGTGTTAACTGTGGCAGCGAGCCGCCATTCTCCAGCATGGGACTGCATCACCATCCAACCCTCATCCATCCGCTTGCTGACCATAGAAAACTGATATTTATGAAATCACATTGAAGCTACAGGAGATTACTTTTGGATTTTGTCTCCTGTTTTTTCCAAGGGCAGAAGCCGGGTTTGACTGATGTCCAGGCTGAGTTGGACAGGATGACTCGCAAACAAGACTCCATGGTTTCAGCTAACAACATACCACCGCCGACAGAGAACGAAGCGTGAAGGCAACAAAAACAGCTGCATCGTCCACTGCATTTAATACTCTGGAAAAATACATGTACATGTGAGCATAAAAAAATGACCAAATTCCCAATGTCTATATCAGTCAGCACACACAGTGGTTTCACCAAAATGAGTTTCAGATGCTATCAGATATTTTGGTGTTCTGGTGAGATGGGAAGAGAGATTACAGAGATGGAGGTGTTTAATGAGATGATACATGCTGAAGGCTTGGCTTTATTTCTGTCCTCTCTTCCACTGTAAATGTTGTTTTGTGAGGGGTGTCAGTTTATGGAAATGTGTGCACACTCCCTGGCAGCCAGCCTGATGCGCTGGACTGCAGGACTACCCCCCTATTTTCTGGGGTAAAACACCCTCTCCTCATGGGTTTAAAGAGTGGAAATATTTCAGGCCATGTCGCCTCTGGTTCATCTTATCTTATGGAAGGAATTTGGTTGCGATTGGAAAGGTATTTAAACTTTAAATATATTCACTGAGAAAAGTAATTCAAATACTTGCAAACATATGTAGTATGTAAAAAAAAAAAAAAAAAAAAAGTTGGATATGATACTGATGTATTTATACAAAGTTCCTCCTTTTTATTTTATTTTGTGCACCGTTATCGGTTTAAGGAAACATTCATCTGTATCACATAACATGTTAAAATGCCACTGACGTCATGACACTAATATGACAAGTCCAGATAGCTGATAGCATATCATATCGTTGGCCCTAGTCATCTCGAAGGATTCTGTAAATATAAATACAAAAATATCTATTCAGGTTAACTTTGATTTTGTATAAAATGCAATTCTGTCCAAATTCTGAAAATAGCTTCTTTGACTAAATGAGACTGGTTGGGATTTGACAGACTTAGAGGTTGCAACAGAATCGCTTCTTTTAGCTACATGTGTGTATATTTGGGGAGGGGTTTGGGCAGCATCTTTCCTACTATAACTCCTAAGTGCCTCGCACAGTTAGCTGTTTGTGTCATAGTAGAGGTGCTTGTCTGCATAAGAGGAAATGCACTGTAGCACCATCGGTTAAAAGGTATTTGTCCATTTCTTGTCATCCAAATAATTTATTTCGTTTTACATTTTTGTTAATGTACAACAAGTCTGTGGTCGCTGTTATTTTTCAGAAATAAGATTTCTTTGGCCTAGCTGATAGCGTTCAATAGAGCAATAGATTTAATGCCTTCATACAAGCTGTAAAGGCTGCTGATATTAAGAAAAAACACGTGATGGAACTTTTGGGCCCACCAGACGAACACTTCCCGTGGTTGAAACCACTCGCTTTGTAGCCAAAAGACAATAATTTGCTGTGGTTTGAACAAAATGAGATATTGTATCCTTCAGTGTTTAACAACACTGTCCTCCTTTGGTTTCACATGTTTTATTCACACTGTACTTTGCATGTCAGTTAAAACATTCCCAGTTTCTACATGAAGTAGCTGTAGAGACAGATCCCTGTAGGAAACCTGTTTGTCCAGTCAGGTCTTTTTGTTCGGTCTCTTTCAGTGCCCATTTAAAAAGACGACCTTTGCCTTCAATGTACAACAGTTTGTCACACTGGGCACCCTGCCTTCACAAGAATGTTCCTAATTAATTTGTGTCCTTAAGGGGTTGCTTAATTGTCTTATGTAACTTCTCTTCTTTTAAAAAAAAAAAAAAAATTAAACCATTATACTGTACCATATCAAATAATCTGTAATAATATTTATGGTTTCATGACACCATAATCTAATCAAAATTAATTAAGTGTACATTATCATTCTTAAGTCTGTATGCAAGGCCCTGCTTAATCCTATGGATAGTGTACATCAGTAGCTTTCACAGAATTAATGGCAAGTGTCAAGAGAGCAGCTATTTGCTATTCAAATAATAGCAAAAAAGGAAAACTGGAGTGAATTGGAACATGGAACCAAAGATGCACATTAGTCACTATTTTCTGTTTTTATAGTTGGTAATCATCCATAAGATTAACCAGTGACCATTTCTTGTCCTACTCTTGCATGGAGTCCTTGCATTCCAAACCTCAGACCTGCCTATGAACTCTTGTTTTGAATAACACCCTATAAACATGGTAGAAATGCCTTACTCCACTCAACCATATCTGGGGTTTCAGGAGTCAAAGGAGAAAAAAAAACAGAATTGTCTATGGTAGATTATGGTAAATTCTTTAAACTGGTCTACAAATACAATGCGACTCTGTAAGGGAATAACCACAAGACCATATTGGTGTACAGTCTACTTCATGCATGATTTGATTTGTTGTCAAAATGATGCTACACATCTGGTCTGGATTTACTTTTGATAAAAATGAAGCTCTTACTGTTTTTATTTTTCATTTATTTTTCCCTCTCTTTTTTTGTGACTGGGTGGAATGTGCACCTGAGGGTCTGTTGCCGAAGAGAAATGAAGCACAATTTAAGAACAGCCAGGAGCAGTACCACCACATGTTGAAATAAGCACTTTTCCTTGGACACTTGTATCAATTCCCTGTTGGTACAGTTAAAGATACAGAATGCATAGTTTTCTCTTTGCCTTGCCTTTTTAGAACATTTAGTAATGAACATAGAAGTTAACCTGCACAGTAAAACTTCATTATTTATCTGCATTTGCTGCTTAAGTTATGGAAGGTGCCCCTGGTGGTTAACTATGGAATAACCCCCTTCTACTGGTGATATTGTACATTTAATATCACTCCTCTAGAAATCATTGTCATTACATCTTTGCTAGGGATGTTTTTTGGGACATCTTGAAGTAGAACCAAATAAATGTCCATTCATTTTCAGCTTAGTCCTTTTTGCCCATGAAACGTTCCCTTGTTTGTGTTTACATCCCACTTAGGTATGTTTTGTTTTTGTTGTCAAATATGGTTTTGCCCATAGACACTTTCTGTTGAAAAGAATTTGGAAATGTCAGCCTAACCTGATTGACCACACAGATAATTCTTCATAAAACATGGCCACACTTGTTAAAATTTGGCATTTAGCTGAGTGGAATGAAGTGTTTTCCTGCTGCTTGGTTTCAAAGTTGCACTTGCTCTTTGTAAAGATTGGATGTTGCTCCCAACATTGAATAATGAACAGATGTAACTTTTGTACTCACACGTCAGTTGAAAGCAACTGCCTCTTCACGTGCTAACTGAATTGCCTTCAACCACTATTGACAGTCTACATCTGTATGAGACTATGAGCTTCTGCTTCCAGTCCTTTTGTATTCAGGATATCAAGACATTGTAAGCACATGGCTGGCTGCATTTTTGTGTCCTGAATTAATTCAGAAGTTTGATTGTATGACTTTAACACAATTCTGTAGGCCTCTAAGCTGCCATGTGGATTCTAGCTTCTTATGCCGACAAAGATAAGGAAAATGTTTATCAAACCCCTGGCTTCAATAAAACCAAGAATCCAAACGTTGGTTGACTTTCACATTTTTGCGTCTATGTATAAAATGTTTATTGATTTTTCATTTTACCACGAAACACTAAAGGTTGTAAGAACAGACCATTTTTACCACTACTTTAGTTACTCCACAACCCCTAACTCCAGCCCCACACTACAGCACAAACAGTATGAAATAGTGACATTACTAACTAATGACAACTATTGTGCTGATTGCTCAATTAAAAATAGACATGTAAATAGAAAGATCGTTTGCCACTGCACTGTAACAAATGCAGTAAGTTTATTTGCATGTCAGTAAAACACTGAAAGATCACAAGCATCACCATGTAAAGATTTAAATATATCCATATTGTAGTTGTAACAAAGCCTCCCTTTGTTTTGTATTCATCAAATGTTATGAAAGGTGAAAGCAGTACAGTCCTAGTAAATCAATGTGTATTTTCCACCAGAATCACATGATCTATGTAAAATTTCCTGCTGGTATCCTAAACAGATGATTTCTTAAATCTGAACTCATTCAACTGAATTTACTTAGTCTTTGTTTTTAACCCAGTCGTTCTTGTTTAATTGCCTGTATCCTGTAATCTCCAAACATGTTGTCCTGCCACTATCCATCCCACTACTCCAAAGTCCCCATGTTGACGCCATACCAGTTTGCAACACTGCACATTTTATTGGCTGAGGCATTGCTAGGGAAACATTTTTGAGGGTGAATCTGCACATTTGTATTGTATATTTGAGCAGACTCTTTAATTTTTGTAAATGCCCAGCAGAACCAACTCAAAAAAGAACAGAACTCTCCTTAAGTGAAAATACTGAAAACCCACTGGCATCTTAACCAGAGAACTGCACCACTTCATTAAAGGATAATAGGTGCTTGGATGCAACACTCCGGTATCAAGACTTTTCCAGTATCTCCAGCCCTCTGCAATCACCTAGGCAAGCTTTTAATACCACTAAATACCATAGGAGGGCAGTAAGGTTTAAAGAAAATTAGGCCTATCCTGCTGAAAGTTGACTTGACATGACATCTGATAAAAATCCAGGATATTTTGCTTTCACACCTGCATCAATCAATTTGGAGAAAAATAGCTGTAAACTACCATACCGATATGACTATATGATGCTTCATAGACCATTGCTTGCCATCTAAGCTGCGCAGTTTAAAGATTTAAGGACTTGATGGGACAATCCTGTCCTATACTCATAAAAATAACTATAGCAAAGCCCTTATATTTATTTTTTTTCTTATATTTTGATATTTAAAGTTTTGTTGTTGTGGGTTTGTTTGTTTTTTTTTTTACAGATAATACAGCAAATAATATTAAGATCGTTATAGTGATAGGCTACCCCGGAAGATAAAGTACAGCATAAACTCCATAAAAAGAACTGCAGCCACACTGCGATCCTCTGGAGAATAAAGAAATGATTTCATCAGGCCTGGTTGGATGTAACTTGCAGGCTGCAGAGGCATAACGAAGAGAAAGGAGAGCTAGAAAAAAAAATGCAGCACAGCTCGGTCCTGTCGGCGTGGTTCCGGCTGGTTTCGTTTTGCAGGCTGTTTGGGAATACTGAAAACGGGCGCAGAGCCTGCACAAGAATGTGCAGTTTTCAGAGGGGCGGAGACAAGCTCGCCTTGCATCTATAGCGAGTAAAGCGGCGTATAGGCTGCCTCACTGTAGAGAATAGCGTAAGTTCACAATAGGAAAGTGTAGGCTTCTCTCTCGGTTCTTCTGGGCCATTATGGTTGGATGTTTTTCGGTCGCAGAGACGAGTCACACAGCCCGGTCGGCATTTTGTTCGGTGCTGCTGAACTAACCAGACTCGTCCTTGGTAAAGTGACACTGGGGTTCGAACAAGTGACCCGCCTAACATAGTTAGAAGTGCGGCTATTTTAGAGAGATGCAACAGTGTAATCAGGAGGAAACACGGCAGGGTTACATTAAACGGATAACAGCCTGATTTCCCTGCGTAATGTTAAAGAGCGCCTTCCACGGCTGTTTCCCCGTGGGGTGGCTATGAAAAGTGGACTGTCTGGTTTGTTTTCTCCATCCACTTCAAGCCTGCATGGAACAAAGTGTGCTTTATGAAACATAACCTGCGCCGTGAGGTGGATCCAGGCGGTTTGTCAGCGTGGGCTTATATGTCGTAACATTTCTAGCCAAGAGTCCAGCGTCTCCCGAAATCATCATGAGGACCACCGAGGAGCCAGACGGCTTTGACGGCGAGGCCTCCAACACTTCCATGATCTCCGGGGCCAGCAGTCCGTATCAACCCACCACCGAACCCGTCCACGCGAGGAACGTTTTGGGGGGGATAATGTGCGACGTGGAGTACCTCAAGTCATACTTTGGAATTTTAAAGGTGGTTGAAGTGGTAAGTTTGAGCACGACCATACATTACTGCATTGTTCAGAGATGTACAGCCTCATAAAAGTGAGTAAAACAAACTATGACGCACCACTGGTGGATAACATCCACTAGCAGCCACTAATATATGGACAAAATAGTAGGCTACTATTCTGTTCATTTTTAAACTACTGTAAATTACTGTATTCTGAGCATTAATACCTTAAGTATTACTTTCATCCTTGAGGTGGTAAATCCAAAATGAAAATGTTAATTCAAATAGATGTGGCTATACAGGTCCTGGTTTACCCTGCACAACACCCCTAATAGTGGCCAGTCACGTTTCATGCTAACAGTATGCCTACCCCATGACATGGGGTAGGATGCTAAGGATAACAATAGTCAATTCAGCCATGCTTTGCACACCCTGCCAAACATGTGACTCTTATTTTGAAGGATTGGCTCCAACAAAATGGTTACTCCAATGGTAAATGTTGGTGTTATCCCCAACAGTGCCTTCATATTTATCTTACTGTGTTTTGTAATATTTTCTGTCTCTTGTGATAAACTATTATTTCTTAAGGTACTTAATAACTTTTGGTTTGCATGTTTGCAAGAAGGTAGAAAATGACCTTTACAGTGTGTGATTGCTTTCTGCTGCTGTCAAAGTCCTTAAATGTGTTTAGCAACTGTGGATCTACTCAACAATGTACCCGATGATACCTGTGTATTTGATTAGGTCCTGAATGGCTCTTAGAGAAATAATTATTATTATTATCACCATTTCTTTGTCAGGATGTAGTGGTCACTGGAAAAACACATTTTCACTCATTACACCTAAACCAGATGTCTGAACTGAGACAGCGGTAACAACAAAGTAAAATGAGGGCTCCCAAAGCTCTGACAATTCACCAGAGGAGGAAATATCTATCAAGCTAGAGCAATTTCTTTTCTTCTGGTGCCAAAAAACACAGGTCTGTACACTAATACACATGAAGTAGTTTGTCCATAACAGGACAAACCATGGAGTTGAGGAAATTAGCAATTACCTCTAACAATGTTTGTGGATAGCACAAGCCGACTAAAACTCCAAATTGCTGGAAGATAATACTGCATAGCTCTGGCTTCTCTGCTTCACTTTTAAAACTTTTGTTTAACTCTAGAAAAAGTAGTGTTTGGAAACAATTTTCAGCATGTGGGTGGCTGAGTGTCCCACTGGTCTTACAGAAGAGCACAGTCAGCCTGTGCTGTTGCACACACCTGTGATGTTTACCTCTGTGGACGTGGGAAGTTAGGATAGGAAGCCATCTGTCATCAGCGTGGGAGATGTTTGGAGCAGGCGGTAACTAAGAGGAAGATTCATATTCACAGTCTTCATCTGTTTCACAGCAAATTATAGAATATTGTTATTTGACTTGGCTGCTCAATGGCAGCACAAAAATATTTTTATTTCTTTAAAATTCCTTTAGCTGCAGAGGCCTCCCACAGATAAAGAAATGTAATACAATAAAAAAAATCTTTTTATTCATGTGTGCAATTACGCCTGTGCCTGGCTTTATGGTTCGAATGTGATTGCCCATACATGTACATGATGATTTAAATATCTGAATAGTAGGGATTCCTCTCCTGCGACACCATAGTGACATAGGCCCACAAGTGGGGCGGGGTATCATTTAAAATTTCTACTACTTGTGCCAATACAATACCTGAATTTCAGTACTGATACCATACTTTTTTAATTATAACCTGACGAGACACTTTATGCCAGTTTTTGACAATTTTCAATACTCAGTGCATTTTGGTCAGCACCAAAGAAGTATTTAGGTTCAATAACCAGCTTGATAAGTGAGTTTTGGGTTCAGAACATTTACCACCAATGCCGACATGTGCAAAAAATAGTAAATGAAACCTGCACACAATATTGCAAAGGAACTAATACATATAGAATGTAAACGTTGCAAAAAGCACAGAACCCAGAAAGATAGAAATGTCATGCAATGCAAATGCCAAACGATGATGACCAAACAAGTGCAAATCCATCTCTGTGCCTGGAAATCCCTAAATCTTTTTCAGGTTTATGCAGTAAAATATAACAGCTATGGTAAAGCTATCTTAGTTACTATTACAAATCTTCTGTTTACCCTTTATATTTACTTGAGTGGTTCAGCGCTGATGCTGACTTTCCAGTTTGAGCTGGTCATATCTCCTTCACCGACAAGGACAGGACCAGTCAAAGTCATCCAAGTTTACAATCAGTATCTTAGAGGAGGCCTACAAGGCTTTCTGCCAAACATTAATAGCTTCACTGGCTTGCATTTTACTGCTCGGTCTTCTAATAGTTTAACTCTGTGCCAGTTGAGGCTGTGTGATGATCTTCTAGAACTAATAGATGACAATAACTAATTAGTAACTAAGTAACTAATGTAGCACTCCTATGCCAAGGAGGTGTTGTGCCTGTTATTTATGTCACTGTTTTAACGGAAATTTGTTCTGAGGCTGAAAGGGCAGTAGTCATGTGTTGTTAATAGATCATCTTTGTGCAGAAATCAGTTATATGGAGTAATGATTAGCATCAATGCCAAATGGACTGCTACAGTACAATATGTGCTGCATTGTACTACACACTTCTTTAAAGATCCAAACACTTTTTGCACACATGGAGGAATAAGTCGATCTGCTGTATGAAATACTGGTTTTGTGATGATGTCAGTTTTGCCAATCATCACTCAAACATTAGAGGGCCTAAATGCCTCACCCAACCCCTCTGGCAATGTCCATACTTCCTTACCACTTTGCTAAGGAAATGTTTATTATATTACATCCACACCCAGGCCTTGTTTGCACTAAGGTAGTAGTTACAAACCACTCTGACCTACACACTGACCCATGTTTACTGAGAAATTCTCTGTTTCCCTCTGCACAGACCGGGGTGCTAAGTGCTAATAGACCTATGTAGTTGTTTCACACTGGAGCACTAAAATGCATTTGCACAGGCTTTTAGAGAGCCAGTCAACTTGTCATTCCTTGGATGAATGGATACGCAGGCTGCTGTTGACCCTGTACTGATCAGAAACAACCCCCAGAGGGATGTAACCTGACCGAGGGGTGCATACAGACAGCAGGTTTCTCTGTCTCTTTGCTGTCACTAGGCCAACAAAGTCCGACTGATATTCAACTCATGGCCTTCTGCACTGACAGGAATTTGATACCTAGTAGGGCCTGACAGTACACCAATCAAACTCTCTATATCTTCATGATGAATAACAGTTCACTCATGATGGTGTGTGGACTCATGTTTTTCTTTTTTAAAGTACGATTCTAACAAGTAGTAATTAAATAACATGGTATGGTGTTTTTTTCAGTCTGTGGATGTTGTGTAATGAAGTTACCAGATGCCCCCAAATGTCAGCGAGCACTTCCTGCTCTGAGAGAGACGCCATATGCTCAATTCTCTTCTGGTTGAAGCATTACTTATTCTGAGCTTGTAGGGAGACATAAAGACAACAAGAACGTTTTGCATGCATGTGCGGAGAATTGCACGCTTTTGCCTACACACAGCAACACACACCAACCTTATCCACCGGGATGAAATATAACTTGCATTCAGGTTACATTTTCCATCACATGATGACTGTGGGCTGCTGCTGAAGCATGTTCAACATTTTGGGTAATTATTTGTGCATGAGGTCCCATAGCACTAAGAGTGCAACATATAATGTTGCATAGTCTCCGCGGCGAGGCCTCTTTTCTCCTCCATTCATTTTCTGTCCACAACAGATGGTGTATAAGAAGGGAATCTGAGCCCAAGAGGCCTTTTAAGGCAACTAATAATGTGCACAATCCCAAAGAGAGTTGATGTGCATGATCATGCACTTATGCACGCACAATGAACAGATTGCGTAGGGGTGAATGTTGACATAAAATCATTACTTACAAGATTATCCAGTATAGTGCTTTGTGATCCCCCGCCTCTTCCCCTGTGGCTGCCTGACACCTGCTACACAGGGACTTGGGGAAAGCAATATGCTTTCTTCGAGAGACATGACATCATCCCTCAGCCCATGCAGCCCTCCACTCATGTTTGGGTGTAACCTTTTCGGTTGTGTTACAGTCACAGACGGACTGCTATCCAACTACATGCTGTACTGAGGCTTCAACAGCTGCACAAAACGAAACTTTTGTCTTAATGTTGGTTGGCCAAATGGATTTGCTTTGTCTTGTCTTTATGTGGTAATGGTGACTGCTGGACATGTGTTCATGCATTACTATATGTGGACCTTTAAGTGCTTCCTGTGAGCTGATGTCTCAGCCAAAGATTTGGAAGACTGGACAAAGAGTCTGTCACAAACAGGAGAGTTCTCCACTGACAGTTCACCAGTGCCAGTCATCACACAACAACACTTGTCAGAAACAGTGCACCCTGCTCATTAAACTAGATGAACAGGGTTTGCTATTAAGTTGCTGAGAGCTAGGGGAGAGGAGGACGGCTCTTTTGCTTATGAGACTGTTTGGTTTTATTCTCAAATGCATTTGTTCAGCAGTGTCAAGCAATGAGACACAGCGAGCTGTGGTGGATTCAAGTTGGATTCAGATCGGATGAAAACCTATATTGGGTTTCACAAACAATCCCACTGTGAAGATTTTAAAAAGTCTCTAACTTTGAAGCTTTTTACATGGACACTTTGGAGTGCACCTTCAGAATCAGAATCAGAAATACTTTATTGATCCCCAAAGGCAAACTCTTTCAGCAACGGGCAGCATGCGGGCTGGCGCATGCGCACACATGCGCACACACTTAATAAACAAGGTTCAAAGTTTTCGATACAGCCGTTTCTGAGAGTCTTAGAGACTTTTCTGCAAAAGAAAGGTGACAAATGTCTTTCAGCTTTGTTGTACAGTTGGGGAAGTTAAGCTACTTGCAAAAAAGTTGCTCCAAAAACTCAAATGTGCCCCAAATGTGCATACCAAAAACAGGCAAAATATAAATGAGCAAATATACCCATTCCCTGTAAATCTGTTTTCAGTTTTTCACTGTTCAAAGATGGAATTTGTGATTTATGACCAGTCTGTATATACTAGGCACAGATTTAGCAAATCATTGACCTTCTTACATCTTTATAAATGGGACCTAGTTTGCACACACACATACACACACATACACAAATACAAACAGTAGGTGACAGCTATTATTCCATCCCCATATCAGTAGCAGTTTGAACACCACTTTGCATGGAGAGCACACTGTATAGGCCAATGATATGTGTGTCTGCGTGTTTATGCTTGTTTGACTGTATCCATCTATTTCTTGTCTTCTAAGTCTTTTGTTGGGGAGGCAAAACATTTTTAAGGGGTTAAATATTCTTTTGAGATGGGGCTTATGTTGGAGCCATCAGAGGCTCCATGTGGGTATGCATTACAACACACAGTGTTATGTAATGTATTAATGGGATATTTATGGAATCATGTGTTCTTTAATGTGTTCTATTGATACTTTTGGTTTTATCAGTTGAGGCATTGCATAGTTTTAGTCCATGGCCTTGATGCTTCTCAATTGTTAGTTTTCCCCTCCGCTTCTGTTATCTGACCATTTTGCTTATATAATTTTCAGTTGCTCTTCCCTGTTCCCATGTCAATTACCCTGACACACATAGTAGCCACGTGATCATCTCTCTAATGTTTTTCCTTCTCTCACTGCCCACCAAAATTCTTCAGATAATCTGACCACATCCTTAAACTCATGCCTGCACAATTCCAACTTTGTTGCCCTGAGGACACAGAGGATGGTTGTTGCCCTGGTTTAACGAGGATTTGTTGGTCTTAAGGCCCACTTGTCTTAAACTTGAGTGTAAATGGTGCTCATCCAAGCTCAAGGTTGTCTGCGTTGCCTGGAATAATAGCTCTGCATCCAGGGGTTCTCATTTATCCAAACTAATATTGGAAAATAAAAACAACCCCAAATTCTTCTTTGAGACTAGAGCAAAACTCACCATTGAGCCACCCCCGTGCAATCCACATGCTTCTCTGCTAATGACTTTATAAGCTTGATTGAAAAAATCAATATCATCACACACTAGATCATTACCTCGCAGCCTTGTATCAAGTCATCACAGCAACCTGGAGCAGTGAGACATTTGGTGTCTCACTGATGGAGAAGAAGCTGCTAATGAAGCAGCACGTCAGTCATCTGTTCCTGGAAGAAATAACTGACTCCTGCAGCTTATTAGAAACTTCACACTGCCTTTTACTGTGTTTTCTGCACTCTTGATGAGCTCAACAGAAAGTGTAGCAAGTATCTGTTATGTTTTTCTGACCATCGCCCTGTCTTGAGAGAACGCATGTATCAATGAAATATTTTGCTCAACCTCTTAATCTTTCCCACTCGGGCTGTGACTACATACCATTAGTTGTTTTTATGTCTGTTGTGGCGTTTTTTTAAATCAGCTATGACTCTTTCGATTTACTTTGCATGAAATTACACTAACAGAGATTTCATGCAACTTCTAGGTACCTTTTGTAAATGAAGGAGTAAGAAAAAACAACCTTCAAACCACATCCTTTACACCTGTGTAAAATGTCATCTGCTCATGCAAAACTGGCCCTTAAACTTCACATGAACATTTTTAAATCCAGTGTAATCAAACACTATTGTGATGCAGTATCTCATCTCATTTTTGAGCCATACTATACCTTAAGTGTAGAGGAGAGAGAAACATATATAAGACACAACACATGCCTTGTTGACAATCAAACTGCTCGTCAGGCACAAGTACACAATGAGTCAATACACAGAGTAAAAAGCTTAGTAAATATGGCCTTAAGTGGTTGTGCCATTTGGAAAAGCTCAAAACTTTGCAATTGTTTTACAGTTTAACCTCCACTCATCCCTCTACTCAAACCCATTATTTATACAATTAAATCAACATTTAATACAAAACGTCAAACCTGTCCCGTTCTGGTAGACTAAGCAGATCTGATCTGTACTGGTTTGAATTCGGCTGCTTCAGGTTGGTAATATGTCGCAGTGGCATTCTCTTATGTCTCTGGTGCTTGGATCGCTCTGAGCCAATTGGTAATTTGTGTGTGGTTTTGTCGGGGGCTAGATGGCAGAAGAACACCTAAATAGCAGAATTCTTCCCATACTGTGGTTTGTTGATGGATGTTGGCTGGACGGAGGCATCTTCACAGGCTGCCAGGAGTGGGACTCATGAGATGGGCTCATGGCCTCTGGTCTATTCATAGGACAATCACTTCATCATCTGGAAAGCTGTGAAATTCAGCTCTAACAAACACTCACATAAACTTACAGAAATGCTTAACCTACAGTACCCTTCATGCTTAAGAGCAGTGTAACCAGTAAGCATTTATTTTGTAATTATGTTACTCACTGATACTAAAAATTTTATTTTTTTTGTAGACTAGCTCAAACTATAGGATGACTCTGCAATTCATGCATACATCCAGTCATACAAATCAAACGTTTGGTGTAATTGTGTAAGGGTTTGATTGATATCACAGTCATTTAGAGGGTGAGACATTTAAAATACACACTAAACAGCATACTCAACATCTCCTTTCTACTGTTCTTCTGCGGTCTCTCTCTGGGACTCTCACTCTAGGTCCTATCACTTATTGGATTCATCTGCATAGAGACTATCATGATGTGTTCTCCCTGTGGAGGGGTCTACTTCTTCGAGTTTGTCAGCTGCAGTGCCTTTGTGGTGACAGGAGTCCTCCTCCTGATCTTCAGCCTCAATCTGCACACCAAGGTGCCCCACGTCAACTGGAGCCTCACGGTAGGTACTAGGAGACATAATGCATCATAGGACAAGACTCGTGACTCGTGATATATTTGATAGAACAAAAGGTTCTTGACAAGGAATGTGCCAAAAGTTTGAGACAAAATGGCAGCCAGTAGCCACTGTTTTTTTTTTTTTTTACATAACCACTGGGGAAATGTTGAAATCTGACACCTGGGACAAGCTAACACAGCCGATTGTAGGTTTAAACACTAGAGGTTGCAAGGCTAGCAAGTTTGGATTAGACTAGTGTCTGTATACTGCACACAACACAACAATAAGATGGACTACGGCTACAATGAATTTGCGTCAGTTTTTAAGTATGCTGTGTGGAAGCATTTGGTTACACACAAGGCTGCTGACAAGGTGATTCCATGTCAAAGTAAAAAAATGTACTTTGACATTCCCATCAACCTCAGCAGTACTGTGTTTTGTGCATTAAGCAAATTTTAGCATGGTGAACATTATACCTGCTAAACACCAGCATGTTAGCATTGGCATGTTCACAAGCTGACGCTAGCATTTAGCTCAAAGCAACACTCAGCCTATGAGTACAGCCACTAGCATGACTGTAGACCCTTAGTCTTCCTACTCTATATGTAAGGGTTAAATTGATGTTATGTTCTTATTTAAACTGTGAAAGTCTATGGTTTAACAGACAGAAATGTGTTGTCACCCTTTATGTTTGTCTTATTTTCTCCCTTAGTCATCATCAAAATCATAATTGTCATACTTTCATGCCATCATTTTCATAAATGTCATGGTAATATTAAACTATGAACCTAGTATTGTGTATTAGACCAAATCTTTTTCTGAATGCAGTTCCTCTCTGCTGTGATCTGATCCACCTGTACAGCGGTACATGGACATCTGCTTGACGTATCTTGTATTTATTTTCAGGGTAAGGCACAGTACAAGCTCATTATACAGGTGAAACTGTGAAACTTTAGTGAGTATGGAACTGGTTGGAAGGGCATACAGTTTCACTATTACCACCAGGATGTGCATTGTCAGCTGTAAGCAAATGAGCTAGTGGGTGTTCAGCAGATACTGGTTGCCTTTCAGTATTTGCTTACATACACACGTTGGTGTGTTCTGAGCTGCAGCCAAATATGCTTTACAGAGGGGGGGTGGAAAAAAACGTCTGAAACTGTATTTCCAGAGGCCACACAGCATACATATCGTAGTAAAGCAGTGGGTGTTAGGCCAGATGTCCAGATCCAACCATAGCTATCAGATTGCTTTATGGTATCCTTGGTACAATATTCCACCTCAAACATGAAGAGAGGGTGTGCCTTTGGCTTCTACTTTTGGCAGTACAACACCAAATGAAAGCTTTTTACAGTCTCGGAGAGGCTGTCCGTATAATCTAAAATCCTCCTGTTCGATCTTTTTCTGAGACATTCTGTTCCTTTTCTCCTGAGGCTCACTGGCCTTTCTCTTGTCAGCTCTGACTAGTTCATTATTTTTCCACTTAATAGTTTTGAAATGCATACTTAAAATGTATTGTTTGTGTGTGTGTTGGTGTGCACAGGCTTATGTTGAGGTAAGTTTGGTTGTGGGTTGCCGTTAGACCCATGGAGGAGGTTGTTCTTCATAGAAGTTAGACTGTGGTGGGCTGCTGTTTGGCTCATTGGTATTGCTGGAAACATGCTGTTATGCACAAAGATACTGAGTCTTTCATATTTTGTAAAAAAGAATATATATCTGGAGGACAACAAATTATGTGTTTATACCACAAAAACCCTCTGCTGTTCACTTTTCATATTTCGCAGTCTCTGCCCTGACTCCAAACTGTAGTAGCTAACAAGCCCATGATGCTCAATTCCACTTCACAATTGTAGGCTGCACCCCATGCTGTTTATGTCTGTCGAGTTCAAAGCAGCTCCAGTCACATTGAGCCCCTGGGAATTTCACTATGAGTAAGCATTTCAGCGTTAACCAACTGTTAACCCTTCTGCTGCCGTCCTCTGTTTGCAAACTCTATGGACCGACGCTGACATTCCTCCTCTGTGGAGTGAGTTGTTTTATAATGCGGTAAAGAGTCTCAGAAGGAGGGTTTTGATCGTACAATTATGTGCTATTTGATCCCATCTCCTCAAATTCACCCTCTATGATGACTTTGGCAGTGCAGAGGGGAAACAAAGGCCCTGACCCCCACTTCCTCCCCTTTAACACCAAAATGAATGCAGTCCTGGGACCTTGTTGTAAAGCAGCTTGGTGACTTTTAGTTATCAAGTTGAACTTCAGGGTTTCGTTTGCATGAATGAGCTTGTTTTGCACAACCGGCTGGAGACGGATAAAGGCAGACCACTCAGTGCATTGTATTCCTAATTTGCACAGCCAAATAACTGCCGGTCATTCTGGGGGGTTCTGTAACAGAAATGCGGTGACCCTGAGGACATACACAGGGAAGAACACTCACAGCCTAAAGGGAAGGGAGAGAGGGATATTAGTGTTGTTATTCTCCTTTTAAAAGGAGAGCAACGGTTTGAATACCCTGCCAATGTGCCTAATATATTCTGGTTGTTTTGTTCAGGGAACAGACAGTGTCTCATCACAGTTAACGCATGAATGAATTGGATACTTCAGATAGAAGACCATTGGTGGGTGCTGACTGGACCCATCACAGCCTTACACCCTAGGGGCGTAACGCAAAGCTGCTGTCTGTATCTGTTTATGTCACACAAATATCTGTATTGACTGAAGTTGTTAGATGTTGTCAAGATTACTTAATTTTTTCAAAAACACAATATTTTATCTACACCTTGTGTTTATAGCCATATTTATAGCCTAAAAAGTCATGGTATTTTGGCTGATAGCAGTTCCTGTTCGCACTGTACTGTCAAAAATCACCTGGATTACTTTTTATACTGAAGAAAAGGTCGGAATCTGATGGATATGAGTGAAGATGAGATGTTACATGGAGTGCCTTATTTTCTCTGTGATTTCTAATCAGATTTATGGATGTTTGTAGCAGTGTTTGTGATGCCTGAGTGTTACGATTTGACTGAGTGACTTAACTGATTCAGATGCTGTTCAAAGAGCATTATTTGTTCTTATTCAAATAATATATTCATATTTGTTTACATCCCTACTACACACACATACCAGCATCAAAGCATCCGTTTAGGACCACTGTGTACGCTAATGTAACTAATGGATAATACTGCAAGCAAAGGATTAAGATTCCTGATGGGTTTCAACAGAATTTAACCCATGAACTTCAAGTTCCAGTATGTTGTCTATACGTACAGTATATGTATGCATGTGTATGTTAATCCGTCCTTGTTTCTCTGTTTGACCCCATGTTGTTCTGCCAGTAATGATCTACATCTCTCTGCTGAATCCGCACACACAGCTGAGGTTTGTGGTTATTATTAGCCATAGTCATTAATCTATCATCAGTTCAGACCAGAGACCTCTTTACTCATGTTGTATTTACTTTACCTGCAAGTGGAATCCAATAAAAGCTTTCTTGGTTTTGACAGCTGAAGTTTGCCACCCAAGCAGACAAAAGACATGAAATACTTGCCTGCTATCTTTATTTGTCTTTCAAAAAGAATCAGGCATAGATGTGAAAAGCGGAGAGACGTTTTATTCTTGCATGAAGCTTTCTGGCCCTGTGTGACTTGCTGCAACTGTCAAGAGAATAGATTTCATAATTAGTGTTGTGCTGCGTCCTCTAAGGTTTCCATAGTTGCAGTCAAATTAGTATTTCTAGCTTCTATCTTGGGAGCACAACAGAAATGTAGAACCACATACAGTAACATGGAACATTACGTGTTTATATACGATTAACCCCTAAAAAAGCATCCCCCTTTTTGTGCACAAACCCGGTGTACAAATGCAAAATCAAGTTGTTACAGATTTTTGATTACAGTCTTGATCCTGAGTTTGCTATCAAAAAGACTACATTAGTGATACAGATCCATGTTTACACAAACACAAACATGGTAATAATGTAGTTTGTCTAGTTTTTTATTGATATATTTTTAGTGTTGTGATTTTGCATGTTACAAATTAAGCAACATTTGTTACAGTTTTTCTTAAAATGGTTTATGCAGATTAAGTCATGGGGCAAACAATGTATGAGGCAATGACTGAGGATTCAACTGGATGCCATCCCAAATTATGTAACTGCTAGTTTAGGGGTTATGTACAATATATTGAAATTAATTTATAGTTCCAAGATTAAGAACAAACTTTAAAACTCAACTAATTTATATATTTTTTAAAGCGTACTAGTTTGTTTCAATGCTCTGAATCTCAGCCGATAGAGGGACGATTATAAAACATTGATACGATCCAATAATAAACCAGAGAGCCAGTGGTTTGGTCCAGCCTGTGCTTGTGTTATTTAAGGTTTTACAGAGTTCTGGCCTGGTTAAAACGTGGAATGTGGAAAAGAGTGAAACACAGGGACCGAACTGACTGGGTCTTGAGAGAATATGGGATCTGAAAGCTGTAGAAAAGTATTTCAGCACATGCGAGCAGGACACTGGAATATTAATATGCAGTATTTCCTGTTTAACCAGTCGAGCGAGTTAGATGGGAGTGTGTGTGTGTATTGTGAGCAGTGTTTCTAGTATGTGCATCTGAGTGTGTGTGTGTGTGTGTGTGTGTTTTGGGTTATGATTTTGTTTGAAGGTTAGGATTATAACACTGGTGATTGTCACTGTTTTTATGCCCTGCTGAGTTGTCTGCATAGTCTCTTGTGCATGTGTGTGTGCACGTGTGTATGTGTGTGTATGTTTCAGTACTTATGACATCGCCATTATATGAGCGTTGTGTGTCATATCAGAGGCCGTGTCTGTCACGATCACAATCACGCATCTGATCACGAGGGCTGTGCCCCAGTCATGCTGAGCACTTCGTTATTAACCCTTCCCTAACTGCCTGTACTGTGAGTAAAAACACCAAAGGGAATTATCGCTTTCATTCTCCTTCTGACGTGTAAAAAGGTGGGGGATGGAGTGAGTGGATAGGGTGTATGGGTGTTTGTGTGTAATATGAGGTGCTAGGTGGCTTTTACATATGTCCTGTTGGCCTCTTTGCCCTTTTAAACTCAAAGTGGAGCACAAGAGTGTGAGCAAACTCTTGTTCACAAGACTGATGGCACAGTCTTGTTGCTAAGACTAATACAGGTTTAAATTGTGTCAAAAAGACCTCAAATGTTTTTGGACTCTAAAAGAGATAAACTTATCTAGTAGCGCTGGTATCAACATTGATTCAGTTCCATTGTACATATTTTGTCTTTGGTGTGTTGAAAATTATTATGTAAATTGTAAAATGCAGGAGGCAACTGTTGTAGCATTGTCGCTTTAGGTGCATTAAATTAAAGTGTTATATTAAAGCTGGAGTGCGGAACTTTTGTCTCCCCCGTCTGGCAGTGAGAATAATTACACAAACACTGTTGACGCGTGCTTATGAAGTATGCCTAGTGAGCTCGCCCCAGGCTTATCTTCAAAAAATAGAGAGAAATTTCCACAGCTCCAAGACAATAATCCATTATTTAGGTAGAGTAAATGTAATAGCTACATAGCTTACTCCAAATATATTACCAACCTGTCCAAGAGCAGTAACGTGACATCTGTCCCTTCTCTCAGCGCTCTCTGATGAGGAAAAGCTAAAGCTACACCAATGGTTATCTGTGTTTGTCTTTGAATTACTCTGCATCAGCTGCTCCCCTCATGAAATACTTGGTACTCAGTCCTGAAAAAAATAGTACTGATGCACATCTGGAGTCTAATGTTATCTTGTATGTTCTTGTGTCTTCCTGTAGGACCTTGTTAACACTGCTGCCAGCAGCTTCTTCTTCTTCTTGTCATCTCTTGTGCTGGCCTGCATCAACCACAACACTGGAGCTGAAATAGCAGCAGTGGTGAGAAGTCTGAACCATCCTCTTTTGCCAAGATATACAGATACAAAACATAGCAGACATCTTTATAAACCTCCTTTTATCAGTCAGCAAGTTTCCTATCAAGGCATATCACAAAGGATAAGTGAGCAGAAAGCTGCCAAAATAAACCTGAATACACATTTCTTAATGCTAGACCATTTGTGTGTGTCTGTATTTTTAGAAAGTTAAACACACTTAAAATTAAACTCATTTATCTGTATGTGTCTATTAATGCACTTTAAAACATGTAAGCTCTTAAGCCTAACATTATTAGTCTGCACAGATTTACATGTGTTTCTGGTGTATCAGCCTCAATCAATCAGTGCATGGATACATTTTGGACACATTTCAGGAACTATGTGTCCATGCAGCGTTTAGTGCTTTGGTTCCCATTCAAATTCAGACATTGTTATTCTACTTCCTTCTCTTTCCACTTGTATGCAGATCTTCGGCTTCCTGGTGACAGGTGTGTATGGAATTAACACCTTCCTGGCAGTACGGAGGTGGCGCCTTGGCAATGGGTGTCAGGGGGCGGCTCAGACCAGCGAGTACATGCGTGCACGCACGGCATCTCGTGGAGAAATGGAGGCAAGACCTGATCTTGCATGAGTGCTGGCAGACAATCAAACGCACTAAGGGAAAGCCACACTACCGGCAGCTGACTGAGGTGGACTCTGCCTTCAAAACAGTATTTCATTCAAGTCTCGAGTGGAAGGGCCGTCTCAAGCTCACCACATGCTTCTGACTTCTCATCACAACACCTCAGCTGTGCTTTCTGTCTGCCCAGCCACTGAATAAATCTTCATTTCATAGCCACAGATGAGAGTGTCTTAGTTATCCTGGCTTCAGTGATACATTAAGTCTCTAAAGTGAAGAGCTCGAGACAGAATTCAAGGTATTCTCTTTAAAACGTTCCATCCACCTATCTTTCTAAATCATTGTGAAAGATGACTTTCACGAAGATCCAAACAAAAAAAAGGCTGACTTCACTCAAACTGTGCACCAACACGTAGGTGTTGACTTTTTAGAAAGTTTTGTGTTTCACTGTGAATGAAGTCAAGTAAAAGAAGGTCAGCTTTTGTACAGTTTGCTTGTTTCGTGCTGCTTTCTGTGAAGTCTGTGGTAATAAATGTAATCATGGATCCAGGAGGCCACTGGACCAGCAGCATACAGTAACCTGCAGTACAACAGAAGCACCATGACTTTCCTGTTCTTTCTTACATACTGACATCAGCCTTTGGCTTCTACCTGTGAGCAAAGCTGACATTAGATATTTAATCTAAAGATTACACATGCTGACATAAGAGTTTGTTTCTCCTTTGTCTTGACTAACTTTACAAATTCCTTTGCGACCTTTAGTTGCTTTTAAGATCTTTCCCGCCAGCAGTTATACAGTGACAGCGCAGGGTCATTCTTAAATGCAATAAAGATGGACAGTACTACATAAGGTGAAAATATTGAAATGAGTGAAAAAGATTTACTTCTTTGCAACACAAATGCATCCAATGGTGGTGACATAATTATGAGACCAAAATAAAAACTTTTAATACTTTATTCCATCTATTTTATCCTAGGTTGTGCAGAAACTATCCAAACAATATTCACATTAGCATTTCGAAAATTTAACTTTTGAGGTCTGTGTTGGGTCAACACTGTGAGCCAGGAGTAGGTTATTTCAGGTGATGATAAGGTAATTGGTATCTTGTTACTTTTGCACATATCCAAGGCTTCAGGTTACACAAATGCTGACGGCACATCAGTGAGATTCATTTTGAAACAAACATCAGTAGGTAACCTGGTCGAGATCAATGCCCTTAGCCTATACACTGTATCTCAGGTATTGACACACTCCTTTCAATCTTTCATTCTTAAAAAAACATTTGAAATAAAATCACAGTGTGCCTCGACCTGAACACTGTATTTATTAATGCCTTCCTAATTATTACACATAGGACTATCACAGAGAATGGAATTAATGACCCTTTAAGTTAAGTGAAAATTAATTTAAAAAGAGGGTGAAGGTGGAGACAGGGTGATGGAAATACGATACATTATTGTCACAGCTTTCACTCTGTATTTGGTTGAATTAAAATGTCTGTATATGTATCTACAGTATATTATCACATACTTCATCTATCATTCCACATTGTAGCTGTTATAAAGCTCATACATACAGAGTGCAAAACAGACTTCATTCCTTCAATGTTTTTCTGTTCGGCCAGTGTACCTGTACAAACAGAAGGCCTAATCTTGAAAAATCACATCATGTTTGCTTTTTAGGATGAAGGAAGAAATGTCAACTTAATTTGTGGTGTCTTACATTGTTCTAATGCATTGAATCTACACTACAGTTACACATGTGTATGTTTTTGTTGTTGTTTGAGACGTCTTTATGTATATTAGGTTGGATGAGTGTGCAGGAACTAAATCAACTCTATGGCTCCATCTTCTGGTCGTCATCTACAATGTACTCATTGTGACGTCAGTGGACTGACTGTACAGCCAGATAACTACAGTAGTGTGTGTACAAGGGAAGGACCAGAAATGTATTTGTCTGTGGTTTAAAATAAAAACTGTATGACTTCTTAAACAGCCTAAAACGTTTCCACGCTACACAGTATGCTTGATTAATCTAAGACTTTTTCTCATGTTTTTAGTAACTTATATCATGTACAACTGCTATTTTTCCTGGTTTGGTGACCGAAGTAGTTTTATGAATAGACAATCATATTTGTTATTCTGTCTCTCACTTACATTGATCGATTTGTTTCTGAGTGATGTAAGCATGGTCATATAAACATTTGTACAGCAAACTTTGAAACACAATCATGCAAGTGCATTATGCTATTTGATGATATAAACTGACCACTGTATTTGTCACAAACTATCAAGCTGCAGCTCTCTATATACAATTTTATGCTACAATATGTTATGAACTGTTTGTATTTATGGGGAAGAGAAGAAATGCTTTCCACTAGTTTCCAGATTGGGCTAAAAAAGCAGACATGATCAGTTTGACTGTTTGGATTAAGTTAGGGGTGCGCTGCTCTCCTGTTTCCTTTTAATTCTGTGTGCTTTGTTAATGATTACAACGAGGTCTGTCTTATACAGCATGGAGCCGTACTTAGCTGTATTTTTGTATTTAAAACAATCATAAGAGGCTTCATGTCAGTTTATAGTGACAATTTAAATAAAGTGATTTGGACATTACTGAAAATAGCTCAGGTTTTTATTCAAACATTTTTTGCACAAAAGGCCAAAACAGTAAAAAACAAATGTTATAGTTCACCTACAATAGTGCAGCAAGCGGCCTCATGTATAAACTGATACTGTGTTCATCTTGATCATGAGATTATTTTTAAATTGTGTATGCACGGCAAAGGGGTATGTTGACTTTTGTTGCCGTCCGGTGAAAACCATGCATCTCCAGATTTGGTAATGTTGAATTTTTCAGATAAACAGAAGGATTAAATGTTTCTTCATGGGTAAAATTTCTCCTACTTCTTTGCATAAATAAACCATTTAAAACCCAAATGGATTGTCTGAAAAATACATTATCCCAAAGTTTACATGCCTGTTTTTCTTAGTTTGTGAAAAGTGAATGTTTTAGAGATACATGGTTTTCACAGGACAGCGAAGACATATAACATCACACACTGATAAGCATCAGTCAAGGCCGGTTCTTTTACATTTGCCCTGCAGATGTGTGCACATCTAGCCCTCGGCCGGCATAGATCTGGGAGCTTTTTCTCAACTTTAGTCTCAATGTATTAATAACAACTTCTGCATATTTCTGCCTACGCATCATTCAAACAAAATATTAACACAAATGAAGCCACCGAAGTAACAAACTATCAAAACTCTCCCATATAAGGCACAACAGTGAATAATTATTGGATGTAATTTCAACTTTGGAAGTATTTTCTTAACTATTAGTACAATGCTTTCCACATGGAAATTAGATGCCACTGATGCCATTTTTCAGTCATCCATTTTCAATTCACAGTGCTGTTGTAACACTCATGTAGTGCAGTGTTTACTACATAAACAGTCACTGTGGCATTCTAGTGCGTCTAATTTCTCAGTAGTGGCAATGGAGGAACTGAAGAATCAAACACATGCAGAATCGGCAACAAAAAAAAAAAAAACGCAATTGGACAGGCAGCGAGGTATGTCAAACTTTTGAAAATGTATCATCATTTCTGTTGCTTACAGCTTAACTCTTAAACATAAACATGTTGGGACATATAAACAGTGTAATAACCCAGAAAAGGTTGTCATGCAGTAAAGCACACCACAGGAACTCTGTTGACCCAAAAGTGGAATTTAAAGAAAGATCAGCAAACATCCTCAAATTAAAAAAATACACTCCTGTAGAGTTAAAACAGTTGGACAGAGTTTGTAACCAGCCAACCTGCAACCAATCTGTTCTTCTATATACTGTACATATGTTTCTTTATAGTAATACTGTAAGTTTATAAATGATGATGATGCCCCACTTATATAGGCCTGTGTTTCCATTTTTTATGTAGCACTTCCATTTAAAAAGGTTGAAACATCTTTGTTAGAACGCAACTTAATTATTAGTACTCCTATTCACTAAGGACATTTATTTAGTGTTGTAGTTTAATATGTCTGTAATTAGAGCCACAGTACATGCCCAAAAGTCAATATTTGTCATTATTTCAGATTTAGACATATGCTCCAACATGTAGATGTACAAACAAACTATATGTACAAACTATAATAATGAGACCAAACTATTTCACAGCTTTATGATCATTTAAGTATCAGGTTGATAATGGCATTTATATTTTTCCCAAATCATCTAAGACATTGGATATGAGTTTGGGCATGAAAAAGAACAGAGCATTTTGTGTATTATTTTAGAAACTACTTGTAATGACCAGTAAATTAGTAATTTAAAAAGACCAACATATTTGACATATCAGTTTAGACTTGTTTCCTGAATGCCTCAACATGATTAATGTGTGAAATATATTTCCACCCTTGGATGCACAACGGAAGAAACCCATTCAGAGGATAACTGGAGAGGATTTGGTTCCCCCTCTTACACACATGTTCGGCTCCAGATGTCAGTGTGACCTTGATGTGATTTCTACTGTACACAGAATTAATGTAACCTTGTGGCATATTGAAACACTTGTGGATCTTTGCAGATGGCAACTCAATGGTGGCCATTTCTCCTGCAAAGGTTTGTTTTGTATGATATAACATGTCCGCTGGTGAAGATCCCCGTGGTCTCAGTCCGAATCAGAGTCTGAACACTCATCTAGAAAATAAAATTGAAAAAACACCACTGGTATTAGAATGAGTGTTAGCTGTCTGTGTGGGTTTTCTGTGGACCAGTTACATAAATAAGTAAAACTTTGGCAAGTGTAGTGACTTACATGCGAGAAAGTAACAAATCGAGTAATATGGTGCACTTTTTAAACAATGATAGGACATGATGTATTAAACTATCTGAGGTTGAGTCATGATATTGCTGAAACAAATTGTGGGTTGTATTTTCGTGAAACTACACAACAAGTGCAAGGTTTGACACATAACACTTTGTTTTTTAAAGGGTTGGTTCACCCACATCACAAAAAGCATATCCATTTCCACATAGCAGTATCAAAAAGATAGTTTCAGTTTCATTCACAGAGGTCTTAAAATATCCATCCCTGAAACTTGTGACGGCTCTGCAATGTCAAAGAGGTGAAAACATTTCATATGTGACACTCAAAGCACTGAAAATGACTAAACAAACCTGCCCAGAGACAATTTAGAGGTGCAGTTGTGTACAAACAGTTAATATCAAAGTGAAACAGGCAAAACGTGGTGTGCATAAAAGGGGTTTACTGAATGTATAAGTGGTATGTCTATGCTGTAACTTGTGCACTTGTGTTTGCAGTAAAAGGTGGTCCAAAGTGAGTAGGAGGCAGTTGAAACACAAACCCAATTTCATATCTAAACTGCACTCTGCCACGTCAACACAACTTACTACAATCATTTTATTTGCAGCTCTTCAGGCTAACATGAAAACGCAGCCCAAATGTGTAAGTCAACATTAAAAGTTTAAAGGGCGGGTTTACCCAAATTACAAAAAAATACATAAATAAACGTGATAGCATGTTCTGTGGAGTGACAGGGACACCACAAATAAAATTATTTCTCAGAGACAGATATCTCAAAACCTGGGCAAACAAAACCAAAAGTATCTGCATGGCTACATCCTGCTAGAGGTAAGTGAGAAAATGTGTTTATGTCATTTGGACTAACTGACTCTTTAACCCCAGAAAAGGGCAGAGGATTCTTGCATGCAAAAAAAATGACATATCTGACATTTATACATATATCTCAAAATGTAGCAGAAAAGGCCAATTTCATATATGCCCAACATGCTTTTAAAGATATACACATAATATATATAATTTTTATGACATAAATGCTGATATATGAGATTTTGATATGTTGTTCCTTAAATTAGTAAGAGATCCATCCATCCACCTGGGCGGTGGATTCAAACCCAAGACCTTGTTGCTTTGTTGCTTGTGAGGTGACAGTGTTAATCACTGCACAACAGATATTGGATCAAACTATATGTCCATATACAGTATAAAACATACTGTATATAGTCTATTATTTAAGTTCTTATATGGCCATATATCAGATTTTCATTGGAGTTGTTACCTTGCTGTCTTGATGGCTCATCATTGGACTCCCCTCCTTGCTTTAGGAAATTGGCCAGCTCATTAAAAATGAGGTAAAAATCTAAAGCGAAAACGATGGTGGCAATAAAGCCAAATACCTGTGAAAAGAAGGACATTAATATTAGTAATACATAAATTATGGTGGTGTAGGTTATGATGAGAGTTCAAAAGTCGACTTTACCCCAGCAGCCTTAGAGGACCCGTCCACATATCTGGACACTGCAATTATGGAGATGATGAAAAAGATAATGGAGGCAGTCACACATCTCATGAAATCCTTTGAGAGAAAAGAAAGAAATGCCATGATGAACTTTATATTACTATTTTCTTAGTTTTAGCACTGGAAAACAGTTTTACTCATGTAAAATAGCATGTATGTATATCCACTTCAAAGTTTTACATTTTATTTGAAAATTGCTCTCACCATAAGAGGCCAGAGGAAGCCTTTAAACCTCTCATTGAATTTGGTGGAGTAAGCAAACAACAAGAAGAGAGAAGCCAGGAACTCCAGCAGGGGAACTGTCACAAAGGCTGCTGCCGTGGATGCCGCGAAACATACAAATGATACAAAGGACAGAGCCTACAGAGACAATTAGAAATAGAGAGAGAAAGATAAGTGTACTAGTCTACTGTATGTTTAGATCAATGAAAATGACTGAAGCCTCGAGCAAAGGCTGTCTTGAATTTATGTACGTATTTATCTGTTTCTAAATGAACTGCTTGATGCCAAAGGCAAATTTACAACTGATAAATAAAATGAAGTTGAATCTTCTTTGATCTTCTCCCTTTAAGATAATGCTACACAGCCCCGAAGCTGTGAGTCTGTGTGAACTACAGCTTCAGGCCCACTTCCTGTAAGGAGATACAGCTGTTAAAAGACAATGTTTATTCACACAGGCACTGTACACTGTTACACTGAACCCCACTCCTTTTCTCTCACACATCACACTTGTGCAAACACCCACAAACACAAAGCTGTAATAATGAAAGACAACGTCAAAATGTGCTCTGTGTGTGCAACAATGTCACAAGTACTTGAAATGCAAGTAAATGAGCCTGCCCTGTGTTTGACGCTCTCCATTAGAAGGGCTGGACACACCATATCAGTGCAAATGAAGGCAAGTCCAGACACCGTAATTTTAAACAGGCCTGGCCAGCTTCTCTTTGTCTCAGTCAGTCATCCAACACTGCCCTGAGGTTAGAAACTCCCCCTGACTGAACCCAAGCTGCTGCTGTTCTTTAAAAAATGCTGCTACTGAGCAACATACTGCCAGGAAGCTGTACGTTTAATAAGACAACACCTACAGGTAAACTATAGAAGCTTTTCTTCGAGTTTCTCAGTAGATCCCCGTGCATGTTTGCTAGTGGAGAATAAAGTCTGGGATGTTGGGATGACTATGTTGCACTAAACAACTCAGCACAGGATGAGCTGGCAGAGTCTCTACATTTTCCTGCACACATCATATCAGTGATCAGGCAAATTATTTTTCATGTTGTTAAATGTCTGGAAAGTGAGACTGCTCTAGGGCTGCAACTAACAATCATTTCAATTATAAATAATTAGTTTTTTTGCTAATCGATGAATCTTTTGGTCGACAATAGTGAAAAATGCCCATCACAATTTCCCAGGGCCCAAGGTGACATCTTCAAACATCTTGTTTTGTCTGACCAACACTCCAAAAGCCAAATATTCCGTTAACAATGAAATAAAACAGAGAAAAGCAGCAAATCTTCACACTGCAGAACCTGGACACATGTTGATTAATTTTCTGTCGAATGATCAATCAATTACTCAGCTAATCGCAGTGGTGCAATGTAACTAAGTACATTTAAGTACTATATTTAAGTACAATTGTGACATATATACTTTACTATCACTATTTCCATTTTCTGCTACTTTATACTTCTACTTCACTATACATCTCCGAGGGAAATATTGTGCTTATTACTGCACTGAATTGATTTGACACTTATAGTTTACTAGTTACTTTTTATATTAAAAAAAACATGTGATTTTTAGACTATGGTATTTCTACTTTTACTTAAGTAAAGGATCTGAGCACTTCTTCCACCTCTGCTCTGTAGTAAAGACGCACTGTATTTTGAAGTGGGATCAGATGGGAGAGAGCATGTTTTCAAAGCATTGCCCTTAAAAGGTATGTGATGAGTCAAATGAACAGGCATTGAAGGTAGTGAAACTTGCTGTGAGTGCATATGTGGGCTTTTAAATTCACAAAAACATTATAAATCCTGATGTCAGAAACACCTTACATACTGAGCTGAGAATTCTGACAATCCTCAGTTTTTCACTTTGCACCACCTAGGGAGGAGGCACACTTTGCACACATTTACCACACCATGTACCTATTATTAACAGCTTGTTTGCATTTTGAAAATATTTCAAACGCTACAGAAAAATCTGCTTTTTGCAGCACACTCAGTGTACACCCTGTGATTTCACATTCCTTATCGGGCCTGTTGCTGGTTGGGATTGAGAATCCTAATGAGAAATACACTGTGGTCTGACACGCTGTGTATAATAATGCATGCTCAGCAGGATATGTGTCTGACTAATACTCCCAAGAATGGTAAAGCTACAAGCTGCGCTCTTTTTTGGAAGACACATCTTAGCGTTGATTTCAGTGACTGCTGATATAAAACCACCTATAAGCTTTAAATTGTATCAAAAAGACAATACAACTGTGATACTATTTTCCAAGAAGAGTAGCTTCCCAGCTACAGCAAGGAGGTTGCACACTCCCACAGTGCATATGGCACAATACAGTAAATACCAGGAATATAATTATATGAATAGTAATAATACCATTGTTAAAACTAAGGTACACTCTAAGCTAAAACCAAATGAATCCCAATTTACTCCTGTTCCACACCATTAAAATTTAAACTTTAGTTTCTGAGTGCACCAGTTGGCATTGTAAAGGGCTAGTTCACTCAAAAAAAAAAAAAAAAAAACGCTCTCACTTACATCTAGTGGTATCTAAGCAGGAAGATATTTTTTTGTGGTGGTCATAACAGTGAAAAATTGCACAGCATTTAATTGCACTGTCAACAGTTTTCAAACTATTTCTTCTGTAAAAAGTAGTTCCAGTTAGGGCTGGGCGATATGACAATACACTGTGAAACAATATTGATTTCTCAACCGTCAGAGTTTTCACCACACTGTTATTCTGTGATAGCTATCCTCTTAACATCTCTCATTGTATTACATCATTGTGATGTGCAACGTTGCAAATCTATAACCAAGACTGTTTTTTTTTTTATTAAATTCCCGTACAACCTCACACTCTCACCACACAAACATAAAGTATTAGCAGAGGTGGTGAGACACACATGTACTAACACATCACGTCTCGTGATCAGTTGAGTTAATCTAAATAACAGCCACATTAATTTCAAATACTGTCATTTGCAGAAGTGGTCTTTATTTCAGGTGAGGTAGCCCACCTGACAGAAACCCTGAACAGCATTTCATAATGTCCTAAAGCTTTGTCTTACCACTCTATGCAAGTTTAACACATACATGCACACAGCAGGACACACTTCTGCTGTCTACTGTCAATATAGGCCAGGGGTTTTTTAGTGAAGTTATACAGTAACGCTTTAGTCCCATCTGAAGATCACAGTCACACTGTTAAGTAGCAGTGAAGAGGCTGTATTGTGTGTGTGTGTGTGTGCAGGGGTGCTGTGAGCTCTGCATTCACACACAGTGAGGACTGTGCTCCAGGCTACATGTTATGGCAACAGAGTGAAGGATGTGACTGTGGAGAAGATGACTGCTCTCTCACAGCCCAACATGAGCTGAATGTCACATGACACAAATGTGATTGTTCATACAGCATTCTAAACGCAGTTACTGCTGGTCCTGCTGGTCCTGCTGGTGACCCCACCACCACCACCACACGTAGTCTTTCAGTTCCTGGTTTGTTGAATCTTCAACAGTGAGGAAAAAGTAACTCCTCTACGAACTTTAACATAAGCTGATTAAATTGATCATGCACAAATTGACACAATAGAGATTGCAAGACGCTTAGACCGTTATTTAGCTGGATCACTGACAGAAAAGAGGACTCTTAAACATGAATGTCTTCGTGCGGTGCGTCCATAATCTAGTCTAAATGTTTATCCCAAGTTTCAGAAGTTTACCTCATAGTTGCTATAAACCCTTACTGCACCTCCCTTTACTAATGGAAAACTTGTGACGGAAACGGACTGACCTATATTCCAAATGACCGTTAAGCAGTCTTTTAAAGTTATTTCTAAATGTGGATTAAAGCAACGCATTGTTATAGCTGCCATAACTATTGGAAAATAGCAAATAAAAGTATCCAACACGCAGCTCGCTTTGACTTTTGCGCGCATTAACCGAAACAATGGCACAGTAACAGTTTGATGTGTTTCAGAAGTGATTCCTCTGGTCATTTCTTACCACTTCAGCAATAAGCAGCATGCCTTTCCTAGAGGAGACGAACTCTTTGCTCGGAAGAACAGAGAGTAGGATAGTCTGGCGCGGCTGATTCGAGTTGGGAGCCTCGATGTCCCCCATTGTTGAAAAAGATTTTTAACTAAACACGTCAGATAGACCAAGCTCCACGTAACGTAACGGATTCACGGCAAAACAAAAAAGATATGTGGAGGCGTGAGGCTTCTCGGAGGTGGAAACGGAAACAATGACAGCGCGGAAACGCAGCGCGAGCTCCAAAAAGCCAACATCTGCTTTCTCCAGATGTGAAATGCGATGCCCCCTGCAGCTGCACACAAACCAATCCTGAGCCATTCAGTGCAAATATCCAACTCGTGATGTCACAAGGCAAAGAGCAATCTTTATTGATATTTGTTGTTTCCATAAATATCAACATCTGTAAATTATCTTTCAGAAATGCAGCAGCATCAGTTTGATTTACAGCTGGAATCTTAAATATACCGAAAACTGGTACAAACTTTGAAGTGGTAGATATGTTTTTTTAAAACACATTGTACAATACAGCCTTACAATAAGTTCCGTTATTCAGACTTCAGAGCTCATGGGAAAGTAGCCTAATCAGTGGTAGGGGATTTGAACTTGTTAATGCTCACATACAATAGTACACTGTATACATTTACTCTAACTGATTGATTCATTCGTTGTCTTGATTCTGGGTTCACTTCTTCGCTTGTTGAATGTGATGTTCTTGAAAAGCATGTAGCTGTCCACACACAGCAGCCCAGCTGACATTAAACCAACTATCTGCAAATAGAGAGGATATTTCAAAATAAATGCATCACACTACAGGTCAACAAATCCGGGGTCCTGTGTGTGTGTGTGTGTGTGTGTGTGTGTGTGTGTGTGTGTGTGTGTGTGTGAGAGAGAGAGAGAGAGAGCTGGTATGTTGTGGGGACATAAATCTGTTTATACAGTCACATTGTGGGGACTCGCCTTCCTTCTGGGGACAAAACACAAGTCTTCATAACATAAATCATTTTATTTTAGGGTGAAGACTTGGTTAAGGTTAGGGTAAGGTTAGGTTCAAGTTAAGGTTAGGTAAGTAGTGGTTATGGTTAGGATTAGGTTAAGTACACAGGAAATGAATGTAAGACAATGCCCTCACAACTGCATGTGTGGTGTGTGTGTGAGTGTGTGTGTAAGTGAGTGAGAGAGAGGGAGAGAGAGAAAAGCTACATCTCCAAAAGGTCTTCACATTGTTGGGCTACAGCACACGTACATAGATTTGTATTGGTTTTATTGACAGTGTATAGTGGAAAACTAAAATCCTCATATCTAAATTGACCCACACAACTGATATTTCAATTATAGATTAAAGAAATATTTCTCACCCCTCCAACCAGTGTGCCTGTGACGGTGTATGTAGTCAGAGCCATTAGGCTTAAGGTAATAAAGTAGACCACTGCAAACATTGAGTTAAAAACATCCTGAAGAGAAAAAAAGAGAAGAACAAGAACTTTGGATGAAGCATGTACAGCTGTTCTTTTCAGCACAAGGCCTATAAAAACATGAATTATATTATAACGCCGTGCTGTAAAACATCACCCACAATGAGAGGCCAAAAGAAGAAAGTCAGCTTCTTGTTGAGTTTGAGCACGTACAGCAACACCAGAAGTAAAGTGATCAGAAACTCCAACATTGTGGCTGCAATGTACTTTGGTGTGGATGCTGCAGCGAAACACACAAATGCTACAAGCAAAGTCACCTAGAGCGTGAAAAAAGAGAGATTAAATTGTAATACCATGACACTTCAAGCATAACAGTTGTTCCAGTTAACTCATTGCCTTCCTTCATACATGTTGCACATTCCAGTTTGTGTAGAGAAAGAGGAACTGAGTTGCCACATCACAGATCCAGTTGTTCCTTTAGCCTCTAAAATGCTCTATGCTTCAAGTTAACTAAAGTATACAGCAAACTACTTATGCTACTTTGTTATTGCCTCATGTACTGTATCTGTACCCCTTTCTAATGCGTACAGGATATTGCCAGCACATCTTAGCTGTTACAGCACTTCTGTTGCAAAAAATGTTCAAACTTTTGGTTATATGCAGATTGTCTCACCATCTCTGCTACTTTCAGGATTCCCCTCTTGGATTTGAGAAAAGCAGTGTCCATGTCCATGGTTGGTCGTTCATTTTGATCCTCTGACATGATGGTGTGTTTTAATCTGCAAAAGACACTTCACTCTGTCTGTTTCCTGAAACAAGCAATTTCCTTTTCGCTGTGTAGGAAATGACTGTAATGACTGTTGTAAGAATAAGCGCAATATTTTCATACCAGCAGCTACGTGGCACTTTTACTGAAAATGCTAAACAAGACATAAATACATGAATATGTGCTCTTATTTTTTACAGGATATTCCACAGGATACATAGAGTCATAGAATAATCTCCATCAGGGCCTGCTAGAAATCTGTCAAAGTGAACAGAGAGAGTTTGGTTAACTTTATTTGTCAAACTGAGGCTGAGGTGGACATGTTTAAGATAATGTTAGCCTATTTATTACATCATGATGAATAAATCATCTGCAACAATGTCATTATGTGTTGGACAACAATACATTTTTAGAGGTTTTAGTGCTTACTCATTCAACCGATAGTAAAATTGCATGTTGACTGCCAGGTATTTTAGCAGAACTACAGTAAATTTGTCAGTAACACTATATTTTGCCATGTGTATGTGTGTGCACACAATGCATGAATGTAGCAGATCTATCTGTCATGATACAATGTAATAAAAATCACCTTTTTATTAAAACCACATTTTGCAGTATGCATACAAAAGATACAGAATTAATCCAATAAGCCAACATGGTAAACTTAATTACTTTAGGCATGATCAGAATAAATACATTTCCCTATCTGCTCTATACATAACTAAAATGAGCCCACTGACCCTTGATGTTTTTCCAGAACAGGTAGAAGTTAAAATCAGAGCTGTAAAAGCTATATGCATAAATAATGTAATGTTGTTATACTAACATAACTCCCTTGGTTTTACATCATGTCCTGCTCTTTGTACATTGTACATAAGCCATTTTACAAAGAATTCAAAAACATATCCTTTTAAATGATGAGGTTGTTTGTTTTTCTGTAGAAAGGCACATCTTCAGGTTTTGCTTCCTCATCCTTGTGTCTGGTTCAGTAGTTTTACTCTCAATGTGGCCAGTCGCACTTCCAGGGCTCAGACTTGGGCACTTTGAGACACTTTCCTAACTTCTCACAGCCTGCTGGGGCCCAATTCTGTAAAAAACGGTGGCCATCACAGTAAGCACAGGAATATGAAGTTATCAAAGATATTATTTGTTTACAGGAAGATTTAAAACTATCTTGTAAGAGTTAAGCTGTTTTGTGTCCTGTCCTGTGCCATGAGCCTCTTAGGCTATTAGGTGACCAGTTTCCTGTCCAGTGTTCTTTATGTCTGGTTCTTTTCTAAGTCTTTTCCTCTGGCTTAGCAATAACGTGTATCCTGTCCCTTCATGTTTAAGATTTATCACAAGAAAATGTTTGTTTTATTAGAACAATAACTTAAGTATACATGTTTGGGATCAGTTCATCACTGAGTGGCAATATTACAGACTAGGTTTCACACTGCACAGTTGTTTTGAGTATGTATTTTAATGTTTAATGTTAACCTTGTCAAATTTTAGTTTCTTCTAAATGAAAAACAGGAATGAAAAGGCACTGGAATTCAAATAATGCAATATTCAAAATCGCCTCTATCACAGACAACAATGGAAAGTGTTCACAAAACTGCATTTTCTTCACCCACAAATATGTGAATAATGGCACCAACAGATAATGGCTTGGTTGAGATACAAGATATAAAAATGGATCAGTGGATCCATATTAGCATGACACAGGATAGGATATTATATAACAGGATAGCGCAGCAAACATGATTCATTCTAAACCTACTTAAAATTGTGTTTATTTTCTGCACCACGAGGGGGCAGTGCTATGCCACAAATGAATCCACAGCAGTGTAGTTCACAATTTCTGGTGCTTGAGATGACAAAGCCATTGCTCAATTTGGCCCCTTTAAATAATCCTAAAAGAGATTTTTCTTTTCCCCCTCAAAAGAACAACAACACACACACACACACACACACACACACACACACACACACACACACACACACACACACACACAACCAAGGAGGAAAGGTCCAGATTAAGGTGATAACATGATATTCATTTTGGTGTGAGTTAATAACAGTGATAGACAAATATAAAAATACAAGCAAAATCTGTTGAAGTGGAATATTAATAGTCTGCCGGCTTTATGCAGACTGAAAACAGATAGCAACTGAGAAAATATCTCTATTCAGAGACTTTTATTGATTTAAATATTTTCATAAAGGCTTTATCAATTTCTCGTATGTATTAATTTAACTGATGTACAAGTGTGACGGAGAGAACAGAGAGATAAATTGCAAAAACGCCTGGCTATGAGGGCTGCTGGCCAAAAAGAAACATACAGTATCTGCTGTGAAAACTGAACCGGCTATTTGGCTTTGTTCCACTGCCTCTGGATATAGTGGGAAAAGAGTCAGATGCTACACAGAACAAAGCCTGTTTTCACAACATAATCATTTTGTTTTGCAATTACAATAAAGTGCATCATGAAAGTAAGAGATATATTTATTTAGGTTATGTAAATCTCACCATCACAGCCACATCACACATGTTGAGTTGGGGAATACCAGGCACCAGAGTCTTCTTATGCTGCTCCACAACCGGAGAGATCCTGCTCAGCACATCCTGGTACTCCTTATTCAAAACACTGCGAAAACACAATACACATGGTCACTAAGGCTGCAACTAACATTTAGTTTCATTATCTATTATCTGCTGATTTATTTCTTTTGGACTAATGTCAAAAAAATGTGAAAAAATATTCATCACATTTTCCCTGAGCCTAAGATGTCTTCAGATGTCTTGTTTTGTCTTACCAAAAGTCCAAAACCCAAATATATTCAATATAGAATGATACATAGACAGGCAGCCAATGGGTATTTTTGCTTGAAAAATTACTGAAATGATTAATCAATTTCTAAAATAGTCAATTAGTCAATAGTCAGTGAAAGGCTCACAAACACAGAATACTTTACCACCTGAATTAAAAACAATCAGAATTTAAAGTTTTTAATAAACAAGTAAAACAATGGCTTAAAAAACAACAAAGTGACTGAATGAGTTTGAATCGATCTGCTGGTCGCACGCATATCCAGTTGTTGTTTCCCTATATATTAATTCATAGTGCATTCCCACACTGACACAAATGCACACAGTCCGTTTTGGTTCTGAATATGTTTGGTCCATTTGTTTCAATTGTTTTACTTTGAATTCAAAAGCCTAACATACAACCACACATATGAACACACACGTACACTCTGTGTATTTGTGCAGTGAATGCTTTGCGCACATGTATCAAGTCCAAGCTTTACTCATTATATCAGAGTGGGGACATGCTGTAGCTTTCAACAACAAAAACATAAACACACACACACACACACACACACACACTCACACTGGCTGTCCACTTGGGCACCCTTTGGGAAAGCGCACTCAGCAGGGTGAACTATGTAACCCCTATTCCATCCCCTGTCTCTCAATTACTGCTGTTGGACACCAGTGAGCCTGAGCACCTCTGTGCATTATTATATTCAGTGTGTAAAACACAGGGGCCCTGAAGGCTTTCAAAGGAACGCTGTTCTCAATAGGACCTGTAGGGTTAATGGGCAGTGTGTGTGTGTGTGTGTGTGTGTGTGTGTGTGTGTATTGGGGGGAGTGGGCGTCTGGTGGCGTGACACACGGACAGACAAATATCAGCAGTGCAATTACACCCCTGATACACTCGCCGGCAGCACCTGTGCCAGCCTTCCATCCTCCCTCCACTGCAAACCCAACCCTCTGATTGGCCCCTGGGGAACATGTGCATGTGTGTGAGGTGAAGTGTCAATTAGAGTAATAACCCCAGGCCCTGTCCAGCTCACACCTACCCTCCCTCTTAGATCTCCCACAGGGCAGCAAGGCTTCCTCCATCAGCCAACACCTGCTCCTTTCCTTGATACTCTCAGTCTTTACTTTCCCCTACAATTACTCGACTGGTAGTGCAATTAGTCTCTCTCCTGGTGTGCCACATTTGTCATAAGCTAACAATCTACGCATTGTGACCCTAGCTGATAGGGAAAAACCGGATTACTCCCCTTGGTAAAAAAAAATCAGACATACAGATTAAATTGCTGCAGCAAGTTCTGCTTTCGCCGATCTCGATCAGCAAGAGGGATATTTCATTCCCCTCCTATCTGTGCCTGCTACTCCTTGTTGCGATTCATTTTGTGATAAGTGATGAAGCAACTTAATAGAAATAAATGTAAGGGAGATTTATCTGACTGCTATAAGTATTCAGTTTCTCCATACAAGTCTGCAAGCAAAGCATGCCATGTACTGGGAAAGTTTTCTATTGTTTTGTCTATGCACTGAAAATCTTACAGTGCAGACCTCTAAATCAAAAACTAATAATATCATTTGTTTATGCCCCCTCTGCAAACAAATAATAAAAAGCCCACAGTCAGCACAGCTCATTATCATGATTATAACCCTTAGCCTACTGGTGTGGAGGCAAATTCTGGAATAATAAGCAGGCTGTATGCAAATGTAGTCTTTTGATTTATAATGTATGGCACCCAAGGGGGATGGGGGCATTGCTCAGGTGTGTCACCACTCTGATTACTGATTCATAACACTAGCTGGAACACACACACATACACACACACGCACACACACACACACACACACACACACACACACACACACACACACACACAAACAACCACGCAGTAGCAGAAGGTGGGGGAATTGAGGAGACAATCAAATACATCTGTCCTGCCTACGCCTCCCCTCCACCATCTTCTCCACCGCGGTGGAAATTGAGCACTTCAGTAAGGACTATTGATTGGGGACACAAGAGCTTGGCGGCAGGCAGCAGATGAGGCCAGACTGTGCATGGCTGCCTGCAGTGTTAGGGCTGGGACTATACTCTGGATGACCAAGGCTCAGAGGACCAGAGCTGAGGTATAGGTGGTGAGAAAGTAGGATGTGTTAACCTCAGGGCCTTATGTCACAGAGATGGAGCGAAGTGGAAGGCAGCATAAGGCTTTGAACAAATCCAATGAGGACGCAAACTCACTGAGTTAGGTGGATGCAGACCTGGTTGGGTCTGTGTTTCATCCTGGACAGATGGACCACCAACACAGGCCTTGTCATCCTCCAACTCCAATCAATTTTGCCTGAAATAATGGTATTCCTCTGTTTGTAATCAGTTATAAGACAACTAGAAACTAAAAACTACTATATTTTTGTTCTAAAATTCTCTTCTAGATTGCAGAATTATAATCTACACTTCCTGGGTGACTGGGGATTGTGTGTGTGCTCTTTGCTATATCACAGGCTGCGACAGTAGTGAAGGTATGTGTGCAGACAGGCCCTACATCATCTTAAGTGGCTCTTTAGGTGCAGACAGAGATTAATGATGGTTAGGCAGCCAGTCCAGCTGGGGGACCGAGGAGCACACGGACAAAATGCACACATACACGTGTACACACACACACACACACACACACACACACACACACACACACACACACACACACACACACACACACACACACACACTTAACTAGGATGAAGGAGAACGGTCCCAGTGGATGCAGAGGGACAGCAGCTGAGTTTTGAGAAGTGAGCTGAGGTGCATAGCAGTAGGTGGACAGAGAAATGTAACAAGGGAAAAGGTAAGACAAAAGTTTGGAGAGGAAGGGGACTGAATAGTGCAGATTAGAGAAGATAGAAGAAGAACAACACATGAGCAGTGAAGAGGTCATGCAGCTAGGCGTGTGTGTGGTGGTGGTGGTGGTGGGGGTTTGACCTTGTAGATGAACTCAGTGACCCCACTGAAAAATGAGTGTGCATTTTGGTTCGGATGTTTGTGCACAACTAGCACTCAGTACAACACATGGCTGCATATTGATTGATTTTTGCTTTTTTTATTCTTCCAAGTGAATAGCAAGGCTAAAAGGAGGGCAATTGAAAAACAACATTAATGTTTTATCATCCAATCTCACTTCAGAACTGAAAGGAGTTCGAGCAGGAGGCAAAGAGGAGATAAGACCAGAGCAAAATATGAGAGGCAGAGTTGCAGAAGGCAGAAAAGAAAGGTCAATCAAGGAGGTTTTATGGCAGGAGGGAGCCAAAGCGAACACTGTGCACAAAAGCAATATTCTCTCATGAAAGCGATTTTGAGATTATCTTAATGTATTAGTCACAGTGTCAGCTTTGAGTCATTTTTTGAAAGATCTGAAAGATCACATAAATACTCTATATTGACAGTACACGGTAAAAGACGATGCTCATCTATCTTTGGACCCTTATTTAATAATAGTCTTAGTTCAGCCTTGGCTATCTGTGTCCTCTGGCGTCACTATATCCTCTTGGCGATTTTTAACTCTCCTCTGGGCTGAGGCAGAGACACACAAAACTCCATTAAACAGCACTCGCTCTCAATTTAGACCTGAACAATTTATCACGCAATTTTAACCTGCAGCGGTGCACTGGAGGGTTGAGGGCCTGATAGTGATCTTTAAGGAGCTGTTTGCAATCACAAAGAGAAGGGTGTAATCAGGCGCACTCTGGCTGAGCGGATCAATCCACTGCCTTCTTTTTCATGCCACTGAATCAGCAATGATCTCATACACATTCTGTACTACCAACAGGCAAACTGCCTTCCTATTCTCACCCCTCTCCCGTTCATTTTCCAACATCTCGTCATTTGTTCCTGGTCGACTCCTCTCTCTTTCATTTTTTTCCCCTCGCCTCCCCTCTGGAAATCAGCTGTAAGCAGAGTTTAAGTTTTCAGGGAACTAACCTGATAGGGGACTTTTCCCCAGGATCCCGTCCCAGGTGGAAAATGATTGGCTGCATTGTGTGCTCTTTCTGGTCGTGAGTAGTCACACCTGGGACCTCTTGACCTGGACAAAAGTTGATACCCTGCAAGAGAAAACACACAAAAAGACACAAACCTTTACTAAAACAGCTACATATTGATGTTAATGTTCTTCATTTGCAGCAAATCTCAAGATTGGCTAATAATTCTGGTATTAAAAGGAGGCAGAAATGTTGAGGGCTACCAGATGAATTTTAATCAAGCATACTTCTAATCCGACAGCCAGTTAGGTGTCTTCATCACATTAATGACTTTGCCTCGATTGCACAATGAAGATGTTTAAGAACTTTGTATATGTACAATAATGTAACTCAAGTATATTAAGGATTAGATTAGTGACAGATAAAACGGTATTACTGTCTTTTGAAGGCAACAGTTATAAACAGACTCAGAAAGAGAGTAAAATCTGACATTTGAGGAGGAATGAATGAACCCTTCAGATCAGAAAGATTTTCTCTCTCTCCAAGTATCTGATGTTATTTTACATTCATTTATTTATTTTTAAACCACTGAGAACATTTCACCACTCAGCCCGAGTCCTGTGGCCCCGTCTTCTGTATGTATGCTGGAATAAGACTGCAACCCACATAGGAAAGAGCAGAACGGCCCTGTTTTGACTACAAAGCTCTAATAAAGTAAGTATCAATATCAGCCTTTCTTTACAAGGCAACCTAACAATATATTTGAAGTCAGTCCCACAGGTAAGAAAAAAATATTATATTTGCTTTTACACTTTATGCACCAAATAAGTAAAACTTAAGAAATAAAAACAAAACAAATAAGATCCTTATATCCCATTTTCTCAATAATTATTGATATTTTGCTCTCTGTAATGACTTTTCTTTAACTTCCAGTTTTTTGCCATGGTGTATGTCCAATTTGGTCATTTTAAATTGTCTATATTTGATTCTGTTAAATGTTTTAGTTGAAACATGTGTACACAAGGACTCTCTTAAAAAACTGTACTGAACTCAAAGAGATCTGGGTGTTCAGATTTAGGCTTGCATCCACCTGCTACTCTGAGCTCAATGCTTAATCTCACTGTAGAGAGAGAAGTTATAGAGCCGTTTGTGCAATTGCCTATATTCATATTGTCTTCAAGTCTGTTGTGTTATTTATGCAGCTATTGTTGGTACATCATAAAGGGGTTTGAGTCACTGGCAAAATAGAGGACTTTTCTTCCCCTTCATCTCTCCGCGCCTTTGCTCCTGCTCCGTGACTCCATTTTCATGATCCTGGCAGTGATAGCAGCCTGATTGAGTCACACTCACTCCTCCAAAACCCCCTGGAGATCTGCCCCCTTCTTCACCACACACACACACACACACACACACACACACACACTTTTGATGAGCACAACTAATATTGAGAAAGCATTCATCTGTAAGGCACTGTTGCTGCCCCCCTCTGAGATCGCTCAATGCTCACCTTAAAATACATATAGAAGAGAGAGAAAAAGAGAGAGAGTGAGAAGGATAGATACCCCCCACCCTGCAGAGCCTCCTCTCATCCAGACTTGTTCTGTCTTTTGAAGCCAACAGCTTAAAAATGCAGAAAAGAATAAAAAAAAAAACTCATCCCAGAGAAGCAGCAAGAAAGGCCTGCTGTGTGTATCTCCCTGACTGTGTCTCTTGTACCCAAGACATAACAGCAAGAACCCCATATCTCCCCTGACATTAATGCTATGGATACAACTAGGCTGCTTTCAAACTGGAACAGAGCAGTCGCTATTACAAGATAAAGTGCAGGAGCGTCCAGGGTGGCAGGATGGGTTTTGGAAAGTGAAATATTTGGTGTCTATTTTGATCCAAAGGGGGAAAAGTATGCTTTGGAGGGAGCACACTTTATGTAGATTGTGGCTGAAAATTTAAAACAATATATACTGTAAACATATGTATTTTCTACTTTCTATGACATATTCTATAGACATGTAAACATTTCAGTTGATCTATGGACTATTTACTAAACATTGATTGGTTCCAGAAGGTCTATGTGCTGCACACTGCTGTAATGTATGTTCTTGCTTTTTGTCATAAAGGCAATGAACTAGGTGTTGTTTAGCAGCATTAATGTTAATTGAGTTTCAATCTAGCTCAAGAATCTAGAACAGGAGCTACTGCACAGTCTAGCGCTTGTCAATTTCTGCAACAGAAATGATACAGAAATTGATGAAAGAAGTAACCAGTGTAGGACTAACAGGTGTCAGGGAAACATTTTTCAGTTTTCATTCATCACCTTATGAAGTATTCAACAAGGTTAAAAAAAGCTATTACAGCTGCCATAGAGCCCTTACTGTAGCATAGGTTACTCAGCAATCCAGATACAAAGGAGCCACAGTCATGACAAACTATATTTCGCAATATTAACATCACTACACTGCCTCAAGAGAGTTTGATGAGAGCCATTTAAGCCTTTGAAATTTCTCATTTTCCTCATGGCTGAGCTGCATGAACACAGCCAGGACAGAGCAATACATCTCCCAGCTATTAACCTGTAATTTCGTTCTTCTTCACAGACACACATCTTCCCTTGTTTATTTTTCACCATGGGCCAAGAAAGCCAGATTATATATTAAAGTATTACCAAAGCTGAAGAGCCAGCAGGAAAACGTGATTTTTAGGTTTTATTGGGGTTTTCTGTTGCAAGACAGCTTAAACTAAAGCCTGTAAAGGGATTTTAAGGGTCAGGATAATTTTGAAATGATCATTAATCCATGTTATTCCTACCACAGAAGGCCTAAACAAGGACCTTGAAACATATTTTCCTTCTAAAAGTAATTTTCAAAACATTTCGTGCATAGTCTGACTGTGTGAAACAGCTCAACATGAGTGTACAAGTGAGTTTGTTACATTTTTCATGTTCATAAAATATGCTATGGGTTACATGAGGTGGACAGTTTAGGAATTCAACCATTATCACATGAGGAACATTGGGAACTGAACGTTCCCTTGTAGGAGCTCAACAGTCGCTCCATAAAACACACAGACAGAGATGCACATCTATATGGAGAACCGAACATACATGTGCATGTTTTCTCACGTCCTTTCTCTCTTTCTCATGTACACACACACACACACATACACACACACACACACACCAATCGATAGGCAACTCACAGGCAATCAAACGCCATTATTTGTGAAGTTCCACTTCAGTTCACATGAGTTGATAAAGGAGGCTGCTATTGATTCAGCGGCCCTAAAGGAGAGAGCAATTTAAGTGACCGATGGGGCATAAAACAAACTGGATCACAGGAAAAGCAGAGCCATGGAGGGAGAACAGGAGGACATGTTTTTATGGACAGAGGAGAGAAAGAAAGAAGGACCACACTATTCTGCTTCTCAAGTGTCAAATTTCACATTTCTCCTGATATATTTAATCAGAACCGAGTTGCTGTAATTACGGCCGAAAGATACTGCTGCCATCTGCCTTTCTTTCTTCCTTTTGAGCTCTGTGATGCCAAAAGAACAAGTCTACAGCAGGCAATGTCGGTATGTAAATGGAGAGGAAGAAAATCTCCACTGGAGTTAGAACAAACAAGTCAACTACTTGATGAATGATGTAAGTTCACCGATGTGGGGGCTCTTCATTAATATTCATTACGCTCTGATGTACACAGCAGTCAACTGATGAGCCATTTTCACGATAACACCAACAGTGAAAGTGTTTGTGTGTTTGAGTAAGATTAGGAGAGACAAAGAGGCAGGATGTGGCAGTGCAAATCAAGAAGTGAGGAAACAGAGATGTGAGAGAGTTGGTGTGTTAAAAGGGAGTCTTAACGTTTTTAAACTCCTCCCATGAGTTGCTCCAGGTCCAGTAGTGTGCCTTGTATTGTCCAAACCTCACAGCCATCAGCTCATTCCCACGGTAATAGAAGATTGACCTGTTGAGGATGAGAAGAGGGAGAAACAATGCTCAGATTTCTTTCTTCACAGGTGAATTTGCGCCAAATTAGGCACTCCTCTATTATCTTTTTTCTTGGTATTCTTACACTCTCACTGTTTTCTACCCATTCTCAACATTTTTTCAACAGCCAGTGAAGGAACATGAACTTTCTAACTCCCTAAAAATCACTGAAATCATCAAAAAAATTTAATTCTCCTCACTTGCAAGATAAAGAGTCTACAGCCATACTGGCAGCTCTGTGGGGCTGAGTGTTTTGAGCTAAATGCTAATGTCAGCATGCTAACATGCTCACAATGACAATGTGACAACAACATACTAATGTTTAGCAGGTTTAATGTTTACCATGTTCATCATCTTAGTGTAGCGTGTTAGCATGCTAGCATTTGCTAATTAGCACTAAATACAAAGTACAGCTGAGATTGAAGGGAACATCATTAGTTTTGCAGGTATTTGGTCATAAATCAAAGAATTGGGCATGGCTAAAAATGCTGACTTGTTTACCTCTTGAATGATGAATCTAACACTGCTCTCCCCACTCAGGGATGTGATCATGAACATAAAACACATTCTGAAAATTAAGGGGATCTTGGTCCTAAAGTAATAGCCACAAACATCACAAATGTCTAGCCAGCTGGTAAAATCCTGATAACAGCTAGTGCGTGTACTCACCTGTTTTGGAGTGTGTGTGAGCGGTTTAGCAGGATTGGTGTCAGGTCCAGTCCATCAAGAGTTCTGTCATCAGGAGGGCTGATGCCGGCCAGAGCCAGACTGGTGGTGAACAGGTCCATCACATTGGCCAACTGGAAACTCACCTGTGAAAGGACCAAGAAATTTAAAATACAATATCACTATCTGCAGTATGAGAAGCCACTTCACACAACCTGTGAGTTAGGATTGGAAAAAAGTGAAGAAAAAGAAATGAGGACTGGCCAAGTGTCCTCTCAAGGACTAAAACTCAAAATGGTCCTCATTTGTCCTTGGTAGGTGTATACAACTAGCAATACACACACACACACACACACACATTCAGTTCACAAATCCAGAATGAAGTGTTTTATGCTCCAGGAATACCACAAGCTTGCTCTTGCTGGATTTTCTTCATGACTATGAACATAAGGTAACAATGCATAGTCATGATAGGATGTTTGTATGTGTGGTTGTGTGTACACATGTAGGAATGAGGTGCATTTCTTCAGTCTCCTCTCTAATCTCTGCTTGCAGGTTTATTATAAAAACCTCCAAAATGCCTCTTTTTCTAAATTAGTTTTTTTTGGGGGGGAAGAAGGAGCGAAGAAGAAGAGGAGAGGAAGTAGGGAGAGGACAAGGCCCGGGCAAGCAGGCGGCTGGAGCTGGAGCGAGCTGGTGTTTTATCTCCTTCTCCCAGTCCCAGTGAAAAGCTTTATTTTATTTATAAACTTTGAACTATTTTCAGATAAAATGCCATTTTTTCGCTGTCATCCTTGATCTTCCGTTCCATTCTCTCCTGAGCGAGCCTTAGAGGGAGACGGCACGCTCACAATCAGATAGCGCTATCAGGCCTCTGCAGCTGCACCACCATGTGCCGCTGTGCTCCTATCGGCAGCCAGCACACATACAGACACAGACACACACACAGACACACACACACACACACACAAGCTCCTAAGCACTGAAATGAATTCCCTTTTCTTCTCTATCCACAGAACTAGCCACAGAAAAGGCTTTGCAACGCATTCCATGATCTATCTGCACATCCAGCCACTCCTTCTCGCGCACACACACACACACACACACACACACAAACACTAACAGATTCAGTCCGTCACTTCATTTATCTATTTTTTTTTTTAAATCCCCCTCACACAGACACACACAAGCCATTAAAGAAGACAGGACAAAAGGACACAAGAAGAAGCAAAACTGACATTTAGTTGGTAATAACTTGACCAAAAACCAAAACTTTCAGACTCAGACTGGTCTGATAGAGGAATTTATCTCATGAGTTGCCATCTTTTATTTCCTTCCTTTATTAGCTCTTCCCTCTTTTGCAGCCTACACTGAACTTAATTCTTTCGTCACCCTTTGTTCTTTCTTTTTTTGACTGACTCATCACTCTCTATTAATGTCACATTCTCTTTCTCTCTCTTTCTCACATTTCTTTTAGTGCTGTGAGTGGTGATGTTGGTTATCTGAGGAGGCAGTGCTTCTATCCCCGTCTCTGCCACTCTGCCCGTGTGTCTGCTGCCTGATAAAACACAACAAAAGGGATTTTGACGCTCAACAACATTGTTGGGCCGACACCCCACCCACCTCCCCATCTTTGTTCCTACATCCACCACTCCTGATCATCCTCCTCCCCCCACCGAGGCATTGGCAGAATGCTGAATCTGCACCTGCTTCAGACCAACCATGCTCCTTCATTCCAATACACCTCCTTTAATCCTCCTAAATATCAGTGAATGACAAATTGACAACAATTTCCTGCACATTCACAGTTAAATTAGTTTCATCACTCAGATGCATCCACAGATAACAGGTTTTTTGTCTGTTAAAGAGTTGTGGAAATACACACGGAAGAGGTCTTTCTATCACCAGTCCCCCAAAAACTCTTGATGCTGCAAAGATGCATATGTGCTCAGTCGGTGCAATAAACCTGCTGAAATCCCCTTTTAACAAAGGCTTGCATGGTTGTTTGTTGTCTCCAGTATTTTGCTCCAAGAGCTTATGGACTTTTCCATGCACAGATCAACAGAGAGTTCAGAAGACTACAAATAAGAGAGGGGGCAACCCTGTGCCTAGTCTGTCCTCCGTCCCAAGCAGCACAGAATAATAAATCCAGAGCTGTGGAGTACAGTAGCTCCAACAAAGCAGCTTTGTCATCACAACCCCAGAGAGCTTCAGGGAGGATCTATTGACCCTCGTTCTCACAGCCAAGCCACAGCTGCAAATATCACACACACACACACACACACACACACACGTGTTTTGTGATGTTCTGCGTTGGTAGTAATGTTATTTACATCTGTGTCTCTTCTGCTGGTCTAGAAAGTTATCTGTCACATATACAACTAATCTAACATATATATAAAGCATGCATATATATGTAGGCATATAGAATCAAACAGAAATTACTCAGACATTTATACACAGACACATTGGTTAATTATAATGTGGCACAGTTTTTGCGAACACAGCATCGTTCCTGGCAGTGTGGCATGGCCAGCGTCTTTAGCACTCCTCCTTTTCTCTTTCTACACCAGCCACCTCTTTTACTTCTTCCTTGCGCACCCCCCCCAACCCCTCCGTTCCTTTATCCTGAACGCCTGGCATATTCAGATACTGAAGTCCTCATTACAGCTCAATCCAACCTCAGCAAACACACAAACAGATTAGCCGCTTAAGACGCTCCCAATCCCCCTCTCCCTCGCTACTCTGCTGTGCTATCAGGCCCCAGCACACCCCTGTGAGATGAGCCAGGGGCAAGGCTTACTGCAGACTGCAGCCTCCGCTCGCTCCTCCACCAAATCCCTCTGCGTCACAGCCCCGTGTCACAGCTGCCCCTAATACAATTAAAAGTCATTTGCAGAACGCACAGGCTTAGAGGATCACAGTGTGGGTGGGGGGTTAAATTGGGGAGGAGGAAGGAGGAAATAGAGAGAATTTGGGGCATTAATTCGACCCAAAGATATTTGAGGCAACAGTGGAAAAAGCGCCCACACGCTTCGTGGCCGCAATCACATGGTTTATCTTTACTGTTTCTGGAGTTCAATCACTCAATAGAAGTTACGGCGCTAATAGATCAGAGTGTGCACATGTAAAGTGGTAAATGATACACGAATTAAACAAAAAGCGACAATCATTCAAAAGAGAGGATTAGTGAAATAATTATTCCTTTACTCTCAACCTGTTTTACAGTCCTGTACTTCGCCTGCAGCTTTACAGAGAACATTTCAGCTCCTAGTACCTGATAATAGGCAGAACATTAGAGAGCAACAGTGCTTAGAAGAAAAGAAAAACTGGCTCTGGATCTGGAGTATAGTCTAGTCTCTGGAGAAGATGGTAGGGAGTGAGTGAATGATTGTCTTGGATTTTTTTGGAGGCTTTATTTGGTAAAAGCTTTAAATCACAGGGGTTATTCTCACCACGCCCGCTTTGATGTGTCCAGGCCACCAGGCAATGGCAGGCTCCCTCATGCCCCCTTCAAAGGTGGTCTCCTTCCCGCAGAGGAATGGGCCGTTGCTGCCACCTGAGGAATCAGAAGCACAAAAACACATAAATCTATGTGTCAAATCTCACACACAAACACACACACACACACACACACACACACACACAGGACAGAACCAACTGTGTGTGGGTGTGTGTGTGCATTTGAATTGCCTACTTTTACTATTGAGTGCCTACTTTCGTTTGGGCCAGACATTAGAGCAGCTCCGTTGTCTGAGGTGAAGAAGACAAAGGTATTATTTTCTATGCCCAGAGTCTGCAGCCATGACAAGATCTGACCGACGCTGTAGTCTAGCTCCATCACTGCATCACCATACCTACAGAACACAGACAATCACAGCTTTAGTCATTCCCCATGAGAAATACATTAATTTATAACTTTATGCATCTGCTGGATTGTGTGTCAATAAAAGAGTCAGTAAGGGAGGATATAATGTACCGGCCTCGCTGGCTCTTCCCTAGGAAGCGTTTAGAGGCATAGACAGGGGCGTGAGTGGCATCGGCTGCCCAGTAGAGGAAGAAGGGCCGCTGGGCCTCAGTCTGACGGAGTATGAAGTCAAGACCTTCCTGTAGAGGTGGGAGGTGTGAGTGACAACACTGTCACTGCAGAAGTCAAACCACTTACTGCAGCTTCATTCACAGTACTGCTGTCAAGCTGTATATAATAAATAACCTCTTTCTAACTTGCATACCACATACTAAATCTAACCATGTTTTGAGTATGTAATACACTCCAGTTTATCAGAATCAAATCAGAATCAGAATCAGCTTTATTGGCCAGGTATGTGTGCACATACAAGGAATTTGACTGTTTTTTCTTTGCTCTCAATGTACAGTACATACACAGAAATAGACATAAATACAGCTAAAAGGACAAGTTCAACAAGTCAAACAAACATTAAGCTACTATGTACAAAGATATATATATATTTATATATTTTTTTAAGTATAAAAACAACAACAGTAACATTTGTAAACAGTAAGACAATTAGTGCAATGGTGCAGAGTGCAAATGGTGCTGAAATATATATGATTTATTTAACAGGTTGCTTTATATACATGAGGTAGGTGGATATGACGGTATATACAATATGCTCAGTGTGCGTAGATTTAAAAATGATAATATTTACATAAACAATGAGATAAATGTAGGTACTCCGAAATAAAAGTAATGTAGTCTCATACAACAGTCCTGCAGTAAACATAAACTTCATGAAGGTTATTGTTTTTAGTTTTTGATTTAACTGTTTTAGAGAGGTGTTGATTCAACTTCATGTCAGGCTGCAGTTTGTGGTGCTGCTGAATTGTGTCGTTATACTGAGAGGAATTTCTGACATTTTGTCCACCCCATTAACATCAACAAGGGTAGAGTAAATATTAGCAACACCTCTCAGTATAAAGAGTTTCAACAAAAAAGGGAACATTGTAATGGATTTGTTGCAGGGCTGTTGTACTACACTGCATTAGTTTTAGCTGGGTGTACCTAAGTAAGTGGCATCTGAAAAAAAAATACAGAATTAAGTTTACTTTGAAAAGTCACCATTTATAGACTAATAAATGGGGAAGCACTTTACAGGCAATATGTGAAATTTTCTATTTTCAACTTTTATTGTTTTAAAGCAGCAGCTCAGTTGACACGCCTTACAGTTAGTACAAAATATATTATATTTACTTTTACATACTAACTGTCAAAACAGTGCTAAGCAAAAATTACTTCATTGTGTATACCTTATAGTATTGGATATAGAACTGAAATATTTTACTACTTTTTTTGCAATGCTATCACATGCATGTCCTGTGAGTCAAACTTCTGTATTTCTGCTGCTGGCAAAACCAGTTTTAACATCCAGAAAAATAAGCTGGTATTTCAAAGTTTTGCCTTAGTTTAATTTACCAAACAATCAGCCACGTTAATAACTGTGCTACTGAAACCAGTTTAGCCCTACAAGACATGCTAATATGAGAGCTCTACTTGACAGATCCATCCTCTTCTTGTGATGACATATTACATCTCTCAAGCATGCAGTGTGCCTCTGCAGGCTGCTTTTGATCCCTTTAGGAACAGAATTGGAGGGACTGACTGAAGCACAGATAATCAAGACGAGTGTGTGCAAAAGTCAACAATCCACTTTTGCTGGTGAAAAGCAGGGTGATGATCAAAGGCCAAAATCAAGCTTTAATTGCACTTTTAATTTGTTAAATAGATGATTTATGTTTTTGTGCTTTTATGTTATGGTGAGCCAAAAACAATGTTTCCCTCTGGTGGACAACAAAGCTGAATTCTATTCTATTTCATTCTATTCTATTCTATTATTTGCTTTACAAAGGAAACTGTGAAACAAAATTGGGTGTACCTGACATACTCCGCTCCACTGAAAGGGTTGTATCATCTGAGATAGAGACAGCCTTAGAAAGGACAGGTGAGCCTTAACTTACCAGCAAGTAGATCTGTGTGAGGTTAGACTCTCCAGTCTTCCTGTCAATCTTAAACTCCTCATAGAATCTGGAAAACAAGTGGGTTGACATAATTCATTAAATAAACCTTCATTATTAGGTAGCCAACATCTCATCTGAATACCTGCTGAGGTCACACCATGCCACCTCTCCTCTAAATCTGCCTCTAAATTGACCGAAAATACTGTAGACAATATCATTAAGACAATGGAGGCAAATTTCCCTCTTGCGGACTGTGTTTGCGGGAGATTTTGGTGAAAGACATATTTGGGATGTCTCAGCAGAGCTGAGCAGAGGGAACTGTTATGAGGTGTTGCTGAAGCATGGCGCGGCGAGCAGAGAAGCAGTGACAGGCATCTCTTTTTCTTATGCTTCACTTCCTCCAGGTGTCTCTGCATAGAGCCAACGCAACTTGGCGTCTCTTGAGGGCGTGTGTGTCTATGTGTATACGTATCTATGTGTGTGTGTGTTTGTCTGTCCAGGGCCCAGATATGCAGCACTGATTAAACCCACAGCTAAGCGAAAAACACGCCCGGCTGCCAGTTCCAATGACCCTGAATACACATATGGCTGTTTTGGGGAAAACAAATGGGCGGAAAATGGAATACACAAGCACAGCTGGTACAGAGAAGGAAGAGGAGCGGAGACACTCAACTCATCCAGAGGAGCAGCCAGCCAAACTATTCCAATGAGTCATGGGAAAAGAAGATTTTATAGATTTTCAGCCTCTGTTTCTGTCTGCTGTTGTGTATATATCTGAGTGCTCGTGTTTGATACTACCTGCCAACCATCTCAGAGTTGTTGTAGACAGGGATGTTGGGTTTGATGCTGCTATTGTAGGGGCCAAAATGGCAGTTTGGTGCACCAAACCATTCATCAAAACCATTCTCCAGAGGCAAGTACTGTGGTCTGTGGCCCAGATGCCTGTAGTCACAAACAAAGTGCACCCAGACTGTAAGATCAATGTGACTGAAACATCATTCAACATTTTTGCAAATTTAAATTCAGACCATTACTACAAATCACATATATGGGTGCTACTATACACCATTTTCGAAAGCACAACATACTTATTTTGATGTTTGATTGCATTTAATACCTTCAGGCTGTCATTGGTTTCTATTCACTTCAGTACAATATGTAAAACAACTTGCAGAGGCTTGAAACTTCACGACAGGTACATAATCTATCACAACAAAATTGTGTATTTGGTGGTAAAATTGTGAAGATTTTTTTAAATAAGTAATCATTTCTTGGTGCATTAATACAGAGCAAAAACAAAAGGCAGATAACATTGTGTGTGATACATTATCTATCTCAAACAATGAATTAAATTATTAATTAAAATTATTGTATACTGTCTAAAATGGCCATCATTAAAGTATACCTGATTTGTAATAAATTGGCTAATAAAACATGCAAATGCATTGGTCCATTAATAATTAATGGAATCATTTAAAAATGCATACAAAAATTATAAATATAAATTAGAAAAAAATTCTATTCATTTATTTTACCTTTACTTTCCCACCAACATTGAAAGACATGTTGATAGTGGTGATCCACACTGGATCAGAATGTTAATTCATAGTCATGGATTGCATTTATATAAACCGGATTGCATTTATATAATGCTTTATGCAAATCGCTTTACAATTTGCCTCTCAGTCACGCATTCACACACACTCACAAACATAAAAGGCAGAAGCAATTTGCGGTTGGGTGTCTTGCTCAAGGACACTTCAGCATGTGGACAGGAGGAGTCAGGGATCAAACTGGCCCGCTCTGCCTCCTGAGCCACAGCCACCATCACCAGTCATCATCAGCATAACCTCTAAAACTGCAGAAACCTCTAAAAACCTGGATTAAAGAAAGATAAAAAGCTCACCACTTGCCAACTATCTTGCTGATGTAGCCCTTTTTCTTCAGAATCTGGGGTAACAAAATCTCATCCTTAGAGATTCCTCCCACTATCTCCTGTGGTGTGTATGCTATAAAAAGGTCAAAATTTAGTGTACAAAACTTTCCATGACTTTATTGCACACTGTACATTACAGACTAAGTAATGAGAAAACCTGCAAGAAATTATTTGCAGCTGGATAATTTGCAGAGTAAGGATATACTGAGAGTGTACCGTTTCTGGCGTGGGCATTAGTGGTGTAGAAACCGTTCCTGACAGGCAGCCTCCCGGTGAGAAGTGCAGCTCTGGCTGTCGTTAAAATGATAGAAAAAAGTCATTAGGATTTCTGTATGTTGGTCTTCCAAATGCTTTTTTACTGGCAAACAAATAGAGTCAAGTGTGCTCTAGTCCTCTTCCCGGCACCAATGTCACATACATTGGAGATTACAAATTAATTTGCCAAACTCGTAAAGTACTTTGGTTAAATTCTTAAATTCAGCACTTGTACTTTATTGTCGTAGTTAATAAAAACCAGGATTGCTGTGTCTTGCATCTCAGTTTTGATGAGTACATCAAAATCTTTCATCTTTTTGAGAATTTGTTTCCTGTAACTACCTAGACCAAAACCGTTTATTTATTAACTTCTATTAATGTTGTGATTCAACTCAATTATGTACACTAATCACTGCTGTCAGGTGACAACATGTTTTTCTTCTTTTTGAAGAAAAACATCTTTTCAGCTGGACTATCGGGCATTTCTAAAGTTTATCAGCAGGGTTTTTATGCCTTCAGTTAAGTTACCTAAAAACATGAAAAAGACCAAGCTGGAGTTTAAAGGCTTCTCACAACAGTGATGTTACGATCCCTGCTTTCCTGCATAGAATTAGGCTACTGTAACATATTGTACTCTGTTTTGCATGTTATACTTAAATCAGGGAATGTGCAAGCTTAATTTTAGCAAATAACAAGTGTTGTTCTGTGGTAGGTCAAGTGTATTAACTTTCAATAATCAGGTGTCCTTCCAACATTTTAATGATGTGACAATAAAAACACAAGTAGAGATAAAAGGCTGCAACTGTAATTAGAAATTATTCTAACATCTTGCAAAACAGGAACTGCTGGTTCCGGTTCTGATTTACAACATTTTCAGCATACTCACATGGGGAGCAGAGCGGGTTGGCAGTGTAGAAATTTGGAAGCAGCATACCCTGAGCAGCCATGGCATCCAGGTTGGGGGTCTCTCTAGAAGGCTGGCCAAACACCCCCAAGTCCCCCCAACCCATCTGAAGAGCAGAGGGAGAGAGTGAAGAGTTCATTAACAAGTCCTGCCTATACATTCACACCCAGAAAGGTAAAACACACACACCAGCACAGGCATGGACACAGGCTGCAATGTTAAATGAGATGTACAGTTTCAGAGGGCACTCCTAAGAATCCACAAACAGAAAACAAAGACAGAGAGCATGAAAGGGACAGAGAAACATATTTTGAGCTCTCAAACTCATTCACTGCTCAAACAGAACTGTGCTGCTGATGAACTGAAGTAACAAGGACACATGCAAAAAAGAGAAAATAACTTACGTCATCCATGAGCATGATGATAATGTTTGGAGATGAAACATTTGGTGGTTTTTCTGTCAAGGAACAACATATTACTGCACAAAAGAGTGTTAGAGTTAAAGTAGACATCACTCGCATTGCTATGCTGTAGTCATATGAGCATCAACTTCGAGGAAGTGGTTTGTTTGCCTTCGTGCTGGTCTTCAGCGCAACACTTGCGCATACACAGTAGAGTTTGGAGGTGTTTGCTTGAATGAATGTAGGCATTGAATTCCTTTTTAGCTTAATCGATTTTTATTTCGTTGACTTACGAATGTACTAGCATTATATATCAGGATTAAATCATTAAACTGTAAATAACCGTAAAATTATTCATTGATATTTGATGCATTCAGGGACTTGTAAATGTTGTACGTGCAACATAGAATTCGAAATAGGTCGAAGAAAGAATAAATGGACCGTGTAACAAAATACCTTTGACCGAATAAAAGTACAAACTTACAATATAAATAAGTTATATGCCTAATACGGCTAAAACACACGTGTGTATAATATATAAAGATCAGGCACTCTTCTGTTGGGCCACTTTTCTAACAGCACCTGAATGCAGCATATCACGTGACAGCATCTGACAGCTCAGAGAAGGAACACTAATATGGCGGTGTGCATAGCAGTGATCGCAAAAGAGGTAATGCTTGCTGTTGTTAAATGTCCCAGGTTTTATCTACAGCCTGTTTTTAATGTTAAAATATTTTCCTTATTCTTATAATCGTCTCTAAGCAAATGTCAGCGTTCTCTGTATACCAGAAGGTCCAGCAGGTTGAAATACCCAAACAGAGCTAACGTTAATAGCTAACAACATTAGCATTATTTTAGGCTGGCTGCTGTTACAATTTGCCACATCGTTGATGAGATTTTGTGGTTCAGACGCGGTGCTTTTAACAGGTTCGTTATTGTATGTCTGCACTCTTTTATGTCCTTTCCCAGAATTACCCACTGTATATCCGCAGTGTGGCCACTCAAAATGAACTGAAGTTTCACTACACAGTGCACACCTCTCTGGATGTGGTGGAGGAGAAGATCTCAGCAGTGGGCAAATCTTTGGGGGACCAGAGAGAGCTCTACCTGGGTCTGCTCTATCCCACTGAAGACTACAAAGTGTATCCTTGTTTTTTTTAAAGGTTAAGGGTTAGGAAAACCCACAAGACAAGTGCTCCAAGTGCCTGACTCATATTTTAATTAGAACATCTTTCTTTTACAGGGTTTGTGATCTAAGGTTGATTATCCTTTTAACAAGATTGCATCGTTATTACATCTGAAGGACATAACTAAATGAACACACCTCTATTAATCAAGGAAGATGCTGCCTTTATATATGCCCATATTCCCAGATACGTAGACCATTGCATTTATCTTGTTGTCGTAGAATGGTTTTAGTCTGGATGTTGAGTGTATGACACTTATTAATATATATGCTATAAAATAAAATAAAAATTTTAGTCAGTGGACCAGGAATCCCTGCACATACTGTAAATAGTATGTAAACATACTGTAATAGTACAGGGAAAACCGAATATCCTTAACAAGTAAACTAGATATGGGTATGTAACCAACTCCAAGGTGAAATTTGTCATTGTTGTGGACTCGTCAAATACATCATTACGGGACAATGAAATTAGAAGTGTAAGTTGATCCTATTGCATATCTAATCATAATCAAATGCAGCCCAACAAGCAAAAATTTCCAAAAGCTACATTTGTGTTATTTAATACACATCTACAAACTTTGTTCTGTCAGGATGTTGATCTAGTTATACAGTTTGTATGCAAGTGCTGAATTATAACTTGTTGCCCTATGCCTCAGCTTAGATTTTAAGAACCAAAAGAAAAGTGATATCTCAGTCTCCCACAATGTGTTTCACCGTAATGATTAGATGGTAAAATGTATGTAAGCTAATTCCAGAAAAGCTTCTACAATATTGTTGTATGTTCTAAGAGCGGTGCAGATATCTGGGCAACTTGGTAATCCTGCCCCTAGTACTGAATCCTTACCACACACACAGATCATGTTTTATATAAAGAATTATCAAGGAACCTGAATTAAGGTTGAGCATGCACATATACATGACCCCACAATGCAATTGATGTGCTTGTTCATTTGTAACTTTTTTTTTTTTTTTTTTTTTTTTTTTTTTTTTAAAGTTTAACATCAGAACTTGTTCTATTCCAGATGTTCAGAAAATTACACAACTCTTTTACTGACGTAATGTGCAACCCGTTCCACAGTCCTGGGGACCCCATTCAGTCCAAGTGAGTTTATTCTTGTGACACTTGATATTCAAAAAGATTTGTATCAATATTTTCCTTATTTAATTGATGACCCATCATTCTCCAGGGCTTTCGATGGCATCGTATCTGGAATGATGGTGCAAACTGGCTGACATCCCTTCCACTCCTTCTGAGCCTCCACTGTACAGAACACCCCTTATCCTATTTTTTTGTTTACATGTTGCCTTGATCATTAAAATTCATAAGTAATAAAACTGAATTATTGTTGCACATCACTGCAGGTGTGTCATTTTACTACAAATGGAGCACCAGATCATTGTTTTATTTATTCATTCATTCACATAGCAAAGAACTTAAGTTATACATAGGGAGGATTTATACGTAACATGGCAGGCAGCAACACAATATATTCGCGTCCGTTTTTAAAAAACAGTAAGAGACGCAAACTGCATAACAATTTGAGGATTGTCCCATGCATTTACAGCAACATAAGCTTATAATGCAACACCTCTGACCCTAGTCTTCATTCTTCACATCTCACCTACTTGAAGGACTGATGATGGGATGCAATGCAAAGTCATCGCTGCTGTCCCTTCTGGCTGTCTCACATGGTGCTCAACTCAGTAATGCCTGGAAACACTCCTTAAAATTAATCAGTTCTAGTCACGCACTTTAGTATGTATGCTGTGGGTAGTGCTAGCGCTGTTGAGGGTAGTGCGGTCCGCTTGACCCTGCCCCCAACTCTTCTGAAGGTGGGGTGATGAGAAGAAGACATGGGTAACGTTTAGGCATCTGTTCATGGTAGTCCATGTGTCCCCACTGTCTCTTCCCCACTGAGGGCCCGCCGTAGTAAGGGTGGGGTGTTTGATGCTGTGGCCTGGTTGACTGGTACCGGAACCTGCCTCGAGAGCTGTTCTGGTATCGGGGTGGACGGTAACCACGGCCTCTGCCTCTGGAGTGGCCACCTCGGTGTCCTCCCCTGTCTGTGGTGCTGATGCCTGGCATATTGGTCCTCTTGGGCATTACCTGTAAGCCAAAGAACACTGGCTTTTAATGTGATGTTTAGGATGATTGATTAGCGTTTAAAGAAATGATGCCATGATTTCTATTCAGCCGTGATCGAACAGAAAAACCCAAATGTCTTGATGCATAGAAAGACAAGTGCAATTTATTCACATCTAAGAGACCAGCTCAAAACGAGGAAAAAAAAAAAAAAAAGGAACATTACTAAAAAATTAAGTCAATTCAAAATTACATGACTCTTTGTTTCTACTTCCAAACAGTGAGTGAGTAAGGTTATCTGCAGTGCACAGGACCAAATGGTATTTTTCAAAAGCAACGGGAGGGATAATGATAAATCATCCTTCGCCTGACCAAATGAAAACACATACCTGACTATTTCTGTCCATCCTAAAATTTAGTGTTAGTAGTACCAAGGGTGCTGTAACCTGTGTATGCAACCAATGCACTATCACAAGATTTTGACTGACTGGTGCGAGTAGCCAACTAGTTCAAAAGGTTTTCCTTTAAGACTAACATGTAGTGTAATGCTCCTCACCTTAAGGACTCTTCCTCTGAACAAGGTCTCATGCAACCCAATAGCACTATGCACGGAGTCTCGATCAGAGAACTCGATGTAAGCAAAGCTGTGAAAGGGGAAGAGAAAAGACCAATGCAATAAATAAACTTTGATGCCAACATGCTTATAGTTGTATTCAATGGTCAAACAGTGTGAGGTAGAAAAAAAAACAAGGATGAACTCTATGCACAAGTTGAACCCACCCCTTGGGATGGCCAGAGAACCTGTCACATAGGATGGTAACTCGGTTGACAGGACCACAGCCGTTGAAATGAATCTCCAGCTCATCTGCGGTAGCTCCATAGTCTACCTGGGATTTGTTCAACAGTGTGTCATATCAGAAGTGTGAAGAAAAAAAAAAAAAACCCAACATGCTCAGTATGAAGAAAAGAGATATAGTCTTACATTTCCTACATAGACTGATCTGTTGTCTGCATCTATCCTCTCCTCAGGAGTCATATTGTAGAAAGGTCCTGTGGAGGAAACAAAAAAACAATTGTATATGCTGATTTTGCACATGCAATATAAAGAATGTACTTTCTGCACAGGGGGTCACTCCAGGAGAAATGAACGCAATGATTACTTTCACCAACATATCTATTTCTTGCAACATCTTTGACAATACATCTCTCTGGCTCCTATCTGATTGCATCTCTGTTCTGAGGAGGAACCAAAAGGGAGGAAGGGGAGGGTGAAAGGGATGAGAAGACGCACAGAAGCGGAAAATAGCCACAGGCAGCAAGGAGGACCCTTCTGGTTCTCTGGGGCTCGCTGCTTCGTCTCACTGGGCAGTGATGAGGCACATGTGAAGCATCCCAGGTGTTAGCCAGATGGTGAAGGATGTGGTTCCCTCACCTGCCTGGAGGCTGCGATGCTACACACCTGGCTAAAAATATGCTGTTGAGGCTTCCAAAATGCATAATCAGTATTTGGCTGTACACCAACGTGGCACAATAACAAACCCTGAGGCGGATCTGTCTCACCAGGTCGAGGGCTGCTGGTCAGAAGTTGCATCTCTCCTGCATCACACCTTTCCTCCTCCTCCTTCAGTCTTTCGGTCTCTTCTTCCATCTCCAGCTCCTGAACCCTGGCCTTGATGGCCGCCAGCTCCTGAGATACACAAGCATGGAAACATGAACATGAAGTCTGTGGACTTAAGCAGAAAAACCTGAAAGAATTAGTGCAGAAACATAATGGATAAAGATGCTTTCATACAGGGCATAAGGGGTCACTGAATGGTTTGAGAATGCTGTGGCCTTTAGTGTCACCAGATCTCAACTCAATTTAACACCTATAGGAGATTTTGGATCAAAACACCAAGTAAGAGAATATCTTTTGGATGAATGGTGTTCCCTCCAAAAGATGTCTATGACGAGGGGCATTAAAGCTTTTCTGGTGGCCCAACATCTTAATGTACTGTAGGTTTTTCCTTTAATTTGTCCCCCATGTGTGTATTGATTGTGATATAAAGTGATAGCCTGGATATTGTCTTTATTGATCTGAATTACACAAAACGATTTTCTTAAAGTATTGGTTTGTTTCTGAAAATGAAATCACTCAGAAGGCATGGGCTGCTTGTCCAGCATGTCCATGTTACTTATTTCTATGCAAAAAATTGTCTATGTAAATAACTTGTGAAAGAACCACATTCTCCCAAAAGATGTTGACATGGACCTTTGAATGGAAAATGAATGGAAATTTGAATCTGTCACATTTGATTCTGCCCAAATATACTGTAAGTCAGCTCCACATGTAGCTGCCCTGAGGTTTCAGGACAACATCTATACGTGAAACAGGGTTTTACCATCAGTTATTTCAGTGCCTGAACCACAATTTAGAACCACTCTATATTCCAACCTGGACATGCACTGCACCTGCTTGGCTTCAAGCAGAACAAGTCACTCTGTTGTAGGGGATGTGACTGATGTCGTTCTTTGCACCTAACATTTTATCAGTGACATAACGATACTACATAGCGTAGCTTATGTTTGCGCTTGTTTGTCCAACGTGACAATCGTCATTTGCTCGCCCTACTGACGTGCGTACAATGTACGAACAAATGTGACAGAACCCTTTTGATTCACTGCAAACACAATGATACCCACCGGGTCCTCGGCGAAATACTCCCCGATGCACTCGCCCTCCAGGTAGCCGTACTCCAGATGATTTTCCGCCATGCTCACTGCTCATACATGGCATCTGCAAAGCCGACTGCAGCTTTCCAAAACCGCCAAAATAATCTCTCACAGCAAGGAAAAGGTTTGATGGTCCACAGACGCAACACCTGACAGCATATGAGGTAAGCTAATAGATATCACCTGTGAATGAGACTCATGACGCGCTGGATTGATTGACAGTAGCGCGCACGTGAGAGAGACGCTGAAGAGGACGTCTTCGTCCCAGTGGCGCTTCAACAAGGGGCCTCCCCTTCTCTGCCCTTAGTAGCCATCCCTGGCCACACCTCACCCCCGGTTTTTTCAGCTCTTTATGACAATAATAAATGGTAAGATCTACATTCATTCACAATAAATTGCCTCATTCTTCAAAATAAAACTGAATTTGTTTGATACATTTGGTAGTATTTGACAAAAATCACAGGAAATCATTGTAGTAATCCTTAGATGTCATTTGGTCATTTAAACTCACTGCTACTTACCCTTAAGGAATGCTACAATACTATCAATTTTTTTCGGAGTTTGCATTTTTCATGTAAGGAACCTGACAGGGTGGATATTTTATCACAACAGACATTTGACTTGTTATAGCAGGAAAAGCACAGGTGTTAACAATAACATTAACAATAGCTCATTTTTTATTCAAGTGTCCCAATAAGCCATGGCAGTATGACAGTGAGCCAGCATGCACAATACCAAGACCCTGAAACTGAAGCAGCTAAATGGATTTCAGCCATCATTCATTTTATTTGCACCTATGCTTTTAAAGCTGTGACATGTCAAAGTGTCTTCATTGAAAAATGCCTATTCTTTTTTCATAAGTGTATTTAAGAAACCCATACTCAAACACTAGACAACCACAAACTTTCTGACATAACACCACTGGAAAACTTTGTTTATTATATGTGAATATGAAAAAGATAACTCAAGGGTTGAAAGAATCATAGTATTCCATTCTGTCTGACAGTATCTCATATATTCAGTTGTTCTAACTCTTCATTGAAGCTATATGATGTTTATACTGAATGAACTCAAAACCCACAACAGTTTTATGGCTGCACCATTCCATCCAATGGAAATGTTCTAGACGGCCAGAATGTTCAATTTGAATTTGAATTTGAATTTACTTTTATTATAGGGACGATGCAATTAAACATAGTTCCAATACAGAGCATGAAACTGATGTGCTGCACAGAGAGTTTATAGCTATTGCAAATTTGTTACTTTTAATTTTTTTTTTTTATTAAAATGTACATCTTTCAAATAGATATAATTAGATCAAATTAAATTTTTAATTGGCTGAGTGGAAGATATCTAAGACACACTGTGTATGAATATATGTTTTTAAGCATCTTTCAAATTGTAAATACTTGACATGAGGTCAAAGACATGGAGTAAGCTTGTTTGTGATGTGTTTGTGTGGTATATATGATTAGTAATGTCTTTGTATAATTGTTTGGGACTGTTGAAATATATTTTGAAAAAGATATTTAATAGGTATATTGGTTTTTCAGTACTTTATTTAGATCTGCTGCTATCATATTTCTGTAGAGATGAGGGAATGCAATCATATGACTTCTGAAGTTTACATAATAACTTTGTGTTAGTAATGATTCAATAACAGCGGATCATTTTCTTTTTCTGGGGATGTCGTCTCAGAATATGCCTGCTTTTAAAGAAGAAAAGCAACAAGAGTGATGAATACTTAATTTCATGTTTTAATTACACAGTTACATTGTTCAACACAGACAATAACCTGAATTAGAATGTTTTACAGCTTCACACATCCAACAGAGCGAACAGTTAAAGAGCGGTATTAGCAACAGGGAGGAAAGCATGCAAGAAATAAATACAAATCAGAATTTAATTCTTCTGGCACAGTTAACTTCATCTAAAAACGGCAACAGGACCTTTTGAAGAGGGAAATCAAACAAAAGAAGAAAGATCTTCAAAGCGCCAACCTTTCCTACAGAAACGTGTTTTTTTCTGTAATAATGTATTGCACAATACAGTATAGAATGTTTCCCTACACATATAAAACCATAAACCTTTTCAATTCATGTAAAGGTAATAACAGGACCATCCTGAGCCATGGCTTTTGGGAAAACAAGTGCTGTATCCACTGTTTGCCACTTTAGCTTTCTACTGTAGCTATTCATCAGTGCCTGTTTCACAGGAAGGACATGTCACCATCACATCAGAAGAGCCTTGAAACTTCATTGGTAGAGTTACTGGTTGGGGTAGGGAGAGACAAATGCCAACCTGCTATTTGTCTTTTCTAAACATGCGTTTTGCCCATATCATGTACATAGTTAAACAAATAGAAAAGTGGCTGATGTAAAGTGTTCAGAGACCCTTGGATGGTATTCACAATAGCAGAGCCCTTATGCGTTTGCCATCTATAATATCTTCACAGAGAAAAGTATATGACACCTCAGCACGAATCTCATTTGTTTCATGACTTTGTGAAGCTTACACCCAGCTGAACAGAACATTGATCTGTTATTTTGTAACCTGTCCAGTGAAATCAGGAGGGAGAATCTCTGTGAAGCACAGGTTGCTCATTCCTCTACAGCTCCGATTTTTGTCGGACTGCAGCCTCATGTCCCACACAATCGACCACATTTAAGTTCTCTAATGCTGGGACATAACACAAAAAACATTAACCAAAGTGAAAGAAGAAGAAAGTTGTAGCTTTTTGGTTGTATTTTGGTCATGTATAACAGGTCTATTGGGTTTGGTTTAGTTTAGTTTATCTGAGGGCTTACTTGCAGACAAGGAGGCACAGGCAAAGCACTTAGAGTTGAATGGAACTGTCATTACAGTGTTGTTTTAATGTGGATATTGTACTCAAACGCGGTATTTTACTGCACAAAACTGTTGCTACATATTGTGAATTGATCTGCCACTGTAGTCTGTCTGGGATGTTTCATTAAAGCTCTGAAGGTTTCAAGTAGTTTGTACAGAGACACAGAAAAAAAATTAGATTTTTTTTTTTACAAAAACACACACACCACCTTTCACACACAAACACACACCCACCACACATTAATTTTATCTCTGCAAGGCTTTGTAACTGTAAGAACACGCAATCAGTAGGCTTTTCCAAAGGAGATGCTTCTATTATTTTTACTATTCAATATGTAGACAACAAGCGCTTTGATTGCTTGACTAAGAATTCTACATATTTGAAACTCAGCCGGTTCATTGAGCGTGCTCTTCACTCTTGTGCCCTGATTGTATGTATTTCAGACACTTTGGTTAATTGGTGTAGTGGAGCTCTAACTTTATTATTTCTGGTCTGTCAATACACACTGTGTCAAAGCCTACTATGGCAATGCAGGAGTACTTTGGTTTGTGCTTTTATTGGTTTTAGACAACAAATGGCATGTCATGGTTGATTCTGTGTTCAGTTAGGTAATATACAGGTTTGACTGTATGTGTATTACTAAATTACAACAGTATCCATTTGGTTAGTGGGATGTGATCAAAAAGGTGAGGTCTGGTGAGAATAAATACTCTTCTACATCATGAGTGATGGCAATTCCTTTCAACGCTTTTGTTTTTATCATTTTCAGACAGATTGATATGCTTTGTTTTTGAATGTGCATTTCCATGTCTGCTCTCAGCCCAGCTTTTCAAAGTCCAGGTCAACCTCTCCTGGTGGTTAGCTGTATGGTCACAGGAGGTAGCTAGTGTGTGTGTGTGTGTGTGTGTGTGTGTGTGTGGTGGAGGAGATGAAAAGTGGTCTGCGGTAGTAGTGGAGGAATTAGACATCGGGTGAAAGGGCACAAAAGGCTGAGGTCAACACCATATCACGGTAATTATAACACACATACATAAATGCTACAAACAGATGCAGGGGTACCTTGCAGCTTATCCCATTTGAATTATATGCCTCAGATAGTCTAAAAAATTATTCACTTTATCCATCTGTTGATCAACAAAAAGCAGAAAAAACAGAGTTTTCGCTTTCCAATTCCACCCACTGCAAAAAGAAAATGACCTATTTATTTGGTCCAAGTGTGTATGAGGCCAACCATGTAGGGTTTACAATGATCAATATAAAATTTGTGTGAGCATGGCTGCTACAAGGCCCTCTGTTGCTTTAAGTAAATGCCTTGAGACAGTTTAACAAACATGTGTTTACCAGAAGTGATCATATTGCTGGAACATGTGGGAAGGGCTGAAAAATAAAATAAACCCAAAGAGGTGATGCTACTCTCTTGGCCTGGAAATAAAGACCCATCCCAGATCTTCAGCTTATGCTCAGGTTGCATCTTTACAAATAAACAATAATCAGTAAAAAAAAAAAAAAAGCAACATTTCAGAGATTGGGTATCAAAATTAGGTTTGAAGTTTACTGTAGCTTAACACTGGCATATCACGTAATCCTACAGTAATGGCTTGTCCTGCACCTTTTGGGGGGGGAGACAAACACGCCGAACCACACACACACACACACACACACACACACAGACACACACACGCAGGTTGATGAGGACCAAAAGAGAGGGTCACTGCAGTGGCACTTGAGCCGAAAGGTAACAGAACACTTGACATGATATATCAAGTTTGACAAATCCTAAATTTGGTGTGAAGGAACAAAATTTGAAACTGAGCCACCACTTTTTTTCTTTTTTTTCCAAGCTACTGACTACATTTAGGCTTTTTTGTCAATACACACTGCTGAGTCCCCTCCTGCAGGATGTAAATTGACCTGGGGTGAATGAAGCACACAATGACATAATTTAATCCCAATTGCAATAAAGTGAAACATTAACAAAATTAATGAATTCAGAAAATGTTCTGGAAGTCCATCCACCCCCTCAGCTACATGCATTGTGGTTCAGTATGGAGCCACTTTACCTCTGTTACCAACAGTCTCCACTCAGGGTCACATGACACTTTGATTTGAGTGAAAATTTGAAGTGTTTAACTTGTATGAGAGAAAGAAAGGAAAACTGATCAATTTGAGAAACAAATGTACTATGAGAAAATCATATTCTGGACATTAAACTTTAAAGGTTTCTGTTATTTGGCAAACACATTTTTGGACCTCTTTAAATACTATGTACATTCACATTAAGTTACTGATGTTACTTTAAATATATTTATATGTATGTATATTATATGACACCCAATGGGCAGTTGCTGAGGTTCCATTCAGTAGCTGAATTCTCTTCATATTGCACCTCCGTCCTCTCACTGTCTTACAATGCAAGCAATACAAAATATTCTACAAGAGGGGTTTCATCTCATTAATATAGATACAACAAATCAAACAATAAGTAAAATGTGGGGCTTCCTCTGATAAACGAGTGTCCTTGCTCTGACTTCACTGCTCAGCCCAAACTTAAAGGAGGCAAATGAAAGGTAACAAAACCAAAACAAAGTCCATCTTTCTGGATATACACAAGGGCAGCACATATGGACATCGGCGACAAGAGACATTATTGAAATTTGAAAAGAGGAACAATATCTACAAGCAGGTTCCAACCCTTGCACGTGACTACACTGAGGCTCTGTTCAAAGCAGGCTGGGGTTAGGGGTAGACTTGAGTCAAGTAGTTGGGGAAAAGTGTAGAAGGGAAGTGTGGGGTGAGGGGAGGTAGAAAGAGAGAGGAGAACCAAGTCTACACCACCCTTTACTAGGCTCTTTCATCTGTTTATCATGCTTTGGAAAAGGAGGGAGTGAATGTAAAGGTAACAGCAATTTCTTGACATATCTCCTTGTTGTGGAGCTGTAAATAAACAACTTAGAAACAATCTTCCCATATGTCTCCATAGTATGCAGTGCCTTCTTCTTGGACGATGTTTTCAAGCTTGTTTTGAGGTTTTTGGCAGCTCCCTTGCCATGTATGTATCTTCATCTCCTTTGAAGCTGTGTAGCCTTTTTTTCTCTCTGTCCTCCCTGTTACGACTCAAAAAAATCACACTGTAGCATGGTTTCCATCCATTTCATTAAGTCTTTCTAGTAGGCAAGTTCACAGCATTGTCCATATTCACTAGTCTGGGCCATCACTGAGGAATCGCTGTAGTTTTGTCCAGACAGCAGGAAGCAGCTGCAGATCAAAGCAGGTCACAGTTTTTTTTTTTAAATGTCTGACTATCTCTGGGTCCCGTTCTGCAGCTTCTCTGCAGCCTGGTCCTCTCAGGGCTGGCTTATCTGCTGAGGAGGTGATGTTGCTTTGCGTTTGGTTATACGATGAGTGCTTCTCCTTATCGCTTACTTACTCACTTTGGCAGTGTAATACAAAGGTTTGGATCATGTTATTTTTCATCTTTGAATTCATTTGGGTTCACAATGGTGCAGAGAGGTGAGTCCGGTGTAGATTTTCTTGGCTCGCTAGCAAGGTAGTTAGCAGTTTAAAATTAATTAATTTTCATATCGTTATCATCATTATCAGCATCATCATCATCACTATTATTCTTTATTTAGAATATTTGGACTTTCTTTATTTTCCCTTAAAGCCAGAAAGAAACATTTAATAAATACTAAGCTGTGTTTCTGAGGAATTAATCGCATCACAGGCTTCCCTCATCCATTTGAAAATAGGTAGGCCTATTATATTCCTTGCCTGTCTCCATTAGGACACTGTAGTGCCACATCAGTGAACTATTAGGACTGGTAGTGCACATCTCAGGGCTGGGTACTGTTCTCTCATTGGTGCTAAATTAAAGGGAAATTCAATCCAAGTGCTAATCGGCCTAGTCATCCCCCCATCAACGTTGCTTTACCACAGTCCTTATCTTGTGTCCTTATGTGTACAGTATTTAACATGCTTACATTACTGAGGGTACATCTCAGTCACATCTTCAAGTCAAAGCTCATGTTTTCAGCAAACACATCTAATGTGTTTCTGTGACTGAACACAGAGATAGGAGACACTTTTCATGCTTTCCACTACACTGAGCCCCAGGCTGGAATCTTTGTATTTGTGGCTATGGTTGTGAAAGAGACAAAGACAGAAAAAGTATTTGGGGAGAAGGTGACAAGTTGAAAAAACCAGTCTATAATCAGGTAGTGAGAAGATTTTCAGAAGAGCTTAAGATAAGAGGGAAATACGGACTGAAGTAGGGGAGGAGGAGAGAGAGCAGTGTGCGATGAAGATTCCTCAGTTTGGTTTTGTGTGGAGTGTGGGCACTGTCGCATCAGTATGCAGGGAAGGGTCAAGGGTCAGACGTCAGCGAGAGGTGGCATCCAGTAGGGCGGGGGTAGCTGGAGTTGTGGAGCGAGAGGCACTGCTGGAACTGCTCTCCTTGGGGCTGGCAGAGACACTTCCACTGCCGCTGCCAGCCCCTCCCGCAATACTGCTCTGGCCTGCCAGGGACAAAGGTCCTGGAGGAGTGCTCGCTGAGTGGGTGGGGGGCGCACTGGAGGACGCTGAGGAGGAGGAGGGGGTGCCTAGAGGGACACTGCTGCCCCCTGGCAGCCCCTGCAGGCCTTGACCACAGACATGATGGTGCTTCTCCCAGTCTTTGTGTTGGCAGAAGGAGCCGCAGTAGCGAGCCGTGTTGCAGCCGCTGCACGTCTCACTGGCCTTCCTCCCGCAGTTCCAGCAGCTCTGGTGAGACAGTGGGGAGAGAGTGGGTTGATAAAAATAAGTATCTTTTTTTGTCCCAGGATAGCACATTTTTTCTCTTTCTTACAAAAATATATGGTGTACCTAAAATGAGTCATTTTCATAATCTTGTTTATTTGTCTGATCTTCATTTTTCTGTTAATCTTTGCATAGGGATTCATTTTAAGGCTTTAAGTCTTGGTCCAACACCACTGGTTTGTGTTACCAGCAGGTGGTGGTCAACTGCTCTGTAATGGCCTCAGCCTGGCATTGGCTTTTATGTACACAGACAACCTGACTGCTTCTGCAATAATGATGACAACATGATACAACACCAAACCAAGAGCAGCCAGCTGTATATATTACACATTACAGGATAATTTAGATAAGGGGAACAAAGTGAAGGGTAATGCATGAAAAACAGTACTGAAAAGGAACCCAAAGAGTGAGTGACTGAGTAAGGAATCAGAGAACAAGTGAGAGGAGAATGAGGCAAAAGTAACTGGGGGGTCTGTGATACTCACTTCACTGGAGTCCTCCTGCTGGTTGATGACTGTTAGTGCATCCTCAGAGGCTTGCCTCTTGGCCTCGGCCAGCGCCCTCTCCATTTTAGAGCGTTCGGCTGAAATCATTTCATGGGCCTTCCTCTCTGCATCTGACACTGCCTTCTGCAGCTCTGACATCGCCTGTCGCTTGACTTCATTCACTGCCTCCTCTGAGAGAGACAAAGCGAGAGAGAGGTTAGTGCCTATGACCATCGTCTCCCATCCTGCCCGCTGTGTCATCCTTTATTGAGGCTCTTTAAGCTGCTATCTTGTTGTATTTCAGCGAACAGATGTACATCATCCAAGATTTAAAACTTTCTGCCAGAAAAGGGAAACAGCCAGACTTCAATAATTAATTCAAACACGTCTGGCCACAATAATATCCAGTGCTGACAACGGCAGATGTCTCCAAAGTTTTGTCACCAACTTGGCTGTTCATCCAACTTCCTGGGATTCCCTGTTTGTATCATTGTCATCTTGTCATAAGAATAATTTTAATAGAAATTGTTAGACAGAGTTTACAGTGAAGAGTGAATAATTTCCCCAGCAGTGGGCATGCATATCTCCACTGCGGCGCTTCCTACGATGTAGATTTTATCATGGGGCCTTTTGTTCTTCCAGCACAAGCACAAACTGAGTGAGGAGGCTGTTTTTACAACAGGCAGGTGTGTAGACTCCTTTCCAGATGGCAGTCTAAAATAGAAACAGTCCCTTCTCAGTAAGAGGCAAGAGTGATTACATTTTGCCATCTTTCATTATTGGCCTCATGGTGCACAACAAATGTACACAGTACACAATTTCTCGTAGGGCTTTATACACCTGAGAAATAGGTTGCCAAATATACATTATTCATCAATTAAATATTTATGTGGTATGTTGTGATCACAAGCTATGAATTCCTAAGTGTAATTTTCTTCTGCCATCAAAGACAGCAACATTTTTAAAAATTAAGTGATTTTTCTCCCTTCTGCTCCACCTCCTCCAGATGTAGACAATCATACACACACACTAAGGCGCAAGTGACACACATACAAGTGGCTCTGCAGGTGTGTTAGGCCAACCAAGTAGGAGGTGAGACTGATAATGTTCTCTCTACTGCTCCCTGTTTCCTCTAGTCAGTGTTTGTTTGAGAGGGAACTCATAAATAACTGTCACTTTTCCTCACCGCTTCACTCCAGTTGTTTCAAACTACTGTGCAAGAAGATAGGCAGCGGAGGGAGCCTTATCCACACTTTGCAGTGTACATGCGCATGGCTGTGTGTGCATGAATGTCTGTGTGTGCATATGTGCATGTCTGAAATGGATTTATATTTAGTATTCTGTCATTCCTGTCAACATACAGTCACACTCAAACACATGTCTCAATGCTTTCCCTCATCCCGTCATCCCGTCTACCTTTATCCTTCATTTCATTTCTACTCCTTTTTTCTTTTTCTTATACCCCTCCTCTTTCTTCTCTCCCTTGCAAACACTATCTGCATTATCCTGAGCTTCTAAATTATCTGGCCTAATGCATGCACCACTAAGATTAGTTTGCAAATTTAATTAATTCTTATCAAGGAGACTGTATAGCAGATGCTGGGGCAATTAGCACTTAATGGAAAACACAGGGGCAGCAATATTAATGTTTTAATTCCACAGGGATTTTGCAAGTCCCTGAGACATGTTATTTCTGTCTGCTTTTTCACACTTCAGATCTTATTTTTCAAAAGCACTGCAGTCTCTCAACCTGAACCAGAGCAGAGAATACGTGTCTGGTTTTAATTAAAAGTAAGAGGTGCTGCAGCTACATCAGGCGAACTACCTGGCCGCTGAGATAGGTGACACATGCTCACACACACACACACACACACACTAGAGGTGAGATGTTGGGAGTGAGGTATGTTACTCACCCTGCCTGTTTTGGAGGTGCTTTAGTGCTGGGGAGAGCGGGATGCTTGTAGTACCTGTATGAAAAACAACTGCAATTAAAAGAGCTTTTTCTGCTGGTGAAAATGCAGCACATTATTTTGCCGACAGCAGCAGCATCTTTCCTCCACAGGGTATTGGAGTATGACTGCAACATAATAGTTCTGGGACTGGGGTGGAACAAGGGCTGAGCCAGATGACTCCTGGGATGGACTCTATCTAACATGCAGTATACAAGAAGGCCCATGCAATGCAATACTCCCTCCTGCTTTCCTTTGGCTACAAACTGAGCCAAAAATAATAACCATGGTCAAGATTTGTTTTGTCTGTATATCTAATTATCTGTATTTGATTCACTTCAGTAATAGGTTTGCGTACTGTGCATGAGGCTAGAAAACAATCACAATGAAAAAAGAGGTATAAAAACTTGAGTGTGTGTTTCTATGGACAATGGAGACCAGTTAATCTCCAACCTGTGCTGCGCTGCTGCGGCCTGCCTTGGACCAGGTGACTGCATTTTCACTGCAGCTTTAACTGCAGTGGCCTTTCATGGTGGTGACAGATGGGGGGCATTTAATGACACAGAAGGCCTCCAATCCTCTGCCCTGATGGACCTACGGCTGTAAGGCCTCTGTTCTGTCTGTCTCAGTAGCCAGGGTGAGGGCCCTGAAGACTGATGATGGTGATTGTGTGTGTGTTTTGTTAGTCTGTGTGAGGTCAATCATGAAGACAATAGAGAGAAGGGGACGCTTGGCTCTTACCAGCTTTCCTCCAGATTTCTTCTGGCAGGTATCCTGAGGGAGGCCGGTGTAAGAAGTCTCTGTGGATCTCTGAAACACACAAACAGGCACACACTCAGTCTAAATTACATACACACACACACACACACACACACACACACACACACACACACACACACACACACACACATAGACTCTTGATCTGCACAAACACACATCCACATGTCTCCCCTATAGTTTCCAATTCTTTTTTGGGACCAATACAAACTATGTGTGTGGCAACATCAGTAAATAAGCTGTCATCAACTTTTTCACCCCTTTCTGGGAAGGAATGGGAACACGGAAGTTAGAAGTGAATACAAATCTTAATTATGAATGAGCATGCTGGCAGCATAAGGGTGCAATCAGTTGGTTAAAGATCCAGGATGTTGCAACTAGATTTGTATTGCCTCACAGTATGAGCTAAAATTTGTAAATTTGCAGAAAACATGATAATCTAACTTTTTGTCTAAATTGATATATTAAGCATTTCAAATAAGCCCTACCTTGCTGTGAGTGTTTTGCTTTGCCAAACATACCCTGTGTGTGTTTGTCTACCTGTCTGTCTGCCTGTCTGCCTTTCAGCAGCCGAGGAAGTTCCTATGGGCAGTGACTCGCTGCTGCTAGCTGTGTTGGAGGAGGAGTTGTGGTGAGGAGGAGGAGGAGGAGGAAGAGGAGGAGGAGGAAGGCAGTGCTGTCCGTTGCTCCCACCTTTTTTCATCTCCTCCACGTCACTGTAGCGCCGAATCCAGTGATTCATCTCCTCCCGGTCGGCCTCCTGGCAGCGGCGTAGCACCGTCAGAGAGCGGCGCGTCTTCTCCACCATGTCCATGATGCAGTTCAAGAGCTGCAATGGAGGAGATTTGACAGTGCTCCATTTAGTTGAAAATGTAAATCACTACCTCCCAAACACATGCCCATGTCCCCCCAAAACTAATAGAAAACAGCTAAAACTTTTATTGTCTACACAAGATTTTCATAGGAATAGATCATAGGAACAAAGCCCGTTCAAAGGGAAAGAGTTACTTGCGAAGCCACTGAGCTGTAAATCTATGTACTATTTTAATGTCCCAAAACACATACCACCTAGCAGTCGTGTGTTTCTGTCTCTGCCTATCTGTTCATAGATTGTGTGCTTGTCGGTGAATTTCAACGTCTAAGAGCATTACAACAACGATAATGTAACAGCTGGGCTGCTGATGAAAAAGCTGAGCCAATTCCTTCCACCCTTTTGCTCCATTCCCAGCCAACTCAACAGATTTCCTAGTCCCCCCACCCCCCGCCCCATTGTAAACAGTGTCACTTTTTTCCACAGTGCCCTGTGTTTCCAGACCTGGCCCAGTCTGCTAAATGGGTTTAGCATGGTTGACATTCATCCCATATCATTATTCCTATTCATCTTTCCCTCTCTCTGTCTCTGCCTCTTCTCCTCTGTCTCTCTCTTCTCTCCCTCCCTCCCTCTCCTCTGAGTTAGCTATATTTATTTCAGTGAAGTGTTTCTAATTTGGCAGGGATCCAGGCCTGGCCGGTTCTCTCCATGACTGCAGCTCTTGTCTCAGCTGCTCTGCCCAGCTGGAGCTGTTTTCTGCTAGGTCCTGAGCTCCATCTGGGGCCCTGTTTTTGTGTGTGTGCGCCTGTCTGTATGTGTGTGTGTGTGTTTATCTAGTGTACATGATTTTGTCTTCATGGAGTTGGGTGCCAGGAAGCCAGATAGGTATCTGTCTGTTGTTAATTCACCACACTGACACAGACCTCCTAAGGTCAGCTGTCCATCAAATGCTAAGTCAGATGGGACGGAGGCTGTTGTGTCTGTCAGCAGTTCCCGTCCCTGTCATATGCATACCATCTTTAGCACTAAAACTAACTTTAGTCACCTGCTGAACTCTGCTTTATGACTACTGCTTTATGAATAAAACAAAGATGTTGTTGACATTAAACATGGCTACCATGCTGATACGTACATTATCAAGGTGCTTCCACTCCTCTGCCCACTCTCGATCTGTGAGACGGTGGTCAATCACCTCCTCTTGGCGGGCTCCATGCACTGCTAAAGGACAGATGTCAGATTCAGCACATATACAGTCAGCTGTATTATTGACTCCAAGCTGCAAAATACTATACCAGTCAATGGTGGATACTTTGAACCTTTGAACAAAAACTTTGTGTTTGACAAAGGGAAACGGGCTGAATTTCTAACCCTAAACCCAGTCCTGACTGTGAGTGACTTAGTGACACCATATAGCAATCAAACAACCAATCAATCAAATCAAATCTCACAGGTCATCAGGTGGCACTTTTCTAAATGTACCTAGAATAATGTCCAGATCTGGAGAGGATGCTTTACACTTATGATTAGTTACTGAGCATGTTTCTGTGTATGTCCATGTTTGTAGTTTGTGTCTGTGTGGTGGATAAGGATTCATCAAGTTGTCAAAGTTTAATTGGTAAGTTTCATTTAACTGGTGGCAGGGACTCATGTGCCTATGCTATAGCCTCATATCTAATCAGTGAGACAATTTGACTAAGAATTCATCTGTTTCCTTTTGGGAAAGCAGAAGTAAGGCATACATGGTTGCCACAGTTGTAGCACATGGCATGTATGGCTGTGGTCTTTATATAGACGCACTGCCACAAGGATTATCATACTGGACTGACAACTGGCCTTTGTTCTCTACATACACGCCACTTACATATATACAAGCCCACAGTCAGTAACTGAGGACCTTAGATCTATAGATTTATCTGACCCTGTGAATGCTTTGCAGCTGTTCTACCTGTCTGCCGGTGCCTGTCTCGGGCGTCACGGTGTTCATTATGTCTGTAAGCGTCTCTGTATTGGTGTGCCAGGGCCATGTCTTCTAAGCGATAGTGCTGGGGTCCCATTTGGGGGTTGGGTGGGTGGGACAGGCCATTGGGAGGGTGTGTGGGGAGTCCGTTGGGAGGCGGGTGAGCAGGAAGACCTGTGCTGGGGCTGAAGCGTTGACTAGGGCTGATGGTGCAGGGCCTCTTAGCCAGGTGCTCCGGGTGCAACCCATCTCTCTCTGAGCTGTCTTTGGTCCTGTAGAGGAGGACACGGAAGTGGGTTAAAACATGATTCAATGTTAAAACACTCAGCTGCTTCTAACATCTAGACTAAAGTTAGAAATGATTAGTGCTGTGGCTTACCATGATACTATTTAATGTGGCAACTATATACTTATATACTTATAAGAGGGTTTTTTGAACAGAAAATTAAGCCAGGCAGTAGATAATGTCAGCACCACACAGTTAGCAGTATACAGTATGAAAAAGCAGACTCCAAGCAAACTACTGTGTTAACAAAGACATGAAACATCCAATAAAGAAGTTAAAATCATGGGATGAAAGTTGAACTGGTTGGACACTGGTCTAAGGCCTGTAGCGTTTTTCCAGCTGTGGGAACTGTGGGATGTGTGGTATATTATCATCTACAACAAATGAGATATATGTTATTTGCCAATGGTCTTGCACAGCCAGACTACATCTCATAAGCTCTGTTTCCACTACCACATTTACCATAATTCCACAAATGTCCACCCAAGAATCGATTCAGCTGCTTCAGATAAATGCTGGACCAATCAGAAATTGTTTTGATGCTGGCATGGCTACCCTCATTTACAAAAAATCTACAACTGCATGGCTCATTTTTCACCTTAGTTTTATTCAGAAACCGATTTTTGACACCATGTTAATGTCTGAAGGGAGAGAATTAACTTTTGTACGGCCTGCTTCATCTTTCTCCAGCTAGTCCATCTATGGCCTTGCCAGACCACAATGAGTAATGTGAAAACTGTGGGATGGCTTTGCCAGGCTAAATATGCAATGCCAATGTATTACTTCATAGTTCAGGAAAACATGCCCCAGCAAGGACCAGAATGCTCTTAAAAATCACATCAAGGGGCACAAAAAGGCCCGCTGTAAAAACATGTCAAACACATAGACAGCTATGATTCATTTCATGTCTGATTGTGTTTGTCTCTGTATTTGTGACAAGCTAGTATTGCCTATATTACTAGAGTACAGTATCTGTGTATTTGCCAAACTGTGAAAGGTAATAGTAGTGCCAAAGTATGATGCATGATTATGTAAAGATAACTCAGAAATCTGAATTAACAGCTATGCTCTAATTTTAAACAAATGAAGACAAAACACAAGAGTCGAAATTTGTCCTTTACTGGGATTCCAGATGCAACAGCAGCCTTGTAACTTTGTTCAGTGATGTAATTATTTGCTCTGAGAAAAAGGAGTGCCACTGTGAACAGATTATCTGTCAAATGAGAAATTACAAATCATAACTAAGTCAATTTATTTTCAAAGATAACAGCATCTAGTTTTGTGGACTAAACCTGTATGAGGAGGCTCTAGCAAGGAACACAAACTTGTTTTTTAAAGTTCAACAACTCCCACGTGGTGTATGCAAACACACATACTCACACATATGCATCCCTGCGGAGAGCTGCTTATTGTTCAGTTACAGTACAGCAGTGGCCCTCCAAAGCTTATGCACAGCTGTACGCCATATTTATCAAACAAAGCCAAGTCCAACTGTACACCCTGCGTCTCAAGCTCTTAATCTGAATATCCCTCAGCCTACTCTTAGATTGCAAGTATTTCTCCCTGTCCCTCCCACCCTGCTCTGGGGCTTAAGGGGCAATATGGGCTGAATGCTGTGTTTGGCAGATGTTTAGTGACACTCATTTGTGTCTGTGCACTTTAAGTGACTGTGTGTGTATGTGTGTGTGAGAGGTTGTGTTTTCAAGCCATCTGGACAGTTTAAATGGGAGTGTTGATATTAATCTGTTTAGCTGGATGGCAATAGCCAGGCATTCGGATGGAAAATCACTCTTTATCATCCTGGGGATCAAAGGCGAATAAATGCAATGCTGCCCCATGTAGATGATGTGTGTTTATATGTGTGTGTGTGTGCGTGTGCATGTGTGTGTGCTCATACTCAGTTATCCATGTGTAGATTTGTGCATGTTGGCTATATTCGTATACATCCCTTGCTCTAGTATCTGACAAATCAGAGGAACAGCTGGCACGACGTAGGCCCTGCCCCAGCCTAACCCCCCCCACCCCCTCCTCCACCGAGCCCCGCCTGCTGTGTATAAACCACAGGTCGGGAGGTGTGTAGATTACAGTGGGATTGCACGTTCAGCTCCAACCCCTAGTCCCACCACCCACCTCCCCACACCCTGCTCAGGATGTACTCAGTGTTACGGTCAGCACATCACCATCTGGACACATCCCTGACATATGGACAGCTGCTGGCAGCCCGCAGGTCAGGCAGTCAGAGAGAGAGCGAGGGGGAAAGAGTGAGCGAGAGAGGTGAAGAAGTGATCAGAAAAGAAGGACAGTGCCAGCAAGAGAAGGAAGAAATAGGGAAGAAAAGGAAATGCCTGTTGATTCTCTCGTGTGTCATCTTCTTAGCTGGGTGAATAAAGCAGAGTGCTGGGGAGAAATGTGGGACAATTGCAAACCATACCTCACTGATGGTCTTTCTCTCTGTCTTTAGATTGTGCTGAGGACATCTACTGTACTTCACTCCCTCTTCTCTGGCTCTCTCTATTTTGCTGCTCAGACACTCTCTTTCTTTTCCTACTCTGCATTTATCTCACCCCTCCCTCCCAGACAGCTGGCAGAGCCAGCCTGGCATCAGGGCTGTCCAGACTTCCACCTCCCGCACAGAGGATTTATAGCCTCCCCTTGTCGCTTGGCATTCTGAAATACCCTGAAATAATTCATATATAACACTGGCTATGTGAGAGTCTGCCAATGTATGTGTGCCCCTGAAGTCTGTGTGTATAGGCTATGTGTTTTTTTGTGTTTATAGGAGAGATGCTACCTGTCAGGGGTCCGTCTCTTGCCGTGCTCATTCATCTCCAGCATGATCTCGGAGGAGTCGAGGGGCGAGCTGGCATTGGCGTCCAGCAGAAGCTGCTCGTGCTGGGCCAGATACTGAGCTGGAGTCTGCTTGGCCAACCTGGCACAGTGGAGCAACTCTCTCTGCAGCAGGGGCAGGTTTGCCTTCAGTGGTAAAAAGAGGGAAAACAGACATCTCTGGATTAGGAATGAAATAATAATAAGATTTTATTGAACCGATGTAAATGTAGAGAAGAGTATTAAGTGGACAAGAGGTGAGCTAGAAACTCGTGGTGGAACAACAGATGGGGTGAGAGTGAAATAATGCCAGATTAGGGCGAGAAAAAAAAGAGAGTGAGACAGGATGAAGAGACAGGATGAGATAAGACAGGTCCCTTGACACCTTCCTCTGCCATGTGCCTCTCTCTCTCTCTCTGGGGTGTGCTGATGTGTATATTGTGTGTGTGTATCAGTGCTGTCAAATAGCTCTCTCAGACCTGTCTGGTTGATATAACGCAGCCATTGCTGCAATGTCCCAGATGTGGAGGATCATCGCACGCCAGGGGGTCTGACACACTCACACACAACACTTTTAACGGATATTCACAAGCACATCCCACCATTTTCTACATAGTACCACAAGTACAGTATACACAGTATACACCTATAGGTTTCTAATCAAGATAAGGTTTCCCTTTCCCTATGAACCCTTATGGTTTGGAGGCTGAAAAGGAAGGAGCACAGAAGAAAAGGAATACATACAGTATCAGTCCTGAACACTGGCCATATGGACAGCAGCAGTAAGCTCTGAGCATGTCAACTGAAGACATCAGGCTTAATTAATCTTACATAAAATCTGTGGAAAGTACTTACCTTCAGGAAGGGAATGACGAACGGCCTCAGAGGGAAGTTGGTGGCCTCATGAAGTTTGGAGTGAAACTCTTCGATGGTGAGAGTGGAGTTCTGCCCAAGACAACAGAGAGAGTTAGACAAAGAGTGGACACAAGAGTCGCTAATAAAACAAACTTTTACAGTTTTGTACAGAGCTGCCAAAAGATGCAAAGTTAGAGGAAAGAGAACTGCATGAATGAATGGATTGCACAGTAGTGTTTTGTTGGAAAGATTCATCAAAATAATTCCACATGAATATAATCAGAATTTACCACGAGCCCCAGCACAAGGCTGCGCACTCTCTCTCCAATTTCGGGCGATATGTCATTGCCAAACTGTTGCAATGTGGTCAGGAAGCGCTTCAGCTTGCAGAGTTGTCGGGCACCACAAGCTGGCGGGAGCTGCTGGTTGGAAAGCGAGGCCGTCGAGGACATAGCTGGTCCATTACTGAAGCCGTTAGGAGTTGACGGAGCACCGTTCAGCGATGTAGGAGAGTGGCTGCTCCCATTCAGCACTGCAGATAAACAGACAGAAGGAAGAGATAACGTGAATTGGGTCAGTAGTTTTTGAGGGGCCTGGCAGATCTGGGGGCGTGATGAGGGCAGAAGCACTTGTATCCTGCTGATAGAGGAATGTGTGGATAAGATTAAATAAGTAAAGCACACATTAGACTCAAATTTGACACCACTCCTACAGTATATGATGCACAAGGTAACTTCAGTGGTGCAATTTTCTGCCAGTTTGACTGAACGCTCTGAGTGTGTGTGTATGTCTCACAAGTGGTACCATTTGACCCTCCCCCTGTATCAGTCTATTCCACCCTGCTCCTCACCCTCTCCCGCTCACTCACTAGGACACAACTATAAGAGGAACTTGTTAAAGAGGTTCCAAAAATAGTCCTGTGGCCTGTGTTACTTTTTATTCCAATAACAGGTGTGTAGCTAAATCTGGCCCTACACATGTCCACCAGCTGAAAGTAGATTTGCAGCTTTAAGATTCAGAATAGACAAAGCAGTCATACACATATATAATCACTCACATTCTTCGTAATGCAGGCACAAACAAAACTCACAAATAGGCAGGAGCTCACACACACACGTCTGACCTTTCCCCTGTTTTCACATTTTCATATCTGTGTCAGAGGACACAAAATGCATGCAGAGTACATCGTCAGTCTAAGATATGATTTACGCGTCAAGTTCTTTTATGAAATACTCCATCTCCTGTCTCTCGTCAGTGTCACATTTTTTATATACATTTATATGCATTATATCTTGTTTGAATAACTAATGATGACAAATTGTAACATGGTTTTCTTTCATTAAACATACAGTGGTCTTTGTATGAAATATCTGTACCGGTAATTAAATGACTGTGTTTCATTATAACAGCATATGCAAGCACTTATTCTGAGCATGGCATCCAAACTATAATTTTATTACCCCTGCAGCAACTTAATCTTTTCAAAATATATTTACAGAACTCTGCAAGTGAGCCAATGTGGACTGTAACCTTGTACTCATACTTGAAAACAAGACATATATACAGTTTAGTTGTTCAATAGTTCCCGTGGTTCCTCTCAAGCATGCTTGTTGCTCTAATCTGTGGGTCGAGGACCTGAACACATATGGACTAACCCATGTGATCCCAACAGGCAACACATGTGTTCTGGTTTTAGAGCGAGGGAGAGGTACAGGAAGAGCTACACTGCTGACCACCCGCCACAACAGGTGAAACAACATGGCCTGTCATTGCTATATAGGGAAGAAAGTAGTCTACACACTGCATTGCCACCCTGGCGATGCCGCCCCACAACCAGCTGGTAATCAACACAGAAACACATGCACATGCACATACAATGCCACAGCCGCACTCGCACATGGGCTCAAAGACACTTGTCCAACTAGCAAGGGCATTCTGCACACTAAAAGACACACACACACACACACACACACACACAGATAGATGCTTGCAGAGACACACACCTGACACACAAGTTACTTCAACGCTTGTTCACCAGAACAGGGAAGAAACACATATTTGGAATTTCTCTCCCTTTACACAAGCATATAAAGTGTTCATGACAGTTGACCTACAAGGGACAAATGACTGTGTAGTCCACTGTAGATGGCTTCTGAGGTACTGCAGAAGTGTATTGAGTAATTTATTACAGATTGATGGGTGAATAATTTTATTTTAACATGTAGCAGGTCTTAACAATGCACTAAAACATAATCAATCCTAGTCATTGTCTGTTGTAATAAGAGTTACATGTAACCTAGACTTTCTCTTTCAAACCAAATTTCATACAGTTTCAACAATTTTGGGGGCATTTTTGCTTTTATTTGACAGTGGACAGTTGAGAATTGACATGAAATAAAGGGAGTGAGAGACAGGGAATGACACGCAACAAAGATCCCCGACTGAAATCAAACTGTGGATATTGCGATCACAGTATATGATATACATCTTATCCTCTAGGTCACTAGTTGCCCCAGTTAGTCCAGTTTTATCCTGGATGTCAAAATGATATTTGACCTACAAATGACTAAATCTATGCTTAGATATGCATGTCAGCTCTGTAGAGAAGCATTATTTGCAATGATGTAGATACTAGCTCACATAACTATGGCTACCTTCTCCACTGCTTACTGTGAAATGAATGAATGAGTTCCTGCGATGGGTAGCTGGTCCAGCACGCCTACCAGCTCACTGTTTTCTCACACCTGCCTGGTTAACTGCTTGCTGACATGACTCTTCAGCACAATAGGATCATCTTTAATTCAAAGAAAATATGTATCTCACAGAACGTAAGCTAAACAACTGTGGGTCATGTACAGCTAAATAGTTTATGGTAAAGATTTTGGACTACAGATGACTCTGATATTAAATGCATGTTCACTGTGTAAAGTTGACTTAAGGTGTCATTAATGTTAGACAACAGTTAAAAATAGAAAGGGTCCTTACTTGATTTACTGGTAGTAGGGGTGAATGAAGCATTGCGATTGGTTGCTTGGCTGACAGCCGGGGGTGGAGGAGGCATGGTGGGTGGGGTGGACCTGGGCTGGGTTTTCACATCCACAGGTGAATCTGGCATTGTTCCAACCTTCTGCACTCTGCTACCTGTGACATGAAAGGAGAAAAAGAAAGAGAGAACAGAGACAGTCATCAAGATGGAGCTCCAGCATGAAAAAAAAAAAATCAGACTTCCAAAGTGGAGACAGCTGGTTAAGGAGGCGAGCACTGACATTTTCACCTGGAAACCATCGATTGTTTCCTTAAACCAAAAGCCCCATAAAAAGAACCAAAACAAATCAATGCAGGGAGTGGAAATGAATCCAAACTTGTATTGTGTCTCTCTTGTTGGAGATTCATGGGCCTGGGAGACATACAGTAACACCTGCTCACTCGCTCAGCTGCTGCTGACTGAGTGCCCCCCCTTCTCTTCCCTCTCTCTCTCCTTCACACACACACATACACACTACATGTAGCTCTGACATCCCAATCAGTGCCCCTCCACTATAACCTCCAACCCCCAGACACACACACACACACACACACATGTTCACATGCACACACTCCTCACTCCTCTCCGCCTGTCCCCTCTCGTCCCCTAGTTCAGACAGCCAGCTTGACAGCCAGTGACAAGTGCAGCTGGATCTGCTGCTGTCCATCACTGTGGACTGGCTTTCAGCAGAGCTCCGTCCTGCTAGCAGAAGCCTCACTGTCCTCTGCCAGACACCCTGCCAGCACCAAACAAGGCAAGGCTCTGTAGTGTGAAGGGAATGGATGGTACAACAAGGGATGTGAGAAGAAAACATGACATGGGCATGTGTGAGGACTGCCTTACATTCTGTATTTGTGGCAGAGGGTCTCATGCAGTCTATACATGCAGTGTGTCTTCCACAAAAACACTGTCATGCACAAAACTGTATGCACTAAGTCATATACTGTATATATATGTTGTATAAATAAGCAGTAGGCCTATTATTTAATGAGCTGAGAGTGTTGACTGTCTTTCTGTCTATGTGTCTGTCTGTCGGTGCAGCTGCTGGAACCAGATCTTTCTGCAATGTAAACCCGAGCTGAGAGGTGTGATGACTTTTGCAGCCTGTGAGAAGATAGCTTTAGAGTGTGTACATGTGCGTACCTGGCAGAGAGCGCAATATATGTGCACTATGACATGAAAAACAATGAAATCAATATGCAGCACGGTTTATATATTCGTACAGAAATGTGTGTATTTCTGCACTAGTACTACACACCACTATTGAGTGTAGTAAACACATGCATTCATAATGAAAGAGTAAGGAGAGAGAGCCCTCTTCTATGCTCTAGCAAAGCAGATGCAAACCACATTGTAGACTTCTCACTTTTAGCTGTCTCTTAATGTAATACAGGAGAAACTGAGAAAGAATTTAACTCTGTCTGTTCTCTCAACCCAAACAAAAGCTAATCAAAAGCCTTGGTTCACACCCTCATGTATACAGAGTAGAGCCATAGTGGCCCTGTCATGTGACTGGGCTTCTGCAAATGATAGAGGGAAAGGGGTTATTAGTAGTCAGTAATGACCCTGTGTTATACTAATAATGATAAAAATAACACCACCACTACTCTTGAAACCAAATAGCCAAATGCCTTTAATACACCTAGACACTGTTTAGAAACCTCCTTAACAGCTGTATTGTAGTCAACACCTAACATATTAAATCACTTTCAAATAATGTGTTTTTCATTTCACTCCTCATGAGCCAACAATGAATCCAATGTTTTCCTCCACAGAACTCCTGCCTCAGTTGGACTCAGTCCTTGGTGTTAGCCTATTTCTGAGAGCTCATGTAGATGCGTTCAACAGCTGGTGTCTGTATTTAAAGAGTGCCACTCTGGAGTGTGCTGCAAGAGGGCCATTGACACAGTGATCCTTAAGACGAGGGGCACTCCGCTGTTTGCCCCATGCCAGACGCTCTGAACATAAACACACAAGGTTGTAGATAGAGACAGACGGGGATGGCTGGTATAAATAGATGCAGCCATTCTCCTCTAAAGAATCCTAAACACACAAACAAGCTCTCCGTGCTGCTGAATTGGTGGGCTGCTTCCTGTGGGGAGGCAACCATATGTTTCAGTAACTCTCCTCTTTGATCAAATTTAGTGTGCTACTGTATGCAGTTTATACTGTAGGACTTATATACAGTATACATCATAACAAAAAATCCCAACATGCATTATAATAACCAATCATACGAGTTCTGTTCTAGACTGTAGTTTAGTCCTTTTGTCCCAATATTGGTGATTGATAGTCTGAAGCTACACTCAAATGAACAAGAGCCGGACCCACGTGTGATCAAAAGATCAGGAGGTTGACACAAAATCCGAATGCTAGTATGATTTTCTGTGTTTATAACACAGCTTTTTTGTCACTTATTTGAGAGGAGAGGAGAGGAGAGGAGAGGAGGATTGTCCTGTCTGTGTGTCTGCTCCCACCGTGGGATTATAGACAGTTATTTAATCTGACCAGCAACAGGGACATGGCACACACATACGCACCATGCTCTGGATTTCACTTTTAATACATTAGGAAGTCTGCTAGGTCTGCCACCATCTGTGGCCATTTGTGCTCCTATTGTGCTTTGTGTTGAAGGAAGAAACACTCAAACTGAGAGAAGTACAAAGAGAGAGAGACTGGTATACCAGGTAAAACAGACCTGTGGTTAAGGTCCGGGTCGGGGCCATGCTCATGGTCCTGTCTGCAAGCTGCTCTATTCTCCACCCCCACAGGTTTTTATCTGGCATTCTGAGAGGAGCCACTTTGTGATCAATACAGCAGGATGCATATACAGTGCTGTTTGTCCCAAACACTCACATTGAATATTATGCTGAAAATAAAACTCTACGATACAATCATTACCTACCTCTCTGCCACTGTCTGTGTCTATCTCTGTTTCTCCGACTCTCTGAACGTTTGACGTAATCAGGGCTAAAAGATTGCTCACCAAAGAAACAATCTGCAGTCTCAGTTCTAAAAATGTTCTCTGTCTTCTACTTTCCCCTTGTGCCATGATGAAACAAGATGAAAAACAATTCACTGTGAGACACATAAAACCACAGATCATGTACTGTACAACTGCACACACGCAGTGCAGTGGTTTGTCTAACTTTCTAAAGCCATTTTGGGGTCTCATTATAGATTTAAGGACATATGCCTTCACTAAAGTCCTTAAAAACAAACACACATGCACAAATAAATACCATCATGTAATGACAAGCCATTAGAAGACCATTCAGATGCATTTCGGTCTCATTTCACATTGGCATATGTCCGCGTGTTGACTATATGCATATCTGTGTGTGTGTATGTGCATGTGTGTTCGTTGTTCCGCTGGAAATACAGCTGCAACTTATTAGCTTTAGCTAACCACTGCATAACAGTCCCCTTAAATCCCCCTGTCTATTCAATCTCTCATACTCCACAGAGACTCGTCAGTGACCACATAGCCCTGAAACTCTCCCTCTGTCTTTCGCTCCTTACATCCCTCCCTCCCTCGCTCCCTGCCTCCCACTGTAATTCCCCCAGTCTCCAGGAATGCTGTTGTTTTTAATTTCTCCCAGCTGCTCTGGCTGGCTGCCCGGCCGCCTGCCTTCCCACATCTGTTCCCTATCAGGCCGCTGAGGAGTCCACACAAACAGAGCCTGAGCCCTTGGCCCCCAGCCTCCCACCAGGCCTTCATATCAAAACATGTGGATTGTAGCCCTGTGCCCTGGACCTAAGACCTAGGGATACAACATCTACAGCACCCTCCACTCTCATATTACCAGCCCAAATACCATTCAAAAGAAAAAGACTGCTGACATCAGTTGCACAAGACCAATATGCCATCTTCCTGTGACCTTGAGCAATCTACAAAAAGAGCACATTTCCTTTTTGCGTGCCTCATAGTTCTATATTTGATATATGCCTTGTTATCAATGTGTCTGAACAGTGTCACAGGTAAGATGATGGGAGTGTGCTTGTGTATATTTGTGTGTCAGCACACAGGCTGCTTCTGCAGACAGATCCCAGACTCCACTTCATCTTGAGCTGATTTAGAGTTCAGAGGCTTTAAAGTCCTCACTAATGACAGGGTGGGAGACAGGCCTGTACAGTGCATGCACAAACACACACAAATAGATACACAGATGTATGCACACATGCTCACAAGTTTGCTGGATGCATATGCTCACTCTGTGGACACAAACACATATTTTCTATGTTATTTGAGAATCCTTGTGATAGTACACATGCAGTGCCGGCTGAACAAACATGTTGAACAAAATAACAAACTGGGGTTGGAGGGGTTCTCCTTCATAAGCATTGGCAAAAGCCCTCCTGTCTTTGATCAGATTACCATGAGCAAATCAATGACAAGTAACCAGTTTGTCTAAGCCAAAAACAGTTTCTTTAAAATGGGTAAACTGGCAAGAAAAAGCATAACTTGAGGACAGGCAGGGAGTGAGAATGGATTACAGACAATTTATCCAGGGCCAGAGGTGCTAAGGGTAGAGGAATTGTACTTCTGTCTCTCTGAGCTGCAGGGATCCTGTCACACAGTGCTTATATCTATGAAAGCTGTTATTGATGTAATTGTATTGAAGTTCTAGCGACCATCTGTTCTCCTTTGGGAGGGCCTGGCTCCTCTCGTCGGCAGTGAAGTGCTTATGTGCAGCATATCACTGCTGCCGACGTGCTCGCAGAGAAAAAACTTCCTTTTCAGATTTTCCCAACGGCTGCTAATAAAATCCAGATGCTAGACTGGAGCTGTTTCTGCCTAGCTCACTCACCTCTGCTTCTCTCCTCCCTCTCCATCTTCTGTCCTTCTCCATCTCTTCTCTTAGCCCCCCTCCCTCCCCCGTGCTTCTACATTGCTAATCATTTATTTTGCTCTTTTCATCTACCTTTCCTCTTTTCGCTCCCTCCCTCCTCCCCCTACGATCTATCCATCCTTGCCTCCTTCTTTCTCTCCAGCCACTAACCCAGAGCCATTCCTAAATAAAGGAAAGTATTTGTGACATTCAGCCGAGGCGGCTGTGCCAAGAACAACTCCCTGGCTAGCCAGACACATCTGGAGTGTGTTAGGACTGCACTGGGCACTGGTACCAACACTGGCTATCCCACCACATGTACACACACAGATAATGGTCACAAATACTGGACCATAGGAATCATATACAAACTAGATTCATTGTGAAACTGCATACATTTTCACAATGACTAGCTTGTTGTTTTCATCTCACACTGAGAACTGTAATTCTTGTTGCCCGGCAGCTGTATGCACAAATTCTCTGTTGTACTTGTTACTGTATTGTGTACACTTCCTCAGCAACAGTAGAGGAATACGCATATGCAATTATATGCATAATTGTAGAAGTACATGACTACTTTCATATATTCTGTGTATGCATGTGAACTGCACTGGAGTGCATGCATGTGTACTGTGCTTCTGCGTTTATCTGTATCTGTATTTGTGTTTGTGTGTGTCTGTGTGTGTGTGTGTGTGTGTGGCTCCAGGGTCTCTGTGTGAGAGGAGTTGAACACCTGAACATCAATAACTGTCATGTGGGCCACCTGGGACCCCACAGCCAGCTTGCACCATGGGCACACAGCCATCACCAGCACAGCTGCCACAGAGAGAGAGAAGGGAGGGAGATATGGGGGAGGAAGTAGAAGACAAGAAAGAGACACATACACTGTGCATATACATCTGGGAATGGGTCAAAGAGACAGAAAGACAGACAGACATGAGCAGAAAGAAGGATTTACATGTAGCTTCTGCTCTGCATGATAACTCTCCTTTGTTCCCTCTTATCTACATCTTCTTTTCCTCGTCCTGTCAGCTGTGTGCCTAATTTTGCCAGCTGAGAGCTCAGCCTCAGGCTGCCACGCTTCAACATCAGATCAGACTTTCTTTCGTCATTCCTTTTTCAGATGAGCTCAGTTAGTGGGCTCCATCAGACATGATATAATTCATCTTAATATCCACTCTTGATACACTGGTATGAAAGGTTCTGCACGAGCCTAAAACTTTGCCCATGTCTTTAAGACCTGACCTGAATAAACCCAACTGGCATTGCCAGATTTGAGACCCGAGTCCAACCTGAGACTCGAAACTGTAGTTTTGTTTTATTTCATCTATTACTGACTGCTCACCAGGTAATGCAAAGCATTGGCTACACTCTCTTGTCTCTTTCCTTCTTCCCACTGAGCATTGCATATCTATTTGCAACACATGGCATGTATGGACACAGATGATTGGCACAGTAAGAGAGAGAAAGTGAGAAAAATTAATTTCTTAATGAATTACATTGAAAATAACCAAACCCAGTTTGGTTTTAGAGTTCTGCTACCTGACCTGAGCACGACAGGTTAGGTCCCCAAAGTATCTGGTTTGGGGTCAGGTAGCAGAACTCTAATATTAAAGCCAAACAATATTGATAGTATAAACAAATCTAATTAAGAAATCACACTGGATCACTGGGAATTACTGTATTTGATTGTCTCAAGTGTCTAGCATTGACTGCTTTAATCAATAACTCATAACTGTAAATAAGTCATAAAAACATATATTTAAATAGCAATAAAAAGACAAAAAACCTCTTTCTCTCTGTCAGAGGATGTTCAAAGTGAGCGCACTTACATAAATAAGCTCCCTGATCCAAACACCTGCAGCCTCACCCAGCACCAATTAGCTCATCAGGCTTTTAATTACTCTGTTAATTGCATACAGGCAGCTTGAAGGGCAGCCTGGGAATAGGGCAAGGCGGGCCTCCTGAGGACCCAGCCTGACAAGCCTGACAAACAAAGAGGAGCTTTTCTACCAACAGCAGCCACAACAGAGCGGTTCTGGAGGCTCAGAGGAGAAGCAAAACAGGAGACAATAGCTTCAAGTGCCTCATCAGCAGCACTGTAGCACCAAGTGATATCACTTCCTGTTCTGATCAGTTAAGCATGGAGGCCCAAGACTGTGAATTGAGTGATGAGAGAGGTTCGGGAAAGCAGAGACACAGAGGAGGAGAAGAAGTTGAGGGGAGAAAGGAGCGGGGCCATGTAAAGAGAGTTATGCGTACATCTGTGAGCGGCTACACTACATCTGGATTAGTTCATATTGGTCACAGGAGGGAGGGGGGCAGGGTGGGTTTGGGGTTGGAGGGGTGGGTAAGAGGAGCAAGCGTGGGAATGTCCCACTGTTAAGTTTAGGGCATGGTGGCTTATTGTATTTGTGGGAGAGTTAGGCTGGAGTCTCCACAGAGCGACCTGTCTGTCATAGAGCTCAGCGATAACACAAACATCCTCTAAATTGTGCGCAATCTGAACACACACACATGCAAACAGAACCGCAAGGCAGCTGCCATGAGAAAGGCAACACAGGCCTGAGAAATTCTGTATTTGTTTTCACCTCATGTTATTTGGCATTTATTATTCATCCTTAGTAAATGTCTCTATCTATTGATCTTTTAGTGTATCAGTCTGGCTGCCTGTCTGTCTCTCCCTCGCAGCAGATGTCCTCCCTCCATTTCCTCCAGGAGCAGTGTTTGAGGAGGTGTATCCAGGAAACAGTGGCCGGCGCTCACTTCCTGTGTGACAGGTGTGCGATGGAGGCCTGACAGCTGCTGTCCTGCTCTCTCTTTCCCTCACTGCATTCGTCTCTCCTGTTTCTCCCTCTTTCCAGCCAGCTGCAGCAGAGAGCAGCTCTGTTTGTTCTTACGTCACCGCTGCTGCCTGCTGATTTATGGAGCACAAAAGACTTAGATTTGACCCTGGCAACACACACACACATACACACACACACACACCACAGCAATTGCAGCATCTCTGTCCTTCCTCCTCATAAACCCTGACTCTTTACGTGTGTGTGTGTGTGTGTGTTAAACGGAATGTGTGAATTGTGGCTGCCTATTTTTCTCCCCATGTCTCTCACTCTTATGCTTTGTTCACTGTTAAAAACCTGACACTGAGCTGTCACTTACAGCTAAGATAGGAAAACAAACAGCAGATTAGTCATTCTCCTGCTTGATGTCATGTATTTCATTTCATTCAGTGTTAAATGTCTGCTCTGTCACTATGGAGCTGTCAGCGCTGACAAAACTGTCTGTAGCCTGAACTGCTCCCCAGCCTGCCAGCGCTCTCATGCCTCTTCATTTGGCCTGCAGGCACAGTAACAATAGCTCCTGACATTAGCCAGGCATGGGTAGGGTGTTCTGTATTATCCTGCAGGACCCCATAGGTTTCACACATACACACATATAGACACATGCACACACAAACCACTGGGAAACAGAATGTATGTTGGGGGGGGGGGGATTCATGTGACAGGTTAGAGAGAAGCTTTGACAGTTTCTCCATTTAGCCTACAGCCTGCTCATGCTGGAAGCTGCTGAAATAAATACCAGCTACTCCTCTGGGACACGAGCCGACTACGGGACGCCGCCACAAAAACAGAGGGAGCGGGCAAAGAAAGAGAGAGACTGCGGAGCCAATAACATGCTAATTATGTGAGCTAATTGGCAAATTAAGATGACCCACTGTCATGTCATGGCCAAAGTAAGTGGATGGCAAACAGTGCCGCTATTACAAAGGAACTGTTCTTTTGTGAATCATAAGTAGAGAAATTCTATTAGAATACGTCAGTGAATGAATGAACATTTTAATTCATTCCTAAGTTTACTGCATTAACAATGCAACTAATTAAAAGGTCAATTAGTGACAGTTCTATAATTTGGACAGGAAAACTAAAGCTAAATCAAGTAGAAATGGACTCAACCTTGCATGCAATCACGGTTAGACCCTGTTAGGCTACTGTTAGATAACTTGCAATTTAAACACACCATGTAAATTAACAGTACAAATACAATCCACTCATCTTTTTCACTTTTTAACTCTACACATGAACGTTGAAGGTCTTAGCTCTGCCATATGATAATGCTTGAATGAGATCTTAGAGAAGGCTCTGAGGATTAAAGTTCCTGAACAAAACGTTTTTGTTTTTCTGGAATGTTCAAAAGATTAATAGTGTGTTTGATGACAGTTTATTTGATCTTTCTTCATCCTTTGCATTTTGTTTTATTATTGCGATTTATGTTTGTGAGATAAGATTTTGTAGTGTCAGAGACTAAATGATTAAAACACAGGGCAATAGGGATGTTATTTCTAACTTTACCACCATCCTGTGTTCATCCACATAAAATATCTGCTGGTAACAATTGCACAGCATTTGCCTCATTTAGAAATGTGTTGTTAATGTACTCAGGAAATCCACGACAACTCTGTGATTAATTGTTTTCAGAAGGTGATCCTGTAAAATCACAACACTCCTATTTATGTGAAAGTTTTCAGATGTATGTAGAGACCTCTCCTTAAATGATAACTTGTAGAGGTCAGAGCACATTATTAATGGAATGATCCGTCTCTGAGGTAGTACTTGAAAGACCTTGGAAACCATCATACAACACAACCCCTACACCCTGCTGAGGCTTCTGGTGACTTTACATGCCACCGTGAAAACTCGGTCCTCAAAGTGACCACTGCTCCTTGACATATCAAGAAAATCTCTGACCTTCCTCTCTCTGCACTTCAAATACCTCTGAGAAGCTAAAATGTCCATTTCCTAGTGAAATTAGTACTTTACACAGGCAATGCTTTCATCTGAAGGGGTAGAGTTTGTTTGCATGTCTGTGTGTGTGTGTGTGTGTGTGTAGAGAGACAGAGACGCAGAGGAAGGAAGGCTGGAGCCGAGATTAAGGTCTAACCAACTGGTAACACAACGGCACTCAGTAGCTCAGCCTCCCATTTGAAGAGAGACGGAACCATCTGTGTGGCACAGGATCTGTTTCCAGGAGATAACGGCTTTTTTAATTTCACAAATACTGTACAGAGAGAGCGTGAATGTGAGAGACGTGTCTTCCTTCCCAATCTCTGCCTGCATGCTCCTCCGTTGCAGCACTTCCTCAGACGTCGAGAGAGGACTGCTTTGGAGTGGAGGCCTATATAACTTCAGTCTGTGTTCCTTTGTGCTTGTTTACTCCCTGCCTGTGATAAAGGCCTCGGCGTGGAGCAGAAGGAAAGGGAGGCATTCATTATATCAGGTAGCGGTGGTGATATGAACTTCCCATTTTCTCTACTGGCCTGTCCATTTGGCTTGATTAAAACAGAGCTCAGTGCTACTGTAGATTAGCCCAGCTGTTTCCTGTGTCTGACTCTGATCTGAACACACTTCCTACCATGAAGCAGAGAGGGCGGGAGGTGAGAAGGTGCCATGGGAAGAATGGGAGAAGGAAGAGAAGAAGGTCAAAAGAAGGTCAGAGATCAGTGGGCTAGTGAGGAAGTAAAAAGTGAGGAAGGAGGTGAAATAGGCTCAAGACAAGGAAGGGAGGAGGAGGAAGCATTTTTTTTTCTTGTTTGTGGTTGTCAGCAATAGCTGACTAGATGTACTAGAAGCTATATGTACGGTACATGTGAATTCATCAATGTTTTGACATTTGTTTGCATTTGCATTCACGATTGAGTATTTCTGTGGACTGGAAATATGCAGCCCTTTTGAAATGCATAATTGAGGGTGCAATTTGTCAATGCTATATATATTGAAGTAATTTTAGCAAAACGAAGAGTCAATTCAGCAAATAATTTCCAGAAATACTTAGCTATAAATGGTGAATTTTCACCCTTTAATGTCACAGATAAGGTGATTGGAGCATTTTACCTGCTCTGCGTGCATGGAAATCTGGAAAAAAGACACCTGATAATCCCAGTGGTTGCAAAACAATGTTGTGACTAACTAGCAGTGAAGAGATGGTGAGCGTGTGTGTGTTTGTGTGTACTGTATGTTATTCTTGGGAATCTGAGTGGATATATGCACATGTAGGGAAGCAAACGAGGAAAAGAAAGAAAGAGTGATATTTCACACACACATTTGGGGTTTTACTTGGCCTCCACCCTCTGCTCTGCTCCCACGCTGTGGCGTCAGCAGGCCAGCCATCCAGTAAGTGTGTTTCTCATTCCATCAGATGTTGGGAAGTTGTTCGCTTCTCCGCTCTAGTCTCTGACATTCTCCTTCTCCCCTGAGAGGCTGGGCAGCCTTGTCACAGTAATGTCAAACACATGTGGAACAGACCAGGGCAGAGCAGACCAACACACACACACACACACACAGGACAGAGGACGGAGCAGGAGGTGGCCATAACCACACTGGTCTTTCACACAGTGTTTTAGGATAAACAGCAGTGAAACCATAGAGATTGGGTGCAGGGGAAATCACTTCATCACTCTTTAAGTCACTCACTTGCTCCTGTATTTACCCAAAAACACACACATTTAAACACTTATCTCTTATTAAACTCACTTTAACTGTACAGTAAGTACACTATGTTTCTGATGTGAGTATCAATGCTGCAAAAGACAGACTTAATTTGTCATCCTGAACACAGAAATACCAAAGAACAACTACCAAAAGTCAAACAATGCAGTTTTCACCCTAGCTATTTGTTCTCTGTGACACAAACTAAACACAAGGTACTTTTCCCTCTTATTTTGAAACTATCTTTTTCTATTGAAGGCTAATGTTCTCACCCTGGAGGCAAAGCTGTGTGACTGCCTACAATCAGCTAATTTGAGAAAAATAGTCCCCTATTCTTGAGTGACAACTTGTGTCACAAACAAATAGACAGTTTGGAGTACAGAAACATAAACAACACTTAGAAGTGACACCTGGAACATATTTACATGTCAAAATGCAAAAATATGAATAGACGTTCACACAAATCACCATGTTTTGAGTCATTTGGTATACTGTTTGTGTAAGAATACAATGTTGTTAGAGGAGGACATTAGGTTCACGCCTTAATATAATATATACACACAAGCATAAAAATAAATAGGCTACACATACACTGTGTAACTGTGTGTCATTGCAAGAACTTATAAACACCCTGATGTAAAAACAATGTGCTTTATAGCAGTGGCTTCCAACTTGGTGGTCGGGTTCCCCTAAGTGGTCACCAATAAATCTGAAGGGTCATGAGTTGATTGGATGAATAGAAAGAAGAACAAAAAGAAGAAATAAATTGTGCTTCACAAAATTGTGTATTTTTTTCAAACTACATCTTCTGTAATATTTCTTTTTTTTCTTTCCTGTATATTTTTACCTCTTAGGTTCAGCAGTTCACAACGAATACATGTACAACATATGATGAGGGGTCACAATTAGATACAGCTCATGCACATGTAAACACACACACACACACACACTGGCCTGATGTCTTTGGCTTGTGTCAACCGCTTGGCTTGTCTTGTTTGCGATGGCCCAGGTGTCTGTGTTGTGCTGACCACCTGACCAGCTCGCTGTGCGCTCGCAGCTCCCGCCCACCCGAGGCCATCTGCTCCACTCATTAATTAGGAGACAGCCAGTTTCACCTGCACTGCCCGCATTTAGATTACAATAATTACCACACACACACAAAGCACACTCCACAAGCCCACACACTCATGCAGTAAACACGTAAGCTGCACCCAGATCCTGCAGCATCAAGTCACAGTATAGACAGTCTTTTTTTACCTGCACCAGGTGACACAGACACTGCTAGACTGAGATGATGAAAAGCAGTAATGACTTTCACCATCTCCTGCATTTTTGCCTGATATATAACTCACTGATAAACTATCTAGTTAACACTGGCACATGCAAGAGTACAACAAATAGTGTGCCTTTGATACTTTGATGGTAAAACATTAATCATAATGTGCCTAAAATAGCAGCAATGAATCACAGTATAATAAAACAAGAAAACCCATCATGAAGCAAAGGGAAGTAAAGTGTGTTTCTTCTATTCGTCATTAATTAGCAGCGACTCTGGTCTGACTCTCTGTGGCTTTGCCTGTTGGTGTTTCTTCAGAAGAAAACAGGTTGTCTTGCTTTTTTTAAAGTCCTGTGGTATGTTTCCTTCTGTATATAAAACAGAAGACGTCCCATCCATGCACCTGTGGTAGATGGGAACTGAATAAACACTCGGCAGGCTGGGGTCATAACCAATGGCCTGCCTTTTAAGAGAGCTACTTAATGATGAAGTGGGGACATCTGCCTTAATAGGTGGCTGGCCGGGCCCAGCTGAGCAATGGGGCAGCCAGCATTGGAAGGAGAGAGGCAGCTTGGTGGTGACGGAGGTATAATGTGCGGTGAGGCAGGGTGTCTGCACTGCGGTTTCACCTCTGCAACCTCCCATCCATTGTTCGAGACTATTATCAACCGTTCAATTATTCAGATGATATTTACCAAGGCCAATTATACATGGCTGTGTCCTGCAGAGAAAATGGCCTGAGTGTTTTACTGTTGCACTCACAGGCAGAAGAGTGCGCTGCTGAGGCTGGGGGCAGAAACCTTTCGTGGACTTGTTTCTTCTCAGGGAGTGTCCCCACAGTCACAAACGTTGCTATAAATTATCCACCATGTCTTTTAGTTTTTTTACTCACTTTTCAGTTGTGTTTATTTCCTTTGGTTGTCATAGTGTTCCTGTTTAACACTTTCTCTACCTCCTTTTCTTTAACGTCTCCACAAGTTGGTAGTACAAACACCCTGCACTCACTAGGAAGGATCGGCTTTCAAGTTTCTTATTGCTTTTTACACAAAAGTGTGACACTGGTGATGCACTACAGTATCACACAAAAGGTGGGGGGATATTCTGTGGCACCATGGAGTTCAGTTCAGGGTAAATGTCTAAATTTATCCCTTCACACCCATCACTTCCATCCAGTCCAGGTGGACACCAAGTTCATAGAGACCAAAGATTTTGTGTCATCACTTTGTCTCAACATCACTTTGATGTGCAGCACAGACTGCTGGGGCAAACAACTCATGAACCCCCTAAGTCTCTCTCTCTCTCCACCTCAGCTCTCTCTCCACATTTCACTATAGAGTAACAAAAAAAGTAAATTAAAAGATATAAGTACATATATTGTTATAATAATAATAATAATAATAATAATAATAATAATAATAATGTTATTAATATTATTATAGACTCACATTTTCTGTCTTCTCTTAAATACATATGTGCCTTGGCAATGTCAGATTGTTATCCCTATATCCAAAATCCCAGACCCTCTGAAGACAACTTCATATGTAAAAGGATGAAATCAAAGTGGATAGAATTACAAAAAAGAGAGATAAATATAGGGAAAAAGCTTTTTAGAGAATATAGAAAGCAGGTACATGAACAGTAGCCTGGTTTGTCTTCACCTTCACATTAACACGCCACTCTAACAGAGCTAAAAACATAATGTTGACCAGAATGTGAGAGTTTAAACTTGAGATATTTCAGCAGTCTATGCCTTCAAATATGAAACACTTCTTCCATTGTAACAAATGTTCCGAGAAAGGACTATTACAAAAACCGACTGCACGCTCTTGCGAGCCCTCGGTGCATTTAAAAACAATTCACACCAATAACAAATTAAATGCCCCATGATTTGCTTCAATACATTTGAGTTTGTACTTACTTTGTGAAGGTCGAGGTCAAGCTGAGGTAACTGTAGCGGGGATAATCCACACCGAATGGTTTCTAAAACAGATTTTATATGGTCTCAATCCTCATTATTTGGAGGGGGAAAGGGTAAAGCCTTTGCTAATATATTCAGGTGTTATCCCCTTTTTATTTTGTTCTTGAAATATTGAGAGCAAAGAGAGGCAGAAGCCACAGTCTAACACAAAAGAAAATGTTTAACTTTCCTTTGGGAGTTCAAAAGGGGTCTTGACTTTCAGGTTTAATAAATTATGAGGTATTTCTCTTCTCAGTTATATCGAAAAAGGAAGAAATAAAATCAAAGCAAGGGCTCTTGGGTCCTTAAGCACATTGATGTCTTTGGTTTTTCTGTCAAATCACAACTTCTCCCAGTCATGTAAATCCGCTCTCTTGCTCATTTTAACCATCCCAGATAGAAGAAATAAAAAATAAAAAATACAGTTTAAACTGCAAAAACGTTATTTCTGTTCACAGTCCTTTCTGTTCTGTTATAAACAGACAAAACTATTAACCGGTTTCTTTTTTGTTAATGTTAAGTCCACAAATCCTCGCGTCTCCCATGTAAAAACGCAAATTATTAAGATGCGGATCCTCTTGTCTGCAGGGTGCGTCTATTATTCCTCCTGTGACAACTTTAAACCCCTCTTCTTCAGTTCACAGTTTAGCCACAGTCCGTGGTGTCAGGACCAAGTCCTTATACATCCGGTGAGATAAATTTAAAAACACAGCTTCTTTGCAGCCTGTGGACAGCCTACTCTACTACCACGTTTCTCTGAATGGTCCTTCTCCTCCTCCTCCGACGCGCCGATCCTCCGCCGACCTGCCTTCAGATGGTGGTATAAAAGATTCACTTCTCCCGAAGAAAATAACAGCTGAGCATATTTTAATGTTTCTTTTCCCATCAACTAACAATTTCGGTTCTTCAGACTTGTTGTTTTGTCTTCACTGGTGAGTGGAGCTTACGGGCCCACTGTACGCAGTAACGCGGCTCTCTCCTCCTCCTCCTCTCTCAGTGTCCTCGCTGTAGCCTTCTGTCTGCGTTTAAACACCATCTGGAGCTCCTAACCTCTCTCTCTCTCTCTCTCTCTCTCTCTCTCTCTCTCTCTCTTCTCTCGGGTAGGCTACCATCAGAGGCAAGAGCTGGCTGTTATGGTACAGGAATCCTCTCTAAATTGAAGAAGATCCAAATTGAAGAGTACAAAACCTCATATTGGTACAACATTATTAAGATTATACCATTGGAGACTAAATATTCTGCACTATATTACAGAAGGATACCTGCATGAACGCTATGGAAGTTAATCAGGGATAATGGGTTACAGTTGGCTAAAAATGTCTATTTTAATAACAATAATAATATTCATTTTGTGAATGTATGGCCTGCAAAGTGTAAGCTAAAGCATGTTTTATTCTGTCTAATTATTTCAGAAATCAAAACTGTCAAATCAAAAAGCAATGAGAGCTGAGTGAAATACTGTTTTACTCTCCCGCTGTCTGCCAGTGGGGGCCGCTGTTTCCTCATATCAGGACGACGAGGACAACAAGGAAAGCAGAATTGAGTCCATAAGACTGCAGACTTTGTTTACCTTATTTAGCACTTGAAAAAAATATGTACAAGAACAGCTTTTTGAGAGGTGAATGAATGCAAAAGAATGTCTCTGTCTGTCTCAAACCAGTAAATAGCTATTGCATAGATTGTAAAAATTATAACATTTTCTTTGTGTTGTCAGGTGTAGTCCTACATAGTCAGGGGGGTGGACTGATTTATTTATTTTCAGGGACAATGCACATTGATCGTCACAGCCAAAAGGCCAATTTTCAGATGGATAAGATGGAAAAAAGCATAACTGTCTTGTATAGTAAACAGTACTAGTATCACTGTCATTAATGCTCCCTTTCTATTGCTCTGCATGTATTAGCTTCTGTGCTGCTTGTTTTAATTAATGCTTGACAATGTAGCACAGTGTTGTCTACTGTGTGTAGTGCATATTATCTTACCAACATTAATATGCCCATTTTATTATTGCTGCATGTTTATATCCTAATTAATTGACTGTTTCCACCTTTTATTCTTATTCCTGTCCAAGGACTACAGATTAGGCTGCAAATGACACTTATTTTATTTATTGATTGATCTGTCAATAATTTTTTGGAATAATCAATTAATCAGTCTATAAAATGTTAGAAAATACTGAAAAATGCTCACCACAATTTTTCAGTGTGCAGAGGCAAGGGGACGTCTTCAAATTGCTCAGTTTGTCTGACCAACAGCCCAAAAGCAAAAGGTATTCAATTAACAATATTATAAAACAGCAAATCCGCAGTTTTGGTTGGAACCACTGACTTTGTTGACATTTTTCTTTATTAAAAACCTAAACAATTAATTATTATTATTATTAAAATTCTTACAGATTTTTTTTCTGTCAATCAACTAATTTAGTGATATCGACAAATTATTTCATCTCTACTGCTGATGAAAAATAGAATTTTGGCTGACTTTAGTGCGTAGTGTAGACAGTAATGTTTATTAATACACACTACCACTAAATAAATAGTGATGGGCAGACAGAACTGTACAGAGAGAGACAGAGAAAAAGGCAGGTACATCTGGTAGTGAGAATCCTCCACCTGTCCCCCCCATGGAGGGGGACAGAAGACAAAGCTGACACCCTCCTGACCCCTCGTGTGTCTACAGAAAAAAGAACCAGCTTGTAAAGTACACACAGACAGCTGCTCTGCCCTAACTCCAGTCTCACCAGCCTCACCAACCTCACCAGCCTCGAACACAAACGTTGCTTTCATATGGAGCCGGGAGGACTTTTGAAAAACGCTCCAGTACTGATTAAATGTGAACACAAGCATGCAGGGGGATGCCCCAGTGCTCTGTGACTGAAACATAACAGTTTCCCACATGGCCCATGAGAAGGAATAACTTCAGGTAACTTAATGTCGATTTACTGTAAAGCGCTGTAAACATGGTCAAACCCAAACACACACAGTGAAATACACCAACATTACACACATAAACAGATGCACAGGCCATTACAAGCTGGGTCTGTCAGAGGCAGCGTGTGTAGTGTACCATGGTGGAAGTACGGTTGTCAAGGAGATGGATGGAGTGTTTATGAAACTCTCTCTCTATATATTTTTCTTTCATTCTTTTAGAGTTATGGCCCTAGATGGCCCTGTACACGTGTGTGTGTCTCCTTTGTATGTTACTGTAGGTGGCTTATTTGTTTCCTATACAGAATCCTGAAAAGGGAAGGTGTGTGTATCTGTGTGTGTGTGGGTGTGTGTGTGTGTGTGTGTGTGGCCTTGAGTGACAGAAAGGTTGGCAATGGGGGTTGCATCCAAAGAAAGGATTCCTGTCAAGGTGACAGCTCCAAGATTGACAGGATGCTATTCTCCTCGGGAACGACGTCAGTCAACCTGTCAGCCTCCCTGTACGACAGCCTCTCACTCCTCTTAATTTGGCCTTTTGTTGAGCGGTCACTGGGTTAGCTCTGACACGCCATGTGGCCGGCCTGATAAACTGCACAATGAAACACACACAAGGTGGGAACTCGCCTCAATGAACTCTCTGCGCCATAATACTGCGACTGGAAGTCCCTTTGATGGCATTAATGACGAAAAACAGCTTTGTCTCCTCTTTCTTTCAGTCCTCTATCTCTCTGTCACCTCACAAACTCACCCCCACCCTGCTCTGGACTCTGTTATGTTGACAGCATCTCCAGGATGGTTGAGCACTCACTGAGATACAAGGACCACGTTTGGTCATTGTGCTGGTATGGAAATTGCTATTTCTCTGCGTGTGTGTCTGTCAGAGTAAAAGAAAGAGAGAAGTTTGCAGCATTTCCACCACTCACACATTGTAAATCCTTTCCTATAGTGGCAGTCACAGGCTAGTGTGTTGAAATGAGATAAGGCCCAGAGCCGACTGAAAGGAACGCTAGCCCCATTGTGTTCCTGTGCTCTTTTCTCTTCTCCTATCCTCTCCTCTCTCATGCACCTTCAACAGACCACACTCTCATGTTGGTTGCCATTAAAGTCACCGGTGTAGGTTCCAGGCAGTCATGAAAGGGGAAAGAGTACATCTCACTCGATCAAAACTAGGGGGGGACAAGTAACTGAGTTGTGTTATGCTGATTGAAACGCTGATACAAATGGGTTTGTGCTGAGGAATTTCCCTTTGAGTCACGTGCATGATATGGGTTTTGTAATTTAAACACTGTTTTCTCTGATAGCATGCTTAAGAGGATGTTGTTCTCTCACTTTGTATGTTAACATCTTTGATGCGTGCTCAAGCTGCTCCGTAATGTTATGAAAGAGGATGAGACAGAGAGTCTTTCTGTTCTCTCTTGACTTCCAGGGTTGTTTCTGCCACAGAACAACTCTAATAAGAGCACTACACAATGCATTACGGTAGTTATTCCAGTATGTCTGACTATTTTTCTATTTTGGGTGTTTTGCAAATACCAAAGTGTGGCCCATTGCAATGCCTAAATCATATTTCACATGTCTTAAATATTTAATATGCTTACAGGCTTTAATTTCTGAGCCACGCAAAACATTGTTTCATATATTGGCCCATCTCTCATTTCCTGGGAGATGAAATAGTACATAGAAATATGGGTTCAATTGCAGTACTTAAAGTTTTACTTAAATTCCTTTATTATACATAGGCATTCATAGACCTACTACCAAAAACTGATCTGGAAATAGAAAGCAAAACGTATGCCAAATTGGTTATGTGTATCTGCAGGAGGATTTCAGGATGACTCGTGTGCAGACTTTATCTTCTACATGCATACAGGTACAGTAAGCAGTGCATCACTCTATGTGTTTTCTTTGGCCAGACTGCCAGGCTGAGTAAGAGCACTGAGTGCAGGGTCACAGCTGACCAACAGAAGTGCAAACTGACAAAGGAGGAAACGACACCTGATTATATCAAGTGTTGACTCAAGAACAGGATATGCAGCTTGAGCGCAGAGGGAAACGGACAGTAAAAAGTCCTCAGTATGCAGGTGAACAGGCCCCCCATACATTCACATGAGAAAGTCACTGCTATGTATGACTGTCTTTCCCAAGAGACAATATGTGTGTGTGCTTACTAATGTTGTGGGTAAATAAATCTATTTGCAGTGTCACTGTGGGGACTCACTTTCCTTATGGGGACAAAATGCCCCATAATGTAAATCATTAGATTTTAGGGAGAAGACTTGGTTTAAGGTTAAGTTTAGGTTAAGGTTAGGGTAAGGGCTAGGTTTAGGCAAGTAGTGCTTATGGTTATGGTTATGGTAAGTCTCCAGGGAATTAATGTAAGTCAATGTAATGTCCCCAAAAGTGATAGAAACACGATTATGTGTGTGTGTGAGAGAGAGAGAAGAGAGAGAGAGAGAGAGAGAGAGAGAGAGAGTGTTTGTGTGTGTGTGTGACAGTTGGTGGTGCTGGCACTGGAGATAGTGAGTAGAGGGGGATGAGGCACTGTATCAAGTTGTGAACATCTGTTCCTCATAGAAACCACAAAACTGGTGCTGAGGAAATAGAGAGGGTAACTTCTCTCTCTCTCTCTCTCTCTCTCTCTCTCTCTCACACACACACACACACACACACACACACACACACACACACACCTCTAACCATCACCTTGACTGTCCTCCCACATATGTCCCTCACTTTTTTCCATTCCATATTCACTCAGTTTTTCTTCCTCTTCTTGCATCATTATTAACATCCATCTTTCCTCACATTTTTGATGATCTCTGCCACATTAATTTGCTTGTATCTGTGCCAGAGATACCATGATTTCATCATTGAGCAATGGTTTTGGTGAAAAAGTGGACATTAGATTTTCATATGTACTATAAGGTTGTAAAATGTTATTACAAAATGTGTCCAGTTTCTGGTCAGTCATTCTGGTTGTGATAGCATTGTTCATCAGCTTAACTGCTGAGATATGGTGACATGGCAAAACTGCAAGACAAACCACTTATGTAGAAGGGGGGGATTAAATCTTTCACAAAATCATAAAACAGTACGTATAGTTGGTATTCCAACCCCAAATTCACAAAATACATTAGATTTTACAATTTTGTGAGGTTGAAATGAGCTTAAACTTAAAAAAAAAATCAGTTCAAAGATGAAAAGGATACTAATTTTCAAATAATTTTGATCTTTAAGTCCATTTGACATGACTAATTGCGCAAACAGGTTCTTCAGAGACCTGGATAACAATTCATGACATATCACAAAGTAACATCAAGATAGGGAAAGCTACAAAGTTATGTACTTATGTAGCTATATGAAAGTTATCTATTTTTGTGAGAGCAAACTGTACAGAATAGCCTATTAATAGCTATAGAGGATTAGGATTGGCACAAAATTATGAAGTCTATGATACAGCACACATGAGCCAAGGCTTTGTTAGGGATTCACTGCACCTTTTCCCTCAAAGTCCCTTGATTTAGTTCTTGCTCCTTTTCTTGCTCTCTCTATCTCTCTCATTGCCTTCCTCCCTCTATCTGGGCCTGCTTTGAGGGTGTGCTAGTGCTGGGTGGCAGTTCCTTATTGTAGAGTGTCTATATGAGTGTGTGTGTGTGTGTGTGTGTGTGTGTGTGTGTGTGTGTGTGTGTGTGTGTGTGTGTGTGTGTGTGTGTGTGTGTGTGTGTGTGTGCTGTGTGCGGCTGATAAGACCCAGGGAGAAGAGCCAGCGTGCCGACATATTCTTGCCACCGCGGTTATCGTCCCGTCGCAGCTGTGCCTGAGCTCTGCGACATCTGCTCCCTCACAGGAAGCCTATGCTGCAGCTCACAACACCTCTCACACACATATGCACACGCACAAACACACACATTACTACTGCTTCTCCATACAATGTGAACATATCACTGGACTATACACCCACACACACAGATATATCAGGTAAACTACTTGAGACAAAGAGCTGTGTTTACGGTTCAAATTGACACATTTTGATTTCCTGAGCATATGTATGTGTGTGTCTGTGTGTGTGAGAGACGAATAGGTTGGAGCACCGACACCAGAGTTCTACTGGGTTTTTATCGCAGAATTACAGGGGGGGATGCTTATGACTAAGCCCAATTATAGAGGCCTTATCACTGCAACGTTCACAAAGCTCATTACTGCCAAGAGACGGCAGGCGCTGCAGGTAATTCACTCCGTTGGGTATTAGTCCTTGCGCTGGCTTACAGTTTCTACATATTTAGAGTCTATAAAATTGGGCCTTTAATGTCTGATGATTCTTAATGCATCTCTCTCTCCTCGAACCCTTTACTGATTTAAGTGAAGGTTTTCATTTTTACCTAAAGGCACTACTTCAGTGTTTTCAGTGCTTTAAGAATCAATTACATTTTTTTCTTCTCTTCCTTTTTTTCCCTGGATGTCTTTCAAGTATCCCTCATTTGTCTGCAAAACGCTCCCTTAAAGTTTTCCCTCTGTCATTCACCCTCATGACCTGCATGTGTATTATGAAGCCGTCAAAGCTGAACAGTGAAACTCCAGAATCTAGTTCTGTTCCCTGCAGCTGTATGGGGAAGCCCAGAGGAAGACCACCCCCCACCCACCCTATGCTCTAAAAACCTCTTTCCCTTTCCTTTCCAGTGCCACAGGACAATTCGTCTCCACTGGGCTTGTTAACAATAATGACAAGTTTATTTGTGCTTGATAGCTTATGAAGACCATAATACATAAGAATACAAGAAGATGCTGTTGACAATAAGTGCACTTGGTGGCCAATTCAATCCTGATTTATGATTCAATTTGATCTCTAAAGGGAGTTTGTTTTATATGAAAGGCCAAAAATGCAGTAAATGGCTAAATGCACTGGGAAACGAAGCATTTTACACATAATCGCTTTGGAGAAGAAGTCATTTAGATGGTAATGTTTGATGTCATTTTAACCTTGAAACCCCAGCTTCAAATAACAGGTCTACTAGCAAGATGAAGAAACCTCACATTGTCCTTATAGCATGCAGCGCTAAGTCAACACAAACTGATTATCTGTCAATCACTCAAACTTAATGAGCAGACCTGACAGCTGCGGGACCCTCCATCACTTATCATGGTAACACACTGCCAAAAGTTTTCATAAAACAGGTCCTTTAAGATGACAAGCTCCTACCTTCACTACATCTGTAGTGGCTGCTGGTTGCCAGGTTTGGATCAAGGCTTCCAGGTTGCAGTCTGTGGGCAGTGTGTCTATCCCTCAGCTCTCTGTGGCTGATCAGTGTGACTGTGGGGACACGTGGAGCAAATGCTGGAGCAGAGGAAGTCCCAGCTCTCAGGTTGGCCTTCTTCTGGCGCTCCAAATGGACCTCAGCAGACATGTTTGGACCTTCAAATCACAACTTGTAGGATCTCAACTTTCCAATTTTCTTTGTGAGGTAAGGGGCTTCAGGGTTAGGTGACACACTGTTAGTGTAAGGCACTGTATGCACACTGGCAGGTCTATAGGTCCAAGTAGTGTAGCAGAGACGGCAATCAAAACAAAAAATCTCTATGAGCTCCAAAACGCTAGAAGACTTTCCTGCTTGACCTTCTCTTCCATATGTCCTTGAGGCTTTGGATGTTTTTCCTCATAATGTTCAGCCAGTTTACCTTTGAGGCCCCAGTAGATCATTGTATGACTCACTGAACTACCATGCAAGGACAGGGACTTAGTTGTAGTTATAGCTCTGAACAGAGAAAAACAATAAACAGCCAGAGGTTGCCTCCGATCCTTGTTGTATTATTCCAGGAATCCTCTGGTATTTTTTCTTTGCTTCATGTCTGCATAAAACTTTGCGTTAGAAAAATGTATGACAGTTCTATGTTGAGATCCATGAATAACAGTCTTTGTCTTCAGTCTCTTTTGCTGTCCTCTTCAGATGTACTTGGCATATATTGTGTGCTAATCGATCTTTTTTCTTCTTTTCCGTTCATCTGGTTCTCTCAAGCTCTCTTCGTTCCCTTCCAGCAGAGTGTGTGTGAGAGTGTGTGTATGTCAGTGGCAGGTCAGCTTGTCTCGTGGCTCTGGCTGAGGGGCTGTGCTCTCATCTGAACCCTCCTCCTGCCCTGCCTGCCACTGCAGCTCAAAAGAGAAGTGTGTGTTAGTATGTTACAGTTTGTGTGTGTTTCTGGGTGTTGCAGGGCTGCAGCCCCTGGGGAGGCAAGGCAGCAGTGCTGGCTGTGGTGATAGCTGCAGACAGTAGTACGTAGCAGGACCTGGGCCACTGTCTGGGCTTCCTGTCAGGAACCAGCTGTGTCTGCGGCCAGCAGCCACTCCCTCCCTCTTTGCATCGGCCTTTCTAAGTTAGCCACCTTCCCTCCTTCCCAGGATCCTTTGCTTCTGTGCACCTTGCTCAGTGGCCATAATGGCACTTTCTGTTGTCCCATATTCAAATACTCATGCTTCTTGTGCATCCATCTGCTCATCCTTAGAGTTTGTGTGCTATTTATACCATGTTGTCTTGAATTTTTTAATCAGCTCTTCTTCACTAGCATACTTTTTTTGTTTTTTGTAGGTTTCTTTGGCATTTTTTGTGTGCCTGATAGTTCACAGTAAAGGGCAACAGGAAGTAAAACCAAGGGTATCGTGGATAAATGATAATGAATGATGATAATAAGTGATAACTGCATGTCATGAAGTTCACCAAAGCTGAAAGCTTGTCACAGCACTTTCATGGAACTGATTTTGGTAAAAAAAAATCTTGCTGTCATAAATGCTGATGTGACCATATACTTATACTGTTAGTATATCTGGACCCACAATATTTAAAATAGAATTTCATCATCCACATCTTTTCTCTACGTATAGTCCTCATATACCATATATCTCACATTAACCTGTACATTGACATAATGTATTGCTATAGGAGATACCCTTGCATTGAACTGTGTGCACTGAAGTTGTCAGTTTAAAGAAGAATTTTGAATTTTCCCGTGATTTCCCTAATGGGAGCTGGCAGGAAGGGGATTGTTGAAGCTTGTTTATTGGAAACAGCTACCTCTGGTCTTGTATGGCATGAATAACGAGAGGGGTGAGACTTAACCTTTCAGCTTACATTATGTTCAAGCTAGTAATTCAAAACTCCTAGCTAAAACACCCCAAAAACTGCATAGAATGGCAAAGCTGGCTGTTAATTGTCCCGGGGTTGTACAGTATTAATGACCATAATGTTAATATTAACAGTTGTGTGAATTCTCAAAGTGGAAAAATAAGTATCTTTGAGTTAAGGAAAAATGTAAATATTAATGAAGCGAAGAAAATATCAAAGTCAACATTCAGCAAAACACTAAAAACATAGTCACATTAAACAATGTCAGATTCTGCAACAAAATAGAAAATGACTCTTTATTCATTCAAACATTATTCCTAATGACCATTTCACCAGAAATTCACACCACAATTTTGTTTTGTTCCACAGAGCTTGACGTGGACAGCTAATCTCATTAACTCCATGTTTACTTCTCATTGCATGCATTCCATTTTATATAAATAAAGAGGTTTTTCCCATGAAAGTCGTTCTGATGAAATAGAATAGGGGGCCATGTTTCTTTGACATGAAGACACATATATCGGTCACTTAATTACAATGAAAAATCTTGTTTATTATCTGCTGTAAATATACAGTAGCTATTTCTGTGAAGTATCTCTTGCTGCAACACAAAAAAGAGAAAACAATCAAAGGGCTTTTTCTGTAGTGTTACCGCACTGTTTGTAGGTATGCATGCTTCATTCATAGATGGTGATCTTTTGGGAATTTGTCTGGTCAATTCAATCAAAGATCATGTCATTTCAACTTTTTAATGTGATTTGGTACTTTCATTCATCCTCCTGCCACACTACACCATATGGATGACAGTAAGCAGTCACCTCTAAAAAGAGAAAAAGCATGGAGGGCTACGCCTGTTTTGGGAAAAGTCATATGCTGAAACACTGCTGTCTCACATTTAGAATCAAAGATGCTAAAACAAACTTCACAAAGCTGGGACAGCTGAAAGAGGCTCTAGTGTGAAACTCTAGCAACATTGTAGCCATTGCCTCCTTGACCTCTGAACCCCCAGGAGTCATTAACCCCTAACCCAGATGGAGTGGCCTGTGTGTATGACAGCAATACTCTTCACTGCCTTACACACACACATGTATACACACTATCACATTTTTTTTGTTGGATCAAGAAGTATGCTGGTGAGAGAAGTGAGAGGGGATGTGAGCACACAGATGTGCCAAGTGCCTGGCTGAAACTAACACACATATGGCAGCATGAGGAAGTGAAAGAAACTCATGTTGCTTTTTGTCTTTGGGCGTGGGGGACAAAGAAAGAGAGCGGGGAAGAGAGAGAACTGATTTCTCGGTAAACCCACAGTGTATACAGCACATGAAATTTAGGTGTTTTTTATTTTCAGTGGCTAAACCAATGAAATTTCCCATATTTACATTTTAAGTGTTCATGCAGAAGACATTCACATTTTATATTAAAGTCAACATACATTTCAAAAATGAAATCAAAGAGTAAATTACATTTTATTTAAGATTTGAACTCCCAGAACAACTGATTAAATTTTGGCACAGACTTTTTAGGTTAAGTGGAAGAGCCCTGTAACTACTGTAGTCAGCAACATGAAAATGAAAACATGGGCTTATTGTAGGATATGAACTTCCGTGAGAACGTAACAGGTGGTAGGGCAGGTGGAGAGTGCATGTATACAACAAGATACAGGCGCAGATAATGGGGTACATCAGAAAAAGGGTAAAAAAAAAAAAATAAGGGCACAGTGACTAAGACAGAAAATTTTAACTTCACTTGATTGGATGATGTGAACCAAGAGGGATTTGTCTCTACAGTTTTAAACCGATTAAATAATTGTGAGAAGAGGAGAAAAATATGGACAGAAAGAGCAAAGGGGTGTAGCTAAACTAATTAAAGGGAGCAAAGAATGGCAGAATAAAAGCAACAGATTTGGGAATGAAGTGTACGCATACTAAGCCCCATATAAACTAAAAATTAAAAACAAAAAAAATCTTTCACTTATATCCAACATGGCATCAAGCAGGAGAGCATATTTTCTCCAGCAACATCCGATCTTAAGAGAGTTAGTTGCATAATGCAGTAACAGGCTGAATAGATGATCAGCCATCATCACATATAATCTTTATCTCATCACATTTATATCAAATTCAAATCCCACATGGCAAAAAGGTAATACATTTTGCTGCATGTATTTTTGCCTACAGTATGTACCCCAACTCTCCTGATACACACTCAAACACACACACAATTTTCTCTGTGTTACCTGTTATAGAAGCCTTTGCTCCTTTGCCCCCCTCCCCTCAGATGTTGGCAGGTATAAAATGAGTTTTTGGGGAGAGAGAGATAATGATTCCCCCATAATCACCAGAGGCCGGCTCTGATTCTGGCAGGTGCTATCACAGTAGCGACCCAGTGGTGCCTTCTCCCCTGAGATAAGGTCAGGAGGATGACGGGAGGGAGGTTGGGTGGAGAGAGGAGCAGGGGAGGAGAGGAGAACAGGGCAGAGGGGGGCAAAACGTGTGTTGCAGTCGAGCGGCTAGCCTTGCCTTATCTCCCCCCAGCGGCTGCCGCTACTGGCTCCCAGATGCGGCGGGCGAGAGCAGCCGTGTCAGAGAGATCCCTCTATCAGCGACACACAGGCACCCCTCACCGAATACAAACCCAGCAGGAGGACACACCAGGACTTCATTACCTCTTTAAAACTCCAATCAGCATGCAGGAGAGAAGCAAAATAATCTGCAACTTTGTTGGTATATCAGAAATCCAGAGGAAATGCATCAAATCTGTCTTTCTTTTTTTCTAGCTAGGTTGTTAGTTGTCTTCTTGTCATACCACCAAGGGCTCAACAACAAACCAAAATCACCTAACCCTTTATACAGCATTTATACCTACCTGCAACTCAGTGCTGCTTCTCCCTGCCTCGCCCTCCCTGTTCTTCATAGGCACCTCCACCTCATCTGATCTCTGATATGAAAGCAGTCAAGTTATCCTATTGAGCCTGTGGTGTGTGAGTCTAACATCTAAATAAACTAGCAGCGAGAGAGACTCTGCTTTTCATACATTGTTGACGGATACTTGCTGCGGTTTAAGGTGGACTCATTTTCAAGTTATATAGGTTGATAGAAAAATCAAGCTGTTTAGACAAGATGCAACTTTTCACCTTGTACAGCAAAAGTAAACCATGTGAAAGTCAGTGGTTGGGACGGCTGGTGTCTGGTGGCGAGAAGCAGCCATATGGTGAAGCATCTTGCTTGCCTGTGAGACACCTGGCCACCACTAACAGGCTGAACTTTTCAACTCTGTAGCCGTCCTCATAGCACTTTCAGCTAACACATACTCCAGTATTGTACAACATTTAAAGGTTGTGAAAGGTTTTGCTTCAAATATGGCTGAAATCATTGCTTACTTATTTTCATTGACTACACATTTACATGCTGTAGAAACTTCAGAAAACCGACTATGGAATAGCTTGAAACTTGAAACTAACAGTGCCTTCTATAACTGCAAAAGTGATGTACCTTTTATAACAGTCGAATCCTCACAAATATTATCTAAATACACCAAATTCACTTGATAAATTCACATTTTAATTATTTGAATTATCTCAGAAACATTTGGACCTATTATCTTGCACACTAAAATAAGACTATTATGAAGAGAGGACATTGTCGAAAGAATTGTTTCCACACATGGAGCTGAAACTCTTTATTATGTTTCTGTTTGGATGGTGCAAAATATAATGATGTTGCAGTCCCCAGAACTGATGGTTTCAGTTTTTAAAACATTTGATACTAAAGCCTTGCTTAACTACTGATTTCTTTGTAAGCTTCAACAACAGTTCGTGGGAGACATCACCAAAGAATATGGATGTGACTAGAGTTTGTATTTGTTTCCATTTGCCAACAGTGAGACAGGATGAATGAGAACACTCCAGGGTAGTGTCTCTTCAAAAAGGAATAACTGCAGCAAACCACATAAAGAAGGGGGGGGGGAAGCATAGTATACACTGGCAACCTCCTTCTATCAGTAGAAACACCACTACCAGACAAAGTCAGTCGAGGCTTGTTCACCTTCTCTCGCGGTGGTGTTTTTAGAATACACACCTGTTTGGCACAGACAGCATCACAAAAACCTCCAGATCTTAACAGAACTCTATAAGTTAAACCGTCCCCATCTGTCACAATCGAGCTCCACACAGATGCACGTTGAGCACCTCCTCTCTCTTATCCTTCGTACAGCAGACTTGGCACTCATTCAAGAACTGTCAGAGCACACCTGCTAAATTAAGCCCGTTCTCATACTTGCACACACACACAGACACAAGTTCAGGAATACATAGTGTATACACACATGCACAAGTGGACACACATAACCATACATGCACGCACATACACACACACACAGATGCCGATCTGCAGTATGCTCACAGGGATATTAAACTGATATGGATTGATAGGGTTACAGGTGATATTGTTTAAAAATATATTTAGCAATGTATGGCATGTATGTGTATTTAAAGCCCAACAAATCCCTAAAAGATGTTCATTCATTTTTCAAAACCATATTGGTAAAAAGAATATTACAAACAAAAATGACAAAGACGGCAGTAATGGTTAAAACCGTTTAATAGTGTATGTGTTGTTAAATGTATTTTAGACTCTACTGGCTGCTTGACTACAGTAAAGTATGAACGTATTGTGTTGGGATTGTGTTTTTCTTTTGTCAGCTTTCCTTTATGCTTCTCTGGAAAAAGAAATCTGACAGTTGATGACAAACTGATTACATCATAAATTAAATGAAAATTGCAAGATGCTACATAAAAGCTGATGTATTAATAAGATAAAGTCATTATGTTTTTATTACGCCTCTGTCAAATATAACCCCATAATCTCACTGCCCTAAACTCAGACATGTAATCTATTGATGGCCACCTCTCTTGACCCCCCTAAAACCAGCCTCTCACCTCTTGTGGCTCATGGCATGCACAGCCGCTGAGCTGCTCTAAATAGGTGCCACTGTGAATTGGAGACAGATGGAAACGAAGGTTCCCTGCAGAGTGGTTCCCCTGCAGCTGTGCTGTGTACCCGGTGCCAGGGAGTGATGACAGCTCAGCAAGGGGGCACCCAGAGACATAGAAGACAGCACCATCTCAGTCTCTCTCTTTCTCTCTCTCTTTCTCTCTCTCTCTCTCTCTCTCTCACACACACACACACACACACACACACACACACACATACACATACATACACACACTTGCAGGCTGTGCAAAGGTGCAAAGAGGAGGGGTGTTAGCTCCAATACCAGCCTCCAGGAATGTGAAAGTACAGATTTAAGTGAGGAGACAAGTGATAGACTGCTATATGACAACACATTTCCACTGCTATACGGCAACCAAACAAACACACACACACTAACACATGCCTATAGGCTCATACATTAAACAAAAATACAAATACAAAACTGAGATCAAGCCAACAACCAAAAGAATTGTAAAAAGTCAACACTCCCAGACCTGTGAGACAGTGTCACTTGGTGCAGAAGAACCAAGTGCTTTGACCAAGGTGTGTGCGTTTGTGTGTGAGAGAGAGAGCGCAGAAGAGAGAGCAAGGCCTTCAGAATTTACCTGCAGCTAATTAGCCTTGTCTAGCTGTATGACATATTGTGTTCAGGGTCATGTATATTTCATGAGAGGAGGCTTCCTGTAAAGGTCATTGTGGAATTTTCAAATGAAGAGACACCTGCTTTATTCATTACATATAATTGTATGAATTATCAACTCTGCCTAAGTTTCAACTCTCTCTGGGGGGAAAATACAACAGTGGATGGTTTGGAGCCACCCACCCTATTGAACACAATAATTCTTAGCAATTGCAGTGTACTGAAGATGATTATTTCTGTAACACTGTTGGAATCATCAAAATGGTTTCTTAAAATAATTACTGCTGCTGCTACATTGTTTTGTGTGTGTGTGTGTGTTCACATGTGTGTCACTTTGTGCTGAGGGAGAGAAACAGGGCGAGAATGGGGTGAGATGTAGAAAGTGTCAGGGTGCTCCTGCTTATTAGAGCTATATTTTACACATAGAATGTAGTCCAGGGAGTACTTCTGTTTGATCTGCTTTGCATAAACCAATCCAATCCAACCCAGCTTGTGAAGAAAAATCAATTAAATTCTCGGTAATTGGACTGACAGTGCACTCCAAAGTAGAACAGCAATCAATATTAAAGATGAAAAATGAAGCCAAAGGCCATCTCACTCCACTGATTTGCATTGAGAGGGGGAGGGATCTAGATATTATTGCCACACAGGAATATGAGCTATTGAGCTCCATAATGTTGTTACTGTCTCAGTATTTAAATGGATAGGCTGGAAGTGAGCATGGGCTTACAGTGCCAATTAAGGTTCACTGATCTGTAAACAGACCTGGGTCAAATAGTATTTGCACATACTTTCTATGCTTTGTTTAATCTTCTTGGGAACCATATGGTTGGGTTAGTAGGACAAAATGCAGATACATGTTCAGACACTGAAATGCAACCACAGTATTCCATACTCACTTCTGCAGTGTTGGCAAGTTAAATAAAAAAATGTCATCGATTACTATTTAATTAGTTGTTACTCGTTACATTATTTTTAGCCATGCTAGTAGCATGGCTCTATGGACGGCAATGTCAATCTGCCCACTGACATTAGCATTTAGCTTAAAGTACAGCCTCACAGAGCCACTAAAACAGCTGTAGACTTTTAGTCTTGTTCGCTTCTCTATCCAGCTGCATTGACACTGCCTCCAAAGTCTCTGCAGCCATAGGTTACATATACATCTTCTGTATTGGACACATGTAGAAATAGAAAATGAAATGAGACATTGTGGTTTAACAAGTAGCCAGCCTACGTTTTAGATGTAGGCTAATTTACTGACCATCCACAGCTAGCTTAACCTTGGTGACTGCAGGCAGCCCTCCAGAAGTTGTGTCCTCACACACCCCCTAATTATGAACAAAAATGTAGGCTTCCCAGTGTAGACACAACATGTAAATAAGACAACTTTGCAGTTACTGGAAGGTGTCATTCTCCTCTTTACTCCTACTGCCCCTGTGCCATGCTTACACGCCCTGTACTAGTCTATTGACTTAAAGCACAGAAAAAGCATAAACCCTCCATCCAAGACAGCAAACAAGCTAACCCTTCAAAATAAAAATACAAACGCAGTTTTACTGGGATTAGTAACTGTAATGTAATTACTGAATTTCAAAGTATAATTCAATATACACTACTTTTTACAGAAAAAGTTATCACATTATTGCAAGACGTTACTTAATGCTGTCCCACACAGCTCATCTGTGACTGACAGTTACCACATAAAAACATCATGAATGCATACATGGAGCATCCAGATTAGATTCGATAAGTGAAAAATGGTAATTATTTGCTAATAACATTTAATCAGTGCCTTTCACAATCCATATTTTTTCGGGTAACAGCAAGATAGAATGTAAGGCCACATGAATGTGTGTGTGTGCTGGCAGGTTAGCAGTCTGTCTTCTTTGATTAAGCCTGTTAAATACTGTTCAGGTGTCATCCAATGCTTTATATTTACTTTCTGTCTCACTCTTTTCATCCTTTTCTGTCGTCTCTCTCCACAGGACAGTGATGTAGCTCATGTCCCCCACACGTTGGCTCCAGAAGCTGGCAGATGGATAGACAGACAGATGTGTACTAATCAGCAGACAGATGGATTGACCAACCATCAAAAGACAGGCAGATGTTCAGACAGTTTGACAGTGAGATGAAAATAAACTTGGGTCATGGAGGACCCAAAATATAAAACATATCCTGTAATAAGACATTTTAATGGTCATTTTAGGCATGCAACGAAATGCAATATCCCAGAGGGGTACACTACATGATCTTTATCTCTGGGGCTATAGGGTGTTTATACAGTACTGCTTTGAGTAATCCCACCTGGTTTCACCTGGTCATGACATTTTATCAAGTGTCTTGCAAACTTTTTTATGTAGCCTACAAAAAAACAGGTCCACAACAGGTTAATGTGGAACAGACACAACTCGAAACATGCAATGCAGTAAAGTCAAAATATGGACCATTAACTCATACATCTGAATCTGGCAACCCAAGCTTATCACCACATTCTTGCATTTACACAGTAGGTTTTCAAATTGACTCGATCAACTCAACATGTAAAGTAATATGAAAATTTTCCTTTTTGAGACTGCAAAAATACTCCCATGTTCAAATCTGTGCAAATAAAGCGAAGCAACAAATTACTTATCGTCAAATCTGAAACAATTTAAAAACGCAATTTCCTCTGAGATTGTGTGTGAGAGAGACATGAATTTGCATCTGTGTTCTTCAGGACCTCCCAGTTTAAAAACAAATTCTTTGGGGCTGTCGTGATATTCATGACCATTTGTGCTAAAAGAGGAAAAGCACCCTCCAATGTCAACAGCCATACATCCCCACAACCCACTCCTTCCACCTCTCACTGTCCTCTCCTGCCTGTCAGCTTATCAGGACCCCGGCAGACACTCTGATCAGGGTTGCTAAGCGCTGCCCGTATGTTTGTTTGCTCCTTATCCCACCTCGCGGCATGGCATGCGGCACAGTGTGCCTCAAGCCCCTCAGTGTACCCTGTATGGAGGCAAGAGATAAAACAAAAAAACTGCCATACAGATTACAGTCAGAGAAGAGGCAGTCATCACTGGAGGAATCTGAGTGCCCTTCTCTTAGGAAGGAGGAGAGGAGAGGAGAGGAGAGGAGGAGAGGAGAGGAGAGGAGAGGAGAGGAGAGGAGAGAGAGAGAGAGAGGAGAGGAGAGGAGAGGAGAAGAGACTGTTGAATGTCACACAAAAAGTTGTGTTTTGCTATGTCACTGATATTCCTGTCATGGGTGTGCCAGTTAATTGCCTGAAAGCTTTAACTGACTGATTGGCTGCCAAACCAAGTTCCTTTCTGTTTTAATTGTATTTGCCTGCAGGTTGCGATGCAGTTGAAAGCTGGTGTACACAGCTGCCAGGTAACAGTAACGTACGATAGTTGGGGAGAGAGTAACTTGTTTAAGGGAATCATCCCTTTGGGGCTTGCACCACATCTGGTGCCTTTTGGCTGGTAAATTTTTTGTAATATGATTTCTCTTAAAATCTTTATTGCCTGATGTTGCACTTGATTGTTAAAATGCTTTTCCAAATTATATCTCTAAGTGCTCCAAAACAGGTGTTCCCAAACTGTTGTACATGTAACGCTAAGCACTAAGCAGAGCCTCCCTAAGTTGAACACCATTTGTGAGAATGTAAAAAAAAAAGATTGCGTTGAAGACAATTTTCCAAATTAAATTACTTAAAGTTCACAGTGGTATTGTATTTCTAACTCTGTGAAGCACTTGGTACTTTGTTTTGATAAGTGCTCTATAAATGAAGTTATTATATAATTATTTTAAACCTTTAACGTGTCTAGCGTCTTAAGTCACATACTTAAATATTAGTATTTGTGCACATGAGTTCCCACCCTGCATGAGATTCTTGTGTTTAGAAGCCTATTACCAGAGTTCAAAAATAAGTTCAATGACAAAATGCAATGTTAAAAACAACAATGCCATCTAGACATTACTACTTCAGTTTTTACATGGGAACATTTTCCTTGTAATTGATAAGAAATCCCTTTCACATAAATCCATCTGTGTCTTATAAATACCTAAAGATAGGATTTATGCTGATCAAGTGAATTGTTGAAGATATTATCTGAGTTTAGAATTGAAATTAAGTTGTCACTGTTGAAGGTGAGAATAGCGTTATTTCTGGCAGAGCACTGAAGTTGTGTTTTCATTAGCTGATTATTATCAGCTCCTTGATTCATACTTCACCATCAGTGGCTTCTTCATCACCTGCTCAGCTACAACTGACTGGTAACAATTATATTCACACAGCTGTACACGGCTGTTTATAACTGTTATACGCTGCTATATCTTCTGTTTATTGCACCACTCTATCTATCCTCTATCTAACATGCTAAGCTTTTGGTATTTTTAACTCTACTAAGATTTAATGTTCATGTATGTGTTTGTTGAAGAGGAAAGCAGAATACTTGTTGCTCTATTGTTGCTTGATTCTTTGAGAGTTCCCTGAAAGAGCAGAGTTTTTTCTGGCAAATCTAACTGTCCAGTGTAACCATTTTCTATAAACGGCCAATTCTTAGACCTAAGTGTCTGACTGACCTGGATCCAGGGTGAATATCAGAGCCTGTAATTTAACACTGTGCTTATTAACAACTAAAGTTGTTATCTCATTGCAACTAAAGTGCAATGAGATGTTATGAATTGGCGCTATATAAATAAATTGAATTATTATGCCTTTTGCTACATGACTAAGCAAGGCCTTTCTTGATCAAGAAAAACTAGCAGAAAAAGAACACACAGCCAGATTTGTCTTTTGCATGGGTTAATTTGCTTGTTTTAACAGGCTTTCCCTTCTCATTGAAATACTAGGTGCCTAACTGATTTTAGTTTTGTGTGTATGTGTGTCTCACCAAGAGGAAAATATATATTAAAATACAGTTTAGAGAGGCTGTTTATGTGGGTCATTGAGTTTTTTTGTAACTTATGTAAGATGGCAGCTTGAAGGTGGTAGTTGGATGCTTCAGTGGTGGTACTTTGCATTGACTCTCCTGTCACCAGAAGGCAGACACAGGATGACAACTAGAACCCAGATCTGTCTCAGCAGAGTTTTGATATATACCGTGCAGCAAGCTATCATACCTAAACAACAAAATAAGTGTCTTGCTAGTTTCTTCCAAAACGACCCATGTGACCATTCCAAAATTGCCTCGTATGAGTGTTTTCTAATCTGCCACATCTATGGTTCAGATTTGGTTACGTTTAGGCAACAAAATATACATTGCCAACGTTAGAAAAATATCTCTATCATGGTTGAAAGAAACACTGCTGGTATGAGATGGGACATGAAGCGCAAACTCTGATGTTAAAGTCTCAAACTTTACATAGTTTAGTAAGTGTTTGAACACATTGTCACAGTTTCCGGTGAGGCCATTCTCCTGCTGTGCATGGTGTCAAGCAACACGTCTCATTATGTATGTAATATCTGTATAAAAGTACTTCCCTAGTTCTTAGCTATTTACTTCTTGGAAGGCAAAGCCGTGTCCAGAACTTCAGGTCATGGTGAAGGTCAGATGCAGAAGCAGGACAAAAAGATATACAGTAAAGAGACAAACAGTAAAAAAGAGCTAGATCTGCATAGCCAAACAGAGAGAGGGAAACAGAAAGAGGAAGAGATGAGAGACAGCACAGTGCCCGGTGGAGGGAGAGGAGGAGGAAGCAGTGAGTAAATAGTCAGCGGCTCTAATAGGAATATCAAGCCAGTGAAAGGTAAACAGGCTTCTCCAGACAGATACAAAGGGAATGTGGCGGCTTTGAGAGCGCTGGAGTGCTGGCACGCCACTGTGGCACGGCGATAACGGCCCCAGGCCTGCCTGCATCCCAGAGATAAGGCCGAGCACTGGCATGTGTCGCCCCTGATCCCAATTTCACAGTCAATATTCATCCAGCCTGACAAACAAGCAACATTTAAGATAAAAAATAAATATAGAGTCCTTCTGCTATTACCTCCTGTTTATTAATCTGCACACAGCACCCACTGCCTTTTAAATAGTAGTAAACACCCAGCCGTCCCCATCACACCCCTCCCTCCTCCCTCTATCAGATCCCCCTTCCCCTCCTTCCAGCCACTCCACTCCTCCTCCCAATCCCCTCTTCCTCATCTTCCCCCTGTCTTCCTGCACATCTGGGGATTTGCATGGCTTTGCTTATTCTTCTGCGATTGCCACAGGCTTGTGTGTCTCTATGTGTCTCTTAATTTGTGTGTGTGAGTGTGTGTGAGCTGAGCACACCTGTGTATGCATGTGTACATGATATTGTTCCCAGATATCTTTCAGATATGAGTGTGCCTAGATGTGCATGTATGACTACTTTCTTTGATTGCTGAAATAGGTGTGATTGTGTGTGTGTTTTAAGCATCTTTGCTAGCAGTGTTTAAGTACTTGCATGTTAACATGTGGAGTCAGGCCCCAGCTGTAAATTTGAATCCCTCTCTGTCTCCCTCTTAACATTCTCCTCCCCTCACCTGGCACCCACACTGCAAGAAAAAGTCATTCTAACAAGTCACTGACGCTGGTATACAGTCACAAAATTGTCCTTTTCTTTAAAGAAAGATGTAAGAAGAACAAGGCTAAAAAGGATTTTAAGAAATTCTTGAAAGCAATTGAAGTGAGATGAAGAGAGTGAAATTATCTTTTTCGTTTGGAAATTTTACCACTAAAAATAAAGTTCAATACTGGATAAAATGTCTCGCTAAGATTGATATTGTTTTGAAATGCAGGCCATAAACTGCAGCCGACAGGCCAGCTGGGCTCTGATTACCATCTGCAACAATCACAGAGAGGAGTAAACCAAGAGCTAAGCAGAGCTACTTGGCCTACAGCTTGTATTAGTTCTTTTGCTGGAGTAAGCACAGAGCACTCTCTTCAATTAGCTTCATTAGTTTTGTGACACAGAGTGGTGAGAAAAGTCAACAGAGCAGGTGACATGTAGCCTGACATAAGCCAGGATTGAAACAGGTATATGTTAGTCACATTACTGCACAGACCATTATAGTTTCCACAGTTAAAGGCAGGGACATTACATCCAGCCTGTCCCATTATTTGCTGGCAGCTGGACAATATTCATTCTTATTAGTGCTCTTTATTGCTCCCTGACCACCAATCCTCAGCTCCCCTATCATCCTCGCCATTACACCTGACCTGCTTCATCACAGCTCACTCACTAATCCCCTCCCTTCTTTGTGGCCTTCTCCTGCCCGTCCTTTCCCTCCCTGGTACAGACCTGTCCATGCCTGGCCAGCTGGCCATATCCCTTTAAATCTGGCCTGCGCTGAGCCGCTGTCTCCAGGAGATTACTGCACACTCTCCTAGGTTCCACAGATGGGAGAGACATGCTGCCAGCTGGCACAGGGACACCCACTATCCCCACTGGAGACTGGCCAACAGGCCTGGCTCTCTGCTCTACACTCTGCCCATCCACACTCCTGATGGCCCTCCGACTTCCTGCTCTTACATTTCTCTGTCTCTTCCCCACATTCTCCCTCTCTCTGCTCCATCTCTCTTGCTCTTTTCCTCTACTACAGTGATGGGAGAAGTAATCAGATGCTCAAACTCAAACAAGTAAAATTCCTGCATTTAGATTTTACTTTCAGAGTACTTACAGTTTATTATAACTTGGATCTTCTTTTTGTAGTTTTGGCCATCATTCTTACTGATTAGGATAACATTATACTCACCAAAATGATTGCTATGATTTGGGAACACTGCGAAACAACTACAACAAAGTTACGGTAGGATAAAGTGGTAAACCGTTTAGCCAGATCATCAAAACCACTTCATCTTGAGGTTAAACCACAACTACAACAAGTACAATAAGATTAAAACTGAACCAAGAAGTTGATCAAAATGGACTGTTGGGGTTGTAACTTGGGTTTTTTTTTTAAGACCTGTAAGACTGTTCATATTTCTTGCCGTGTCGGACTTCTTTTTAGCAAAGACCATGTTCCCAAATCTCAGCAATTGACTTAGTGAGTACAATGGTATTATTACTGATAGAATGATGGCTAAAACAACAAAAAGAAGATCCAAGTTCTAATAAACTATAATATTCTTTACACACATAACTATTATCAGAATTATCAAAAGTGAAAGTATTCATAATGCAGAATGTCCCCAGGGAGTTCTTATTATGGTATGAATTATTATATACTGTATGTATTATATTATTGGATTATTACTGAAACATAAATGTAAAAGCAACTTTTTAAAGTTGCCACAGTTTAACTGATTATATGTTTTTTTTTTATCTAACATCAGATAAATGTAGTGGATAAAAAGAACAAAGAAGAGATGAATTTACCTTGTTTTCTATTGGATTTTTGTGATGTACATTTATATACACTCAGTGGCCACTTTATTAGGTGCACCTGTACAGTTTAATACAATCCAATTTAACTGTTCTGTACTTTTATGATGCCTATAATGTTCAGTTTTTGTTGACAATCATAGAGGTGTTAATTAAATTATATGTTTTAGCATTGTGGTCATAGTAAGTGGTGGTGTTGTAATGGACTTCATTATTCTGTTCATTATTCAATGCCTTTTCTTACTCTGATTTATGCTGTTAATCAAATTGTTGCTACTGCACCCTTTTAAATGCTTTAACTACAACAGTACTGTATGCTCCAAACCTCATCCGTCCAGATACTGTCTCATTGTTCTGTCTGTTGAGGCACCGGCTGATGCGCGGAGATTCGTTCATCCTTGTACAATTTTTCTCTCTGAAATGTAAGGAAGTTGAAGTATATATAACCATAAAATGGATATACGTAAGTCCAGTAAAAGAACCTCAAAACTCTACAGATACACAGTACTTAGGTAAATTAATAATAAATACTTTGTTACTTTCCACTGCTGCAATCTTGCAAGACTTTCCTCTTTCTTCCAATCACTTTCTCTTTCTCTCCCCTCCTCTCTCTCTTTCAGGTGCACAATTTTTTCATTCTCTCCCATTCACTGCCCAACACACACACATACCTACACACACTCACACACATACAAATGCAGAGTCTTTATCTCTCTGGCCCCCGCTTTTAGAGAGCAGAGGAGAGAAAGGTGTGGACTGAGGTTATTGAAAGGTGTCACATGTGCAGATGTGATAAGGGTGCAAGGTAGAGATAACCAAGCGCCCTTCATCACAATGTAACAACACACGGGCTGTCCTCTTGAGTTAAAACTGAACACACACATACACCCACACACACACTGACATGTATATAATGTACCAGGATAGGACACGTTCATTATCCCTGTGTGTGGTGGCATGATAAGGCCTAGATCTCCTGAAATAGCCATGCTATTGAGCTAACACCTTCCACTACTAAATAGAAAAAAAGAACCTGGGATAGAATATATATCATTATCCTCTCTGCTCTGTTATCTGTCACCTTCCACAGGAGAATAAGGCGCTTTCATCCCAGAGGTAAACAGCTATCAAGAAATATGTTTTCTAATGTAGTGAGGATACACTGTTGTACCTTGTGCCACAATGATGCTGGTTGTCCCTGCTTACATGCACCTCCTGCTGTATTTCCTGAATCAGCTGAGCTGTCTCTTTGCCACTGTTGGCACTTTCCACATGTAGACCAGCCGTGGGGGATGTGTCATAGCAATGTGAAATGAAATTTGCTCATCTATCATTAGATATGCATGATTCTTTCCTGTTTAACTAAGATTTTGATTTATTCCATCTCTCTTTACACACACACAAAGTAAGTTTAATTTGAATTTGGTTTCACAAGGACCCATATAAAGTTTCACAAGGTCCCATATAAAGTGTACTTACATGTGTAACATTCGGTGTATATGCCCATAGTTCTATATAGCTGAATGGCCTTAGCAAGCTGGCTGAGAGAAAATGTGCAGAAACTTTTCTGCCCAGCCTTCTGCCGGACCACCTGCTGAGCACTGAGATGATTACAGAGCGAGATTGCTGTGCCAGATTACTGTGACCCCAAGGACCCCTCCAGATGGACACATACACACACACATAAACACATACACTACACACACAAATAAACACCTGGCATCTCATTTTAGGACACTATCTTCAATGATAGCTGGTTATATTGATTACACACACATTGCATACAGTACATACTTACAAATACTCAGTCATCTGTCATCACCACTCACTATGTGCATGAGCAGAGGGCAAAGTGTCAGTGGCAGTAGGAAGCTGCTCTACAGGAACTAAATGCTGGTGGGACCATAAAGTAAAGGGGGGATGAAGGAAAGATGTGTGTGTGTCTGTGAGTGTATGGGAGAAGGTGTCGGCAGAAATACATACTTAAAATTGTGTCTGTAACTTTGCATATGAGCATGTAAACATGCAGGCGCATGTCATCATTTCTATCAGTTACAATTTTGTGCTCACCAAAGTAACTGGTGAGATCTGGGAATGTAGAGAGTCTGACAGGGGAAACATGAGCAGTCAGATGATCTTACAGGTTTTAAGCAAGCCAGCTGTTTACCTCTTTATTTGGAGGTACAACTTAAAGTGAAGTGAGAGCCTGAAATGGCAGTAATAATCCCTTATTGCACTGGAAAACACAACTACAACAAGTACAATGGGTCAAAGTTAAACCAATGCCATCTATAAAAGTTTGGTTAATAATTTTACCGTTCACATTCGTTTTCTCCTCCAAATATGTTTGGCTAACCATTGTCTTTCTTGCCATGACTTATTCTCCTTGTTTGATAATGCTGCATAGGCATTTTCACAGCAGACATTTTGACTTGTCATATAGGAAAATCACAGGTGTTACTAATAACATTAACAATGGCTCTGTTCTATTTAAGTGGCAGTAAGTATTTAAGTATTTAAGTGCCAGTAAGCCATGTCAATACAAGGACCCTGAAACTGAAGCAATTTTTGTTATTTACAATAACTGTGCTTTTCCTGCTGTGACATGTCAAAATATAAGCAATTAACGTGGTGAATACAAATTACTATTACCAATAGAAATCATGACCAAAGCTACAAAAAGAGAGACAAAAGTTGGAATAAATCAGAACGCATTTTGAATTGTACTTATTTCAATACAAACATTGTCAGCTCTGTGATCTCTTCAGAGTCAAAGATTACTTTTTTAATTAACACAGAAGAGACAGTGCACACAGGTGCTCTCATCAGTATGACAATAACAAAACAACTGATCAATGTACAATTTTCAAAATATGCAAATCTACATGCAGTTCCTTACAAGAATAATGTGACACCAAGAACCAAACATGTCAGTTATTGTCTATTTGGAGGTGTTGGAGCTATGTACAGTATAATGAGACATTGTCATTAAAACGTAGCTACATTCACAACAAAAAGATGGAAGCTCAGACATTTCAACCAACTCTACTGTGTTTGTGCCAGTGGTACACAGAGATTAAAAGGCAACAGTGGATTGATATCAAAAGGGTCAAAGCCTATATGTAAAATGAATAAAGGCAGAAGAGGAAAGTGACAGAGGAAGAGATCTATATTAACTGACATGAACAGTGCATCACTTTGCATCACATATGATGGACTGTCATTACACTTCACATCCAACTGCACATCTCTCTTTACCAGACTGTGGACGTCACATGATATCAGTGAAATGGAGAAGCTAACTTGAGGCTCTGCCCCCCCCCATCTCTCCACCCTCACCCTACATACCACCTACCACCCCCCTCTCCTCTCTCCTCTGGTGCCATGTTTGCAAGAGTGAGGGCTTTGGAGGGTGGCACTCTGATGGCGTGAAGCCAGATGGCAGCCACAAGGCAGGCGACGTGGTGCAGAGCAACGAAGGGTGCACACATACACACACACCCATACTCAATCACTCACTCACACTTTCTCTCCTTAATGAACATCCATGAATTATTCATCACAAACACTTGCGCACACATGCCTCTCGCAGGGCACATACAGAGCTCCTGTCAGCAACAGAAGGCTCTGCGACTTCTCTCTATTTTATTATCATTTCTCTAGGCATTTTCCTTGGTTGTAAAGGAATACCAGGTGGTGCTCGACCCCTCAAACTATCAACTCCTCCTCCTTCCTCCCTCCCATTTCCTCCTCCATGCACCCTGTCCCTCACTCTCCTTCTCTGTCTGAGTCCTTGTCATCCTCTCTCAGCCTGTTTTTCAGTTTCTCTCATTGCCTCTTCCCTCTCTCCTGCACTGGCTTCCTCTCTTTTCAGCTCCTCATGAGTAGGGTGCATTACAGGTCTATACAGAGAAGGACAGAGGAGAAAAGCAAACCAGGGAGGGGAAGCTTGGAGGATAGTATTTCCAAGAGGCCTGAGGAAAATTCACATGGGGAAATGCCTGCAAGGATTTAGCCCACTTCTTCTCGTCCAGCCTCAGCAGCTCCCAGGGGTGTTTGTTGACCCAACTGACTCAGTCAATGATCTGTTTCAATAAATTTGAGAAATTCAAGGTTGAAGATTGAGAAGTGTATTGTCATACAAACAAGTATCAGTCTCAGTATTTGATCTGCTACACAGATATGTACATACACCACCATAGCCATATCTTTATGCAACATATTCAATCTATCAGTATCTCAGTCTATTAATACTAAGCTAGTGGCTTGTAGACATTGTAACACCAATGCTCGATACCTGATAACACCATGCTTTGTTCTCTTGCAGAAGAGGGGAAAAAGCGTAAGTGAAAATCATTTTGTCTATATTGTTTATTGTGCAAATTTATTTGGTAAATGTATGCCAAATAGATTCAATAAAATTACATTTACACTGTTTTTTGTATGAAAATCACCTTGCACAGATGTGAAACTGCCATTAACCAGGTAATCCATTAGCCTGAATATATGTTAATAATGTGCTATATAGAAATATTTGTTCATCCAGTTGTTCAGTATTATTCTGATGCATATTAGGATAAATTGTAGCTATCTTCCACTGAAATTTCATTGCTTTTAAAAAAATACCAAAACAATTTTACTCTTACAGTATTCTTTAAATATATACTTTTCTAAAGCAAAGTGTTGTACTGTACATCGCTGAATATGTTTTCCTTACCTTATGTTATCCTGTTGTTGTTGTTTAGAATATACTAAGATGTTTATTTTTGTTCAGCTTCTCTTTTTCTCAACATGGGGGGTAGTGGGTGTAAAGTGACTGTGACAGATATGACGGATAGATAGATGAAAACTTGCCCTTGCTGAGCCAGAGAGGTTCAAGGTATAAAAGGGAGACGTGAAGGGGAAGGGGTGGGTTTGGTGGAACAAAGGGAGGAGCAGATCTCTCTGGAGAGAGAGAGGGATGAGGAAGTCTGATAAGGTGTACGTGGATGAGAGGAGTGATGGAGGAAAAAGTAAAAAAAGGGAGGGGGGAGAGAAGGAAAGAGCTATAGAGTGACAGGAGGAGAGGGACATGCTGTGCTGCAGTGGTAAAGGTCACCAGCCTCCCCTGTGAGGTTCAGTGGTATTTGAACCTCACTTTTGTGGTTACGATGTCTACTCACTGTCGTGTGTGTGTGTGTGTGTGTGTGTGTGTGTGTGTGTGTGTCGGTGGATGGTGCACATCTGTGCAAGTGTGTGTGTTTGTCTGGCAGGGGGCACAGACCAGAGCTGAGTTTAATTGTCTGTAACAAAGAGCTGACTCCTTTAGGATCCATTGCTCTGCTGAGCATCATTTGGGAGACCACAATAGAATACACACACACACACACACACACACACACAAACACACACATACAGCACAGCAACAAGGGCTTGTTTCCAGGAGTGTGTGTTCATCATTAACACTTTGGGAGATATAGTCTCAGTGAGTAAACAAGAAAAGTTGGGAATTACACACATACACAAACAATGAGATAGTTAAGGACAAAATCGCAATGGTCACATGGGGACAGGTAGGAGTGAAAAGGCTAAAGGATTTAGCTGAATTAACGCAGAGAGATAGACCACTGCCCCTTCCCGTCAAGTTGATGATCCAAAATTTAAAATGATCATTCATGATCATGATCATTCATCCATCGATTTTCCTCTAATTTTCCTCTGAGTATCCTAAACGTCCTTTTCCAAGCCACATCCTCCAGCTTCTCCTGCAGGATATGTGTTTCTAGGCCAGGAATCTTGTGGAATCCCTCCAGTGTGCTCTAGGTCTGACTCTGGGTCTCCTCCAAGTTGGATGTGCCCAGAATACCTCTACATGAGGCATCCTGATCTGATGCCAAAACAAACTCAACTGGCTCTATTTCATTGATGGAGTGACCAAAGTTTTGAACCGAGGCTCCTCCAGATAGCCAAGCTCTTCACCCTTTGAGCCCATACACCCTGTGAATTAAACTAGGTTTGCATCTAAAAGTTTTTTTCATTATCTATTAATTATGATGATATTGACTGCTGATGATTTTATTCTCAATCACTCTGTCTATAAAATGTCATAAAATAGTAAAAAAAAAAATTGCTTGAGCAATTACTTAAATGATGAAATAGTTCAACTGATCGATTCATTAACTAATTGTTTCAGCTCTAATTTAAACTCATTTGAAACAATTTGTCAACTAATCAATTAGGCGACTGACAAAACATTGATCTGAAACTATTTTTATAATTGATTAATTGTTTAAATAATTTCTCAAATATTCCGTAATTCCAGCTCCTCAACTGTGAAAGTTTTCAGCTTTTTTGTGTCTTATGTGATAGTAAATTGAATATCTTTGGGTTTTGGACTGCTGGTCAATCAACCTATTAACTGAGAAAATAATTGACAGATTACTTGGTAAGAAAAATAGTAATTTTAATAGTTTTTATCTCTGATCTTAGACAGTGAACTCTCTTCATTTAGGCGACCGTAGGAACATAATCCAACTGTTAAACCTAAATATTTTTATCCTAATTTTCCTCTTCATCATTCATTCCATAAATCATTATACATGTGTCATTGATCATTAACACCAGGCTGAAGAGGTTATGCTTGCTAACATCAAACTTTAAATATTTTTCATGAAGAGAAAATAGAGTCCAGAGAGAGAACACAGAGAACACATTGGTTCAACTCGTCTCTTGTGGCTTTTTGCATCAAACTCATCTGGAATGCAGTGACAGATACAAGCAAATGCTTTTTCCCTGCAAATGAAGGGTGGTGTAGGTGATGTCTGATGTAATGAACAGTAGCCAAAGTGTCAGTTAATATTAAGAACATCTCTGGATGTGGGTTAATGTTTAATACAGTACTTGTGTTACATATAAAATATGAGACCAACCATCAGAGTTTGTAGATCAATCCCTTGTGTAATATGTGAGAGACATGAAAGCCTGTGTTATTTTAGTCTGTGGCTGTTAAGTTCTTTATTTGAACCAGTGACTTTTTGGACGAGATCATGATGTGATCTGAAAACAGCAATCTGATTATAATGGAGGAGAATGCCATTGTTCTTGGTGCTTATGTCTGTGAAAGTAACTGTGACTAATTTTGAGTGGCATGAAGAGGGTAGCTTGTGTGTATGTGTGTGTGTGCGTGCATGTGTGTGTGATAATGTGTGTTTATCCAAGACAGAGAGAGAGACGGAGTGAGAAAACAGCAGGAGGCCTGGAGAAGATGTTTAAGGCTAGTGTGATTGTGATGAAGCAAGACAAGGAGGGAGGGCAGAGGAGGCCACAGTCATCATTTTCACCTGGGCTTTGTGCCTGCGAGGCGTCCCTCTGCACACGACTCACCACCAGCACCTTGTTTTCTTACCCTGCTAATCAATAGATCTTTGGTCCGATCGGTTACCATTGAGACTTTAAGAGGCGCAGGCAGCTGTGAAGAAGTTGATGACCTGCTCGTTTCATCAGCTGACTTACAGTAACATCAATAGCTCTCCGCCTTTGCACTCACACACACATGCACATGTATAAAGAACAAAAAGGGGCTGAGTGAGTATGTGTGTTAGGCACATGGACAGATTTAGAAAGATTGAGATGCCAAACTTGATCTGTTAATCTTTAACTCCTCTGTCTTTAATTCTCTTTTGATAATGTTGTCATAATAATTATTGTTGTTATTATCAACGATAATGTTTTTCTCAAAAGTAACAGATCCCATATCACCTCATCCCCACAGCATGAGTCATAACCAGGGACAGACTGGTAAAGAAAAATGGCTTTTTGACTCAGACCGGCCCACTAAACAACCCTCCACTACTCTCTGCTGGCAGTGCCTTTGAGCTCACCAGGCTGAGATTATTGACTGGTAGCGGCACCAAATTAATAATTTATTTTAAAACATTTGGCTGCATCAGCCTCCAGGGAATTCAACATCTTTTCTCTCAGCTTTTCAGCACCACCTTTACATTTTTTCTCTTTTTATTTGTCCATCTTGCTCCACTCCACTATTTATCCAAATGTCACCACTTAACAGAGATGGGAAAGGGGTAGGTAAAGTTAGAATGAACTGTACCAGTGATCTGACCAAAAGTAATTGGCTGGGAAGAGAGAGAGCCTGACAGATGTAATCGTCGTGACAGTTTGTCTGCATTCCCTAAGTGTTTCCAGCCATCATGCCCCTGCCCTGTGTCTCCTGTCTCTCCTCTGTCTGTCTGTCTGTCTGTCTGTCTGTGTGTGTGTGTGTGTGTGTGTGTGTGTGTGTGTGTGTGTGTCTTCGTGAGCGTGGCTGCTCTTCTCGTCTACCTCCACTGGCTCTCGACTCCTATGCTCCCACTCACCTGACGCTCATCCTCCAATCACTCCGCTCAGCCAACACACCTGCCTCCAATCAGCACATCCTCTACAGTATATCTACCCCGGCTTCTCATCCACTCATTGCCAGATTGTTGTTTCAACCCTCGTGGCAGTTACTAATCAGCCAACTCATGCTGAAACTCTGTGTCTGTTTGCTCCGTGTTTGCTGCTCACCTGCCTGCTCACCATTTACTTCTGCCTGCCTGCCAGCCTGCCAGCCACGCTCCTCTCAGCCACGCCATCTCCACCGCCATTACCTCTACTGCCATTCCCAAACCACAGCTAACTCCCTCACCCTTCTTCCCTTTTTTCAATAAATTCTGTTATTACATTCAACCTGCATGTGAGTCCAGCCCTGTTTGTAATGTAACAGGTAATACCCAAACGCAGTGGGCCAGCATTCGCCTGGGCCAGTCAACCACTGGTGCATAATCAAAAGTGGGCAGACGACACAACTCTCTCGCTCTTGTTTTTGTTTTATCAATCCAGTGATGACCCATTCTGAGCGGCTCATAGTCGGGCGGCCCTTCTGGCATTTGTCCAATTTCCAGATGGCCAGTCCATCACTGGTCATGACTATGACTGAGGGTCATAAATAATGCCAGATAACCAAAGCTAACAATTTCTGGCATGCTGAATGAACACATCTGATCAAATGAATAATTTATACTTGTGTGGTTATCTGACAACAGAAATGGAAAAATGTGTGAATGACTATACCTGAACTGTACAGTACAATCAGCTATGTTTAAGCACAAAAAGTTGTGGCAAGCGGAAGTCAGTTTGTAAAAGGTTTATCACATAACAATCATACAGGACATACAGAGGATGTCTTACTGTAAGAGAGCTGGATGCTGCAGCTTTGTATCAAAAGAAATCAGCTGTGGCATTTCTGCCATTTAGTACAAAAGAGAGTCTGTAAAACTGCTCACAGACACCTCAAACTGCAAACAGGTTAATCGTTACTCTGTGCATTTTGTAGGATGGACACACAACATGGAAGCAGACCAAAAAATCTCTTGTGCAACCATGCACAAATGGGCAACTTTCAATAGAATAAACAGTTATCTTGGACCGCATTTACACCTGACATCAAACATGCGAACCGTCAAAAAAATTAAAGGTCACCTAACTCTGCCTCTTCTTACTATCTCAAGCAAGCCTGGAAAAACAGACGACACCTTCCTCAGCAAAAATAATTAGAGTCCATTCCCTTCAACAGTCCACCAGCTTCACCTACCTAATTTGCATGTTGACGTCACTTATAATATCAGTTATACTTGCAAAGGCACTTGATCAGATGTTACTGACCAGATACTATAATGCTATCCTGATCGCATGCTAATACCAAGTGTAAATGGGGTATTAGAGTCCAGTATCCAGTTCTTATAAAACATCCATACTCTGCACTTTCAAGAAGTTCAATTTGCCCTGTTCACACCACAATGTGAGACCAGCTTGTTAAATGTATCTATTTTCAAAAAGCTCTGATTTTGTTAGCGGAAAACACTGGCTTTAGTTTAGATTGAGGGCCAAACCAAAAGGAAATGAGGGCCAAATGTTTTGTCTGTTACTGTAAAAAGCTACAGCTTGAAAGTGAAAGCTAAAGTATTGATCTTAAACCCTGAAAAAGACAACAATGTAATCAAACTATAAATAAGTGTATGAAAAGTTTTTCACTTCAAATGTAATAAAAAAAATCTAATGTAATTTTGAAAAGATTTGAAACAAAAAAAATGATCTGAGGCTGAAAAAATAAGATCTGAAGTAAGAAAATGTATATGAAATGAAAAAAAAGAATACAAAATGTTATTATTCAAAGAATTTGAAGTGAAAAACCTTTCATACACTTATTTATAGTTGGGTTACATTGTTAGATTTGGGTTCAAAATCAATACTTCACCTTTCAATTTAAAATGTTTTTCATTTACAATTTTGTCTTTCAAATTGACAGTTGGACCCCATTTGGCTCCATAAAGATCTTGTTTGAAAGCTTTAAGGGGTTGGGGCCTCCCTCCCTCTGTGTATGTCCTAAATGGCTGTGTAATTGCCGGGCTGCTGGTTGCTGGCCCCTGCTGTGTGGTGATGAGAGCTTGACTGCTTCAATCCTGACCCCATGATCCCACCTCTCATTTTGTCTCCTTCACTCTCTCTCCTTCTTTTTCCTTAATTTCCATCACCTTTCTCTCTAACATCCTCCCTGTCTCTCTCACACACAAACACAGTGAAACATGCATACTAACCCTACAGATACATTTCCATCTGTGTAAATAGTCTAATGTCCGGACCAGCAGGGAGGTGGACACACGCAGGGCTGGGCCAGGTTTGTTAATGCACAGGAGTGTGGGGGCCTAGCAGGTGCAATCTTTAAAGCCTTAACAGTGACATGGAGATAAAGAGAAAAGCAGACACATCCAGCAGACTGAATTCTTCAATCCATCACTGCATGGGGCTCTTCCATCATCTAATACTGGGCGCCAGGTATTGTGAGTGGCTCAATAATCCTCACTGTAGAGATCATAAAAACAACAAGGAACGATATGATGAAGACATCATTTTAATGTATACATTTGTCCTTTGATCCAGTTCGTTGTGCTTTTTAAGTCCTATTACAAACATTAATTTGGATTTTTTAAATTAAAAACCTAGAAAGACAACACTGTCAGTGAACACTATGGCATGATGTTATGACTTAAACTAAATCCTTGTCCTTGTTGTCATTTAAAAATTTTTTGTACGTCGCGAAGGCTTCAAAAAAGACAAATATATTCTTAAGTTTCAATCTTCAGTGGTTGACAGACAGATGGATGAACAGATGGATCGAGGGACAGTTCTGTGGTTTTGTGAGACTGAAACAGGGGATACTCAATGATCAAGTTCTTCTTCCCTCCCTAACACTAAATCCTTGCTTATAACAGAAATGTTGCCATAATGTTGTGTTTTCTCTCTAAAGTTCAGAAGGATTTAATAGAAACAGCTATTAAAATTCATGTGTGCAGCTTGGTTTCACAGCAGCTGTTGACATAATTACAGAGAGAAAAAAGTGTGAAATTAATTTCAAATTTAATGTAAATTATAGTGATTGGCAGAGCTGCGCTAATCGCCATTCATGTACAAAGAAAAAATGCATGCCTCGAGCGAGTGCACAGGGAGCAGCTCAGATAAACAGACCATCAGAAAACGGACAGATACAGACATGCACAAAGATGAATGTAAAATGCATGAACAAACACGTTGAGCAACAGAAAAAAAGTGAACCTACACTAAACATACTGTAGCGAGTAGTAGCAGTGATAATTCTAACAATAAAATAGCGTAAAATAACATTAAGTTTATTACGACATTTTCATGTTGTAACTTGAAGCTCATGCTACAGTACAGGCGTTTTTTGGCATGTGGCCTCAATTTTAGCATACATTTTCATATTTGTCATTTATTTTGATGATTTAGGGTAAGTGCCATGTGTTACTAACTCCAAAACAGCAGAATATTTGGAATAGCACGTTTCATTACTGTGATAAAGTAAAGATTTTGCAAGCCTCAGTTCCACAGCAAACTATATTACATACTGTACATTTATATTTCATACCACTTTCACTTCTGATATAATTTCAGATTTATTCATACTTCTTCATTCTTCTTACTTTAACCTCCCCTATTCATCATCTATGAGTAGTGAATAAACATATGATAAACTGTTACCAGTTACATTACAACATTAGTATAAGCAGATATAAGGACATTTTAAGTGTTTGTTAATGTACAATATTTTCAACAATTATAACTTCTCCTATGAATACATATTTTATATTATTACAACTGTGTTAATTATATTTTCATTAATTACCTGTTTACATGCCATCATCCAGTTATGAATGCTTCACAGGACGCGTTAAAGTTGTTGACAAACAAATTAATATAGACTTTGAAAGATCATGTATCTACGTACAACTACATTAAAGTGTGTATTATTTATTAAATGTTTATACTTCATGCTTAATAATGCTAAATAGGAGGGTTTCAAGTAATATGATACCTTTTTACAATGATATTATTTCATAGCTATTTTGTTTTGTTTTTACTGTCTTACAGTTATTCATGATATTATATCACTACCAATTTATTTTGTTTGAGTATCTTTTTACTTTGGTGTTTACTGGCTGCACATCAAATTTCTTTTTGTAGGACAATAGAGTTTGTTTGTTTTGATTGGTTGTTTCATTCATTCAATAAAGGGAACAATGGAGTTGCTTTCACAAGTAAAAGTGACAGCAGCAGATTTCTTACTAGTGAGTTACATAAAGGCTGAAAGTTTAATTTCAGAAGTTGTAAGTTACTGACTTCTTGTTTCAGCCTGTTTGTGTGCGTGTGTGTGTGTGTGTGTGTGTGTTTGATTTAATTGACAATACAACATCAAAAACATATTCAGTTTTATTCACTGTCAATAAAAACGTCTGAAATGAACAAATGTCTTTGAAATATTTTCAAAACATCTGCAGACACATTTTATGCTAACATCTGCTACAACTGCAGTGAAACACCCACCAACCCACAGATTCTGCCTTCTTGAGTAGGTCCGACTCATTGCACACATCAAACAACATCATCCTGTTTAGATGATAATATTAAAAAGCCTTTCTCACAACTGTTATGACAACTGTTGATAATTTTCTTTTGGGAAAACATTCAAAATGCTCTTGAAATACCATAGAAACTGACAAACTGTTGTAGGAAAATGTTGTGTGTTACAGTCAGATTAATAAAGGGAGAAAAAAACATTAATCTATGGATCAAATTAAAAGCGTTATCTTTAGTTTTGTCAAGATTATGTTTCATACTCGTCAGATTTACTGTGCTCTCATGCCTGTTTTTTAAATACAGCAATTAAATATTTATTTCAAACACACTAATTCTGAGTACCCATTGCCAAATCAATTTAATATGAATCTGGCCTAAATATAGGTGTTTGCGGCTTTTTTGTATTGATAGGAACAGCTGAAGAGAGACTGGAAAGGAGAGAGAGAGAGAGAGAGAGAGAGAGAGAGAGAGAGAGAGAGATAACATGCAGCAAAGGACTGCAGGCTGGATTTGAACCTGAATCACTGCATTTCTGTTTGAATTCTTTAGCAGTAGCCTAGTTTCACCCCTCTAGTCAGCAAGCACCCTGTCCTTCAGCCACATCCAGAATCCATAACAGATTCTCCTTTTCCACTGTTCCCTCAGTGTTTGGCCCATTAACACTGCAAGTGTGCAGGTGTGTGTGTGTACATGCACATGTGTGCTTTCTTAGAAAGAGAGAGGGAAGGAGAAAGAAGATGGGGAGAGAAAGAAAAGTAAGAGAATGATGAGGGTGAGGGTGTGGTTTTCCTTCTTTCTGGTATATGAATATATTATATAGGCTAATGCATGCATGTATTAACGTGCTTGCATGTATGCTGTCTATGTCTGATAGACCATCAGATATATGACTGAGAAAGTCATATGAGTTTTACCTTGCTTCACTTAGAGGGGAACCCCACCGATTTTATACTTTAAAGTCTGTTTACAGGTCTTGGGGAGTTCTACTGCATATTATGAAAAAAAGTCATATAAAGCCTTTTGTGACTCCAGAGGGAGCTGCACAAAGTCTGATACATTTCCTCAAGGGATGTCACTTGAGTCAGCATCGGTTGGGGCTGAAGACTACAAGTTTGAATTGTAAAAAAACCTGGAGATGTGTTGTTAGAAAGAAGTGAGCTTACCAGACCTCTGTAGCCTGCTCCTCATCTCTGCGTGAGGCTACTAATATAACTAATAATTTTGATCCTTTTTTTCAACTTTCCATTGTGAGTCCAACAATGTAATAGGAGTGCAATGCTAAATCGGTGGAGTCCTCTTTTAATCCTGCTTTGATTTTATGGTTATGTTCAGCAGTGACACAAACACACACACACACGTGTAAGCTACACATAACGGCGCCTTTACAATACAAAGCACTCATAAACATGGAAATATTTTCATCCTGCTAAATATGCCACATCCATTTTTGCATTTAGAAATTTAGAGAGTACATACAACAAGTATGTTCATAAAAAAGCACATTTCTGCAAACAAATACACGCACAAATACACACAAATACACCCCTCTGCTATCCTCAAGGCCTGTCACTCATAACATCACCTTGGCATCTGGAGTGTACCCACCTCCACCCAAATTAAAACAAGGAGGGCAAAAATATATTTTACAATTCAGCAGATGTGAGTCATTTCATCGTGTGATTCAAATGAGTTTGGTGTTTTGTGTGAACAGATGTCCGTACCCCGCCTCCTTTATCAGCATTAGCTGATTGGGTTTTAGCATGCAGCTTGCCGTGCCTCTGCCTCACAGGTACTAACACACTAATCTGCCTCTGCACAGCTGTGCAGCACAGTGGAGGAGGGAGGAGAGGAAAAAGCAAGAGCAAGGGCAGAATGGAAAAATGGAGGGCTGGAAGGGATGAAGAAAGAGATGGAGAGGGGAGATGGCAGGAAGGTGGGTGAGACGGAGAGCCAGAGGGCGGCCTGGAGAGAGGATGTTGGTGAGATAAAGAGAGGATTGAAGAAAAACAGATGCTGGCAGAGGGAAAAGGGGACAAACAAGAGGGAAACAAAAGAGAGGTGGAGAGAAAAGGTGAAAACAGAAACATGAAAATGAAACAGTAAAAGAGTTGTGGGAGACCAAAACCTTTCAGCCAGGAATACTGAGGGCACAAAGTTTGCATGTGTGTGTGTGTTGAGAGAGAGAGTGTGTGTGGTGAGGGCAGTGGCTCTCAGGTAATCCCTCAGTGGCTTCTTGGCCTGTAGCAGTTCATACAGAGAGCACCTGCAGCATAGCGAGGGTCACACTGTGGTGACACGCTTTCTGCTCTAATAGCGTGTGTGCTTGCAGGTGTGTGTGTGTGTATGTGTGTGTGTGTCGCTTCATTGTAATGCAGCTTTGTGTGTACCCCCCTAGCCATGTTAAACTCCATTCTGCGCTCCTACTCCTCTGAACTGAGATGTTAGATATCTGTGAGTGTGCACCTGATTGGTGAATTTGTGTGTGTGGGTGTGTGTGCGACAATGTGGCACAGACCTCTGGTGCGTTTGTTTACCCAGCCGTCCCACCACAACAACGGGGCTCTTTCTGTCTGCACACCTGTTCAGCAGCCCTGACATCAGCAGCACTCAGCGCACAAAGACCACCTCTGCACCCCAGAGGGGAGCAGCAGGAGGGGAGAATGAATTAGGTCTTTGGGAGGAGCAGACTTGGTGGGAGGGAAAGTGCATGCAATGATAAGAGAGAGAAGTAAGCATGAGTGAGAGACGGCAGAGGGCTGTTGAAAGGCTGGAAGAGATTCATGTGGATGCAGGGTTGGAGAGGGTAAGGGAAGAACGAAGGATTAGGGGAGATGCAAAGTTTGTAAGAAGAGGGTTAAGATGCAGTGGGAAACAAAAATTGGGTTTAAAAGAGAGTTTGAGTGGGTGGTGGTAAAAAGGGGAAAGACATTTGAAGAGTGGGTGGTGACAGCGAGGCAAGGTGGTTGGGTGCTGTGTCCCTTTGCGTCATTCTCCTTCACCCCAGGAGTTGATCGGGTGCACTCAGCTTGTGAGCTCATTAAAAAGCACCCATTATCCCGACATTTGCACGCATCGCATGCAAAACTAATTTACTTGTAAGAAATTAAAAGTTCATTTTAATTGAGCTCGCGCTGCAGTATGCAAATTAGGAGTACATAATGTACACCGATGCGGAGCAGACAACACACTGAAAATAGACTTAACCCTTTCGTAACAATACGAGGAATCCTTAAATCAAAATTATAAACAAAGAAAGCTCCGGAATAGAAACTAACATGACAATGTATGATAAAAATGTGTGTATTTGTTTGTTAGGACACATAAAAGCACAACTGTGGCTGAATTAGTTACATTGACACAGTAATACACCTTGATGAGATCTCCAATATGTCGTGTATAAAGTATTTGCTGGATCATACAAAAATGTAACCATATTACAACAGTCCATTATCAGTAATGTAACATCAAACCTATGTGCTGTTTATTTGTGCTTATCTGATGCCATTTCCAAGCTTGAGCTATTGTTTTACATCTTCCTTAAAGGTAGAGGTCTGTATCATAGACTCGTGTGTGACTGTGTATTATGCACACATGGGTGCGTGTGTGTGGGTTTATGTGTGCATATGTAAATGTCCAAAGTTTGGCAGGAGTGTTTGCAGCTCAATAAGTCAGTGAAGCAGTGAGGATCCATACGTAGTATATTCCCCAGGTAGAGGCCACAGATGAGAGATAAAGATTGGGGACGAGCAGTAAATAAGATGGAACTGAGTTTTCATCTTCGTGTGTGTGTGTGTGTGTGTGTGTGTGTGTGTGTTTGTCTCCCAAGAGTGTGTTATTTCAACCTGAACCCTGAGCTCTGACCTTCTCGACCCAGCCCCCAGCTTGCCAATAGCCAATAACATGTCAATAAAATGACACAGTTACCTGGAGCGTTCCAGGTCACAGCAGGGGGGCATCTGTGAGCACTGGTATGTGGCAGTCAAAGACTTCAGTGAGTGTAAAACTAATTTAAGACGAAGTAGAAACTATAGGCTAACTGTGAAAATGATTCTGAGAAAAAGGCAGATACCTCTACAGCCGATATCTCCAAAACTCGGAAACTCACAACTCACACCAAAACAATCTAGATCATTAGCACTACAGGTAAAATATGTATTTTTGATTTTGGGGTGAACTGTCGCTTTAAGGTTTTGTATTATTATATAGTACTATAGGCTGCCTTTTTTTCTGGTGGTGTAGTTACAGTGTAACAGTCCTGTCCATATCCTTATATTTTTTTACAATACGGAAAAGTGACTCCTTTAGTGATTTATAATTATTTGTTATAATTATTTCATTTTGTCCAATCACGATTTGGGTAACACTATTATGATACATTACATTACTCTTACTTTCGATTGCAGCAGGCATTGCCAAGCTAGATTTGACACTGTAAATCTTGATAAGTATAATAATAAAGGCATTATTATAGAATATAAAATGGTAAAAAGGTAACCTGTGTGTGTACATTAGTAAATGTTGCTTAACTATTAATGACACTAACTTTTTCCATTATAAATGATTTGCTACACACAACACAGAAAATGGTAGTAAAATTGTAGTATTTAAAGTCTGTTGAGTCAGAACTGACTCTGCAAAATGTTTCCTGCATGCCGCCGTGTTCACCCTGTGACGACAGGTGAGTCTGGCACTCACAGGGCATGGCTGGTTGGCACGGAGGGTCGGCATGGAAGGCGGTCACATTGTTAGCTGGCGTGTGCAGGCCCTTAATGAGCAAAGTGTTGATTTGGAGCAGATCCTAATAGGATCAAAGCTGTCATTTGGCTCCCCCGATGGCTGACAGGAGGCCAGGCCTGGCACACCACCAAGAAGGAAGAAAGACAACATCACTTTCACAGGCTACGTAAGTACACATAGTCAAACTCAGCTTCTTTTCTTTTCGCTGTGTTTTTCTCTCTCGTTCTTTCTCTCTTTGGCACTGCCTCTCCCTACTTTGTTGCATTTGATCTCCATTCTTCCTTTTCTGACACATATACTCGCACAAAACATACAAAAGAGCTAATGGAGCTCCAGTTCATTATGGGAATATTAGTCAGGAATATGATATAAGACGGGTGCATGTTCATTTATGTTTGAATCTTCCCTCAGTCCACTGGAAAAGCCTCAAGGCCGTTATTTCAGCAAACTGAAATCACCCACAGTAAAGGCAATAGGAGCAATGTTTATTGAATGTGGATGATATTATAATGCACTAAGGAGCGTCTCAGCTGGCTTCAGCTCATTGAGAAGAATGATTTATTGTGCAGGAGTAAGTGGGGTTTATTTTGGCTTGGGAGTGTTGCATACCCTAAGGGCTGGTGATGGATTCACTCACACACATGCATGCATTGTCATTTAGAGATACGCACACACACACAACGAACAACTTAAAGGAAGATGTAGTCACATTTAAATACTGTGAAATGGTATACAGAACAAAATAAACTGTAAAATCCCAAACACAGATGTGATGGAGAGAGCAAGGGCAAGAGAAAGGAGACAAAGAAAAAAATCCCCCTCCACTTCCAAATTAAAATGCAAATGTTTTTTTCTTTTTGTTATCATTATTTGCCTCATCCTCTTCATCCCACATGCCACCCCCACCCTTTTGCCCTCCACCCCCACCACCCAACCCCCTCGTCTCCTCCATCCTTTTGTCTCAAAATTAGTGAAGCAGAGTGCTCGGGCGGCTAATTATGTATTCAAATGAAAGAGGCTCGTTAATGTTGCACTGGGGAGAGGCAAGATGATTGGGAGAGGGTGATGGAATTGAAATGAGTGCTGGGGTGTCATTCGCTCGCTCACTTGTTCGGGTGGTGGCGGTGGAAGAGGCGGTGGTGCATCTGGAACCAGCCGAGCACATCCCGGCAGATGTCACCTCCCGGGGGGTGATTGGAAAGCAGGGTGGGAGAGAGAGAGAGAGTGGGTGTGTGCTCAGGGAGGAAGGGGGTTGGGGTAAGGTAGGAAGGCAATAGTTGAAGGGGTAAGGGGGTTGTAGAGGGAGGTGTGGGGTACGGTCAGACAGGAGACGCACACTTTACAATGACAGGATGGGTGGGGAGTAGGGAGGGGAAGCGAGGCAGGGAGGGAGGAAGGGGTGATGTGGAGGAGGGGTGGGGGGCACATGGCTTTGTTTCTGCAGAGGACACACAAAGAAGAGAAATGGGATGGTTAATTTAGTTCAGCAGAGAAAGAGAGAAAAAACAGAAATGAGCTAATGAGCATGTTGTTGTTGTTCTTGTTGTCGCTCTATATGGTCGCTCTGCTATGTGACCTGCTGCAGCTTGTGTCTGTGAGGAATCATGTCAAGAGGACAACAATGATGCTAATTCTGTCTAATAGAGCTCTGACTATACACCTGCACTCAAACAGTACAGACAGTTGTTAACCAGGCATGCATCTGTGCATGCAGTAGCCTATATTGCAGGGCTATATCACTAAGGGTACCAAAACTGTTGTGTATAACACAGAATATGCTCTGTGTGTGTTTACTGTAGGATTCAGGGTTGTGTAGTAGGTATTGAAGTGAGTGAGCAGTGAGACACATTGAGTCATGCTGCGGAGGAAAAAGTCCAGGCTGAGTGATGCACAGAGGCAGGGAGATATGAGGTGAGGTTTTCATACAGCTCCAACCAGCCATCTGCTCTCTGTGTCCTTCATCTGACATACTTCTCACCCATATTGGCCCATACAGGCGCATGCACATGCACAGAGACACATACACACACAAGGTTTCCTCCAGTCTCATCCTGTATTCATGAGGGCTGTCCTGCCAGCTCAGTACCCTGAGGCCCCTGGCCCTGTGGCCTGCAGGTATCATTAGAGAGAGCCTGTACTCTCATTATTGATCCCCTGCCTGATAATGCTATACATGCTTTGTCCCTAGGGGGGCACCACTGGGACCGGTGGCCCCCACCAGCCCTGCATCGCTGCTGTAAGGGTGTTCCATCAAAGACACATCAGTACACACATGTACCCACATATATATGCTGGTCTTTCCAACCAGCCAGCACAGAGGCATGTGATACACATACCTCAACAACACATAGGTGTGACTGTGGTCTGATGGATGTTCTGCAAGTACACGATGAAAGAGGATTAAAGGTTGCTTAAGGTATCTATCAATCTTTGTATTGTATCTGTGCATGCACAGAATCTCTCTATCTATCTATCTATCTATCTATCTATCTATCTATCTATCTATCTATCTATCTATCTATCTATCTATCTATCTATCTATCTATCTATCTATCTATCTATCTATCTATCTATCTATCTATCTATCTTTGATGTTTATGTCTGGCTGTGTCTCCTCAGTCTCTTTCTTTTTCTTTCTCTTTCCCTCCATCCCCTCCCTAATTTTTTTCTGTGAATCTCTGACGGAGATGCATGGTGTTTCTAATTTGGCATGCAGACATTAATTCCAGCACAGCTGCTGCCTCCTCCTCCTCCTCCTCCTCCCTCCATCCTCTCCCCACCTCCCTCTGCCACCCCCACCCACCCCCTCAACCCCACGTCTCCTCCTCCCTCCCTCTCTCCCTGAAGGCTTCTCTCTAATGTGCAGCTTCAGAGAGGCGCGGCAAATTAACACCATTTGTTCTGCAGAGCATGCCTTCTTCTCAACACTACAAGCATATCTTATGAGGTTTGTCTAAATGTGAGAGGGAGCAAGAAAGAGAAATCCACAGAAATGTTACAATGTTTCCACAGCAGATACAAGCCCAAACACGTCTCAGAGTGATTCTCTTTCTGTTTTTACACAAGAGATTGCAAACCTTGTTACTTTCTTATCTTTGCAAAGTTGTGCCTTCAGCAAAAAGACAGTCTTTTGCCTCTCCTCATAAACACTGACAGAGATCAAAATGTGTACAAACTGTCTCTGTTACAACAGCCAACATCTGTGCAACTGCTGAGATCTATGTCGCCTTAGACAAAATGCTGCAGTAGTACTATTTATCTATTACCACATCTCAGTGATCTCTCAAAATAAATGTTTTACTCAAACTTAAACTCCCATTAGAAACAAATATCAGTTTTGTCCCAGGAATAGCAGTTGAAACAGTGGACCATATGTGTGAGGAGAGCGAAAACAGAGCAGAGTTGGTGGAGGAGGAAAGGTGGGGGTGGGGGGTGGGGGGTGGGGGGGGTGGAGAGGCAGGAGCATCTGTATACTCCCAGACAGGTTGTTTTGGTATTCTAAGTCCAGGCTGACAGGAATATTGAATATGGCAGACCTGACTTTGCATACTGCACACAAAGAAACACAGCCACATGCACCATTACATACATACAAACACAAATACACAGCCCTCCAGACTGCCACCTGCCCCCCCCCCCGCATAGACCCAGCAGGGCTCTCTTTCTGTGGGCAAAGCTCCTTTTGAACCATGGGCTAATTCCCTCTTGCACTTCTTGTCCTCCCTCCACTTTACCCCCCTCCCTCTCACCCCTTCTTCTTCATTTATTTACTTTTATTTTCTCTCTGCACCCTTCCCTCCCTCTCTCTCTTACCCCACATCTCCCCTCTCCTTTGCTCCCTCCTTCCTCCTTGCCTCCAAGATAACAGCATTATTAACTGGCCTAGTTGACCTACACTCCTGATAAACTCATCCCACTGAGGATCCCTGCTTTTCTTTCCCTGCCGCTACGTGGGGATTACTATCTTCTGGACCAAAGGAGACCATAAACATCAAGTGATTGGAATAAAGTCTAGCTGGGGAAGAGATTGTAAAAACAGATACACACACTTGCAGACAAAGAGAAGATGAAAGTAAGAAATTGGGGAAGGAGAAGGACATTCAGTGTAGCATTTACAGCCAAATGTGTAGAGCAGCTAACAATTGAAGAATTATATTAGCTGCTAATTCGCTGATGATGTAAAAGCAATTTGATTAGCTAGAGTGGAAATAGTGTTGGATGTGGGCCAGAGAGTAGTCAGCTGTGCCTCAGCTGGGAGAGAGCTGAATAACCTCTTTACCACAGGTGCATGGTGGGAGACTGCAGGGTGATATGAGTCTCTGAAACTAAACAACTGCTTGGCATCAGAAGAGTTTCTTTTTTAACACAAACCTACTCTTGTTGCCTCTTTCACAATTTTCACTCAATAGGGCCGTCAAAAGGAAAGTCTAAGGGACAAAGGTGTGCAACTGAGTCAGTAAGCAAACTGTAGAGGGAGAGACAGATGAGTGAGAGTAAGACAGAGGCAGGCAAAGAGAGATGGGTAGAGGGATACACAGAGAAATGGACAGACAGGCAGGCAGAGCATCTACTGGAAGGCAGATAAGAAGAAGAAGAGAGTAAAGGAGGGATTAAGTGTTGCTGCACTTGGAAAGCTGCCGCCACATCTGCTCGTCCATGATGTCTGCACGGCAGCCGTCAGCTGTCATTTTGGACCGCAGTCAAGTGGAGCAGAGGTATCGCCTGGCTCCCTGCCTCCTTTTGTACCCAGAAAGCTGGCTTGTCTTTCCACTGCTCTGACAATGAGCTCCTTCCCCTTTATTTAGCCCTCCTCTCACTTTTTGCTCTTGACTCTGACATCCTTAAATACTGATTTTTTTGGTTTGATTTGGAGTGCCACTACTTGGCCAGTAAGGCAAAACATAAATGTTACTTGGGCGTATGCTGATAAGTAATGGCCTCCAAACCTCTGTCCAAACAACAAGCCGATCCATCATGGAAAACATGCCACTAACAGCCCAACAGGATGCATTACTGTAGAGCATTTAGCCCAATTATCACCACCAAACAAAGAATTTAAGTGTCCCAATGCATTAGGCAGGGTTGTAAATAATGGCATTGTATTTAAGCACTACCATTAGGCTTCACAGACAAACATCAGTTATTCAACACTCCATTCATTCCCCACCCATCTGCCTAATAAAAGTGACGAGGAGAGAGAGAAAGAGTGCAAGAGAAAGAGGCATAGAAATCAAGAGCAGGGTAAAGGAAAGGTAGAAAGGAGGGGCAAGACATGGAATGATCCATTAAACCACCCACAGATATGGAGTAAGGCATGTTTATGTATCCAGGGGAACCATGCCAATCAAAAGAAACACTACAAGGGAAAAAGGATGTGGTGAGTGACTGTGAAAGAAGCAGGAAGGTGAGAAGATGGAAGATGCTACTGTATGTTCAACTGTTGTGCATCAGACAGCCAGGCAGCAGGGTGATGAAATAAATAAATAAGTGGTCTCTGGTCTGTGCGGCGCGGTGCTGTGCTGTGCTGTGGTGCCTGGTTGCCCATGAATATTCCATGAGGCAGAAAGTGGGGAAGTGTGCTGCCTGGAACATCTGGTCCGGTCCACAGGGACCCTCGTGGCAAGAAAGCTGCAACTTCAGGAGGAAAGGAGGGAAAAAATGCCAATAAAATGAAGGAAAAAAACAGCAACAATCAGCAAGCCTGCGCATCATATGGTTGATTTGTTTTGCTAATTTGATTTTAAGTCCAGCGGCCCCAGCAAGTACAAAACAAACTAAATGAATGCATTCAGTAGGCAAAATAAATCCTGCACCACATCATATGGGTCATCTTTTTTCAGCTTTAGCTTTGTGTGTGATCAAATGTATATGAGGCACTTGTTTGCATACTGATAAATTAGCATTCAATTTGGCAAGGCTCAATTTAGTTAGATATCCGTTGTGAAGTTGAAGTGTTTTGTGCTGCTTTTATTCATAAACCACTCTGAATGAGTGTATTACATGTGTGATTACGTTGGTACTCACTGAGTTGTCAACCTCCATATTACATTTGTATGTGTGCGAGGGGGGAGTTGGGGGTTGAACATACAAAGCTGTGATTCAATATTGCTTAATGTGAAGAAACCTGTTAAGATGGAAATGTGAAGGTGGTGAAGAGCCGAGTGAGGCAAAGCGGGACTGTCATCAGCATAATGCACATGACAGAATGTGCATTATGCTGGCCTTGTTCCTTCAACAATTGTTGGAGCAGTCAAAACACTTTGGCTAGATCATGAAATGTGAGAGACTGTCCTCACCAGAAAGATCAACCCTATTGAGAGACAAGAACATCAACATTGGACGATTCTTACATCTAATCTGTGCATGACAACTACGGTATGGTTAAGATTAGGGAAATATTGTAATTATGGCAAATAAACTTTGGTTAATGTACTGTATGGTTAAGGTCATGCAACTAAAATACTTGGTTATGGTTAGACAAAGATTGTGTTAACAGTAATATTTAGGGGGAACGCTAACTGCAGGTCTGTGACGAGACGCAAACTCTGGTCTCCTGCATGAAAGTGAGATGTTCTAAAACTTGTCTTCCAACCCCTTATTAGACACCATTTTCACCAGAAAAATGATATTGGTTGTTTTTTCAAATGATTAAAAGTATATTTTCCTGACTGACATGCCATGAAATGGGACGGATGTTATACAGGCGCAAAAGGTCCGTGTGGCTTGTTGAGCAAACAAAGCGTGTGACGTTGACACTAAAGTATGCGTCTCATCCCCTACCAACAGGCAACTTTGTTTTTTTTTTTAACCATTAAGGCAATCTTTGCCTGTTAGCATACAGTCTTTTCTAAAGCTTAGGTAGTTTTATTTTCTTAATCTTTTAGAGACCCTAACCATAGAGTTGGAAGATCAGAAACAATTATATGAGTTTTTGAAAGAGAAATGTGTGTGGTTTTGGAGGGCACTGACAAACAACCTATTTTTGTCATTTTGGTATGAGAACTTGTTGGAATGTGAATAATTGAGATCAGTCACACATGATCATACCAACAAAAAGCATGGACTCACACATTCAGCCACACACACAGTTGTTCACAGTGTATGCAAGTACTATATGTATGGTAAAAAGTTCTTGCTTTCAACAGCGATTCCAGTCTTTTTTGATTAAAAGAGAATACACTGAATGGTGAATAAATCCAAACTTTCTGAGTGGAAGAGAATGCTCAGAATGGTATAATGAAGTTACCTGCAGTGAAACACATCAAGGTTTTCTGCTTTAGAAAGTATCTGACATTCCTATTTGAAAACAAAAATACCAATCCTTTTTGCAATATAGTAGCTGCAAGGTTAGTTATATAACCCTGTACAGAATATCTGTGTGAAAGCAACTGTCAAAGAAGCAAAATATAGCACATTGACAGTAATTAAATTTGTCTGACTCATTGTGATTCCACCTGTGACTTTCAATGAAAGTAAATAATATGTTTGTTTGTTTTCAGGTCTTGTAAATCTGCAGTTTATTTATGTGAATGTTTTCTTGTTTTGTTTTTTAATCAAACAAGTATTTTGTTACTTAGTTCACCACACTTGGTTAGGCTTAGGAAAAGATCATGATTTGGGTTAAAATAGTCGGTTTTGTTGCCACAAAAATGGCTGCAAATGTCCTGATGACTCACTAAAAACAATCGGTTTTGTCGTTGAAACAGGAAGCAAACAGTAGCCGCGAACTGTGGTCTCTGCTGCTTTTGCAACTACATATTGTATGTGTTAAAATGTAGACATTCAATGTATCTGTGGTTTGTAGAAATGTACAATGTCTACATTTTATTCTGACACGGCTGAAAGTAAAGAAGGGAGCATAAGACCTCCATTCCTGTACACATTTAAAAGAAGATCAAGACTGTCATGTAGAGTTTTTGCATATTTGCAGCTGTCTGCATCTAGATCATATTTCCTCAATGTGATGCAAGATGATGATGAAGTTGTTTTTTAGTGCAAGACCAATTAGCAACAAATAGCTTTTTTCAGAGCTGAGGCCTCATATTGCCAGCTACTAAAAAAACACAAGCATTAAAATCATTATCAAAATATAATTTTTAGCTCTAAAAGGAGGTAAGGTCAACATGATGTAACTTGTGTCACCTCCTTAATTTTCATTTTGTACCAGTAGAGCGTAGTAGCAGCTGGAGCCCTTAGATGGCTGGTGGATGAGGGTCAGGGTACCCTGTCCTGGATACTGGATCATGGAGGTCCCCTCATCAGGCAGAGCCAACCCTGTGATGATTGGCCTTCACCACCAAGCACCTGAGCACTCCATCTCCGGCCAGGCTCGCTCCTAGCAACACTGTTGCTGCCACGCTCTTGCAGAAGGCTTCATTGTCATGACAATTGTACAGTACTCACATGCTTGTTTGTTGCAAGTATATTACTCCATATAAAAATGTACAGTATAAAACTACTTTTTCCAAATAGCTTGCACCATTTAAAAAAAAAATCACACCACAACTAACAAAATTGTGGTAGGTATTAAAGTCTATTAGGGATAGCCATTGCAGAGTGATCTTCAATTCTCTACTTAACATTTGAGTAATCAAAATATCATGTGTGACTTTAAAATGTGTATTGTTAAATGTTTTTTTCAAAAATGAATTTATTTGTGAATCTACTTTAACTCTAAAGCAAAATAACTGAAAAAAACATTTGCAGGTTTTATTTTATTCATTTATTTGTATTTTCTTTCAAAGGTTTGTCTTTGGAGATACATTACCTATTTTACTAGAGAGACCTGCCCTAGACTGACACATAAAATTATTAAATTAGATGCCCTTTAAATGCATTTTACATCACGATGCAATATTAAGACAAGATAATAAATGTTTGCCTTATGAATGTTATGTGTCTTGTAGAAACACAGAGATGCATTTGACACACATTACAGTTTTTATCATTCGTCGTGTATAGAGAGCACACTACACGTCTGCTCTGCAGAGCACAGGACTGGGAGTGGAGGAATCCTCTGGTCCAATATGCACTGATGGATTGTCTGTTTGACCATAATATCTGTGGTGAGAGACCACATGAGCACACCTCATCCATCACACACAGGCACACCACGCCTCACACACACAGAGTCAAAATCTCCTTTACATATTACATATTTACATATTTCCTTTTACACCTGAGACATTCACATCCAGAAAAAAAATCACATGCATCTGTTCTTAACCCCTCCTCCACAACAGAGATGACCTCTCCATCGTCACCTCTACCCCCTTTACACCCACACAGAGCAGGGCAGGGAGAATGGCTCTGCTCCCCGCCCCCCATGGCTTTGCCAGTCTTTTATAAAATGTCTAAGCAGTGTATGGCACTCCAGTGAAGTATATAACCTTGAGCTATTCACATCTAGCTGTACTGATTATTACAAGCTATGATAGTAAGAAAAACTGTGCCACAAAGCCATATTTAATTGGGTAGGAACATTTGTAAGAAATTCTATGTTGCTTTTATTGTGGATGTTAATGTTGAATGTTACACTTTATAAAAAACTAAAATCATTCAAACATACCCAGTATTTGTTGATCAAATCATTTTTTTGGAGATGCATTTAGAGATGCCCTAGCTCTCAGGAACTACATTGGGCCTTAGTAGTAGTAGTGATTTTGGCATTGCCGCGTCTAGCTACCAACCAAATGCATTACAGACTTGGCCATATACTGTAATTTTGCTAGAATAGTGTTAGTTTACAGAAACTAAGTGTCAAGTGTTCTCTTGTTCCAGCATTGATAAAGAAGTCTTGTTGGGAAAGAGCACCTGATTGCTGCTGAAGACACAAAGTAAATGGGTTTGTGTTTGGTAAGAAAAACTAGAATTATGTTATTAATGTCCAATGCCTGTCCTTATTGTCTTTGCTGAGGTATTTTTGTCTTGAGAGATTATACTGTATCTCCATTCTGTTCTCAGTTCATAGTGTTGGACAACTCATCCAGCACTATGAACTGTGAAACATGCTAGTAGTGTTGTTTTGTTACAGCTAGCATTAGCTGCTGGACTGCGCTAGGTAGAAGCATCCTATCAGCTAACACATGAAGCCAGAACTGCTAACTCACTGATAAACCAAAGTAAACTAATGTGTGTAAGCGTGTTAGCCGAAGCCTATTACTTTGGATACACAATAGTAGTTTGGTTCAAAATCCATATATGTCAATTAAACTGCAACTTTGGAATACTACTGAACAGAAACAAAGAAAAAGCGACTTTCTGAGCATTTTATACATTTTTGCTTGTTTTCTGAGATGTCTTATCACTGTTCACAATGTCCAAAAATATTTTCCTAAGTAAGTTTGTGTGTACATGAGCATCTGCACATCAGTGTGCCGTGGAGTGTAGGAGAGGTACTACAAGATTTGTAGAGAGTGTACAAACTCATATTACTTACTGCATGCGCAACATGTATCTTACATATTGTGTGTACAGTGCAGTACTCTCCTTCATGTCTCCCTGTACTCCCTCTATCAAATCAGCAATTTAGATAGGATGTTGGTCTGTTTTCACAGCAGACATAAGGAGTAAATTAAAAGCAGTGGCTGACAGAGAACCATATGGTACCACTCTCTGCATGAGAAAAAACACAGCAAAGATTAATTGATAATAGCACTTCCACCACCTCCAACTAGGATATTAGTGTGTGTATGCATGTGTGTGAAGGCTCCTGTGTATATGCATGCAGTAGCCTACATGTGTGTATGCAAGCATATTTCAAACAGCATGCTTATATTGAATGGCTCAGGAGGGGGACCTGTCAGACAAAATGGTTTGTATTGTCTGTAACATCAACATGCCTCCAATTTTAAACTTGCCATCTCTTAAGAGATGCTGAAGACTTAAACAAGCAACACATAATTCATGCACGAGAGCTTTTAGGGCACTGTTTCTGTGACTGTGGCTGTTTGTGTCTGTCTGTAAACTACAATCTATTAATTGCACAACCTGGTGCTTTATCTCACAGTTGCTGCTGCAGGAGGGAAAAGATGACATTAACACAACTACTGAGCATGATTAAAGGTATTAAACTGGCAGGGTTGTGCAAACAATTCCCCCAACGCTGAACATTGTTATAAGGAAATCAGGATCTCAATTATATCCACATGTCACTTGGTATAGTCCAATGGTCAGTAACCCCTCCTCAGGAGTGGCTGGAATAATATCCTGATATCAGATGGGTGAAGCACCTTGCAGGGGTGGAAAGGGATGGAAGGGGAAGTAAGGGAGAGAGGTTCTCTTTAATTGGATAGACTGATGCAAAGAAAAAGAGAGAAAGAAAAATAGTAGGAGAGAGAGAGAGGAAGAAAGACGACTCAGGGGAAATCAGGTCATAAACAGATTCATCATCAGCTCTGACAAACCAGACACTGCATAACGATGAGCTTAAGTGCACAATTCAAGAGGAAGGAGGTGTGAGAGAGAGAAAGAGACAAGGCACGGATAGCGGGAAAACAGGAGGTATATATATATATATATACTAAGCAGTGGTAAACATCATGCATCCATCCTTAATTTGTTAGTATCATTGCAGCCTGGATGCTGCAAAAAAAAGATCAAGTATGTTGTCATGCAAAACTTTGTATCTGAATAAAGTGGTCTCCAGATTATGTGTTCAGGTTTGAATGATGAGAACAGAAATTCTAATCAGCAATCTACTGTTGCATGTCTGATAATGTAAGGTGTAAGGTGTGTATAGGATGATGGGGGCAGCACTGTTTGAATTAAGGAATTTTATCAGACATCTGCATTTATGTCTTCTGCCCTAAAATTAGTTCCTGTGATTTAGATTTTAAATTGGTCTAATAGTGGAATAGGGGTTGTGTAGGGGTAGGTAACTCAGATATATGTGATAAGTGATGGTGGTTAAGTGATGGCAGTATGCGTGTGGTGTAGCAGAGGGGAGGACATAGACCCATGAGGTGGAGGAGCAGAGGGGGTGCCAGGGGCTGGACTGACAGCCCATAATTATGGCTCATTTTCAGTCATTAAGCCATGCAGTGTGAGCAGCTCTCACACTAAGGGAAGGGCCCTGATTTATAATGAAGCCCCCCTCTCCTCCCTCTAATACATACACACACACAAAGATATACTAAGACATGCACGCACAGACACACACTGCAAGATGAGTATGCACATGTATGGGTAACACGCACACACACACACACACGTACACATGTGCTCATCTAAAGCTAATGACTGGAAGCTAATGAAGGCTGTGACTCCCTCAATTATGTAATCATTCATATGTATGGATAAAAATACATTTTGTCTCAATATAAAAGTCAGTTCAAAACATTCCAACATAAAACTGCACCACTTGTTTTCCACTGTGTTGAAGATCGAGGGAGCTGTCCAGGAAATTGGTGGTGCTGAATTTAAACTAAGCACACAGCAGTGCCTCCCTCCCTTACTCCCCCTCCCCACTTGCCTTCTCTTCTCTTCCCCTACCTCCTGTCTTACCCCATTCTCTCCTCCTCCTCCACTCTGTTCTGCCTAGCTGTCAGAGGACCCATCGTCTCCTTTGAACTCTTACACCGGCACCCTGCAATGATCAAACTTCGAGCTACATGAAATATTTACCACACAGAAGGGACATATTCAGTCAGTGTCGGTTGAGAGGCTGGTACAAAGGTGCAACATGAAAGACAGAGGGAATATGAAAGAAGGAGAGGAGCATTTTGAAGCGGAAACTCAGCTCTTTCTACCATGAAACTGCAAAGAAACATGGACTACTCAGTTAGCATTTTATTGAATGATGTAATATTTTGTCGGAGGATAAATAATGCATCTTGTTCCCGAAGAGGGGGAGGACGAGGAAGAGGAGGAAGAAGTCAAACAGATGAAACATGAAAGCGTTCTCACTGTCATCCAAACAAGACCCATAGTCTTTCACTTTGCCATCTTGCATGTTTTCTATTCAAATACACTTCACACTATGTAAAACTACAATATTGACTCACTCCAACAATACACAGAGCGCCAATGGTGCCATGAACTTCCTTTGTTGTTGAATCCAAGCATCAAATATGGATGTCAATGTTAGATATGCATCTCAATCTAGAGACTCCAATCCTGGATCTGTCAAAGTTGACTCAGAAATAGAAATATGAACAAAATAACATCCACTCGCAAATCAGTACTCTGCTATTTTCACTTGAACCTTTTGAAAGCCTGAACAAAAACAGAAGATTTTGCAGAACAATGTTGAGTTCAGCAGTGTTAATACCCACCTCTGCCATCTCATCACTGTTATTTGCAGGCGTCACCATCTCCCTACTGCCACACACACACACACACACACACACACACACCAACACCAGCAGCACCAGCAGAGAAAGAGCCGGGACAGAGCTGGCTGGTCCCAGCTGGTCCCTGCTAACACATTCCACTGCACCCTAATGACAGCGGGCCCCCCAGCCTCTGTGACCCTGGCCCTAACACCCCTTCATGGGCCCCTAGGGATCCCGCAGGGCCAGGAGGGGTGAGGAGGAGGAAGGATGGGGAAGGAGGGGGGGGAGGAGTGACACAGATGAGGGAGGACACTCCAGGTGGTGGGACAGCTCTGAGGGAATTGGAAGTCATGAATATATTAACTGACAGGAGGGGGAGTAATGAATTCAAATTAAATTATATGTGCTGAGCACCACACAAACACGAGCGAACACGCCGGGGATATTTCAAGGGGGCCGACATAATTACACCTTTCAGGAAATTTGATAAAAAGGAAATATGTGTAAGACAATCAGAGATGCAAAACACAGCTGCCAAGCTTGTGCTACACTCTTAGAAAGTTAGATACTATCAGAAAGAGAAGTTTTATGGGGTATTAAATGCATGGTTTGTGTTCCTTTTCTTTCCTTCCTCCTCCATGAAAGTCTTTTGTCATCTTTTTGATAATCTCTATGGACTTTGTCTAGATAATGACAAAGAAAAAAAAACATCCCGTAATTTTTCTTTTTTTCTGTTCATTAAGTCATTGCAGTTAGATATTAATTATCCCCGTTGTAAACAACAATATGCTCTTTGTAGATAAACTAGTGACCTATGGGGCTGTAGTTCCAGGCTGTTTTCTGATCTACATTAATAGGGCTGTGGTAGTAGGCCTCTCTCCTGGCCAAATCCCATATATGTTGGTCATGTTCCAGGACAAGGATTTGGCCCTTATGGCTGTGGTAACTGGGCTGATCCCCACAAGCCAGGAGGTTAGAGGGAGTCCAGCTGTCTCCCAGGGCTGGAACTGACTGAGGCAGCCATGCAACCCCCCGCTCCTCCCTCCTATCCCATCACCCACTTTGTCCCTCAGTCTGTTTTCTCTTCGCCAGGGGCAACTGTCAGCTTGAAATCCCCTCTGCTATGGTGTGGGGCTAGGTGACCAGAGGGCAAACAGTACTGGAGAATGATTGGCCCACAACAACAATCAGGACAAGCAGCCCCTGAAATTGTCCCTGACTGAAGAGGAGAAGGGGACAGATTGGAGGGGGCGCAAGAGGACAGGGACAGAGGGTGAAAGGGAGAGGTCAAGATGAGGAGAAGCGTTGGTTTAAAGGAGTAGAGGGAGAGAAGTGGGTAGAGCAGTCTTCTACACTGCCTGAGGCAAAACAGAGACAGAGAGCGGAGAGGAGAGGAGAGCTCCCCTGCCTATTGTTCAGTTGATCCTATAAACAATATCCCAATCCCTGTGATCTGCTGAGTATTAGCCTGTCCATACGGGCCTCCCTGCTTAACAGCAAGACACACCAGCCAAAGTAAACAGACTAGATTTATAAAACCCCTCTTAATTTCCTTGTAACAGGGTCATTGATATTCAACTTTCGGGAACTTTTGTTTTTCCACCATCTGTTAGGGTTCCCTTCATATCCTGACACCACTGCATTCATTTTTTATATTTCCTTTACTTTGATTTATTTATTTTCTTGTAGAAAACAGGTTCTAAGCCAGTCGTCTAAGCCGACAAAGCACCAAATGAATCATGCTTAAATCTAGTGGGGAGTGGAATAAATGCAGCATTCATAATTTTACTCAATGTGAAGTGTTACATGCGGAAATGTGAGAGCAATCTGCAAGTAACGGCAAACAGTGTGTTGTCTGCATGTAAGGACACTGTGTTAATTATGGATTCTGAAGACTAATTAAAAACCACAGTCACATTGGGCTTTGTTTCAAGGTTTCTATTATTTGGTGGGACTGGAAGATGGGGAAAGATATGGCGCAAGGCAGACGAAGATAAACGTAGCCTGAGATGATGCAGGGATAACCGGTTATCTCAGCTTTCACATGCCTTCAGCTTTGTCCTTCCCTTACCCTCCCTCCCACTCTCTCTATCTCTGCTTTTCCATCGCTTTTAGGTCTCTCACAAGTAATCTGTTTTTCCTCAAGCCCATGTCCTCATGTCCTCTTTCGATATAACATGCTTATTTTGGTGTGTTGCATCTAATACCCATATCTCACCATCTCCTCACACCTCTTTTCTATGCAGTGTATGTATAATGTAGCATTCTTTTCTTTCTCTCCCCTTGTCTTCCTCCATGCCGTCTTCATCTTCTCATTATCTTGAAGAGCCCTGCCAGCACCCTGCCTCTCACCTGGAAGAATTGCAAGAATTTGGTCCATTACAGTAAGGCAGGTCCTCCATGCAAATTAATAAAAATGAAGACAGATCTCATGCAATTTATGTTAATCTTTATCATCTACCAATCCTTGATGGATACATATATGTAAATGCAAAGTTAAAGGTAAAAAAGCACATTGCTGGAGTATATATATATATATATATATATATATATATATATAGAACAGAATGGTGGCACAAGTAATGGCTTTGTGTGTGTGTGTGTGTGTGTCTTCGTGCGTGTGCGCGCATGTGTGTGCACTATGTTACAGATTAGAAGGTGCAAGACAGCAGATGGGTATGTCTAAAAAAGCCCCAAGCTCCCAACACCAATCAACGATTGCGGGTTGGCACTGATGTTGAGGTGGCAAATTATTTCATTGGTGCAGATGAAAACGGATTATTAGATACCAAAAATCACGCCACAGTCATGTCTGTTTCAGACAAGTCAAAAAATTATTAACAAAAAGCAAGATTTAGGGTTTACAGTGTCCTTTGAAAGCAAACTGGCTCAAAATCTGGCACAAGATTTGAATCTAGTAAGAAATTCTGTGCAAGTGTTGAGGAGAACATTTATATGTGCTTCAACAAGACAGCTACTCATCAAACCTCATCTTTCCCTCATAAATAAGTATACAACCATATCTTGCTGTGTCAGTCCTGTGTCTGTGTGTGTGCATGTGTGACAGATGAACATGGACTAGTGTATGAGCAGAGTGGCTGATGACAATGACACGACTTGATGAGCAGATATGGCCCGCTGCTGATGCCCTGACCATATGGACGGGTATTGTTGTGCCTCCCCCTCACCACCACAGATGGTGCCCGCAGCAACACAACACAACAAAACCTAAGCCATTGTTTTACCAGTAGCAATCATAATAAGGGAAAGGAGGGGGAAAGACAGGAAAAATAATTACTTCTGCAGCTAGGAAAAATCTGTCCTTCTTCGGAGCTGGTGTCCAGAAGGGCAGATTCCTGAGAGAAAGCACCCAGAGTAGTTGTTGGTAATTGACTGATATGGTAATGAGTGCCTAATTATATCCGGTACACGGCGCAGAGGGCCGCCTACACAGTGACTGCCCCATGACCCGCTTTCTGACAAACTGTCACTTCATCTTGCCACATCACTCAAGGGCTTATCAAATATGACCCTGAAATAGACAACCGATAATATACACACAGGCAGAGTTGGACCTATGCGCACACACACACACACACACACACAAATATGTACAGTACACTTGCAGACGTGGTACACACACAGACATATGCTTGCACACTCTAACACTTAAGCGCATGTGTGTGTGCGTGTGAATATTATGACACACAGGCGTCTTCATAAGCAATCAGTAGTACAGTAATACACCTCGAAGTCATGGCAAAACTCAGCCGTGCTATTATAGAAATCCTTATTATTCTTTCTCCTCAGCCTCAGTGTCCTGGGGAGATGTAGTGCATGATAGTGTTGTGTAACCAAGAATGTATAAAGCATTATTTTCAATTGTGTAACATCAGGCCTATTTCTCCCTCATCGGGATCTTCAGCTGTATAATTGCTTTGAAACATTATAGTCCTGTGATTGTGCATCTGAAGGGGGCATGATTTACTGTGCAGATAAATAGGGCAGAATAAAAACATACATGATGATAACATTTTGCCTCTCCTGTAATAAATCTAAATATGTATGTCACATAATTGCAAGCTTACCACACAGTAAAGCCCTCTTTACATGTGCTTAATGGTCGACTCTTTAGCACCACTTTAAACCTACTTTATAAAATGTTCACTATAAAAAAAAGAGCCACAGCAATTTTCTGGCACATTCATTCAAATCACTTGCCATTGTTCACAAGGTATTCATGTAGCCTAACTTCTGGTTTTATTTTTGACAGTGATGTGAATGGTATTCAAACTTGCCCGGCAGGGATGCCAAATTAAAATCCCTCTTGACCAAAAATAATTTTAACTCAACGGAGTCCCCAACAGTCTGGGAATATTACAGTAGCTGACTTGATGAGTTAAAATTTCATTGATCTCCATGAGGAAGTACTCCAAGAGGTATAAACATAATAATAGAATAGAAGAACAAGTGGCACATTTATTGATAAAAATTTTAACATAAGAGAGAAGAAAACACAGACCCAAGTATTATTAGGTTGAAAAAGAGTTGGAAAACCTCTTTGGGTGAAGAGATACAGTAAGTAAAAGCAGACATAGGAAAGTACATGAATTATATATCAGTATAAGTATGTTATATATTGTAGGTATGTTTCTCATGCAACATACTGTTTGAGAATCCACTATGAAATTTTAGTAAAGACAGTATGTAACAATGAGAAGAAATTACTGTAATTATCATATGATTTGTACACACGGTAAATGTGGAGCTACAGCCAGCAGCCGGTTAGCTTAGTATGGCATAAAGTCTGAAAACAGGGTAAACAACTAGTCTGGCTCTGTCTAAAGGTGACAAAAGTCCAAGTCAAGAAATAGTCCATCATATAACCTCCTGTAAAACCACAACATATCCTTTTTACACTTCAGTTTGTGTACAAACTACAGAAGCAATATAACATGTAAATTAGTGAGCTTTCGAGATGCTGATAGGTGGATTTTTGTACCTTCGGGCAGATCCAGCTAGCTGTTTGCCCCCCCCCCCCTTCAGTCTTCACCTGGCAATAGCTTCACATTTAATGGACAGATATGAGAGTGGTATCAATTCTGTCATCTAACTCTCGACACAAAAGCGAATAAGCATATTTCCCAAAATGTTGAACTATTCCTTTACTGTTCCAGACTGTAACTCAGAACAGTTCTTTAAATCATTGAATCAATGAAAATGTGCATGATGATAATGTAAAAATGAAGTAATTGTTCTGGGTTTGGAATCACAACACTAAAAAGAGGTTTAATAGTAAATGTAATTCTGCTCAGTACAAAGGTGAGAAAATTATGGTCAGCATATTTAATCTGTTACTTCAACAATTAGAGTTTCATGTTCTTCTCTGTATTTTGCAATTTACACTTTTTGGAGGAATTACATTATAGTTTTATACTACATTCACATGGCAACACAAGGAACTCAGGGAAACACCAAACTTGCAGTTAGAAGCTGATCCACTCCACGCTCCATGACCTCTGGATAAGGAAAGCAGAGTGCGGTCTTATGTATGAGGCTGTACGGTTAAAGTAAAACAACAACCAGCTTAAGACTGTTGCTTAGGAAGAAGCTTAGTGATTTCAGTATTCCTTCCTTCCAATCTGGGGTGTGAAGGTTTAGTGCTACCATCTTACAAAAGTGGATGAAAACAGAGTAAAGGAAAATATCATGTGCTTCAACTTAACAGCTTAAGTTTCCTTCGTCCCTTTAAAGTCAAGGTGAAAGAAACAGTAATAGTTCAATAGTTATTTTAGAAAAACTGTTTAATATTCCAAAACAATGTCATGATATTTTTTAAGTTAGCATACACTCTGAAACACAAATAATGTTTTGGGCAGAAATTATGTAAAGACAACTCTCTTTAATGTTAGGTTAAGGATAAAGAGATTATGGCTGGTGGTGAGCTTGATTGTCCCTCTGTGAAAAAAAGTATCTTTAAGACAAAAGTGGGGGATAACTTACAAAATGTTAAACATTTGGTAAAACATCTTAGTAAGGTGGAGACACTGATTGCACAAACCATTGACCATATAGGGCTGAAGCCTTTTTCCCAGCAACATTTGGGCTTTTGATATTGGGTGTTTTTTGATTATTTTTATTGTTTAGGTATAGCAATCAGTTAAATCATTTCATCAGTAGGATTTAAGTAGTCAAAAGAACTTTCAAAGTGGTAATTGTAATAAAGAGGAAAGTAATTTGTCCTCCAATGAGAGGTGGTGGACCATGCACCACTCAGATTATTGGGACTACAATTCCAATTTTTTTTATTTTAAACACTACCTCTATGTTTACAGTATACTTGCTAGGGGTAATAATTTTTGATAAAGATAAAAACATAAATGGAGAGAACAAAACAGACAGACAGACAAAAGGACGGGCCCTAGACACGCGGGACGTTTCCTGTCATGTGGTGTGATCATGTATCATTGGTCAGCATGCTGGGTCAGACCCTTGCGGTATCAGTCCGTAGAGATGGCCCACCCTCCAGATGGCCTCAGTCCAACAGGTGGTCCCGTAGTGGGGGTGGGGCTGAGAGGTCTGACATCTGCCATCCACAGCTAACCCCTCACACACACACACACACACATATTACACACAGTAGTGCAGAGTAGTTTGCAGCAACACCTTTTCCTCCCTGTTCTACATAACTGCTGTAGTGAGATCTTGGGGCCCCGGGGCTCAGTCTCCTACTGTCTGTCTGTTTCCTCGATCAGATTTCACACTCATGTCACACATCCCAGCTCAGTGTGTGCTCATTTCCATGGCTCAGGCTCCAAACAATGACAAATTATTAGCATGTATTGTATGGTCTTGGATTGTCATTAATTGGCAAAGAATAAATATGGATGTATGTATGGAGTCCTATGTGCAGGCCTTTTGTTTTATTTTTTTTTTTCATTTACTCATAATCTGAGTGTGTTGTAGCTGTTTGTGCTTGTGAGCAGCCTTAATTGCTTATATAAGAGTGATGCTACACAGGAGACGGGACTGACAACTAAGGAAAGTGAGGTTTAAAGGGCCTGCACAGAAAATTTTACTTTTGGACTAAATAAACCATCAGATGGATATTGCTTTGTCCTTGGGTATCTCAAACCAGTATGTAGAGTAGGATACTTAGATTGTTGGTTTCTCTAAACACTCAGTGCACATTTTGTTCCAACTCTCTCGCCTGTCATTCGGGGACAGAGTTGGTTGTGGCTGGCTGAAAGAGAGAAAACTAAGCAAAGAGCATGTTAATTATTTCTGGCACATTGACAGCAGTCTGGTAGAATAGCTTTGTGTTTTGCAAACATGATTCATAATTGTTCATATGCTAGTGTATCATCACAGGAATGATAGCGATGATCATCTGGCTAACAGAAAGTACCTGCTTGATTAGCCACTGTACTGTAACACTGCCTTACATGCTAAAATAACTATTACGGATATTAAATTTCACATTAAAAATAACTTAGATTTCCAACTTTAAAAATAAAGAATTACATCAGGTATTGGATTGCATTACCCAAAGCCTGACAATGTTTAATGTGGTAAGCAAACAACAAAGAAACAGAAAGAAATTTATAAGCCAACGTGTCTCACCCAACTTCTTTTTGTAGTAGCAATCTAGTCGACCAAGTTAACCCTTAAAATGACAAATCAGAAACAAAAAAAAAAATTGTATACAGAAGTGTATCATTCTTTCCCTAAACAGCATAACGTCCATTATACTGTACATATCAGGCTTTGTTTTCAATGCTTTTACTATGGCAAAATAAAACCAAGGCTTTTGTTTTCAGGACTTCTTGTACCATTTAATCTGAAAACAGGATTCTTTGAAGAATTCCTCACTCAATTTGATGAACTAAATGCAAGCACAGGTAAATATGATCAAAAAACTAAATCTAAAACTGTTTATTTTGCAAGGTTGAATACGATGAATCTAACTGAACACCTTGTAGGCTGTACTGTATTAGACTGTTTGAATGATCACTGTTTAGTTGCATCAGAATGTTTGTGAAGATAGTGTTACTTAAATAAACATTTTGATTCATTATTCCACGATTAAATAATGTTGATTCCATTTACAGAATGAATAATTTGTTGACATTAACTTTTTTTGTGAGAGGCACATAATATTTCTCCATGAACACTTAAGTGACTTTCAAATGTACTTGGAGTTATATATATATGTTGCTTAAAAAGAAAACTGATGTTTGTCAGAAAGGAAACTGCCGATTGTTAATAACACCAGGTCTATAGAAAGATCATTGTCTATAGTCAGAAAAATTAGTTGTGTTGTCCAAGAATGGAGTGACAGAAGATGTAGGGTGCAGTGATCTCGCTGTGAAGGTTCAGGAGAACTTGCTGCTAAAGCTGAATTATTCATCAGATGTCATTGCCATTCTTTTCTACCTTCAACTGACAGGTGTCTAGGTGAGTCCATATGGCACATGTGCCTAGATACAAACACACACACACACACACACACACACACACAACCAGGAAGGGTGGAAGGTGCTAGGGGTTTGAGTTGAGATGATTGGTACTATGGGTGTTTGTGTTAGTATATGTGTGTTAGTGTGTGCACATGGTAGAGATCTCGTTAGCACCACAAGTGTATGGCTAAATTAGTCTCCTCTGTCCCTCAGTCACACCTGCTCTCAGACCCTGCAGCTGTCACTGAGCTCATGTCTGTCTATCTATTTGTAAGGGGTTTAATTTTTCTTTTTGTTAGTAACTAACTCAAGTTCTGTACTGAAGAATTTAAGTTTTCTGATATGTTATACTTCTACTCCACTACATTTCAAAGTGAAATATTGTACTTTTTACCACACTACATTTATTTGACAGCTTTAGTTTCTATTTACTTTACACATTAAGATTTATTAATCTTGTAAAATAATGCATTGTTATAGATTAAACTTCCCAACAGCATATACAATACTTAAAATTTGTTCCAATTTGACCAGCAACAACGTTAACATGCTCCTTACATGTTAATGCATCAATGATAATAATAATAATAATAAATTAACACAAAATATATGATAATATAACACTTCGAAAGGGGCCTTTCTGGATAACAAGAACTTTAAGTACATCTTGTTGTACACTTTTACTTCAGTAAAATTTTGAATGCAGGACTTTTAACAGTATTTTTACAGTGGGGGCACTGCTACTTTTATTTAAGTAGGACATTGAATACTTGTTCCAGAGTGAAATATGTGGGCAACATGATTCAAGTTAACATGAGTAAACACATTTTAAACAATGTGGTAAAAGTTTTTCATTATATAACATATTCAATATTTTGGTATCTGTTAAAAAGAAGTGAAAAGCTATCTATGTTCTTTATTTCTTTATAGTCACAATAACTAATAAAGACAATTTTTTTTATTAATATTGTAATGTCCCAATACATAACAATGTATCACTACACTTTTACATTTCTATTTTTCCTTCCTGGAAAACAACGTATTGTTAGTCATTCATCACAGTTTAAGTGAGCCTAAAATTCGAGGCGATTACATCATCAACGACCAACATCATGTTTTTATTACAAATACTAAAGCAAAATTACAAACAAAACAACTCTCCCCTGCTTCACGTTCCTGCTGCTTCTGCCCTTAACTGGCCTTTCTCCCTCTTGCATTGTCAAATCGCTGTATATGCTTTGCTCAGGTCTAATGTCTCTTCTCCCTGTCGTCTCATTAACCAGAATGTTTTGCCCGGCCAACCCCCCCCCCCATATTGTGCAAAACTCTGAACAAAAGAAGAGCAAGAAAAAGCAAATGGACTAGAATGAAAGTGGACAATGGACCACAGTAGTAAAAGGTTAAAAGGTCATTTCGGTCATGACCCCTGTGGTCAGTCAGTAGCAATGTGGTCTGTGCTGCCATCACCTCAGCAGCTTCTTATTGCTGGTCAGGTCACCGCTATCTGCCCTCTCATTTAGCCACACACAGCAGGCTTACATATTTAAAAATCTGGACAATATACAAATAAATATATGTTTAAATGTGTTTAAATCCTTGTGTGTCTTCTTGTTACTTCTACATTTACATTTTTGTCTTTGCTATCTTTCCACTTCTGCAAACTGACATGGTGTGACCTTCCTCCAGTATACAAGCTGGCTCCCAGAGCCTGCAGAGACCTTCACAATATTGCTTTTGAACAGGGTCCAGTAAACAAACAATTACAAGAGAGGAAGACGTATCAGGCTGAATTGCTTCACGATGGTGAAGCGTTTAATTTCTGATTTCACAGTCTTTTGGAAAAGGGGACAGGGGGCCAAGCCAAACAACAGTCACTTTCCCAGGGACACACACACTGCTTCTCTCTCTCTTGCTCTGTTTTTCACACACACACACACACACACAGACAGACACTATTTTCATGCCCCACTGTCTTTGAACGGCCTGTAATTACATTTCATAGCCTAATGTCATGGCTCCCATTTTCAATTTAATGTATAGATGTAATGCATTGTGGCACGAGGAAAACATCCATCTCTATCTGGGTTTTTACATGCTGCTCATAACTGAATTGCATATTGAATAATTCAATTTGCAGCCATATATAATCAGTAAATATTGTGGAGAGTGACCACAGTTTCAATACTCACCTAATGGATTGATTCAGTTATAACAGTGGGCTGGAGTAAGTAGTTTTCCTACTGGCTTGTGTAACCGCAGTGTAGCCATAAAGACCAACATTAAGCTACACAAAGATCAATACATACCACTGGAAAGGGGGTGGGGGAAGTTATCTTGAGATCATGATCAAGCCTTTTCCTTAGAGAAAGTTTAATGTTCTTCCCATATAAAACATCCTTTAACACCTTTTCCGCTTTTGTAAGATGCATTCATGTTCTAATATTAATCTTCAATCTGAAATTAATACAGCAGTGGTTCCCAAACCTGGGGTCAGGATCCCCAAAGGGGTCACAACATAAATCTGAGGGGTCACAAGATAATTAACAAGATAGAAAATAAGGAAAAAAAATGCAACACAAATTAGGTTTATTTTTTCAGACTGTTCTGTCATTTTTCCTTTTTATATTGTAAAATACTGATAGTTGTACCTCTTCAGGCCTCTAAAAACTATTGTAATTAAACAATCTGAGAAGGAAACATCACTTTGATGGAACTGCTTGCAATTTATAGATGCAATCTTTGACAAGGTCAGATGTAAACTTTCAAGGGTCATAAGCCAAAAGAATTGGGAACCACTGATATACAGCTTCATATTATAGCAGCCAAAACAATAATCAACAGGTAGTCAGTGGTGGAAAAACGTATTCATATCGTTCAAGCTTCTTAACAAAAAGTAGAAGCACCACATTGTACAAATAACCCATTCAAAACTCATTCAAACTTTACTTGAGGAAACGTAAGGAAATATTAGCTGTAAACTGAATTAATGTATTAAAATGATTCATTCAAATGATTGGTTCCTTCCAAGCTGTTAAATATTGATGCCTTAATTTGTTAGCAGCATTGTAATTGTGTGGCTGGTACAGGTGCTGCTAGCTCTAACTACTGCACATCAAATACTGCTGGGTAGTTGTCATATTGTATGAAACTATTAAAGGTAGCAAGTAACTACAGCCTTTGCATACTGCAGTAGAAAGTAGTAATAGAAAGTAATATTTCTTTGTCTTCTCCTTATTTTTCCTTTTTGCTTCTCTATTACTGTTAATTTTGCTTTATGATTAGAGTTTGCACTGCTATACCTACAACTGTTAAAACACGATGAATTGGGGCTTAAGAACCCAGTCATGACATAATGGTGATTAATAAAGTAAATTAATGATAATAAAATATAGAAAACAAAGTATGGCATTTCTTTCTGAAACATAGTGGCATGAGAGTCTCACAAAAAGGAAATGCTTAATTTTAATATCAGTACTAAAGCAGTGATAATAATTTGACTTACTGTAATAATGGTAACTTCTGTGCTGATGCAGCAATTCTTATTTACACTGAAGAGTATTAAGTGTGAGTAACTTTCTCTCTTTCACCCTCCCTCTTCTTTTTGTCTCTCTCTGGACACACACACACAAACCCACACGTGCACTTACCTACTCCCATTGTTTCTGTGGTATTGTTTTCAGTGGATTTGTGTGTGTCATTCACCCCCCTGATACATCTGCCAACCCTGATCCATTGTCCAGCAGCGTGCCACACAAACAGCATCAATTAGGCAGGCTGTGCCTTTCTGTGATTGTTTTGGCCTGGTCTCCATCGCAGCACCTGTCTCACACATGTTGGAGTTCTTTGATGGACCGTAACTTAACCCCTGCTCAAATTACCCAGCTGGTAAAAATAGCATGTTCATGGTCGTGTTCAGCTAATGATTAGTTCACTTAAGATCTCTTTACTGTACAAATTATTACAACCAACCATGGGACAGCGTGTATGACACAATTGCAATTTTTCACTTAGGCCCAGTTAAAGGGCCTAAATGGGTACTGACACATATGAAAGGCAATGTCTGTGTATTTCAGTTATACCTAAAGTGATCACAATGGTCTGATTACTGCTGTTGCTTTTAGATTAGTAAGGTCAGTCCTTGTGGAGCTAACTTGAATTGTGTGTGTTTTGTGTGTGTGCTTCTAAGTCATATATTTAAACAACTGTTCAACTTGAAACCATTCAGCGTAAGCAGTCAGACAGCAAAGAAGAGGCTATTCTTAAAATGTTCAAGTTTACACTCTGTCAACCATTTTGAAAGTGAGGATGACATCTAGCAATGCTCTCCTTTCTTGAAATGATACTAACTTCACATTAAGTATTTTATGGGAATTTTATGCCTTTAGTAGAGAGTCAGCACAGATGACAGGAAATTAGGAGAAAGAAACATGGGGAATGACATGCACTAAAAGTCCCCAGCCAGACTCACACCTGGGACTTGCAATTCATGGTCAGTGCCTTAAATCCCTAGCACCAGGGCACTGTGTTTCTCTATAGATTTTAACAAAGCTTAGTTGACAGTTTACGTTTGCTTGTTAGAGTTACTTGTAATTGAGTACAATTTGCAGTACCTATACTTGAGTAGGTGTCGTAGAACTGTCTCAACCACTGCCTAAAAGAACATTGTTATAATGGGATTCAGTGGCGTCTGACTGCTGTTTCAGAGGATTTTCTACACTGCCAAGAATGGATACAGTATTGCTAACTGCTAGAATCTTGTTTTGTTTTTGTTGACAAGGCGAAGTTCAAATGTAAGTAACTGAATATTGACACAAATATCAGCACTATGTACACATGAAACAATCAGAAATACAACAGCTGACTAATGCTATGCTACACCAGTCTCTGACCTACACTGTTGTTATTGATCCTTAGCTGCTATTGAAGGTCACAGTGCTCCTAACAAGGCTTCAAAAGGGACCCTTATTTTGGCTACATGCAGTTAGCTGAAATCACACCAGCTACCCTATAAACTCACACCGAGCAAAGGTCAATACTAAAAGGATCAATACACACTGTCATAAGAATACAGTTTCAAGCTGTGATAATGTCAAAATCATGACTTTATTTAGATATTACTCACCAAAGTAATGATACAATACCTGAGAGTGGCTGTTATTTCAAAACTTTATTTAAATATAAAAAAATGTATTGTAATAAAAACTGTTTTTTTGAAGAAGAAGTACACAAAGTAGTAAACTAACTGGAAACGCATGATTTCACCATTTCATTACAGTGGATCAAATGCCAGTTGGTAAACATTTCATGCAAATTTAATGCAAATCCACAGTGAATAATAGAAACATAAAAATATACAAATTATTGCAGTGTAGAAGAAGTCACAGTCTGTGAAACAGAAGCTGCTGCATATTTAACTCATCATAACACAATACTAAAATGCTTTTGTAAAATATTGAAGAAGTAACAGTACAAAATAAAATCATTGTTTTCTTTGGTTTCCATATGTCAACATCCACTAATATGCATTTCATTTACGTCCACATGGATGGAGCAGAAGTAAATATTGTCTTGTGTACAAAAAGATACTGTTAATCTGTTCTCAAACTTCATGGTTTAAAAGAACCACAGCTAATTAACCACACACCAAAACAGGAATACATTTTAATATTGATCCCCTTATGTCCCTGGTGCATTGTCTGTGTGCATAAGTGTGTGTGTGTGTGTGTGTGTGTGTGTGTGTGTGTGTGTGTGTGTGTGTGTGTGTGTGTGTGTGTGCATGTGTGTATGTGCGTGTGTGCAGGCAAGAGTATGATTATGAATATTTTAAGAGCACATTTAACATGGCGAAGCCAGAGCAGGCTCGGTGAGGGATTTGTGCCTACTCTTCAGCTAATGACCCAAGGCGCTTCCAGCAAAGCTTCTTCATATTTTAAAGAAAGTCGATAGAGCTGCAGCCCAGTCAGCAGCATTAAGATTCATACAGACGCCACAGGGACCCTGAAAAAATTAATAACACGCGTGTCTAACAATCCTTCCTGCGATTTAGTGGAGCGCCCAAGCTCTCTGCCTGAAATGCTAAATAGTAATGAACACACAGATAAGATAAATTCTGAACACGTATCCCCTACCCCTCAAGTCAATGCACAAACATACTCTTACACCCACTCTTTCCTTTCTCCCCTTCTCAACAAACACACCCATCACCTCCCCGCACTCCTGACTAAAGGTATCCAAACACACTATTTTCATCACTCTGCACTTCACAATTTTACTATCTACTTTTTTCTTTCTTTCCCTCTCTGTCTCTCCTTCTCTAAAAAATGAGAAGACAAATCCAAGGGCTCTAAAAGACCCAAGATGGCACCACTGAACAAACGCATGTTTTTTCGCTTTGCCTGGCTATAATGAATCTTTCAAGACTTCTGATCTGCAGACGTGCAGAGGCATTGACAGGTCCTCTCACTGCAAAGTTATCCTTTGTCTAGAATCCATCTCAACAGCTCTTTACCTGTTTTACTGTTTGCCAGAAGTGTTCACACTGTATAGCTGGTAATACTTCCTATCGTCCACAAGACAGGGGCACACATACATGTACAGCATGTTGAAAAATTACACTGGCACACTGGTAAACGAGGGCTCTTGTTCCTCCATGTGTCTTTCCAAATGTAAATAATGGTCAAATAGATAAATAAATGAAAATCCATATATACATTTTGAATAAAATCTGGATTGTTCATACCTTTAAAAAAACTGAATTTTTATTTTTGTTTTCAACATAAACATTAATTCAATCGCTCACTGAGTGCATGTGCTGCAAGGGCAGTCTCAAATCTCGACATTAGCAAGTTGAAAAGTAAATTACATAAAATTTACAGAAATAGGTTAAGTTTTAGGGAGTTTTAGAGGTGTTGTACTGCAGTGGGCTTCCCTTAGAGTCAGGACAACAGTACAGTGGTATAGGCTCTGCCCTCCCTGGGAGGCTAGACAACATATGGCGCTGTCTCCCAGAGAACAACACACCACCCAAACAGCCTGCCAGCCCAGTGTGTATGTGTCTGTGTCTGTGCATGTTTGTGTGTGTGTGTGTGTGTGTGTGTGTGTGTGTGTGTGTGTGTGTGTGTGTGTGTGTATGGGCGAGTGAGGGTGCGTGTGCCTGCCTATAGTATGTGCATGTTGAAGATGAAGATGTGCATGAAGATGAAACAAGAAAGATGCCTGCCAAGTTTCTTTGCAGGGCGGATGAAATCAATTGAGGAAGTATGGGAAATGTTACGTTTTTTTCTTCCATAGCTGCATGAGCTAAACAGATACTAAACATGACAAACATTTGCGTGGCTTTCAGAGTGATTAGAAACAATCATCAGAAACATATCTAAAAAAGTAATGGAAGATGGAAGAACTAAATATCTCACTTTACATCTAGATGTAATATACTGTAGTGCAACCATGTGCAACTTTGGCATGCTTTTTTGAATGAGATGATGTAACCCTTTCAATGTCCGCATATTGTTGAGGATGCAGGACATAATTTGTGAGCTGAATTAGACAAGGGGGGCAGATGTCCTGATCGTCCGTCTAGCAGAATAGTTTCCATATTCATGTGTGTGAGTTAAAAGGGAAAAAGGAAAATCAATAAGGCATTAGTGGAAAGCCATCAAAAAATTCTGTAGTGATCTGAAGCTTATTACAGCCAGTAGGTCAGGAAGTTGGATATCATTTATTTAGGGTGTTACCTTAAGACTACAGTTAAATCAACTTTATTCTGTCCATTTGACCAAGCCGTCTGCCTCAGTTATTCAGAGAATGTGTAAATTACAATAACAAGTTGCAGGTGTTTTCATATAACCTTTATTGTTATACAGTGTTTGTCCCCAATGAATTTGGGTGACATTTTATAAAAATCTAATGGGAGAGCATCTCTGCACAAGTAGCTTGAATCCAAGATCCTGTGCCAACCCAAACAATGTAGACCCACAGTACATAGCCACTTCAAATCCTCTGGTGGAGACATCTCTCTCTAAGGCCATGATGAGAGGCTCATGTAAGCAGCTCATCAGCAGCCTGTTTGCCCATATGTGCCTCACACCCCACAGTCCCCAGTGGGTCCTGGCTCTGTGCAGTGATACCATCTCATCTGCCAACATGGACCACTTGGAAAAACCCTCTTCTGGTTGGCCTATTTTGACTTCACTGACTATGTTATGATCGGATGCTGTAGCTGTCCACCAAGTAAAGTGCCCAATCAAGGCCTGGCCAGTAGAAACACAAGAAATACAGTGAATACTGAATAAGAGAGGTTAAGCAATGAATGAGATGCAGAGTCATGATGAGAACTGAAAATCAGTGGAGGCCAAAAGAGGGCAAGCACATATTGTCCAACAGTAAACACACACAGTGCATTAACAGGAATAAATCTTTACAAATTCACTTCGTCTGATAATCAAATTTATAACACAGGCAGAGATCCTTGACTCAGAGCAGTAGAAGGAGAAGCAGCAGTAGTAGTGGTGTTTGGTCAAATCACTAAGGTGTGAATCCTTGGGGTTAGTACTGATGCTAGCATATGCTGAAGGAAGCAGATAGACAGGAAAGCAGTGTCCAGTGTCATATCTGCAGTGTGTGTCTGCAGGTCCTGCGCGGCGACGGTTCACTTATCCCCCTGCCACCACACATATGTTTGGGAAACGGAACAGTTGGACGTGGCCGAGGGCTAAAATGGGTCAGAACGACACAGATGGAGAAAAAACTCCCACTGGGTCACCGTCAGATGACTAACACCCACAGAAAAAAGTGAGGGAATATGTGCATGTGTGTAAGGGAGAGATGTAGTCAAATTTTGATAGATTTTAACAGCTTGCCAGCAACATTTCTCTTGAAACAAAACTAGAAAAAATTATTAACACAACAAGTTTTGAATTTAAATTGGGTCATGCAGTGCTCGAGTAGCCGAGAGCAAACCACGAACTCTAAATAAATCAAGTCAAGAATTTCTTACGATAAACTTAGCTTTCTGTTTTTTTAACTTCTCTTCCTCTCTACTGCTTCCCTTGACTTTACTTCATGTATAAAAAGAGCCATAACTATATGATCAATAACTTCAGTCACTGCTCATGTTGTCACTTACTACTGTAACTGTGATCACAATAAACACACTGTAAGTTTGCTGCTATCAAACTTGGATAACATAACAGCTGACATTTGGGATAAATTGAAAGTTCTCTAGGTGAGGGCTTCTCCACAAGAAAAATCAATGAGAGTGCAGGAGAACCCAAACACACCTCTGGACAGATGGAGAGGAGTTGGCATTACATGCACCTCAGTGATGAAATGGAATCATCCAGACCAGTATATGGTGTATTCCATGACAAAAGTTTAAAAAAAAAAAGATAGTTCCACTGAAATAATCAAGCATTAAACAAAGCAACACTACATTATATTGTCTATCATCTTAGACTTTCCAAAACAAGATGTAACAAATTAAATCTTTGCGAGCACATCTCACATTGACGCCATTGGAAATTCACGGTCATGAGGGGAGGTAATCTTCAGAAATAAGCTGTCCTACTCAAGCAATCCATGGTGTCACAGCTAAAATGTATTCAGAGCGCGTCAGGCAAATGTCCTTGGTTGTCAAAACCTCCATTAAGAATTGAATGTGAGGAAATAATTGTTGAGTTTAAAGGTCACCCATCCATTTGTTCATTGTAAAAATGGGAGAGAAATTCCTTTCAATGTAATCCTAGGCTGCCATTTGATTTGATCTTTCAACATCATTTCCCAACACAAAGAAATTGGCCAATGCTGCCTGATGAAGACCACTGAGCCCAAAATGCATTGCCTTTCTGAATGTTATGGTACTGCCACTAATGTTTGTCTTTTGCTCACTGTACTTTTGTTGATTTGAGGCTGTAAAAAAACAAATCACTTTTTGTAAACCAAGAGAACCAGTTGTTTCTCCTTGGGCCTCTTTGAAAGCACTTGTGTTTGACGTAGATACAACACGTAGAGAATCATCACAAAGCATCCGTCATCTTTGCCTCAAATGAACCATGCCATCACATGAAGACACAAAAGTCCCTTTGTGCAGAATACAAGCCATGTTGTCAACCATGCATTAGTATGTGGGTGGCATGTGCTCTGTGAGGCAGTCATATGTTTACAGTGAATCTCTTGGATGAAAATCAAGTTTGCAGCTGCAGCTCCGGAATAATTCATTGCTCGCCTTTTTACCCGGGAGGAGCCACAGGTAGTTGATGAAGTGGCAGTGCCAAGACTCCCAACTGGCGAAGATGAAGCGCAGCTGCCAGGAGTCAGCACGGCCAGATGCCACTGCTGATGTACCATGTGTTCCAAGCAGGGCAACAGTGTGTTTGTGTGTGAGCTGGGGTGGGAGGGGAGAGAACAGAGCGGTTGCCAAGACATTCTCACATTGATGCCAACCTGACACATGCTTGGGTACTCCCCACGGTTTGTGTTACCATCTCAGCCTCTCTCACAGATCTGTGGGGGGTCCCCTCTTTCTCTTTTCCTCAGATGCAGTCCTTTGCCAAGATGGGAGTTGGCGCCTGCTTGCGGCCGTCCTGCCCATCAGTGGCGAGATCTTTTCAGGTGGTCGTTGCTGAATGGTGTGCTGGCAGCAGGCCATTGCAGGAGAATGCCAGCTTCCGCTAGATACTAGATACTCTACTGTCTAATCATGTTTTAGCCATAACCATAACAATAAATTCTTATGGTAGCCATGTCTTGTCCTCTTATCCTTGAAAAACAGACACATACGTGATGCCCGTTATTATCCTCCACTCTTCATCCATCGCTGCATGTCTCCAGTAGCTGAAAATAAGTCTCTCAATGGCTCAGATTCCAGTCCCCATATAACGCATGTTGAAAATATGGCCAACTTCCAGGAAGCAAATCCAAAAACATGGGTCGTCTGTGCCTTATTTCGTTTCATCATAGACGGCATTCAGTCATTTTTAGGTTGAATACTAAGAAAAAGCGGCAGTGCCATCTGCATCAAAAAAAAAGACAAAAGACTGTGCAAATGCCCTACAAATAAAGGATTCTCTGGAAATTAGATAGCTGCTGGGGTAGCATAGCATCCCCTTGAATAGCGTTTTCCCCACGAATGGGAACGAGTGGTCTTTGACGATACTATTCCTGAGAGTGGAGGGGAGTTCTCTGAAACAAAGGCTCCAATTTCGTTAGGAACATGCCATCCTTGTTTGCAGTGTAGGGGGTTTGGGGAGGGAAGTGAAAACTTTTTGAACGTGTGCCATGTCTGTACCATTCTCTTATCTGAGGCCCGCGACTGCCAGCTGGCGGTTGAATGTGCCCACTTGCATTGTGATGATGAAGTCAGCCAAGCTAGTTGGCACACTGAGTGGTAGGACTGGCAAAGCCAAACACAGCTCTGTGTGGGGTAGCTGCATATACGCTGCACTCTCCTTTCCCCTGTCCTGCTCTCTGGTGAGAAGCCTTTCCACTTGATTTGCAGGTCCTCAAAAATGGGGGCAGGTCTTGCCAACAACCACCCAGCTGAGTTAAGAACCACAGGATGAAAGACAACAACACAAGTCATGCTAGGAGCTCTATGTCTATGATACCATTATCTGAAACTAGCTGTCTGTGGGCCTCTTGCATGTAGTACAAAGTACTACATCAGCTCATGTGTGACATTTAAATTTAAATATATCAAAACAGAAAAAGGCTGTAATTGATCTAAAAAGACAAAATTAATTCAGCCTAAAAGCAATACAATTGAATAATTCTCTGCAGAAATGTAATCCTGATCTCATAGTATGTGCATTTGAATCGTTTCATATAGTGAAATGTGTTAAATAATTAAGTACAACATCATTAAAGTAGCAGAAAACAATGTTTTTGGACAAATAAAAACTGTATTTTTAAAGTCTCAGCCGTTACACAAGGTTCGTTGTGTACTTACGATGCAGGAACCATTCAAGTGACATTTGTTTCATGCCGGAAGATGAATGATGTTGCTCCGTCCTTCACTACAAGCGTACCGGCTTTTGTTTGAGGTAAGGTGAATATGATTTAATGGAGGTATGTGTACAGCGGACCAGGGGTATTACATAAGAAGTATTACTATTTTATTCGTTGTAGAAAGGGAATTTTTATTCTATTTATTTTATTTTGGCTGAGGTCCGGTCAGTATCGCGGTCGTCTTCAATCTGTCGCTGTCAGTTAACTATTTAAATAATGTCAAATGTCATGGTAACTTAATGGTCAGCACTAACCTGTACTGAATCCAACAACGTTAGTGGCAATAACAAAAGGCACAGATAAGTGACTCAGTTATTTTGGCAGTGAGAATCACTGTAATCCAGCGATTATGGCAGAAGTTTACAGAAGTCACTGAAAAATAAATTAAAACGTGGTTTTAAACATGTTTTGGAAACAGAATATGAAAATACTATAGAAAGTGGTGGCAATCACACAGCTATGTTTCAGACACTCTTCTATATTGCTAAAATAAACTATTGTTTTTGCTTGTTTTGTCCGACCAACAGTACAAAAACTTAAAATAGTTGATAATTAAAGGGACACTCCACCGATTTTACACATCAACTGCAGTTTAATTATCACAGACAGTATAACTCTGCCTGTGAGAACAGTATAATATAATAATGACCTCTGTGGCTCTGGAGGGAGGTTTCCAAGGTCTGACAAAATAATCCTTATGATGTCATTTCAATTTGTTCTTGAGCCTTCAAATTTTTAGCAGAAAGCCTGTGTTACAAACTGGAGGTGTGGGGTGCAATGAGTTATATTATGGAAAATGTAGGATCCGGTGTTTTGTAGGATTGATCCATACTTGTGATTAAAAGTCAGGATCTCTGCCTCTGCTGCTGCGCTTTTGACAGTCTATCTCTTGTAATCTTCCCAGCTTTTGGTACAATACTAAATCGATGCAATGCTTCTTTAATTTTTCTTTTAATCACCTAATCATTTCATTTTTTACTCTTTCTGCTTACCATGTTTAAATATAGAAGAAACAATACATTTAAGCCACATGCAGTGGGTTTATGTTAAATAGTCTTATGCTAGATGAATAAAAGTGTTTACCAATTGGTCGAATTGAATATTACAGAAGGAGTTCAGGAGGATAATTAGATTCATATGGTATTTGCCGTTAGGAGAAGATGTCAAACTTTGTGTGCTGCTTGATAAAACTAAGCCCACATGCTTTTTTTCCTGTCAACTCACAGATGTTGTCTGATATGAGCGCATGCAAGAGACTGAGGATGGAGCCATCTTGAGGTCCTAACTCTGGAGGGTCTGAACAGCTGAGTCTCAAACATGTTGTCAGAACTTGTTGCTGCTGCCTGCCACTCTCTGAAGTGGACATTGCCTCACTGGAAAGCCACTCTTCACAGAACGTATTGCCCGTCAAAACCCAGACAATGGCTACTGGGAACTGTGGTTAAAAGAAGGGCTCATAGATGGACTACAGCACCATCATTAAGGATAAACCAAAAGCCAGCGTTTGCCAGAGCTCTAGCGTTTGGAGATAAGCTTGCTATTATAGACAGCAGTGGCAGCCACAGCTATAAGCAGCTGTATTGCAGCAGCTTAGGTCTTGCAGGTAGAATCAGTACCACGCTGAACTCTGACTTTGGGGGTCTGGAAGGAAAACGAATTTCCTTCCTGTGTTCTAATGATGCTTCCTATACAGTGGCACAGTGGGCGGTTTGGATGAGTGGTGGGACAGCAGTGCCACTCTACAGAAAACACCCTCAATCTGAACTGGAGTATGTCATCTCTGACTCCCAGAGTTCGCTGCTGGTGGCAGGTCATCCCTATGCTGAAACCCTCGAGCTGCTGGCAAAGAGGCTGGGGCTGCCATGCCTGACACTGCCCCCTACTTCTAACCTGGGCACTTTAGATGGGGCAGACACCGAAGAGAAGGAGACAGCAATGACAGACTGGGCTGATCGACCAGCTATGATAATCTACACCAGTGGTACCACAGGGAGACCCAAGGGAGTTCTACATACGCACAGCAGCATCCAAGCCATGGTAAATGTTGTCTAAACCATAATTACATTGGAGACAAAGCAAATTACATTTCAAGTCCCGAAAAAGGTTTGTTCACAGCTTTGACATAGCAGAGGATGGAACAGCTGGTGGTAATGGACTTAAAAAGCTGTGGCTAATTAAAATAACGCACAGTGTAGGTTGTCTGTGAACCTGCTATTGGCACTTTGTATCTGTGAGTTTATCCTAAACCTTTATGACAGCTAAACATTACACTGTTTCAGAGTAACTAAAACAAAACAAACGTTTTTTTTTTGTTCACCAGTCTTTATGTAATCCTGTTTTAAATAATTTTTGAATTCATAAAAGTCCTGTAATATTTAAAATATTAATGTGTTTCTGTGTTAGTTAATATTAAATTTATACAAGAGGTCTTCATTAAACTTCCTTTTTTATAAATATAGTAACATCCTTTGTGTTGTACTCAACAGTGAGTTTATGGTATTGATGTTACAGCTAGACCGATAAATTGGCCAGGCCAATATAACATTAGCTTACTGCAGATATATATCGTAATGGTGTATATCTCGACTGTTAAGTAACAACAAATTGCAGTAGAGAAATGCCGAACTAGGTTTGAGGTAATTTAGAAACAGTGTCTTCATTAGAGAACCAGAGAACACTGATTTTTCAACTGTATAATGTCCCACTCAGTATGTATATTGGTCATTTATAAAATTAAAAAAAAATCTAAGGGAGCCACATCAAACTTATTTGTCTATGTCATGGGTTTATGTAAAAATAAGAATGTCAGCCAATATACTGTTACGGCAGTATTTCAAACTCTAAAATATTGTTTCAGTTGGTGCTATAATTGATCTGATACTGTGTGAACAGTTCAGATATTCTCCAAATAGAGGGGAAGATATTTGTTTGCTACTTGAATGTGACTGAGACTGGCTATAACAAATTAGTCAAAATTACACACTGTCATCAGAATATTTGGGGTGTGGGGGCTTTAAACAGCTCCTTGTTGGTGTGTTCAGGTGCTGGTAGGAAGCTCAGACATCAGTGACTTCAGAGTCACTTTTTTGATGCAAGAAATTGCAAAATGTACAGTATCTTTTTCATGCTGTCCATTTTTATCTTCTAAATCTGATTTTCTTAAAACATGGTCTTTGAATGCTATGCTTTTTCAAAACGGTCCTTTGTCATTAGTACATACCTTATTGAAATAAATGGAAACCAGTACAACTCAGGTACAGTGGTTACACAATTAATATCAAAACTTATATGGTATATTAGTTAAATGGTATAATGGTGTAAAGGATACACATCTTTGGACGTTTCACTCAATTTACCCCATGAAACACAAAGTAATATTACATAGTAAAGTATTAATACGCTGTATTTCATAGGCTAAATTATGCAAAACCCCCAGTATAGTATTTAAATACCTTCCAAGGTCTTTCTTAAAGTATTGATAGCTAACTTAAATATTCAAGTCATGATTATTTATATTGACAAAAATCACAAGTCCTTGTCTCTGACAATGGCACAGTTTTCTTTAGTTAAATCTTTCTACAGAATATTTCATGCAGTGCATGCAGAGATTATGAAGTGACTATCCAGAGCTCCACAAAGCTAAGAAATAGACACATAAAATGTATGCATGGTTGCAAGTGCAAGAAGTGTTTGGACACCCCCACACTCACATTTGAATCCCTGATAAGCATCATTCCCCGTTTGTTTCAATCGAGCTTTCTGAATAATCACTAATTTATGCCATTAAAGATCTCCTGAAGATTTTCCTCTATGTTTTTAAGCGAAATTGACCTACATGTCCAATAGTGTGGAAAATTAAATCACTCTGAAAGATGGCAGAGCTTCATTTGTCTCTGGATGGCCCAGGGAAGTGAGTGAGCGAATGATTAAGTGAGTCTGTCTGTTTTCCTGGAAGGCAACAACATCAGGTTGTCAGAATTCCTGGAAAGCTCCTCTGTCAGGTTAATGTGAATGAAGACTTGAGGCAAACTTGAAAGGAAAATAAATTTGCTGAATAACTTCCAAATTTAAGCTTGGATTTAAGATGACCATTTGATCCTCATTTTCCACTTCCACCATTTGTGATGTCTTTAATAATGTGTATATACATTATGGACACTTAATGTTTTATGCATCATTTTGAGTGTTGTAATGCCTGATAGTGTCTACACAGACAGTAATCCTGCAATGTTTCAATGCTGCAATTCAATACAGCTCTAATGTACAAATCACCTTTTAGTTGCATTAACAACTTTTCTCTCAGACCCTCAACCAAAGTTGAACAACATAAGCTGGGCATTATCGGAATTCATTCTTCCAAAAGCAGGAAATTACTAATTGAGGTGTGAATACAACAGGTTGGGAGGAAACTAAGTACAAAAAGTTAACCAAGTAAATGGCACATCACAATGCCGTCTGCAACAGTGGAAGCTTATTGAGGTGATTTATTTTGAAGACGATACGATGCTGACCCCTTCCTCTCTTTCCCTCCTCACCGTCAGGTCCAGTGTCTGGTTTCAGAGTGGGCATGGTCCAGAGACGATGTCATCCTCCACAACTTGCCGCTCCACCATGTGCATGGCATCGTTAACAAGCTGCTGTGCCCGCTCTGGGTGGGCGCCACCTGTGTCATGCTGCCTGACTTCCAGCCTCAGAAGGTGTAGACTGCACTCTTGTCTCTGTCTCTTTCTTGTTCTAACTCTTTCTCTTGGTACAGGTTATCTTACATTAACACCCCTGAACAAAAAAGGCAGTTATACAGCTGTAAGGCTCAGGAGGTGACAGAGGTGTACCTGAGGGAATTATTTCAAATTGAGACATCCTGTATGGACAAGGTGCTGCTGGGTTGAAAAAGACCTTCTGCTCTTTCCACATCAATCCCTTTTTCTATATCAGTGTTTCCCTTTCCCCTTCCACTTTTCTTCTCCCTCTTTTCTCCTTGCTTCATCTCCTCTCTCTCTCTCCTTCTATCAGTCTCTCCTACTCCTCCCTCTCTGACTGTCAAACTAAGTGTTTGGGGCTCAGTGATGAATTGCCTTGTGTGGCTTTGTATCTGACCAATGCCGAGTGACGGCAGGGGCTTAAGCAGCAGATCAATCGATGAGCTGACATTGAAGGATGATAGTGCTTGTTTGGCCCTGAGAAGGGAGGTGGAGATGGGGTGCCGTGTGTGTGTGTGTGTGTGTTTTTGTAGGTCAGGACCTCTACAGCTTAATGACAGTGAAGGTAGATGGAAAGGAAAGGTCTTTAAAGGACATATGTATATGTCAACAATGGTATTGCTGCACTGTTATAGCTATCAGTATTCAACTGTTATCCCTGACCTTGTGTACCAAACCACAAAACCGCTCTTCTCACCCTAAGAAAAAAACCTTTATACAGTACATTGATGAAGTGATCGATAGTCTGTCTTTTCTATCCCCTAAGATCTCTGAAGGGTAGCCTAGGCAGCAGAGGCCGCCATTGATTTTTTGCCTGGAGATAGTGACAAAAATGTTCAGTGCAGGAACTGTATCTACTAGATATATTGGCACAAAATTTGGTACAGACATTCATGATCCCCAGTGGATAAATCCCATTGACTTGGGTGATCCCCTGACTTTTCCTTTAGCACCACCATGAGGCAATTTTGAGTGAAATGTCTCAACGATTATCATTGACTTATTGAAATTATTGCCATGAAATTTTGGTCCTGACATCCATCCACATCAGAATTAATGGCAATTGTTTATGAATAAATACCTGCAAAACTAATGACATTCCCACCAGCCACAGCTATACTTTGTGTTTAGTGCTAATTAGCAAATGTTAGCATGATAACCCGCTAAATTAAGAAGGTGAACATGGTAAATATTATACCTGCTAAACATCAGCATGTTAGTATTGTCATTGTGACCTTGTTAGCATGCTGATGTTCACATTTAGCCCAAAGCAACGCTGTGCCAGTACAGCGGTACGCAGAGCGTAGATAGCAATGCCATTACGATACCTGAGTTTCAGTACCAGTACCAAACTATCCTTTTTTGCTACCTTACCTTGAGGAATATAAAAATGTTTTTCAAGAACACCATATTTTTTCTTTTTACCCAAATTGGCCAAGTGCATCAGTGTTACATTTTGTTTTAACACAAGCCACTGTACAAAAAAGGACTTAGCTGATCAAATAATCAGTTAACTGGACTAAAAATTTGAGCAAGCCTCAATGCCAACTTTTGATGCCTGATAATTTTCGATACTCAGCGCTACGGACACATTGACGTTCAACATCCAGTCCTTCTCAGGAAGAATTGCAGTTGTATTGAAGTCCCATGTTGAATGCAGGGCCAAGCAGCTCGCAGAGTTATTTAGGATTCAGGTCATGGCTCTGGGTTCTCACCACATCCTGTCCCCTAGGTGGAGGCCAGCTCTTTGACGGACATAAATTGCCTTCCTCTCCGCTCTAGACTGGACTTGGTGGAAGCGCTCCACTGCACTTGATAGACACCACCCAGAATAGTCAGAACACTCGGTTAATAATCCTCTGCACAAAGTTTTATTCTATATGTGTACAAGTGAACACAATTTTTAGATTAACTTGTAATAATATTGTGAGAAATGGGATAGAGATCTGATCAGTTGACAAGTCTTAATCATCTATATATTTCACTTATGTTTGTTTATTAGAGGCAGAGGAGGTGAGAGGAAAAGTTAGTAGATAATAGATTAGGTGGGTCTATGACGAGGTGAAGTGGAAGGAAGAGTTCAGGAATTGTTGGCACATTAAGAAAGATGTGGTGGCACTGTGGGTGAGAGAGATGATGGGAGAGACTGCATCTTTCTTTGTGTGAGTATATGTCTAGGTGTGTGTGTGTGTGTGTGAGAAAGAGAGGGTGAGAGAGAAAGAGACTGCAGAGGCAGCGAAGCAGGAAATTACGAAATGGAGAGAGAAGGTAAGTGAATGTGAGATGGAGAGGGAGAAAGAAAAATTAAGGGAAGATGTGGGGTCAGAGATGAAAGTAGAGAATGAAAAAGAAGCACTTGGGGAATGGAGGTAGAATGAAAGAAGAAGCCAGGATAAGAAGAGAGGGGAGGGGAGACAGCTGGGGAGGAGCGTTTGTATCCCAGGGGGGAGACGGGACTTAGAAAAGCTGTCATTCACCTTCACTTAATTCATGCTGTCGTTCCATCCTCCCATCATCTACTGCGATGTACCCAGACTGCTTGTGTGCGTGTGTATGTGTGTGTGAGAGAGAGAGGGATGAGGTGGAGTGGGTGGAGCGGGGTGTGTAATATGGCTTTGTCCTTGAACAAGTGAGTTTATGTGATATTTGAACAGTATTTTTATATGTGCATGTAGTTCACGACGTATGCTTATGTCCATTAACGTGTGTGTGTGTGTGTGTGTGTGTGTGTGTGTGTGTGTGTGTGTGTGTGTGTGTGTGTGTGTGTGTGTGTGTGTGTTTAAAGCAGCATGTTTGATGCAGTGGAGGGCACGCGTGGCTCCTTTTGTAACAGTCAAAAAACACATTTGTCAAGAGCAGCCGTAAAGAAGGCCTTTTAAATGGCCAACGTGCCAGCTCTGCCTTACAGCAGTCTGCTGTTTTCCTCCCCCTGACCTTTACAAATCTTGACTTTTTTCTTGTCTTTCTTGGCATTGTCTTGACAGGTTTAATATGAACCTTACTCTGCCATTTACATCAAATAAAAGAAAAAAATGGCACTTGCACATTCATTAATGGAATGAATCTGGATTCATTAATGGAATGAATCTGAATGAACCACAGCTGGAAAAAACATCAAAAACATTAATTGAATGGTTGATTAAAATAATATTAACGTGTAATACTGACTACAGTTTGACATGTTTTTGTCCCTGCTCAGCTTTGAGAGATTTGATGAAGCATCGAATCAAATCACTGTTGTGTGAAACCGTTAAGTTTCATACAACAGTGAAACTTAACGGTTGTATGAACATCCAAATAATTAAGTTTGTGTGGCCCCATCCATTAGATAAACTACTTTCATTTTTGCCTTTCCTTATCTCCCTCTCCCTTCCTCCCTCTTCAGTTATATGTTGTGCTTATCTATCTTTGTCTGTCTCCCAGGTGTGGGAGATGCTGTTGAGCTCCAAGGCTCCCCTGGTTAATGTGTTCATGGCTGTGCCAACTATCTACTCTAAGCTCATCCAGTACTATGATCAGCACTTCACACAGCCTCATGTCAAGGACTTTGTCAAAGCAGTCTGCAAAGAGAGGATCAGGTACTGGCTGTGGCATCAGTGACAGACAGCTTACTCGTGGATACATGTATGTGTCTGTATATACAGACTGGTGACAAATTAAGGAAAAAAAAACATTTTTTAAATAAGGGGAAACATAACAAAGTTGCTTCCTTACAGGGTACAAATGTCATTAAATGGTAATGTGTATGAACATGATGTGAATCATACAATATGTTCCTCGCAGTCATCGGATCTGAACCTAATTGAACATAAATGGGAGATTTTGGACCAAATTGTCAGACGGAGCTCTCCACCGCCATCATCACAACATTGAATAAGGGAATATCTTTTGGAAGAATGGTGTTTTAGAGACTTGTAGAATCAAGGAGCAATGAAGCTGGTCCACAGGCTCGTGTTGGCCAAACATCTTACAAGGACACTTTATGTTGTTTTTTCCTTTTAATTTGTCACCTATCTGTATATGTGTGCATACATATCAGAATAGCAATTAACTGTTGTTCACAGGGGGCATTTTATTGCCCCTTGATTTTGATTTTGGTGTAATCTGTCCTTTTTCAGTATAATAACACATTACATTGATGCACCTCTTTTACTCAAATATGTTTTACATTATAAGATGTTATGTGTCATCAAAGTTTTGTGTAATTTCTGCAGTTTTCTGATTTGTTGGCTGTGTGGTGCCAATATTTTCTAATGCTTCATGGTTTTTCATCAAAATATGCAGAAATGTTTTACCTGGAATACTGTGGACAAAATCCCCTACTCTTACTAATCAACCAGCATACCCAGCAGCACATATGTGAATGTCTGATAACGCAACAAATGATGTGAACTGTGGATGTACAAAAACAGTCTTCCTAATTATCTGAAACATGTTTTACCCCTTTTTTCGAATTTCACTGGCATTTCATAAACTTTCAAGGCCAACATTACCCTTTTAATATCCAGTCCTCATAGACTTTAAATTGACATATTTGACAAAGTTTTTATGGTATGGTATAACCTAGGAATGTGTTATTTGAATCCTGGAGTGTTTTCCTCACGTCCGGTCCTCTCCCTCCAGAGTGATGGTTTCGGGCTCGGCTGCTCTTCCTCTTCCCACTCTGCAGCGCTGGGAGGAGATTACAGGACACACACTGCTGGAACGCTACGGCATGACCGAGATCGGCATGGCACTGTCCAACCCTCTCAAGGGCCAACGCATCCCAGGTATACAAGTTTGACTGACTGGATACACCCACACACACTTGTACTTGTACCCAGTATGGAAAAAACACTTATAGGGGGAAACAAGTAGTAAGATAAAAGTAAACTAAGGTCAGCCTCAGACCAGCTATGATTCAGAGTTGTTTATTAAACTCCTTCACTCTGGGGGATAATGTCATGCAACCTCAGATGTCAAAACATGAACAGCACTAAGACAGCTGAAAATGCAGGTCTTGGTCTTCTTCCAAGCAAACTGTGGTGAGGTTACAAGCCAACGGCTGGATCAACGGCAGGAAATGAAGCCACAACACAACGTTTTTTTAAAGACAGGTTTGACATCTGATAATCAGCAGTTACTCAAGCTTGAAAACCCTTTCATAACAAAACAAACCAAGGGAAACATTTCCTCATGTGCTGTTAACTGGTAAGAAAGGTAAATTACAGGAAAGAATGCAGGTATTGTGTCAGTCCATCATACCAGGTTACCAAACTCAGTCTAAAAACAGGCCAAGTGTGTGACTGTCTTTTGTTGGCAAACGCTGGGATAAGACTTTCTAATGATAAAAATGCAGTAACATCAGTGTGCCGGTTTAGGTGGGTTGCTCTTCAGAGACATTATCATTACTGTGTCAGTCAAACTGAACATAGTTTCACTGACCGTGAAAGTTTGGATTTCTCAGCAGGAGGTGTACAAAAGTAGTTAAAAAGTGCAATATTGTATCTACACTGCAGCATTATCGCCCAGGTTTACAAATGAGATGCCACTGCAGTAATGACAGCTTGTTAAATTCAGCCAACTTTCCCAGATTATTCTGCACTTTTTACCAAAGAAACCAAACTGGTTGGTTTGACCACACACTTAGTAACTTTCCTCTTTATCACATATCTCTCAAATATCTCTGATATTGTTCTACCTCCCTCACCAGTTTGATTCAGTACTTCGGCTTCATGTGTTGAGTTTTGATCGTAGGCAGTTTTCTCTAGTGTGATGTCAGGTTAAACCCCATGATCCCAACTACACCTCCCTCACACATGCAGAAACAAAGGCAAGGTCTGGAAATGAGGTCAGACTGATGGTGGTTGCTTTCTTCTCCTGTCTTCTCCTGCCCACCCCCCCTTTCTCCCCACCTTTTCCTTCCCTCCCTACTCCCCAGCCAACTCTTCTTCTTTACAGGTAAAGCTAATTAGCTTGCAAGTGGATTGGGTAATCCTCTGTCTGCTGTTTTGTTGGGGGTATTGTTTTGTTTGTTTGTTTGTCAAGTAATGTTTGGCATAGCAGGCTGCATTTGATTCCTCTCTGGTGATTATTAAGAATGTCTTCAAGAGGTCTGTGTTTCTATTGATGTTTCCACTGCAGCACAGAGACGTTTGTGGAAGATGCGTGTGTGTTTGCGTGCATGTGTGTATGCAGGCATGAGCCTGTGCTTGTTTGAGTCAGTGTGTTCCTTTCTTTTCTTGAAGTAGGTTAAAATGGATCAATAGTAACCATAGGAAACACACTCAGAAGAGTAGTGGCGTGAAGTCCCCCTCTCTCTCCCTCTCTTACACACACTCACTTTCTTTTCTTTCTGTCCTCCACCACCTAACTAGCAGAAAACTCAGCTCTTAATAAACATATTGACAGCAGTTGTATTAATCATTTTCTACTTTATTTAGGGCATCTAATTGGCCTGATTTTGTTGTATAGTTTTCCGTTTTGGAGCATTCCAGATTAACAGTGTGGCTTTCTAGGTCATATTGCCCTTGTTGAGATGTAAATATGTGAGATTAGTTCAACCTAGTTCTTCCAAACTTGTTATTATCTCATGCTGCTGCCCCTTTCATCTCTTTGATTCTTTTTCTTCCTAGTCTTTTTACTAACATCGAGAACAGACACAGCATCACACCTTCCTCCTGATGTCATCCTGACAAAGCTTTATGTCATTTGATGCCCAGAATTAAATAGTCTTTCATTAACTTCTTGGAAGAATAACTGTAGAACAATCCTATCTGGACCTTTCTCATACCTTCTCCACTCCACACAGACCTTTTCCCACCCATCATGTAGTATTTATAACCTCCCTTTACTCTTCAATATGGCACTCAGTCTTGTTGAATCATCAAGACCAGAATGCTACAAGTTTCCAAAATTTCTAAAGCTCCTGACGTGTGAGGGGGAAAAATGATGACAGAGGAGGGCATAGAAGAGGAAGAGAGATTCCCTGACTGAACCGTAAATGGATTGTGGAGACTTTGTCATTGAGGGAGACAAGTCTGTTTTTGTCATTCTGTACATGGCAGTTTTTTTCTGGACAGGGTGAAGAACTCAAAGAAGATTACTTGGTCTATACCTCTTCAGCCTCAATCAGAGGAAAAGAGGACGGGAGGCTGAGAGATTGATCTTTTTTGTTTGGGTTTTGTAATTTCTTATTTACCGGGTTTGTTCTAAAGGATAATTCATCATCATTCCGATCACTAATAACATTATACTCACCATGTTAATTTCTGAGATCTGGGAATGTGGCAATTTCTGTCTGACGGGGCAAAAACACAAGATGTCAGATGATTTGACAGGACTTCAACCAAACATATTTGGAAAAGAAAACAAGACAAATTATTACCCAAATTTGCTGTTTATCACCAGCATTTCAGGTGCACTTAGTTTCAGTTTTACCTCCAAACAGGGTAGTTTAGATAATCTGGCTAAACTGTTTGCTTGTTTACAACTTGTCTGATTGTCTTACCACTCGTTTCATTCTCCATCAGACATTGCAATATCACCGTGTTCCCAGATCTCATCAATTATTTGATGAGTAATAAAAATGAGACACAACTTAAACCAGAATGATCATTTAAAGAAATATAGCTTTGAAGTAACTTACATCAGCATTGATCTAAAAGACTGCCTCTTTTACTCAGGTAACCCATATTTGGAGATGTGGAGTGGGTGTAACTGTCGGATTTTTAGTTTCGGAAAGTCACAGAAATGGTAGGATGCAGCGGTAAGGGGGTCCAAAGCTATTCATATGTCCAATGCAGCGATCATTATAACTTGGCTAGATTCAGCTTGTCTAACCTTCCGATTCAAGCTTGTTTGCTATCCTGTTTGTCCACTGACAAACAGTCTAGTTACTTTTGGTCACTCAGTTGGTATTCCCTGCTGGACTGAGTGCAAGTGATGGAGGGTGTGTGATAGACACTGACAATCAGGACTGGAGTGGATTAAATCAATATGAAGTGAGAGAATCACTCTTTAATCAGGACCTGACCTGCTCTTTATTGGGAGAGCAGTGGTCTGTGAAATGGCATAATAGCCTTAAGGCAGGCATGCACACACACACACACACACACACACACACACACACACACAAAAGACCACTGAGACCTTCCCTGCGCATCCTCTGTGCACTCTATAATTACTTAACTCAGGAGGTCACACTTGCACACACACAAAGATGGAGACTGCAGGTGATGTCAGTACATGTGGGAATTTTCAATTTGTAACCCCTTTTATTTTTTTACACATTCCTTATTAATAGTTTCACTTAAACATTACTGCAGCTCACAGTTACAGTGAGCAGTAACAGTCACTGCAATTTTGACACTAAGTTCTTATTGTATTTCATAATTTGTCAGCTCAGTTATAACATTTTTATGCAACTGTGCTGCAATAAAACGCCTTGTCAAGCACCCAGCAGTAGTTAGGACTGAAGGACTGAATTCTACTGTGCAGTCAGTACTTTTTTCTTTTTTTTTTTTTCAGAAGCAGCAAAATGGTGCAAAAATAGAGTTATTTAAACTGATGGTTATGCAGGTGCATGGAGTATTATTAGCATTGTGTGTGTCAGAGGAGGAGGGTGACATTGTGAATTTTGGGTTGACTTAATGCCGTGGATGCTGCAGTTCAGTGTCATTTTGAGAAGACTGTCAATACTCTTGATAGATCGCAATGTCCCGGAGTGTATTCTGGGCCTGGTATCTTATCTTAAGAGTCTAAGACAAATGTCCAAAAGCAAAATCAAGTAAACTCCAAATAAGAGATTATTTGGAGTTTACTTGATTTTGGAGAAAACAGCTACATCAGGCATTGCCCCAGAAATCCCCATTACTGTCCAAGTAAGCTGACTGGTGACTGAGACGAATGGCTTTCAGTTTAGTGTTTTACAAGCTCAGCAAACCATTTAGTCACCAGTCATGCCCTGCAGACGGAGGTTACTGCCATCTTGGCAGAGTAAACTCCCACTGTGGTAGAAATCTTGCACTAAAGGTTGATGACGATCACTCCATTGGTTATTGCCCATATAAGTGTTCAACTTCTTTTAAAAGGGACAAAAACCATCCCATCTTGATTTCAATTGACTATGTTCCCTTTGTACTCATGTGTTTTTTGTATGTGTGTTTCTGCTTAATATGTTGACAGGCGCTGTAGGGTTGCCGCTTCCTAGTGTGGAAGTTCGGATTGTTATGAATAACACAACCAACACCACAATTGTGGAGGGAAACCACAGAGAGACTCAGGTAATCAATGAATGTATAAGTTATAAGCTGATTTTTCTACAGACAGTGGATTAAAAACAGAAGTATGTCAAGAAGTAGTGTGATTGATTTTGAATTTCATACCCCAAACTATACTGTACAAGCCAGGATACAGAAAGAACTAAATATAACATATGGGCTAGTCTCGTTTTCTTCTGTATTTAGTACCCATGGAAATGTGGTATTTTGCCTTCATAACTCTGCATGCAGGTTAGATGCTTGCTGTTGTTGGTTACTACATCACTTGGCATCAAGTGGCTAGTCATTTAAGCAGTATTCTGGCTAATTTAAACTGCACTCAACTCTTTTAAACTGTCTACTTCATCGATCCTGGTCTCTTCCTTTCTCTTCCAGGTTCGTCCAGGTCTGGAGGGGAAAGAAGGGGAGCTCCTAGTTCGAGGTCCGTCTGTCTTTAAGGAGTACTGGAACAAACCTCGAGAGACCAGAGAGTCTTTTAGTGATGACGGCTGGTTCAAAACAGGTACCAAACGCTCCTCTCCTCTCTTTTCTCTTGACTCACACTTCAGCACTGTACATGCACGCACACAGTCACACTCATTCCCTGGGAAAGAGTGAATTCTGCCACTAATTGCATCTACATGAGTTGTACTGTCAGAGGGATTCACAGGAGGGGGAAATATGTCAAAAGATTTATTCATCTCTGCTGCAGACTGCACTTTCAGGGCTTGATTTTAAACACTTAAAAACCAGGAGTCCTGTCCAGGAAGCACACACACACACACACACACTCACTCATGATGTGTGTACTGTATGTGTGTGCACATTTTGGGGGACTATGAGGGAGTGATAAATGGACTATGTGTGTTTTTGGTGCTGCAAGGCATTTTTCCTCCTAAGTGGTTGTGACTGCTCTGGGTCTTGAGAAACGAAGTATTGCTCTCTCGCTCTTCCTCTCCCTCTCCCTCTCCCTCTCTCTCTTTCTTTAGTGTGTGTGTGTGTGTGTGGCAGCACACAGGGAAGCTGTCATCAGAAGCTCTCTCTCCCTGCAGCCCAGCAATTGTCTTTCTGCCCCCCCAGAGGAGCTCTGCTTTACTGCAAAGCCCACGGGAGACAGGCGTTAGGTTGGCTTTGGGGGGAGTGAGGGGAGACTTGGGAGCGCAGGAGGGAGAGCAGAAGCAATTGGAGCTTTTAATTGTCATGTAGACAACAGGAGTTAAGAGCCAGAAGCAAAAGAGTGAGGAAAGAGCTGGAAGTATTGAGCTTGGAGATGTGGTGGTAGAGGAGTTAGAAAGAGTCGGCTACAAAGGGTGGCATGTAAGGCCCAGAGAGAGTGGGGATGGACAAGGTAGGGATGGGGAGCTGGTGGTGGTGGAGGGGGAGGAGGGGGTGAAAAGAAGCAAGGAAAGAGTGAGTGATGGAGAGTGAAGCAGGGCAAGGCAGTGGGAGAGCAGGGCAGAGTGTGTTTAATTGGCTTTGCAGGCTGGAAGGACAGAGATTCAGAGCACAGCACGCCGCTGTCACACTCCATTACAGCCACTGGCCACATAATGAGAGCCCGCGCAATCAGCTCCCCACAGACCAGTCCCTCAAGCCACACACACACACACACACTCACACAAACAGTGGACTACTCTATAGGAAGCTATCAAACACGTTCCTTGCCCACCCACCTGCCTGTGTTCCCTGATGCCAACTTAAACACACACACACACACACACACACACACATATATAAAGTTGTGAAGTGGGAGGAGTTTTTTGTGTATCCAGGTTTCCAGAAGAAAAAGTTGTGTTTATTTTTTACCTAGACAATGTCAGGTGGCGGTTAAAGCACTTTCAAAGCTCAACTCTTATGGTTGAATCAGCGGTTCAAATGATGAGCAACTGAGTTAGAAAATATCTGGTTCTTTGACTGAAAACTCAAAGGTTTATAAAGGGGAACTCCACCGATTGGACACATCAAAATCTGTTTATAGGTCTTCGTTAGAACTACTGCATGTGTGAAAAAGTTTTATAAAGCCTTTTGTGGCTCCAGTGGGAGCTGCATGAAATCTGATAAATTGCCTCAGGAAATATCACTTGAGTCAGCGTCGGTTGGGTCTGAAGACAAGTTTGAAAATGACTGCTACTGTGGTCGAGTTGCATTGTCGGTAATGTTTTCACAAGGAAGAAGAATGCATGGAATAAAAAATACGATATCTCTTGTTCTGCTGCATCAATCCTTTTTTTAACTGTCCGTAGTGAGTCCAACTAAATCGGTGGAGTCCTCTTTTAAGAAATCAATTAAGTCTCAAAGATCATTTCGGTAAGAAACACTCAATCCCTGATCTTAAAATTCTGTTCCATGCGTAGTTAACTGATGACAATATATTCAGCTCTTTAAAAAAAGTAGTTTTAAAGGGGGAACATTTTTGAGGAATCTTGTCATTACTGTGAGGTTTCCAAGCAACCAGCAGAGACTGCAGGATGTAACTGTTTCCGGAGCGAAATAGTTTGAGCATGTAACTCACAATAAAACCACAACTTTTTTTTACATTTTGGTTTGTCCTGTAGCCAGAGGAAACTTCTTGGACAGACATCTGATTTCCCTGTGCAGGCCCCTTATTTATTTATTTATTTTATTAAGCAGGCATTAATCATTAAAAATGGTAATGAATATATTGTCTATATTTACATTTTATGTCATATATTTAATTTTATATATATCATTGGATTGAATTCAGGGAGGAATAGATGAAGAACGTTTGTAAGAGGCTCTAACATCATCATCCTTCAAGCAAGATTCACAATATCTTTTCAATGTGATGTGATTTTGTTAATTTATGCATGTAGTGCATTTGTAATTTAGCCAATAAAACCACAGCATTACAATTAGACTTCATGACACTTTTGTGCATAATTCCTTTGTAAATCACATCTTGACAGAAACATATGCCGTTTTGTCAGCAAAACAATATGACAGTATGAAAACATTGTAGGTAAAAAAATGTTGGCTACTTTAGTCATCAGTGTAACTACACTTTAAAGTAGTGGTAGGGGAGAGTGTAGCCAGACAACACAGGATGGTAGTGTGTAAAATGTCTCTGGTGGTGAGGAAGATGAAGAGGACAAAGGCAGAGCAGAGGACGAAGTGGTGGAAGTTGAAAAAGGAAGAATGTCGTGTAGTTTTCAGGGAGGAGCTGAGACAGACTCTGGGTGGTCAGGAAGTGCTTCCAGATGACTGGACCACTACAGCTACTGTGATCAGGGAGACAGGTAGGAGGGTACTCTGTGTGTCATCTGGAAAGAGGAAAGTGGACAAGGAGACTTGGTGGTGGAACGAGGAAGTTCAGGAGTGTATACAGAAAAAGAGGTTAGCTAAGAAGAAGTGGGACACTGAGAGGACTGAAGAGAGTAGACAGGAGTACAGGGAGATGCAGCGTAAGGTGAAGGTGGAGGTGGCAAAGGCAAAACAGAGCATATGAGGACTTGTATGCTAGGTTGGACACTAAAGAGGGAGAGGTGGATTTGTACAGGTTGGCCAGACAAAGAGATAGAGATGGGAAGGATGTGCAGTAGGTTAGGGTGATTAAAGATAAGGATGGAAATGTATTGACAGGTGCCAGGAGTGTGATGGAAAGATGGAGGGAGTACTTTGAAAAGTTGATGAATGAGGAAAACGAAAGGGAACGAAGAGTAGAAGAGGTGACTGGTGTGGAGCAGGAAGTAGCAAAGATTAGCAAGAGTGAAGTGAGGAGGACGTTGAAGAGGATGAAGAGTGGTAAGGCAGTTGGTCCTGATGACATACCTGTGGAGGTATAAAAGTGTCTAGGAGAGGTGGCAGTAGAGTTTCTGTTTGTTTAACAAGATCTTGGAGAGTGAGAGGATGCCCGAGGAATGGAGGAGAAGTGTACTGGTGACAATTTTTAAGAATAAGGGAGATGTGCAGAGCTGTGGCAACTACAGAGGAATAAAGCTGATGAGGTTAGACAGGAATCTCCATGGACTATGATGTTTGCGGATGACATTGTGATTTGTAGTGAGAGCAGGTGGAGGAGGTGGAGGAAAATCTAGAGAGATGGAGGTCTGCTCTGGAAAACAGAGGAATGAAGCTTAGCCGAAGTAAGACAGAATACATGTGCGTCAATGAGAGGGACCCAGGTGGAACGGTGAGGTTACAGGGAGCAGAGGTGAAGAAGGTGCAGGACTTTAAGTATTTAGGGTCAACGGTTCAGAGCAATGGAGACTGTGGAAAAGAGGTGAAGAGGCGAGTGCAAGCAGGTTGGAACGGGTGGAGAAAAGTGTCAGGTGTGTTGTGTGATAAAAGAGTATCAGCAAGAATGAAAGGAAAGGTGTTCAAGATGGTGGTGAGACCAGCGATGTTGTACAGCTTAGAGACAGTGGCACTGAAGAAAAGACAAGAGGCAGAGCTGGAGGTAGCAGAGCTTAAGATGTTGAGGTTCTCTTTGGGCGTGACAAGGATGGAAAGGATCAGGAATGAGTACATCGGAGGGATAGCTCATGTTAGATGTTTTGGAGATAAAGTCAGAGAGGCCAGATTGAGGTGGTTTAGAGGAGAGACTGTGAATATATTGGTAGAAGGATGCTGAGGTTGGAGCTGCCAGGCAGGAGGTCTAGAGGAAGACCAAAGAGGAGATTTATGGATGTAGTGAGAGAGGACATGAAGTTTATTGGTGTGAGTGAAGAGGATGCAGAGGACAGGGTTAGATGGAGGCACATGATTCGCTGTGGCGACCCCTGAAAGGTAACAGCCGAAAGGAAAAGAAGAAGAAAGAAGAAGATAACTACACTGACAGGACAGAGTCGTCACTAATGAAAAAGCCACCTTTTTAAAGTGCCACTGTTGGTTGAAAGCTGCATTTGAACTATATTTTGCTCATGCTGAGAGGCTGTCTGAATCCAGTTCAAACCCTCTGCCACAACCGATCAATTGGCCCACAGACAAATACTACAGGACACTATACAAAATATTCTAGGAAACCATCTGGGAAGCTCGCAATAATTAAAAAGATAGCGCGGGTGACAGGACCCAGGAGAGGTGGGGTGTAACGTGACAGAAAAACAAAAACAATACACATAATATACAGTACTTCACCCACCTGAGGGTGGGGGGTTGCTGCAGCACCCTCAGGACCTCTCCCACTCAGTGGCTGTGTCTGAAGGCGACGTGTCTGTGTGGAATCTCCTCAGAAACTGCTGCGTCGTGGCGCATCAATCAATAGAGTTCAGTGAAAACGTTCCTCAATACTCACAATGAATTTTCACACATTGCAATTGTTAATCAGTCTCATTTTTTTCTTTTTACTTGATAATTCATTTTGTGTGTCTTTGTTGTAAAACATTAAGAATTTTACAGTAACCAGCAGCTGATCCCATTCACAACTTTACACTCACAATGAGACACATACTGTACTGTTGATTTATAGATAGGCATGTGCTCATGTGGACAGTAAACTCCCACACAAGTTACTCTTGTCCACACACAAGCCATGTCCACACAAACCCTCTCGGTATGGATATCTGGGGCCCCCCGCCCCAGAGTGTTGGATGGAGACTTCTTGCACTTAACCCTGTCCTTAGCTTCCTACTGCCCCTTTTACACTCTTACTCTTTTTACCTTCACACCTGCTCCCTGTTTTACACTCTACCTTCCTCTCTAACACTCTTTCTCATCCTCACACTCCATCTCTGACTTGCTAACTCTTGGCTGATCTCTTGTCACCTTCCTACGGAGTGTTCTGTATCTCACTTTTTCTACATTCTCCAGGATTTGACCTTCAGGTCAGGGAAGAAAAATGAAAGTTGTTCATCACTAGACTGCTTTTCAGGGATCTGACTAAGATGTACTTTTTTTGGACTCGTCAAAATGTATGAGTTAGCTTTTACAATGAATTGCAAATGTTTGACCTAATAAAATGATGATCTTCAGGCTGAAACCTTCCATCAATCTGCCAGTTGTAGTGAAGGAGGCAGGATTTATATGCAGCCTGAAAAACAGTAAGGTTTATATTTCATTACAAACATTGTTAGAAAAAAGTTCAAAATGGGCTAATAATGTAAAGAATCATACAATTAATTATGTTGTAATCAATTAATGGTCCTGGTTGGATTCCATGAATGGTTCCTTATGTATGATTTTCTGACCCATAGCACAAAATAACCAAAAGAGTTTAAAATTTAGTTTTTTGGTCCATACTGTAGAAGGAAAAAATAGACAGTTGTATATATTTCTGTTGGATAACTGGTTAGCAAGCTTAATTTCATTGTTGCAGTTGTGAAAATGTGAACTTACTGTTTCTGTCAGTTACAGGCTTCCCTCAGCTAAGACCTGTCAATAGAAGTCAAAAGGCATAGGTTAAAATGTTGTTCTCTATCGTTTGTAATTATGACACAACCTTACTGATAGCCTCACTTTTTAAAACCAAGATTTCTGCAGCATATTATACGTTTTATTTATATATATATGTGTGTATATATATGTGTATATTTATATATATATACATATAGTTCAATGCTGCAATCTTTCAGACCTTATCTTCAGTGAGATAATAGTCAAGTTTCCATTCAAATGCAGCGCACATTTGAACAGAATTTCCAGAAAATCGGCAAACGAAAATGCTTATTAATGTGTATTTCCATCCTGTACTGTTATGCAAATACTAGGAGTTGGGTGCATCGAGATAAATATTTAGTGGCGCTAATTCTCTAGTCAGGTACCATTGAACCATTGCAGAAGAAGAGGGTGTATCGAGATGACTTAATTAAAATAGTGCCAGTCAAACCTCAAACAAAAACAATATGGAAATGTGATGGAAATATGGCATTTATGTTTGTTATATGTATTCATTTGAGGGAGGTTACTGTCTCTGTGGAATAGAAGCTTCAGTGGACGTTTAAGTCACATGATTCACATATATAATGAGTTATTCACAAAGTCCGTTTCTATTGTACTTCGTCACATTTTCTGTCATTTCTAATACGTCAATTTTCCCACCTCAGCCAAGCATATACATTTTTTCGAGATATTTTGACTTTTTTTCAAATTTCCGCCGTTTCCACTCAGATTGTTTTATGCGTAAATTGTGGATAACATAAATGTGGATAAAAACAGGTGGATAGAAATGCACATACCATTGCATAAAGTCCCTCCCTGTTATCCTAAGCTAGATTAAATAAAGCACTTCAGGCTATGACATTCATAACCTAAAAACTGCATTTTGTGATCAGCCAGCAGAACTGCATTGAGCTGATTTTTTTTTTAAAAAGAACTTTAAAATCCATTGCACTTAAAAATGTCTTAAAAACAATTCTGTTTGCACTGTGTGGCTGACACTGAGTGGAGGATGAAGTCTGAGAAGAAAATAAAGCTAAGAGGGGAGACTGACAGGACAATAGGAAGAGGAGGCGAAGGAGAGATAGCCAAAGAAAAGTGGAGTGTAGAAGAGTATGAGTTTAGATCAATAAGTTCTCAGCTGGCGAGAGGTGTCTTCTCTAGTGCGAGCGGGTGCTGCGTAGCATGACTGGCAGCTCTATAGGGAAGCTGTCACCTTCTCCTGAGTGCTCTCTCTTTCCACTCATCTTCACAAACATCTCTGAGCACATTGATCGCCTCTCGCCTTTTTTAACCCTCTTTTTGTGCTTGTTCTACAGTACAGTCCGTCTGCTGTCCAGAGCTACAGTATGAGTTCAGCTCAAGTTGACAAGACTGCAAAGGCTTTTGTTGTTGGATTTGATGTACACATGTAAATACAGCAAGTCGGGGGCAACAAATGTGAGAAAAGAGCGAGAGATAAAGTAAAAATGATGCAGTAGATTTGGGTTTAGTCGGTGCCTATAAACTAAGAGAGCCTAGTACTGCTCCTGGAATGGATTATGATGTTCTGAAATAAACCATAAATAAATGCATGAATACATAAATTAGTAAGGACTTGTGGGAAGAGAGGGAAGCTTGGGCATTAGCGATTTTTCAAATTTTGCATTTCAGTAATGAATAATGGAGGCTTCGTTGTAGCAGGCAGTGTGGAGGAAGCTGTGTTTGGGGGTTGACTATTAACAGGCCTTATCTGATGTTTAATTATTTAATTAATTAACTTGAAGAGACTCAGGCTCAGGGGCAGAAAAGTTAACAAGGGGGTTAAATCTTTACCTCAGTTTCACACTGTTAATGGCTCTTTATATAGAACTGATATATGTGAGACAACTGAATCCTGTAAGAATTACAAAATTAGCAATAAATGTGGCAAAAAAAAAAATTCAAATAAATTGAAATTTTGTTGTTGCAACTAAAACCATTTCCACACGTATTTTAGGATGCACCTGACAGGCTTATATTGCAGCTTATATTATGAACATACTGTATGTTGCTGCAGAGGTTTGTTTTTAGGTATTTCTGTCTCAGACGTTATTTCCAGAGTTTCATTTGAGTGACACACACACACACACACACTCAATAGAGAGTGTGTGTGTGTGTGTGCGCGTGTGTGTGCGTGTGTGCATGTGTGCGTGTGTGTGTGTGCGTGTGTGTGTGTGTGTGTGCATGCGCCCTCTTGTTAAAGCATGTGTGTTTGTCTGTGTCTGCTAGTGTGCTATTGAGAGAGATGTAACCCCAGCTGTAAAGGTGAGCTTCAGGTCTGCGGGGTAAATTCTCTCCACAGACAGAAGTGTGGCTCATATCCTGCAGAGCCATCACTAGTCATTTGTGCATCGCTCTTTTGCTCCCAGCTGCGCTCTCCTCTTCCCTGCCTACATCCCTCTCTGTGTTCCCAATGTCATATTTCACCCCAAGTCACATTGTGTCCTCTTAACTCCAATGTCAGACCTCCCTGTGTGATTCACCAACACCCCACCCTCCCAGCACTTTGTTCATGCTAGCCATCCCTATAACATTTACAGCCAAGGTGTCAATGCACAGTGGTCCTGGTTTTATTAACACTAGTTGCAGGTGAATGTAGTTAAACACTGCTATATGTGAGCAACTAAACTCAAGGAGTTTTTGGCAAACCATTGAAGCAGCTGCCACTTTGCTATCTGTCTGTTGTCCTGCAGAAAACATTAAAACATTTTGTGGGGAAAAAACTTCTATTAACCCTTCCTTCTTTGCTTCCTTTCTTCCGTCATTCATTTATCTGTTCTGGTCAAAAGCAAAGACACAAGAGGTACTGTGATTTCAAAAATACCAAAAGCAAAACTAATCTGAATTTTGAAATCTGGTTTGCTCAGTGTTTGCGCTTTATAATCGACTGTTGTTTTGTCTCTTGGTTGACTATCAGATTTGTGTGAGTCAGTGCAGAGAAGGGGCATGTAAACGGCAGTTAAGTGGTTTGCTTGATGAGCATGGCAGATCGGAGACAGACATCAATCCTCAAGTTCAGCTTGTTATCTGCTGGTGGAGAGGCAACCCAGCAAGGAATATAATCAGTAACATTAACATAAAGCAATTCAAGCTCCTTTAATTGCATTATATTAAACAAATTAGATCACTCATCCAAGTGCAAAGTGCTTTCTTGTACGATATTAATTGCTAAAAAAAGGAGCTGTGACAAAAGTTAAGGATGATAAATAATGTCAGAGCTGAGATTTCACTGCTTGGCTGTCTGTTATTTATCCTCATTAACTCTTCCATCTAGTCATCGGGGCTTTAATGTGGAACATTAATATTCATATATGCTAAGTGTTTACAGTCACTCTCAGAAGAGGCACGACTCACATTTAGACCTCTCTCATCTTTGTGCAGACAAGGCTGTCCTCTCCACAGTGATGGAGGGCACTCAGCTTTAACCTGCAGTGTGAGAGTTTAGGTTGTGCTGAATGTGGTGAAAGACTGTGACTCCACTTGTACCTTCCCGCAGAGGAGAAGCATCTCCTCATCAGGCTCACTTTAAACACTTGAGTGGTGCTAGTGCATAGACATGTATAATAAACACAACATGGCTGTCAAATAGTATCTCTAAAATGTCCACTTTTCTGAAGGAAAAACACTTTTGATTTTTAGTAGATGTTAGGTAATTTTTTAAACTGTTCAATGGAGTTTTAAAAGTTTATATCGCCATGCCTAGGTGTCTGCAGAGATGTATCACAGTCGCTTGAGTGCACTTAATCAAAAATTAAAACACACTTATCGCCTACACAGCTAATGCAACAACCACAAGAACGAAGCACTTTCCTGGTTTGAGTGGTGACTGTCGATTGTGAAGACAGCATATACAGTAGCAGGTCAAAGAGAGGCTAGCTAAAGATGTGCAAATGTCACCCTTAAAATATGTTGACTACCAGTGGTAGAGGAAGTATTCAGATTCTTTACTTAAGTACTAATACCACACTGTAAAAAATGTGCTGCATTGAAAATGTGACTTAAGTAAAAGAATGTTAGTATAATCAGGAAGACGTACTTTAAGAATTAAAAGTAAAAGTATATGCAGAAAAATGTCCCCTGTGACTGTTATACTATTATATATTATATCTTTAGATTATTATTACTCATGCATTAATGTAAAAGCAGGATTTTACTGTTGTAGTTGGTTGAGGTGCAGCTAATTTTAACAATTTTATGTAAAGCTGCAACTAATTATTTTCCTTATAAATTAATCTCCTGATTATTTTCTCAATTGATTCAATTGATTGTTTGGTTTGTAAAATTTCGGAAAATAGTGACACAATGTTTGTTTTGTTGGGCCTGTAAAACCCTTAAACCCTTGTGATATTACGCAAATAATCTTGACTTGAACAGACTTCTACAGCATCTGGTGTTGCTATGGCAACGCGGTGACACAGATGTGTAATTCAGACTTAAAAGATCAGACTTTTTTCAGCCAATAAAGGATTTTGTAAACCTTCAAATGCTGTGAAAAGAAAACAGGAGATAATGAGGGTTTCACATGAATCTGCTTTGTTTAGTTGTGAAGAGTTTAAAATAGCTTAAACCTACATTTTTAAGTTATTTATGACTGAGCAGTTTAGATCTTTTTGATGTGCAAGTGCTTAACATTTATTGGTCACGCAAGATTTCTTATTTCACTTTAATACTGATGGGGATCATAGAGATGTTGATTTCCTAGCGAGTAGTGTATTTTTATAATGCAGAAGCTCACATTTATTAAAGACTTTTTTTTTTTACTTTTAGACTGCCTGGAATTAGATTTTTTAGCCCCTTCCTACCCATGGATGAAAGTGTGTTTCTTCCTTTTTTGAAACTGTTGCAGTCTGAGTTTGAGTGTGCAGTAAATCAAAGCCAGAATGAGGCAATAATGTGAATGTGGACATGTTTTCATTTTATCACTTAAAGTGCACTTTAGAGGAGGCTACATGCCAGCCACATCTCCAGGGTTGAATGGGGTGTGCACACAAAAACAAGTACATAGTACTTAGATCAAGGTCAGACTCAAATCACATTCAATTATAGACACAACTGTCTATTTCAGTAACTGCAGAAATCTGTTATGGGGCTGGAAGGTTTCAACAAACTAATGGATGACTTGTGTCACCTCCACAAAAACTGTTTTTGTGCATTTTGAGTTGCCTCTCTCCTTCCCCGACACCTCTAGCAGCGACGCTAGAGGCAGACGGGCTGAAGTGTTTTTGTGATGTTGGCCTTTTTCATATGTCACACTCTGCCCTTTCTAGTCTAATGTCCAGACTGTGTGTGTGTCTGTGTAATTTTGAATAGTTGTGTGGACTAAGGCCTATCCAGTTACATTTTTGTCAAGGCACATCTGTGCACCCAATCAGACATTAATTAAGAACACAGGACATTTATGACAGCGATTAATGATTTGTGAAAAGCATTGAAAATACCCCATAGCTCCTTTTTTGAATGTTGTCAAATCATTGTTTACATTTTCAGAGGTAACATAAATGGCACCATCTCTGTGGAGCCATCGTGCTGCTTCCCTGGCAGCTCTGAGAGTTTGTATAGTGGATACTCAGGGAGAGAGGCAAACAGTTTGTTTGATGGGTAAAGTGCCAACAGCCTGGTGCAGCCAGGAGGATCTTACCTGCCTTGTCTGGGCTAAATTTAAGCTCCAACCTGAGTGCATCACATGTAGTTTTGTAACTAAATATTAAATAGACTTTGATTGATCAAAATTGTTTAAATATTTTGGTATACATTAGCATGTGTTTTTTATATTACCTTCCAGTTACAGTAAAAGATGCTGTTATGTTTTATGCTGTATGGAGGCGACATGTTTTATAATGTATTTTGCTTTTATATTTTCAGAGTTACCTTTACAACTGGCTGGTCCCCAGTGACTGCAGACAATTCATATTTCTATGTCTTTTTTTCCCTCTAGTTTGTTCAATGTAATACGCTTGGTTTACCATGGAAACTGTCAAGGATGACACCAATGTAGACTTGTTTGAGCAACCAAAAAATGACAGCAGGAATGAAGGCCAATCACCAGAGTTGTGCTAAAATGTCACACTCCAGCAGAAATTCCTCTTAATGCAATTTTGTACTACTCTGAAAAATTGCTGTAGCTGGAATGGGAAAAAAAACTGTTGATAATACACTTCTCTGCACAATGTTGTTTTTCCTGTTAAGAAAATGATAATTAATAGCTTGAAATAATTAAGTGCTGATTTTCTGAATTTCAATTACGGTGTAAGAGAATGAACTTTTTTGCAGAACCAACTAATGTCATTTTCTTGTTTTCTGAAAGATATTATGGAAGTTTTCTCTGCCCTCCATTCTCCAGTTAAATTCTTGATCTGTTTTTATTTCTTTTTTTTCCACACTGTGTGCCTTCACTTTCTTTAATGCCTCAGAATGAGATGAAAGCCCAGTGCAATTAGGCTTCTTATCGTTTTAATTAAGAAAGCCATTCGGCCATATCTGCCTCCGACGCCATAACACATAATGGCAGAGAGTCTCTGATGCCTGAAGTAGTGTTTGTGTGCGTGCATGTGTGCGTGTGTGTGTGTGTATATATGTACTGGTATGGGTACACGCTTGGGTGTGTGTGTGTCCTATTAACACAATTCCCAACAATCTCTATCCCACCCTTCTTCCCTCTTTTATCAGTCTGTGTTCTCCAATCACTATTCCCACTTGTGCCTCTCTCCAAACATGCTGTTCTATCCCTTGTTATTTCCTCCTCCTCAAAGAGACAAGGTCAGAGTCCTGGACAAGTACTTCAAACTCAATTCAAGTATGTTGTATGTTGTTCAAGTGTGTTTCTTTTCAACCCCTTTGTCAAACATTGCCTCATTAATACCATTTCCTTCCTCTGCGCGTAAACATTTGCAGCCAAATGGGCGAATTTCATGGTATTTTTTTATCTGTTTCAGCCCGTGCATACACACACAGGACACACTAACAGTTTATCAATGTACATGTAAACTACTCTTTTCCTCAAATCTATTTGCATAAGACGAGAGAGCTACATGGCTGTAACCAAATTATTCCTACACTTTATTTTCTTTCAAAAGAGGAGGAGATTAGGAAAACTGTAACTACCCTGTTAGTGGTGTTAACACCCAACCAAGCTCCTCTACTTCCCCCCCATCTGCTCCCTCCATCCTCCCTCTCCTCCCCTCCCCTGTTACCCTGGCCTATCAGTGCGGAGCAGTGGTCTGTGAAGAAATTCCCAATATCTAAATTTACACACTGTATCAATCTTGTTTAATAGACTGGAAAGCTTATAGCCGCCATGGCAAGCCGGCATAGAGGGCAGCGGTGATAAATTGTCGGTGTGCAGGCGACAGCCGCCCGTGATGTATAATGAAATATTTATGATTTATCCCAGCTAATAAACTGAAATGAAGTGCGTGATGTATGGGAACAGATGGGCCCTCTATTGATGCTGAAGCGGAGAGGCAAGAGGGGGAAGAAGAGACGGGAAGATAGGTGGAGAGAAGGAAACAGGAGATGTGATGAGAGATGCTCCAGAGGCAGTGCGAAAAAATTTGATAAAAAAATCAACAAGCATAGTTGTGTGTGTGTTTGGCTGACACTGGAGCAGGAGAAGGTTAAAGAGTGGATGAAAATGTAAAATGGATAGAGGGATACAAGGTTAGAGTAGAGAACGAATGAGATTAAATGATGGAGTAGAGGACAGATGAAAGATGGCAGTAAAAACAGACCACCATTAAAATATAATCTTAAATCCATCATTGTGTTGATTCCAGGTAAGACAGGGCCAGTTGTTTCCTTTTATTGATTCCATATTTGAGTTATAGACTTTATCCTGCTGTAGTGTCAGCAAACATGCACAGCTTAAGTCTGGAAAGAAATACTGAGGTAATGAGTCCAAAGTCTCCTAGTGCAACCCCAGCCCTCCTAAGAAATAAAGGAATAGTTCAACATTTTGGGAAATACATTCATTCACTTTCTTAGATAAGAAGATAGATACCACTCTCATATCTGTCCATTCAATATGAAGCTACCGCCAACCAATTAGCTTAGCTTAGCATAAAGACTAAAAACAGAAAAGAGAAACAGTTAGCCTGTCTCTGTCCACAGGTAACAAAATCTATATCCTGTTTGTTTAATCCGTACAAAAACCGAACTGTAAAATCAACACATTGTGATTATACAGGAGTTTTTTGTTGGACTATTTTATACTTTGCTGTGAGCAGTAACTTCCTGAAGTTAGAAGACTCCATGTGACAGTGGTATCCATTTTCTCATCTAGCTCTCATCAAGAAGGTGAATAAGCATATTAAGCAAAATGCCAAACTGTTCCCTTAATGACTGCCAACCATTCAACCATTTAATTTTTTAAATATTTTTACATTACATTTTATATATTAATTTACAGAAATTATGATTTAATCTTTATATCTCATCTCCCTGCACAGTGCTCTAAAAGCTTCTCCACAATGCCAGGTATTCAATTCTGGTTTAATATTAATACATCTTATTATTTTAATGTATTGTTTGGTGGAAATAAACAGTCTTGTAAGTCTGAAGAGGGTCTATAACCAAAATATTGTTTCTATAATTAAATAAGATTCTCTATATAAAAAACTCATATTTAAGAATATTGACTCTAGAAAAAATGTCACAATTAGCCTTAAAAACTTAAAAACTCACTGTGTGTATTTGTGTGTAGTTGTGAAAAGTAAACTCCTCCTCAGATCATTAAATCCCCAAATTTCCACAAACAGTGCAGATGAATTGTCCTCTGTGTCCTCAGTTGTACTGTAGCCACAGCCGTGGCCCATATCCCTGACCTTTGCTGACCTCTCAGTCCACCACCTTTATTTAACCCTCCAATCTTAACTATAGCTTAACCTCATCACAGTGTGTGTCTCACACATACACACACACACACACACACACGCACATCCATTCCCTGCTTGGTCCCAGCTGTGGACACACCACCTGTAATAATCCAAAAGGACATCTTCCTGTTCCTTCTTTTCTCCTCTCCGCTCCATCCCTCCTCTGTCCATTTGTCTCCCTCTCTGTCTCTCTCCACTCATCCATACTGACCCATTTCCTCTGCTCGTCATCCCCAGGACCAGCTGAGCCCCTTCCCACATACTGTACTCATCCTCCCCCACACCTGTCCCCCAGACACCTACGTGTGTGTGTGTGTGTGTGTGTGTGTGTGTGTGTGTGTGTGTGTGTGTGTGTGTGTGTGTGTGTGTGTGTGTGTGTGTGGAGGGTGTGTCTCTAAAGGATGATGTGGGGGGATCTTAAGCACTCATCCATCCACTGCACTCTGTCTCAAACACACATGCCTGCTTACACACACACCTTGTAGGGGCTCAGGAGGTAGAACGGGTTGCTGATCACAGGGTTGGCGGTTCGATCCCCAGCTGCTCCTGTCCACATGTCTCATTTTGCCAAATTTTCATCCATTTTTTGCCATGCTAGCAACATGGCTCTATATAGCAATTTCGGTCAGTCAGTCCACCACTTTGGTACGAACTGAAATATCACAACAACTATTGGATGGATTACCATCCAAAAAAATGGTACAAATATCCATGGTGCCCAGAAGATGAATCCTAATGACTGCAGTGATTCCCTGACCTTTCCTGTAGAGCCACCAGCAGGTGGCTTATCCTATTGCCATTGTGAGCATGATAGCATGCTGACGTTAGCATTTGGCTCAATGCACCATTCTGTCTAAGTACAGCCTCACAGAGTCACTAACATGGCTGTAGACTCTTAGTCTTGTTTAAAAATACTAAATACACCAATAAATTCATAGATGTTTTTCAATCAGTCCATCCATTTTCTAAACTGCTTATAAACAACAAAAAAAACTCCATAAATATATGGACCTTGACACTTTCTTACTTCATTTGTGCTGCCTCTCTCCTTGTATGGACTTGTCTTTTAGGAGACACAGCAGTCTATAAAGACGGTGTGTATTGGATCATGGGCCGCAGCAGTGTTGACATCATCAAGAGTGGTGGCTACAAGATCAGTGCACTCGAGGTGGAGCGTCACCTACTCGCTCATCCAGACATCATAGGTAAGATGTTTAGTCTGTAAGTGGGACGTGGATGCATTTTTCATTGTTTTGGCTCTGTTCTGTAGCACATTGGATGTAAAATGAAATGACTATGACTAAACAGTGGATTGTTCTTCACTGTCCCCTAAATTTAATAGGCCATTTAGAAAAAGGGCTCCAATTCCGACACTGTTCATCTGATGTGCATGTAAACACCCTCTAGTTAAAATTAAGAGTCAGCACTTTTAACCCCAGTCATTGTTCTGTTTTAAAACCAATGTGCTGAAATACAGAGCCAACATGACAAGAAATGTGGCAGCTCCCTAACACTTAAGCATTACAGTGCAAGATGAAAAAATTTGAGCAGTATAAGCTTAACTAAACTCAACATGTCTGCTTTTTGTGATTTTAACCTTGCAGATGTGGCTGTGATTGGGGCCCCTGATGCCACTTGGGGTCAGAAAGTCACTGCAGTGGTGCAGCTGAAGAAGGGGCAGAGTATGACCCTTCCACAGTTGAAGACCTGGGCAAGGTACTGTAACTTTCAGCTTTATGATCTTTCCTTTGTAGACACTGCCTGTTGGTTAACTCTAATGAAATTTGAGTGCTGTTGTGCGTATACTTGCTTTGCGAATGATGCTAAATTCAGGCCACAGTTTGATAATAGATTATTAACTGAGCTTTATAGACATGTTATATTTTTTCCTCTGTGGAGGGTAGGCTACAGGGTTAGCAATAGATGAATAACTCCAGTTTTGTGCTCACAGGCAGTAAAGTAGGGAAGATGATTGCAAACACAGGGGTATAAACCTGCATCCTTCAGTCAACAGCATTGCATGAAAAAACACAGACCCGTCAGTCATTTCTGGCAAAAAGATGCAGGGTTACCCAACCGAAAAGTTGCAAATTCACATTCCTGGTTGAAGTAGAGTTTAATATTACTTTGACTTTGCAATGTGAATGTTGTAACTGTACTGTTTACTTTGCATTTTTCAAGATGGAGGATAAAATGATAGTCACTGTGATAAGGTTCTAGGGTTGTAAAATTCTTTCTTTTAGTATTACAAACTTTGCAGCAGCAGGTAGACTCCAACCTGTACCACCAGCAGAGACTGTGACCTGAATAAGTTACAACCAATCCACCATCCTGAATTCACAAAAACAAAACACAAAAAAGAGCACCATATCCCATTGTTGCAAAGGAGTGCTGACCCTGTCTTGGTTAAATCTTATTACGCCAATTCAAGAAGTCCTGCGGTAAACAAATGAAGGCTCTTAATGCAGACTCTGCAGCTCTCCGAGCAGTTCAGCACACATATCCCCAGTGACTGGCCCTGAAGTCTTTAGATCAATACGAAGGGATGTGAGAAAAAGAGAGGCCAGAGATGGACTAATGAGGGGAGCTGAAGGAAAGACAGGAGATGAAAAAGAGGAAGATGTGGTGGAAGCGAACAAATGATTGTTATGGAGGGCTTTGTCTTATTTGATAAGTTTTTTTTCTTCCCTTTCTAAATGTCAGTAGAGTTTATTTTGTCTAACGCAGACAGTCGGTGGTGACATGAAGCCCTTCGCTTTGCAGTGACTAAAGGCACAAACAGTCCTCTTCTTTTTTTATTTTCCTCCTGTTTTATTCACCTACATAGGATTTTGTCTAACTCATTTGTCCACATTTTTCTTCATTATCCCACCATCTGCTTTTGTCTTCTACACTATCTTTCTAATACCCACCACTATCATGTATTCACATCTTTGAATTCTGTATGAGTGCATTTTGTGCGTGTGTGTGTCAGGGCTGTGTGTGTTGGGGGGGGCTCCATATGATGAGGGGGGTGTTAGATCCTATTGCTGTGGCCTGCTGGTCCAGCGTGGTAGATTACTACTGCTGCCTGTGACCCAGGTTAACACACTCTTGCGCACGCACGCACGCACGCACGCACACACACACACACACACACACTCTCTCTCTTACACACTCAGTGTTTGCACACAGCCCACTGCTGAGGCCCGGGTGTATGGGAGAGAGAGGGAGATAAAATGAGACATAAACAAGTAGATGGATGCTCACTCTTCAGTGCCCTGGCTTCAGCTGTCAGTCTGAATCTCTATCACACCCTCTGCGCCCCACACTGCATTGAACACACACACTCATGCACACACAAACACACTGCCCCGGAGAAATTGGTGACACGAGCAAGCCCCATTACAGAGACGTGTACGTATGCACATATACTCACTCACACTTTACTCACTGAGTCAGAGAGACGGAGACATCTGCTGAAAGGAGTGTTTGATGGCAGCAGAATGAGTCATTATGCTCACTCGCACCACACAGGAACTCTCACACACACACACACACACACACACACACACACACACACACACACACACACAGGCACAAACAAACAAACAAACTAGGTTAGAAGATAATAGAAAAGCTCCAGGCTTCAAGACTTGACGTAACAACCATGCACTCAAAACGGAAAAAATAAAACACTTTTAATTATCCCAGCCTTCTGTTTTTCCTTTTATTATTTGTTTTTTTAATTTCATCTCACAGTGATTATATTGTTTTGTACGAAGGGAATTGTCTGTGTCTGGAAGGCGAATTGTGGATATTAGGGAGGAGAGCTGCAGAGTGTATGAAGGACATTTCTTTCCTTATCTCGTCTACTCTGCCACAGGGCTAGCCTTTGTTTTGCAATTGTTTTCTGCTTTTGTTTTCTTTTTTGTTGTTGCATATGTCTGCGTGTGCATATTCCCATTCATGTGTGCACATTGATCAGTGTTGTGTGTGTCCTTGTACATGCCTGTCTGAGTTGAGTCTGTGTTTATCGTCCTCTCTGCAGTAAACAGTCTACAGTGTATTAACATCAATGTTTATTGCAGGGAGCACATGGCGCCCTACACCATCCCCACAGGCCTGGTGCTGGTGGAGGAGGTGCCAAGGAATCAGATGGGCAAGGTCAACAAGAAGGACCTCCTGCGACACTTCTGCTCATGACTGGACCACTTCGATATGTATGACAACATACAGGTTCCTGGTTAAAGAACTGCAGGTGTACATCACTACCTGCCCCATCTGGTCCATAGATCAGACAAATGTCACAGACAAGTGTACAGAGGAAATGCAAAGTAATGGATAAACACCTCATGGAAAATGACTTGACTCTGAGGTAATTTAATCACAACTACAAACACTGCTACAAAGGTAATTCTATTACATTGATTGACAATTATACTAAGCATTGTTTATCAGTTATTGTGTAGAGAGGTCTGGAAATCATCACTTTGATATGTACTTTTTTCTGAGACAATATGAAACAAAGCTCCATCAAGAGGACAAAAAATGTGTGCCCAAATTGCCTCTGAATTTATCAAGAAAAAGTCCAAATTATCTGAAGTGGCATTAAACTAACCAACATGGATGTGACAGACATACAATATGTAAGAAGTTGTCAAGTACAGTTAATTCATATGCAACCTAATATGACCCACTTTTGTAGGGTTTGCAATTGTAGCAGTGTCCCAGGTCCATGCTACTTACTGTATGAATTCTAAGCAGGTTTAGATTGACATGACATGACAAAAGTAAGTATGCTCAAAACAGTCAGTATGCAGACTAAAATTTTTGAGTGTGTTGTTAATGGACACTATTGTCCCACAGTGAAATGTACAAAGGAAATGGAGGAGCTGCTCACAGCTGCAAGAAAATATGAATAAATTGCAGATGGTAGTGAGACAACAAAAAATAAGTATAAAATCTTTGGAAAAAACATTTTGCTTTCTCTTTGTGAATTTCATTTTACTGTGGCCCTTTTGATGCAGTTTGTTGATTTTGTGTATGCTAACTGCAAACACAGTGAAGATTAATATATAGTACATACCTTATACAATTAGTATGTAGTATAGAACTGGGACAAAACATGTGAGATAGTTACTTCAAAGTCAATAGCCTTTATGAATTGTCTGCACCCAGCAGAACTGTGGGTTGCCCTGTTCAATCTGCCTTAAAAAGATGGGAACAGCTAGTTTAGTCTGCTTTGGCTCCTGATGAATAATTGTACGTACCATGAACAGGTTGTTCAATTGTTCCAATAAAAGTACTTAAACACAGCGGTACCTATTGTTAAAGAGTGCTTTGAGTACTCTTTTTGGTATATTAAGATGTTTTATTGGTGAAAATGGTGTGATCAGAGAATGCAGAATGATTATTTTAGTGGTAGAGCGGTGTGATCAGAATCAAGAATCATGATTAATTATACCCAAACAAAATAAAAGACAATGTGGTGTTAGAACAGGAGACATGATGAACTTGCGATCAGTGAGAAAACACTGTTAATATTCAGTTCTTACGATTGAACACACACTGATGCACTTGAAATAACAGATAATGTTTATCTGAAAATTCAAAAGTTTTATAAAATTTTAATTAAAAAGTGTTTTGGAGTTTTAATTTTTGTTTTCTACTTTTTCATAAACTACGGTGTTATTGCTGTTGTTTTCTCCGTGCATGTGTGTGTGTGTCTGTGCAGCTGTGGTTACACAGGTGTAATGAGAGCCTGAAGGCAGATTCTCTAGCAAGGCACAACACCACAGCTGGGTGCCCTGCACTCCATCTGACTAACCCTCTCGCTCTGCTCGCTCTTCTCACCTCTCATCCTTTCTCATCTCCATTTCTCCAATACTTCGCCTCTTCTGTCTTCATCACAAGTCAAAACAGATTGCAGTGGCACTGGGACCAACTTGACTGTGAGACTCCTTCTGAATGAGCCCTGGTGTGTTGTCAGAATAGGCAGAGAGTGCGTGAAGAGATAAAAGAAAAGGCACAGGACTGTCAGAGAGATTGGACCTTAACAAGAGCTGACTAGAGAACGTTGATAGAAGAGAGGGAGATGAAAGAAATGAAGATGTAGAAAAAAGTCAGTGATATGCAAAGGATTTGGAGATAAAGAAGAAAAGGAAAGAGAGATGGAGGCACTAAAATACAGTTGAAATAAACAGTCCTGATGAACAGCCAGAGAGCTGAAGATGGAAAGAAACACAAGTGCAACCCCCAGCTGATACAACCTCCTGTCCACACACACACATACACACACTCGTCCGCCCACAGTCACCAGAGACCTGATTAAGAGAGCAGAGCTATCGATCTGTGGGCTGGCAGGCCAGGATGGATGAGCAGGCAGGGCTGCAGGAGCACCAGAGGACAGCTTCAGTGCTCCCAAATCCCCTCGCCGCCCCACCCAACCACCCACGCCAGAGCTTGGAGTCAGCCTGGGCCACGGGCAGGAAGGCTAGGGCTGCCACGCTGAGGCTGCAGCTAGCAGCACAGGGTCAAAATCAAAAATGAAGCGTATCGAGCTGGTGTGCAGTAATAGATACACTCTACTGTAGGTGTGTGTGTGTTTAGGGGGCCACTCAGGACAGGTTTCAGTGCCTCCCTGGTGCACACAAGGGGGAGGGGAAGCTGGTGGATATTCCCTGGACTTGAGCTTGATGGAGTACTCGTGCCCTTGAACTACTTCCACCTCCCTCTCTATCGCTCTCAAATACACACATACACACATTCAAACACTCCCTGCCTGTGTTTGCTGGAGCATGGTGGAATAGGTTGTCTGCAGATGGCTGCTTATTGGGCCCCAGGGTCCTGGAGGGTGGGTTATGGGGGACACCGGTGAGGTTGTTTATGTGTTTGAGACATATGGTGAGTTTGGGTAGAATGGCAAAGGTTTAAAAGAAGCAGGTGATGTTAAAAAAAAGATGACGGGAGAGTTCATATTTCATATGTTGTTTTGGTGTCTTTTTACTTTGTCACAGTTTTAATGTAAGCCTGTCTGCAAGATGATATTTAATTTAGCTTCCTCTTCAGACGATGGGCACATTAGGTTATAACAGGAACCAGCTGGCATCACAAGCTAACAAAGAATTGAAACAGTATTACATTTCAAAGAGAGATTTTTTATTACATCGAGCACACTGATTGAATGCCAGTTCATTCAATCATTGATTCATTTTCTCTACCTAGTTTTCAGAATCATATCCCAGCATACACCTGGTTGAAGGCAGACAGAAATGCTTGACAGTTTGCAACTTCACCACAGGGCTGAAAGAGACCTATGGGGAGTGAATTAAGTCGTTATAAACAGAACAAAGGACACAAGGACAGGTATGAACCTCCAAAAAATCATCAAGCAATTTAAGAAAGAGTAAAGATTTATGAATATAGAAATTTTCTAAACAAAAGTTACAAAGTGCTTCAGAATAAAAGCAATTTAAGAGTAACTTAACACCAGCTGACCTCCAGTTGTTTAACCTCTCACCTTGCTGCAGTGAAGTGCACTGTGACATCACTGTTGGGTGTGGTTACAGGTGCAACAGAACCCTTCTGACCACACCCATCAGTTTCAAGACCGGTATGAAGTTAGTCTTTAAGCACAAAACAGAGGCACGTTTTGTTACTTTTGGATAGAGTAAGGCTAGCTGTTTCCCTCTGTTTCCATTCTTAATGCTAAGCTAAGCTAACCGTCTTGTGGCTCTAGCTTTATATTAACTGCAGAGACACAAGTGTGGTATCAATCTTCTCCTCATCTAACTTTCAGCAAGAAAGCAAATAAGCGTATTTCCCAAAACGTGTAACTAACTGAACTATATTTTTATTAAAGATCACTGTAGATTGAATGGCATTGTCTAATAGTAAATAGTAAACTATTCCAAAGTTTGCACATTTTAGATCAAGCCCTTGGAAAATCCATGAGACACTGGTTAGCAGACTGAGAGTCTTAGTTTACAATATGGACACAACAATTCAGAAATGTAGGGGGCTTCACCACGTAGTGCCTGATAAGCAATAACTAACATTTAATATTTGAACTTCACAATGCAGCTAATGCATAGAAGTCAGCACTGTAGTCTGTATGTGCCCCCTGTGCTCTGTGGGTTTGCATTTGGACTTGTGCATACAGTATTTTACCTTGAAACTCATCCTCTGTCACTCTGACTCCACAGAAGTCTTAGTCAGCCCATCATTCTGCTGCGAACATGAAAGCCGTCCATCATGTATGATTCTGGAGGAGAAATAAGTTCCTTCCTCTTCATTTTGAACACTGACTGCATAATAAACAGGTCAGACTGAAGTAATGAGCCACAGAAACACAGTAGCCTCCCAATTCATGGCAAAGCACTTATACACTGCTGGTCTGTTATACAACACAGAAAATCAGGCTACAATTATACAGTCAAACATTCACATGTGCACACTTTTGACAATCCCAAAAGGCTTTGGGCCTGTAGCTACTTGATCAACATGACAGGCTTTATGGATGTAAGTGGGTAGAGAGAGGAGTGATGGGAGGATGACAGGCAAGGCTCTTCAGCCCCAGGGACACCCTGAGTATACAGTACACACACATACAACCACACGTCAGTGAATCCAGAACCCCATCCGGTCTGTGTGGGTGCGTAACCGATGCTTGTAGTGGCAGGTTGTTGTTTACATGGAGCTCATGTTTATTCTAAAGCTACTTACACATCACTGGCTCAGCCTCGGGCTTCGTTCCTGTGAAACTCGCTCTCTGTTTTCTCTTTGCCCTTTTCTCTGTTGACCTTTTTCACTCTTTCTCTCTCTATATCACTCTCTTTTCTACTTTCTTTTCCTGTCCCTCATTACTATCAGTATTAATTATGTTTGTCTCATTGTCTGTGATGTTCTGCAAAATGTTTTTAAAAATTAAGGTGATGACAAGGCAAATTATTCTGCATATTTACGATTGGACAGAATCAGGCCACTTCTGCGTCCGGTGGTGGAAAGTACAGTTTGCTCAGTTTACTCAATTACAACTTTAGTTAGTTTAGTACAACTTTAAGGTACTTTACTTGAGTATTTCCATTTTACTCTACATTATACTTCTCCACTACATTCATCTGGCAGCTATGCTTACTAGTTACTTTTCAGATTAAGATTTTACATGATCAGTTTAGTACATACAGTATGATGTACTGTTATAGATTAAACTACCCAACAGTATATAAAGTAGTTAAAATTAGCTCCACCTTAAATATTAATACATCAGTAATAATGATCCAAAGTTATATTAATATAACACTATATGAGACCTTTTTGCATAATGAGAACTTTTTATACTGTAAGTACATTTTGTTGCTAAAAATACTTCTGTACTTTTACTTAAGTGAAATTTTTGCTTGTAATGGAGTATTTTTATATTGTGCTATTGACACTTTTACTTAAATAAATGCTTTTATTACGTCTTCCACAACTGTCTGTGTCTTTGCAGTTGAACACAGCAAAAAAAAAGTTTTTTGGAAAAGAAAATACAGAATCAATAGTGAATTATCATGTTCTAGCTCTCATAACTCGGCCCACTCAACAATGGAGAGAGACAAGGTCATGAGAGAATAAATAGCAGGCAGACTAGCTAATGATCTATCATTCTGGACAAGCGGCTGCACCCGAGAGCGGGCTGGCTGACAAGATCATTAATAAAAGCTGCTGGGAGAGTGATCGATCGGCTTGATGGATGATCAGGGCCACAAATACTATAAAACACCTGGATGTCAAGCCTCGTCTCTTTGAAGAGAGGGAAGGAGGGAGAGAGGGGAGAGAGTCTTAAAAAACATCCAGACCCCAACAGGGAGTCGTCAGAGAGGATCAAACCCGGACGCTCAACCTCTGTACTGTGCTGGAAAATGAATTCAATGATTTTATGCATGTGTCTGTGCATAGCTGGGCCGTATATCTCTGTGTTTGATGCAGTCAGTGTGTGTTGTAGTCCACAGTTAAGCTCAGTGTGAGAGCATCAGTGTAATTTGGGGTAGATCAGGGAGTCAGCAGGTGTCGTGCTGTACAGGCGGCTGCAGCAGTCCACCGTAGTGTAATGGGAGGTATTTAATATTGACGTGCTCCCCTCACACCATTACTGAGCTCTGTGGTGGTAATCTGTGTCTCTACAACTACATATCTCCACTCCCTCCTCCTTCTCTCCTCTTTCTCCCTGCTGTCTGTAGTATCTGCCAGTGGGTTACAGTGTCTCTTTTGTCATCTACACAAACACACACACACACCTTACTCAGCAGTTCATCTCCATTCCTAATCTTTTCAGTGAGAGAGAGAATGAGTTCAGAAGGAGTGTAGTCTCCTTGCATGGCTGCGTGTATCAATATCTGTACATTGATCTGCCCTCGCCTCTCCTCCATTCGTCCAGATATAGATTGGTTTTCCCAGCAGGTATCTGTGCCTAGAATCTGACTGATGGGCGGAGTGCGTATGAGAGGGTTTATTGAACCAGGGTGTTCCACATGCCACTAGAGTGTGTTAGAACGTTGAGCAAAAAGGACTGGGAGGAGGAAAGGGGGGTGAGGTTACACATCATACAAGTCTAACAGACACTGGGAAGAGGAGCGACACTTATCAGTTTCTGAATTGATATAAAAATAAATGTGCATCGGGCTGCAATGTTAATTTTCATTATCAATTAAAGTGTTGATTACTTTTAAATGTATTGCTTAATCGTTTAGTCCATTAAATGTCAGAAAATAGTGATCACAATTTACAGAGTTCAAGCTGACTTCTTCTTTCGTCCAACCAACAGTCCAAAATCAAAAGATATTGAATTTACAATGATATAAAACACCAAAAAGCAGAAAATCTTCACATTATAGGCTGGAACCAGATGAGGTTTGACATTTTTGATTGATAATTGATATTAACAATTAATGGTTAACGGTAATTAAGTAACAGATTTTGCTACAAATAAAAATAGCATTGTTTTAAACTTTTCAGAGGACATGTGTTTGTCAATGATTAGCTTTTTTCCAACAACTTATAGATGCCATCTTTAAATGTAGCCTGTTATGTTTATATACATATTGCATTGTGTTACACATAAACTATTGTAACTGCTCAGTTTTACCAAACACAAAAAATAGTCAGCACAACAGTCACAAATAAAAACGCACTCTTACGTAAGCTTTTTGAAGAAAAACTTTTAAAAAAAACTAAAAAACAATAATATTATATGCATCATTTTGACATTCTGACACCAGAAAATTGTTCAAAAAATTAGTTTGTGGAATAGTATTTGAGGGTTTCTCAAGATCTGAGGTATGCATTTAAGGGTAAAGGAAAAAATGAATTAATTTATAATAAGTATTAGATCATCTGTACCCACTGTTTTGTTTACTGTTAATACATGTAAACATTAACTTAATGGATAAACTCTATACAGTAAATAAAAGGGGTGTAATCTGAGTTTAGGTTGGGTTTGTGTATGTGTGATGTTTTATGTGTGAATGCGTTTTGTCTATATGTGTCTGTGCTGTTACCATCAGTGCCTGACCATAAATCAGAGGCCCTCAGGCCGTGGGATTGCCCAGCTCTTGGCTCCATGTGTAATTACAAACCTGACATTTAAACAGCAGCAGCCATATTTCACTCGTGCCAGCGCTGGATGCAGAGTGGTCTACGGATGGAGTAAAAGTTTTCAACTTGAAAAAAAGACAGGAAAAAATCAATAAGAGATAGAATGCATTCTAATGCCTTGTTAATGGACCCGCATATTAATTATTCAACGGTGGCCATTTTGTCTGCTCATTAAAGTGGCAGCTGAGAGGAGAAATGTGCAGCATTACTTTGCCCTGCTCTGCTCGGGCAGTGTTATTACCACATTCTCTGTTTGTGCTGCATATCCTCTCATAACACTGATTGGATCTGTTGGTTCTGTGTTTGATAAACTATATACTATATATGTATCACTCTGGTGCGCTGCTTCTATAAGAGATGTTATCTCTATCATGTATAACTTTTTTTAAAGGTCAAATGCACCATGTAATGGCATCTGTAATGTAATCGACTGAATTATTTCACCTCAGTCATGTTGTGTCATTCATTTTAGTTATTTGTGTGAGATTACTTTTGGTTAAAAGGACAATTTATTCCATCCTACACATTGTAGTTGTAACAACATGGCTGTCACCCGCAATCATTGCAACATCTCTGTGACATGGGTGTATTGTGTTATCGTTTACATTTCACATCTGAAAAGTGCAACTTCGCGCATGTTTACGATGTCAGATACCATTTTAGGAAATGTTGGAAGTCATTTCGCACACTGAAGTAGAGGTAGATGAGGCAGGCTGAAGCAAAGTGAGAATATGTCAGTTACATCACCTCATCACAAGATAACACCAGCTCTGTGCCACATCTCTCGAAACTAGAAATTACATTTATATACAAATTCTTCTATGATACAGGATTTCATGTCTGTATACAGGCAAGTTGATCTGAATATACTGCAAAAATGTTGATGTTAACAACTAGTTAATATAGTAGATAATCAATCTAGACCTTAACCTTAAAACTAAATTAAATAAAGTGAAGAAACTTTCTATTCCAAATAATCTGGTTAAAAAAAATCTTCTTTAATTATTATATTGAATGTCATGATCTGTGTTATTCAGTAAAGCGACAATTACTAATTCAGAAGCTGTACTGCAAACAAGATGAATCTCTGGCTTGATTTGTTCCTTTTGAGTGAAACTTGACTAAAATTACAAGGACATGTAATGCTTTTAAAACTATTTAACCATATTTTTGCAGCGATCATGTATTATTATCACATTGAAAGAGGCTTTAATCCAGGAAGGGCTGCTATTAGCAGGGTGGGCCCTTAATCAGGAAATGTATCTGAGTTGGGAGCTGTGAGACAGGGGGAAAAATTAAAATTCTTCTTTGGCCTGCTGTCAACCTGCGTCTGCTGACTGCTCAGAGGAGCTGCTGCGTGACGGGATTCCTAATGACACTGCAGCAGCCATTGCCACAAATTGCTTTGACTTGATTTATTTCTCCTTTTACAACCCCCCCTCACTACCACCTCCACCACCCACCCACCGCTGCTCCTTTCTTCCTCCCAACATCGCTATTCAAGCATTCAGTTTCTCTCTCTGTCTCTCTGTCCCTCTGTCTTCATAGACACATATACTGTGTGCACATGGGATACCATCTCCTCTGCACCATGCCAGTGGCATGGAACATCTGTCTCTAGGTCCCCCTGCCACACAGTGTTAGAGTCAGGGTAAGTCGCTCACTCGACTGGCCAGTCTGGAAAGGCCTGTGGGCAGACAGGACTGGCGTGGATATGAGGGCGTCCAGGCAGAAACTTGTCCCCAGGTCCATCCTGCTTTGCCTGCCTCATGCCATTTGTATCTGTGTGTGTGTGTGTGTGGAGATTTTGCAAGCATAGACAGTGATTTTGTGGGTCAGAGGGCACCAAGGCATCAAAAACAACTAAAGGCTGCTTCTATGTGTCCTCTCGCTCTGTGTGTCTTTTGCTGAGCGTCTCTGATGCTTGTGTCTTTCTGTTTGACTTTGTGAAATTTGTGGGTGCCGTGCACAAACCTGCGTGTGTGTTTCTCATTCTTGCAGCAGTGCATAACTAGCAGTAATGCATCCCTGTGCTCAGCCACTGTTTGGCCAGCTTTAATCTCCTTACATTTAGACTGTTTAAATTGTCTCAGTTCAGTTAAGTTCCTATTTACCTAACCAAAGTGGAATGCTATCAGAGGCAGCAGGCAGTAGTCTGCCAGTCACACAGCAGATAGCTCCTTCATGCAGCGACAGCCCAGATAAGAGGGAATGGGGGGAAAGTACTGTTTAATCAAACAGTGGAGGGAATAGGGGATGAGCGCAGGGAGCCTGGACTGGGTTGTACCAGCTATTCATAAATCCATCTCTAAGTTTGTGTGTAAAGTCCTTCTTAAGTTCTTAGTAACTACTAGCCGACTTCAGACTTGTGATTTACTAAATTAGGTTGCACCTATAAAACTTAAGGAATGTCTCAGCTGTAAATTGATTGCTAGGAAACATCTATAGCACTGTCCAGTCAATGCAAGTCACTGCAGCATCACAAGCTGTAACATAACTGTTAAATATATAAATATAATAATATTATATTATTATATATAATAATGGCTATTAAACGTAACTGCCAATCCTTTGTAAATGTAGCTAGGTATGACTTTGTTTTATTTATATATACATGTGTGTATAAATATGTGTGTTTCAGATTTAGCTGTATTCATACAGTTTAGAGTGAGAGGGAAATATTTGATTATGCTAACCTAGTGGACGCTATTTAGCTAGTCATTTAATCTGACGTTTTGTAATTCGGGGTTATTTTTGTGAAATGTAATTTCAATTCTTCCCAGTTTACATCGTTATTAAACATTAAGCATTGTGATCAAGTGTCAGGTCAGATATGTCGATCATATTTCAAATTAGTTAATTTTTACTCTTCACTCTGAACAGGTCATATACAGTATTAGCAAGATAACATTAGCTGTCAGTTGGTTCAGTAAGTTAGCTGCGTACGTACCAATTACACGTGGCAGTTAGTGGGTTTAAATATTTAGTAACAACTAATCTCAATGTAAGAACTACTTTGTTTCAGTGGTGCAACCCATTTTAATTTAGTAAACACGTAAGTTATAACTAGGCTCAGTCTGAACTTAAGAAGAGCAGGTGTGCTTAAAGGACATTTTGGTTTTGTTGGTCATCTTCTTTCTTGTTCTTCAATTTCTTTTGTCTTGAATTTCTCCTTATTTTTACCCTTCAATTCTTCTGCTTTTTCTCCCTCAATCACTCAATTTCGATATCTGTTACTGTCTCTCTCTTTCCATATCCATCCATCTTTTTCCTTGCCCTTTTCAAGGGGTGGGGAATTTATCATCTTTATACCTGGAGGTTTGAGGGCCATACATTGGCCTGATAGATGGGCAAGCCACTGATGTGCAACCACCTCAGGAGACACAAACCAGACAGCTATTTAGTAGCTGAACAAGACACATTGCTTTTCTTTTATTGTTTTCAAACTACAAGGATGTGTGTGTGTGGTGGGGAGGTTTAAGAAGAGGAGGAGGAGGAGGAGGAGGAAAGAGAGACAGAAAAAAAACAACAACAGATGCTCCTTGGCTGTCCAGAAAAATGCAGCAACTGTGCACAAGATAGGCCATTATCCTTCTACACTGTATCACTATGTTGTTGACAAATCAATGGCTCTGACAGTGATGACTCTGTGTTACAGCAAACATAAAGCACTCAGACTGTCTCCCTGCCTGCTCTGGAGACTGCAGCAAGGGAGCACTTGGGGCAAGGGTACTCATAGCCAGGAGGGGTGTGTGAGAGAGAGAGTGTGTGTGTGTGTGTGATTGTGTGTGTGTTTGTGTCAGTCTGTGACAGAGAGTTTAAATTGAGCACATTTGTGTTTTCTGTGCTTGTGTGCAGGTGTGAGTGAAAATGTATTCGTGTTGCACAGGAGCTGCTCATGAAAGCTTCATGCCATTGATCACATTTTATGAATCATACATGTTATTGCTAAGGCTAAATATTAACATTAATTAGAAATACCTCTAAGTCCAATCCAGACATTTTCATAGTTTCTAGAAGCACTGAGGGCAGCACAGCACTCTTCACACAAATCATTCTTTTTCAGAAGCAGTCTGCAGATTCTTTAATATGAGACTTGACCTGTTCCTGGTTAAAGCTGCTCTGCATTGATATCCTACAGACTAGAAATCTTCATACAGGGTTGTAGCTCAGCTCAGTAAGGGCCCACAACTGCAGCCTGTAGCTGAATGTCTACAGAACAGTAATCCACTCATGCAGACATACTGTACAGTACATGGAATTTATGGTTAACATGTAACATGCATGCTGAGACAGAGAGGCGGAGATATCATGCAGAGATATCATCTTTGTGTGGAAATTGTGAGTCGGAGATGTGGGGATGGAAGGTGATGAATTAGCCAAGACTTGCATTGTGAGTCCTGGGATGGGGGGGTTCATGTGAGTTTGATTGACAGGTAGTCTCCAAGCCCCCCAGGTGCCAGGGGCAGGTCACTCGGGCGAGAGCACTGTTACCCATATAGATATAAACGCCTGACTGCTGTCTTTAGCATATGGGCCTCTCGTTGCCCATGACACATGAGCCCAATGGTTTCTCATCTGAAGTAAAACTAAAGAGAATTCCAGAGAGAAGAGCAGTGATTTAGTGATGCTGGTTTATTCTCTTATTTTTTAGGGACAGTTCACATTGATGAACATAGAAACTGTAAATGTGCCAGTTTTTCATCTGTTTCACCTCTACAGATATTAAAAGGCTCTATAGAAACATAGAATGTAAACAAAGAAATGTATTACTCAAAGCTATGAAATTGTCACAGTTACATAAAATAACAGTGATAAATAGCATGCAGTGTACAAATACATGTACATACAGACATATAGTACAGCAGAGCCTATAAGGAAAAATCACAAAAAACCACATTGTAGTTCATAAACCCTTGTATTGTGTAAAAATAAATGTACATGATGCAAGTTACAACAAGCAAACATTTTTAATCTGTTATCAGAATGTTAAACACCACCTTTTAAATAGAATAAAATAACAAAAATAGCAGAAAATGATCAGTGAAAAAACAAACACTGCAGACTGGATTGTTTTAGATGCATAATGATAATGTAATAGTATGATTCTTAAAGGACAACAAAAGCAAAAAAACAACAACATATTTTTTAAAAATACCTCTAATGTTATCTAGCCAATCAGATAGAGTTTGTATTTATTATAGGTTTTAGGATTTTTGCCTCCCTTGTAAAAATAGTTTAATTTTGTTTTTGGTGTTCAAAGCACTGAAAAATATGTTCAGAGATAAGTCACAGAGATAAGGATCTGATTTTCCAAAAAGTAAATACTCTGTGGTCTTAAAAAAACCCGAAGGTCATTTAACAACACTTACTGCTATTCTGATGGTATTTCTAGAATCCTCAAAGACTCTGGATGAAACCATCTGGATGAAAAAAAGGAGGTATGTCATTTCCGGCTACCATCTTCGTTTGGATTAGCAAAGAGAGGCAAAACTTTTATCATGCAGCAGATGGGATATTTTTTCATCCATGGTTAGAAGTGTCTTTGAGGATTTTTGAAATACCTTCAGAACGATTTAGATGTTGATTAACACCCTTGTGAGTTTTTCCAGTATCGAAAATAAGATGCTTAGCTCTGTGACTCGAATGAAGAATCATAAGAGGCAATGCCCCACCACCCCCACAACCAGAACTGGGAGGTCAGAGCTCAGGGTCAGCTACAGAACAGCATCACAGCTGAGTACAAACCCTCTGAACGACAGTCCCCGTATTCAATACACCACCCTGCTGCCCAAATTAAAGAGGCTACACAATCTATTGTGATGTTAAGTGAACAGAAAGAGGCAGGGAGACAAAATCATGCCAGAAGTAAAAGCCCTGTGAGTGTAATTCTCCACTAAACTAAGCGGCGCCTCTGATGTTATCCATGCACAGAGACAGAGAGAGGGGAGCAGCAGAGAGAGAGGACAGGGGGAGCTGGAGGGGTTAAAAGGGACCAACGTCAGCGGCACGTAGGCAAGAAGACATGTGTCGACAGTGACAGGAAAAAGACGGAGGCTGCCCATGTGCTTATGTCCCCTCCACCCGAGCCCCTCCCGACCCCCACCCCCTACCCCCACTCCCCTCCACTGCAGACAAGCATATGTGGGCTGACAACATGACATTGCCAGCGAGGAGAGGGAGGGACAGACAGAGAGTGAGAAAGAGAAAGAGGGAGGACCAGGAGCCTCGGTGGCCCTGACATCCCCGACTCTGACAGCTGATGGAGGCAGATTAGGCTCACGCACACACACAACTGTCAACCACTTCCCACCCCACACCCACCCCCATCCACCCCTCTCCTCAATTCTACCCCCCCATCCAAAAAGAGGCCTTCCTCAACTCTTCTCCATCCCTCAACTGCTTCTCTTTTCTCCATCCCTCCCCTTTCTCCTCCCCAATGCGAAGACTCCCAAACTGTCCAGACAACCAGACAGAAACACACACTTTCACAAGCATTTTCTTCCAAAGAAAGTGATTATTACAGGCTTAGCACTGAGGGGGTGATGTTATACGGGTGGGTTTCACACAGAGCGTGATTTTTTTTCAAAAATCTTTGTGATTTTGTACTGATACAATGTTTATGCTTTTGCTTAGCCAGCTATGACCCAGGCGTATTGATAGCCAAGGTCTAACAACCGAATCGAGATGCAAGTCAGACACAACAACGTCGAGACCTGACTACTGAGAGCAAGTTCAAGCAAGCCGTCTGCCTATTACTGTACATAGCAGATATCCATTACTGTAATCCCCATGACTCAGGTGCCCTCACACAGCCCAGACGCCTCTTGTGGGGTTAACTAAACGTATGGACATACTTAGCTGATGGATTAGCTATATATACAGTATATACACATAACTTCACTGTGCATCAAAGGTTTTTTGCACTAGTTTTTTATCTCACCGTGAATAATAGGCTCAATTTTTCTGGTTGGAAGTTATTGTTTATGGTTTGAAAAAGAGGGAGAAAGCCATTTTGGGAGTGTGTGTGTGTGTGTGTGTGTGTGTGTGTGTGTGTGTTGCTTGAATATTTCTGTGTAAGAAACAGAAAGCTGACATTTTACTCTGTGACAGATAAGAGGTAGAGAGAGGGAAAGAAAGAGAGTGTACTCTTGCTGCATGTAGCATGTGTGTGTGTGTACAGAGGCAGAAATCCACCCTGGGACAGAATGTCATCGATTGAGCTGCAGGAAGAGGCCTATTATCTCTAGCCATGGTTCAAGCGGAGGAGTCAAGTGTGTCATATGTGTTGGCTCTAATTGACAACCCACCCTAGTGGAGGCTGACTGGGGCGAAGGCAGAGCTGCAGTAACCCAACCACCTCCCACTCTCACACACTCACCTCCCTTCACTGTTGCCTGTGGAAATGTTACATTGTGCTGTTCAAGGCTATTGAGTCACTGTTCTTTTTCATGCACTGACAAAGAAATTACAGATTTGTAAATGACGTAAATGCAAATACATATTCAGAGACATTATAGCAAACAAGGTGACTAGCTGACTATAAGAGAGAGATTATTATAGTGTATTATATTGTTCTGTGTGTGGTGTGTTGTGGTGCATGTTGCAAGGCTTTTGTGTCGGCGATTGTGTTATTTTGATTAGCAGACTGTACTTTACTGTCTGACTGTTGTATTGTGAGTCACTGTCTGCTGTTTTTTGCTTAATATTTTGGTCTCCGTCCTCAGGGTCATTATTTGTTCTATTCTTCAAATGGATCTTTCATTAGACAAACCCTCAAGTTTCAGATCTGTCATCGCTTCTCCAGCTGCTTACATGGTCTAACACTGCCCTCTGCAGGTGTACAAAGTCACAACATTTACTACAAAAAGTAGAAAATACTGCTAAAACAAATTAAGACATGTACAATCTTTAGGTGTTTCTTCTATGGGTGGATGAAATAGGCACAAAAAACATACATAGACAGAAGTCAACAGGCTAACAGTTTAACTGACAAATTGATGCACAGATTGAAAAAAAAGGTCAAAATGTCTTATTTAGTCTTCCATGTCCTTTGCTGGGATAGATATGAACTACTTCACTTTTTAGTTTTTTATTTATTCAATTTTTTGTTTGATTTGTTATTTTCCACAACAATAACCATATAAGATTTACTGTAAGTAATTTAATATAAGCAAAGAAAAATGAGATGTGATAAGACATAGGTGTATTTATTATTTAAATTAATGTACAAATATAATTAAACTTTTAAAATTAAAATTAAAAACTTTCTGTTTTTTATATGTGATACTCATTGTTGTATAAGAGTAGCTGTTTGTTTTTTACAAATTTGCAAGTTTTTGCAAAGTTGCAACTTTGGCAAATGCTTTGGCAGCTGATCAGTGTCTTGCACTGATGATGCCAGTTTCATTTCTACATTATACATGCAGAAATTATATTAGTGCTTTGCAATGCACTTCAAAGAGTGTTGGAGCTTTGGCCTAATAAGCCGCTTACTTAGAGGCTGTAATACTTTGTTGGCATCAGAACTGACTTCCTGTCAAGGAGGCAAGCAGGCAAAAATAACCTTAATAATAACCCTAGCCCTAAATGAAAGTAATAAATTACTCGAGTTGCATTAGCTTTCTTGTAGAAGGGGTTTTCCAATTTGAACAAAATGAACAACGAACAAAATTAGAATACTAGCATGAACTAATGAATTATCACCACAAGATATGGTTGAATTGCTTGTTCCCAGTCAAAGGTCAAGAGACACAAGCCTGAGCAGTCACAAAGTGAAGCAAAACAGGGCATACAGACAAATGAGAGTGTCAATACAACAAATAAATATAAAGTATTTATATAAAGATGTCTCATTAAAGCAAATATGGGACCAATACAGATTTCACTCTGTGAATTGTGAAAATCTAATCAACCCATAAGGAGGGGATTTGTCTGTTGGAGGAGATTTTTCCTCATAAGGCAACAAAAACGCCATTATATTTTCCACATATTTTCAAAAAATTGAAAAATAATACCTTTCGGTCTTATTATTATATATTATTCCTTATCTTTATTAAAGTGGATCTTGATGAACATATGACACTTTGATTAAAAATAATGCAAAAATCATCAACAGTGGATTTCCAGATGGTTCGCCACTGTGCCTGTCATTGTCGTCAGTGTGAAAACCAAGTAGAGGTTTCCTCTGCCTCCCCCCAATATTCATCATTAATAGTGTTACTGTCTGCCTGGTGAGCCAGACAGCTACCAGGTTGGGTTTCTTATTTCCTGATCAGTGGGGCTCCAAGCCACCTGTGTGTTCAGAAGAATATTGTGCAGTGACTTGACTGCAGCTTCAAGAGCACCACAAGTCTTTTTCGCTATTATTGTCTCAGTGGGACCCTGCACGAACAAGCCTTTGAATCTTGTGATCTCATTTCATCGTGTTCTGCTGGGTCTGCTACTCTGTAATTCAAAGTTGACAATGTGGTGCAGAGCACAAATGCTGCTTTTGCATGTCATCTTCTTTCCTATATAATTAACTTGCACATTTGTGAAGTTCATGTGATGTTTGTAATATCCATAAATATGCAATGATATTGTCCAAACCTGTTGAAGTTATTCTGTCTAAGATAAAAAAAATACTGAAGGCTCTAATACTGGCAATTTCTTTGAATTGTTAAAGGGAAACTTCTGTATTTCTTGTGTCTAAGTGATTAATTCTTTCACACGCGCATACAGGTATTTCGGGGCAGTGACTAATCCACCATGTTGTCAGAGGTGCAAACAAACAGGTGACTGAACTGAACTGACTGAACTTCAGGAGGGCTTGTATGAGAAACCGACCTAATGTTGCTGCAGTGTGGGATGAGAGAGGGCATTAATGAATGATTAATGATTGGTAATTGTAAACGGTAAGAGCAGTTTCTTTTTGCTTATTCACCAAACTTCATTCATAAATCCTACAGTTTTGTTTCCTGTTGATGTACAAAGGCACACACATAGTGAACTTTCTTATTTGAGATGTTTTATTAATCAAGATGGAGCACAAAAAAGGGATAAATATTAACTCAGTATCATCTTCGCACAGTCAAAAAGGCAGTTCTTGAAGTGTTTCTTTGCACCTTCAACAATATGGCAGATGATATCGCGCAGCATTGAGGGTAGAGTGTGACATCACTGTAGGTTAAAGAATGGGAACAGCAATTTTTTAAATTGGTCCAGTATTGAGCGAAATTGCTGCATGTCAGTTTACGTCCACTAATTTTGCCACTGACAGATTGTTATTACAAGTGTCTGACAACATTATGGAAAGGACCCTACAGAGATAGACCTTTTTGTTAAAGAGAGAATCCTTTTTGTTTAACTAGAAACAGCTGTTATATCGCTCTCAGGCCACCAGACTCTATTGACCAATACAGTAATCCCACTTAGATACAAAACATAGGAAAATAGGGTCCAGGTTGAAAAACCGAAGTTTTCCTTTAACTGACTTGGCAGATAACTCTGTTACTAGTGTAATTTGTAACAGACATCTTCCTTTCTTTCTGGACTAGTTTGGCTATCAAGCACATCAACCAAAACAGCAGTACCTGAAGCTGAGATTACTAGCAAGCAAGTACAGTGGCATAGAGAGCTCAAGGCACTGCACATACAGCAACCTGGGTCAAATTTCAAACCAAATTTATTTAAAAGGTTGTATACAACAAAAGAGAAGATTGAACTGTCTTTCCTATAGAGAAGTGAAGGATACAAAAGTATAAATACAATCATTGAGATGAGGTCTCTAAAAGAAAACATGCAAGTGTCCTAAAAGCTGTACTAATGTTGATTATTACCAAGGTTTCAAATGACAAATGACAATGTTTAAAGGGTCACGCAAATTGATGAACCCATAGAGAATCATCACCCAACTCTGCTGTTCCCCTCAGCTCTACATTTAGCATTTTTCAGCTCATTGTTTCAGTTTTATGGCCTGCAACGTTACTGTTTTGGTTCAGTCTCACTGTCCTCATCCCTCCTCAAAAAGGAAAGTGAATATTGGACTTATTCTTCAGGCCGCTAGAACCCTGACTCCGAATTAATAATAGTTGCTCTGTGCATGCCGGATGTGTAAATAGGCAACTGTTTGCTAACAAGTTCGCCATATGAATTTTATAAAGTGATAATATGCAGTGGTAGAAGAACTGTTTAGATCCTTTACTTTTAAAAGTGGAAATACCTTTTTTTTATACTCCATTAGAAGTAAAAGTCCTGCATTCAAAATGTTACTTAAGTAAAAGTACAAAAGTATTATCAGAATTTACTGAAAGTATCAAAAGTGAAAGTATTCATTATGCGAAAACACTCCTTTCAGAGTTTTATATTATTCATAATACATTGTATTATAGATATTATTACTGTATGTTGTAATTTGATCTGAAAAATAACTAGTAACTAAAGCTGTAAAATAAATGTAGTGGAATTAAAGCACAATATTTCTTTCTGGAATGTGGTGGAGTAGAAGTATAAAGTAGCATAAAATAAAGATACTCAAGTAAAGTACAATTACCTTAAAATTGCACTTAAGTACAGTACTTGAGTGAATGTACTTGTACATGTTACATTCCGCCACTGATAATATGTCAATGTTGTGTTTACAACTTGTTCTGCTGCCCCCAAGTGGTCAAAACATCAATTAATGCTCCTCTAAATAATAAGAGGATTATTTTCATTAGAAAACAAATTTGATTAAATAATGCAGCGATTAAATCACCAATTAATCAACGGGATTACTGAATACAGTTTCCATTATGAGTACACACTTTAATAATGTACACGTTGCTGTGAAATAATTAACAGAAGGTGCAAGCTACAGCTTGTCCACATGTCCCATTATTGTAGTTATACAGCTGATCTCTCTAAGTTAATGTGAGCTGTTATTTCTGCCATAAGTGGGCAGCAGAGTGCTGTCTCTGAAACTGTAGAGAGGGTTCTGGAGAGGGTTTCATTAATTGGTTAAACTTTTAAACTTGAGCATAACCTTTGGACCTGGTCTTATTTATAAGAAACACACCTGAACCCCTTTTACAGAAAACATTTGTCTATACTATCTAACAGGCAAGCTATATTCTTCCAGCACCACATGAAATGCCTGCATGCACTCTGGTATGAGAGCCTGTTGTTAGGGAAGTGTGGAGGGGGGGAGAGAAACATCGGGGCGGCTCCTGCCAACTGCCTCTGCCTGAAATGACAGAGACAGGTGCTGTAAAATCACCCCTTTATACCAGAACTCCCTCTCTCTCACACACACACACTCATGGACACACCAACACATGGAAGCATGCTGACACCCACTCAGCACGCACAGTCAGCCTGCCAACACACTCAATTATTTCACTGCTCTACCTTCTAGCATGAGAGTTTCTAGACTGTAGTATCAACAGTATGTCTGTCTCCTGTGTAACTGTACATTCATAACTCATAGTGTTTCATTTGTGTAGCTGGTTCCTTGTTTATAACTTAATGTCCATGTTAGTCTTCACTTTTATTTTTCAACATAAATAGGTGTCTTTCCTGCAAGTAAAGGAGTGTCTCTGTGGTGAAAGAAAAAACCAATGTGGTCCAAAGTTGTTTACTTTCTAAAGATACGTATCGACCTTTGACCTGTGAGCAGACTTGCTGATAGGGTGTTGAAATAGCGTTGTGGTGATCTGGACCCCATACTCTCCCCATAACACCAAACACATCTCTCCTGCTGGTTGTGTCTCCCCTGATATAACCAATAAAGTAAACTTTCTCACTCTGTTTTCCCCTCTAAGGTGGACAACAACAGCCTCTTCTTGTGGCCGAGATGGTTGCCTAAAACACTTGTACTTCAGCAGCCATGGCAGTGTTTCAGTCAAATTTTAAGCATCACAGACTTGACACTGTCAAAGCAGAAGATGAAGATCTATGGGTGATGTAAAAGCAGTGTTCAAAATAGCAGGAGATCAAAAGGTTCTGGCTGAATGTTCTGAATGTGTGAGGGCACGACACAGACCGCACTAGACAGGGAGGTTATGTATGCGGCTTTACAGCATAAAGGTTGATCCAGAAAAGAAGGATTTAAGAAGAAAACGAGTGCTAAGCTACTTCAGACTGTAAACAAAAAAGTATGGTGTGCTGTCAAGTGGGGCCTGTAAAAGAAAACATTTAATTTCTATTTTCCTCTCAGTGTGGCAGCAACAGGTGTCAAAAGACTTATGAACAGATCAATGTAGAGTGTAGTCAAGGAACTGCTGAATTGATTTTTGTGGCAATTTAGGTTTGGGATTGACATCATTAGTTGTTTTTCAGTTTTAACAAAAAACTGAAAATTATCCATAGTTGTAACTTATTACCATGGGCTAATGGAGATAGATGTTTGCTTCCAATCCTTAAAGTATAATTTCGTTGTCAACAAAAGCAATTTAACTTCAATCTAATGTGATAAAGGTTTTTGCTGTAGATGTATTTGCAAGTTGTATAATAGTTCTGTGTAGGGCTGAAATGATTAGTTGATTGATCCAGTCGACAGAAAAATAATCACCAATTTTCATAATCGATTAATTGTGTTATAATTGACTAATGTTTTGAAGGAAAAATATTAAACATTCTCTGGTTTCAGCTTCTGTTTGTTTCTGCTTCCTCTGTTTCATATCATTGTAGACTGAAAATCTTTAGGTTTTGGACTTTTATAGTAATTTAATATGTGTCCAGGTTTTACATATTGTCTTTATTTTTTCTCCTTTTCTTTTGTGCCTCTCTGTAAAGCACTATTGTTTTGCAAACTGTTAAATAAAGTTTACTTACTTACTTACTTACGTTCAGCTGGTGAAGACACAGAGTCTGTCCACACCACCAACAGCTGCCCTGCTTCTCTCTTCATCTCCCTCTCTCTCTCTCATCGGCCTGTGAGTGACAGCACATGTGCTGGGGTACATGGGAGGGCCGCTGCTGAAATTCTAACCCCTTACCCCACGACTGTGAGACATACCCCAGCCACGGACAGGGAGGAGCTGTGAGAGACAAACGCTGGGAGAGGAAAGGAGGGAGAGAGAGACTGCAAGAGGATAGAGAGAAGAAAAGAGAGGGACAAGTTTCAGGGTTGGAGAGTTTGGCCTCTTTGCCCAGTCGAGCTGCTCAGGAGCCCAGTTCTTAGTGGAGGAGCCTCAGATCTTTCAGTCATCAGTGGTCTGTTCACACTGAGTTTTTGAGTGCAGGTACTGAGGATGGCGGTACGGATGTTGATGGTGGGTGTGCTGGGTACTCTACTTTGCCAGGTAAGAAAAATCATCATCTCTTCATAGCTGCTGTCAACTAAAATGAACAAAACATGTTAAGTACTTTTGTGTTTGTTTTCTGTTATATTCGGTGTGAGCTATCTGTCACAGCCTCAATGGGTGAAAGGAGACTCTAAAAATAACAAACGTTTAAGTTGTCCTTGTTAAAGTTGATTGCAGTGTCTAATGACAGTTTTGTGGACAATAAAATCTTCAGTTAATGATTTTGCTTAACTTTTGACTCAGGTGCCTGAGCAATAGAGCTAGTGTAGAGGGCATATCCCTCTCAATGTTCTGATTGCTATAAAAATGCTAATAAGTGATTGAACCTATCGCTGCTGTAAAGGTATTCCACTTGCACTTGAGTTGTACCATGTGATACTGCCCCCCCTCTCTTCCCCTGCTTTATGGATCTAGATTCAGCCCCCAAATTTTAGCCCAAGACTTTATGCGTCTTGCCCCTTCAGAGTCTGACCTTTAGCTGCCCTGCTCTTCAAATATACAGTTTATGTTTTTATCTGAGTGATGTCTTCAAACAAACATCAACTGATTTTCATCAATAGAGGCACTAAACTGGTTCTGCAATCAGGGTTAGGGTGGCTGATCTAAACATTTCATCCTTGTTGAAAAGAGGGTGATGAAGTGTTTTTGAGGAGGACGAGACTCCAGATGTGTACAGAGGGCTCAGGGCATCATTAGTAGCCCCTGTCGGCAGACACCATTATGAGAACTAAAATGGATGACAATGTAAACTGACATATTACCAACAGCACTTCCAACCACTATCAGTCTTTCTCTGTGTTTGGAGTAGTAATAGAGCCCAGGTTGGGAGGGTGAGTGAGTTGGCCTCCAGTGATTCTTGAGGGAAGTCTAGTCATGATGTACTCTATTATTCATTGTAAATGTTGCAGATGTTATATATCTGTGGAAATGAATAATTCAGATCTTCTCAATCAGTGTCTCTGACCTTTGTCAATTGACAGACATTTTATGGTGAATTTATGCTGCTTTTGTGGTTCATTTTCATATTCCATGGCTAATTGATTGTGGATAAAATCACTGAAAATATATGTTGTCTCTTTTGAACATGGGAGTGTTAGATCACTGCTACAGCTACAGGGAAAACCAGTTTGTCGCAGTGAATGGCCTAAGCTCCTAATGACACAAAAGATATTTTGGTCAAATCCTCAGGACCTCAGTAATAATTGTATTTATGACCTTCCATATAAAAATAACCCTGTGAATGATTTCAAAGACCTGTAAACCCTGAAGCACGACTTTTAAGGTAAAAGATCCCAGTCCTCGGGCTGGATGCAGATATCAGAGAACTACTTAAGCTGCGTGGTGAGGCTTATACGGGGTTAAATTGCACCTTCAAATGCCAGAGGTAAAGTCCAAGAGGAGTGATAACCACATAATAAAAAGTGGCTCTTTCAGTTTGTTTACTGTATTGTAATTTTGATTAGATTGAAACAATCTTCTCCACCAAAAATGTATCTTTTGATTATGAAATACTAACCCAGTGGAGGCTTGAGAGGTGGCTCTGAAAAAAAAACATTCCAACCAATCCTCACTTAATATATCACTAAATACACTTTGTCCAGTGAAGCCATTGGAATCAATTGAAACTGCTGTGAATCCAAGCTGACTATAACTACCATCCTCCACTAAGAAACAAGCTGTAAACTTTTCAAAACATTTTTGGTGGCGTATTCCTTTAATGAGTTAATCTACATCATCAACATTGCCCTTTTACAGAATCTCAAGTCCCTAGTCTCCCTCCATGTTGGAAGAGAACAAATTGCTATGTGCTAAACAACAGTTGCTAAAGGCTCACATATGAGAAATACACAAGTGTTTTACTTGACGTATCACTGCTCAACATGCACACATTTTCTTTGTATAATGATTCCCAAAGTCCAACACCTGCTTTATAAGCAAAAGAAATAGAATGTTTTCATGATTTCTAATAAATGAATAATCAGAATGAAATGTATTTAACCATCAGCAGCTGTCAATCCAATCCAAAGGCTCTGATCAGCGTCACCAGCTTTTAGTTGTGCTCTTTTAATTTTCAGTAAGCTGGTGTTGTTTTGAACTGGGCAGTGTTCGGGCCTGCTGGGTGTATGTTGTGGTGAGGAGTAGGCAGCAGCCACAGCTGTTCCCAGATGCATACATGATGCCATTTGTCCCACTCTGTAATCCTCCTTGCGGAAAGAGGAGTGGGACACTCCTGGACCATGAAATCGGGTACAAATCAAGAGTCTGTAGCAGTGGCCAGCTGGCGCTGAGGTCTCACTCATCGGAAACAATCAGTCAGAGGATTTAGAGTCTGAATCACAGGTCCTGCTGAGTGTGGATACCTGCAGGCTGTTTTACACTGACTAGGGTTTCAGAGGGAGCACTAGTCAAGAACTTGTCGACTGAACAGTGAAGTCAATTTCCTTTCCTTTTTATTTCCTCATTATTTTTTACAGACTCAGACATGGAAGACCAAGTGGTGACAGTTGTTGTTTTAGTGGTCATGCACAAGAATAAGCTAGCAGCAGAGTTGTTATGGGTTTATCACTTGTGCCATTTTGTATCTTCAAATGAATAAGTTAATTGACCCATGTAAAAAAGGGCATTCTTTCGTTACCATAAACTCACCACATTATATACAGTCAAAGATTTTATTTTTATTTTTTTGTTTTAAGTTTTTTTGAAAAATGTATATGCTACTTTTTGTTGTTATTATACCTACATTGAGTAAAATATTCAAACCCAAGACTTCATAATTTTGCACATATTTACATTTATACAAATTCAGTCTGATGTAGTTGGTATCTCTGGAAACTTTTGGGCCTCCACTAAAACTTAAAGTACTGCAAAGATGCACCCATCACTGATGAGTCCAAGAGAGTTTAAGAGGTTAATGTTTAAACAGACTGTGTGTTTGTGTTGGTGTATTCCAATTAACAGAATGTGTCTGATGATGTTTCTTTGCCCAAAAATGTACAGGGCTTCTGCACTGGAAAAGTAGGGGAGAGGGAGAGTTCATCAGTATACTGTATCATGGTATTGATAAATAAAAATATGTGTGCCTTTTTCACATCAAGAAGATTCTTCCCCATGCTCTGTTAAATAAAGAAACGGCGGTATTGCTTTATATATTTTTTAACTCCTTTTTTTAAGTCCTACTTTTATTCTGAGAAAGGTTTTTTGTTATAACCTTTCTCAGCATTCCTAAAGCTCAGACATCTGCTCTAAGGGGGACTCACACTTGTAGTGGCACCATAAATAGGGTGTCCATGCCCATGCCAGGCAGTCATGACTTAGCAAAGAGTAGGGGTGTGGGGCCAGTGCTGTTAGTGACTGACCGGTTGAATGTCTGTGAATCTGTGCCTGAGGACCAGTATCAGAAGTAACCAAAGGGACACCTGTGCGACCTCTAGCCCTGTGGCCTAAGGGACTGTCAGGCATGCTAGCCGGCATTACTTCTCGGCTGGACACTCTTTTCCTGAGTTATTTGAACGACTGTTCCACTCACACATATCTGGAGAGGAGACTCAGGCCAATAGAGATTTAGTACAGAAACAAACAGAGATACATACTCCTCTACACTGGACTCTCCCGGGCGGTGCTTTTATTTATATATTCAAATGTTACAAGATGGCAAATAGCATTTTTGTAAAATGTATCACTCCCTGGTATAATTTGTCACAGTTACATTTCTTTCTTTTACATTTCTCCACATTTGTAGCGTGGTGTAAACATTCCCCACACCCCCCTCCCATTACATGTGACCCCAACATACAGTATCTCATCTCTGACAAGTTTTGAAATGTAACCAATAAGTTGTACTCTTGTTACTATAAATTACATTACTTGAAATGTTAAGGTGCTACTTATCAGAGTTCGAAATGCTTTATGTTTTTGTATAACCAACCAAATATACAAATATTCAATGTACAGTGACGATGATACAATAGGTCAGGAAGTACACATCTCTTGATTTAAAGTCTTTCAAATGAATCAGACTACTATCTACAATGTGACAATACACTTTTGTTCTCCAAAGCCAATATCAGGAAGGTAGAATTGAACTTTTTCAAACGCGGTAAACACTCCTCAGCAACAGAGTGCTTAACGGTTCTTGCTGTGAGGGCATATCATCCCCATACAAGCTGTCCATACTTCAGTGAGGGCCCGAGGTGAAAGGCCAAGCTGTAAAAGTTTCTGGGAAAAGCCTCTAAAACAGTTGATCTGTGTGTGGTGTTATCGCTCAGCCTGTCAGAAAAGGCACTTGCTGGTCTAATTGGTAACATGACACGCTTGGTGTTACTGCATCTTGGTCTGGTAAAAACATTATAACAGAGGCAGATACTTGGTGGAGCCACTATCCAAACACAGTGCCATCTTAAATTCAGAATGAAAGGACAGGACAATGAAGGGACAATGATATAAGGTGTGTGAAAAGGAAGTGTGGGAAATAACAAATGTTTGTTATCTGGTGGTTGTAAGCTTTTCTTAATCTCTTCATGTTTTATATTCTGGAAAAGCTGAAACACTTTGTTGTTGTTGTGTTTGCTTCAACATTACCAAGGTATAGCTGTTTTCACAGCATAACTGTAACTGTTAAGGTGGTCATGTTAGTCCATCAAACTTAAAAACACATAGCAGACCTTTTCTCCAGTACACAATGCTTTATTCACCAAACGTTTTTGGATTTCTTACGTTCATCAGAGGTTGGTTCCAGTTTCCTCATTCTGTATATAGTCCATTAATCAGTTGTGTGATGTATAGATCACCATTGATACTAAATATACAAAATAACATTACTATCATCTGGATGGATTGAGATAAAATTTTGTACAAACATTCATAATCCCCAGAGGATAAATCCTACTGACTTTAATATTCCTCTGACTTTTTCTCTAGCGCCACCAGTAAATTGACATTTTTGTTTTTTAGCGATGGATGGATTGCCATGAAATATGGTACAGATATCCATGGTGCCCAGATGATATGTCCTATGACTTTGGTGATCTTGTGACTTTTCCTTTTAGCGCCCCCTTGAGGTTTACATTTGTTGTTTTGAGTGAAATGTCTCGACAAGTATTGGATGGGCTGTCATGAAATTTGGTACACACATTCATGACCCCCTCAGGATGAATTGTAATAACTTTGGTGATCCCTTAACCGTTCTAGCGCCATCATCATGTCAAATGTTTTTTGGCCAATACTTTGGTTGATGGCCAAAGACCTTCAAAACTAATGACATTCCCATCATCCTCGGCTGTAAGTCATGTATAGTGCTAATTAGCAAATATTAGCATGCTAACACACGTAACAAAGATGTGTCAGCATTTAATACAGCCTAACAGAGCCACTAGCATGGCTGTAGACTCTTGTTAAATACAAAGTAGCAAATTCTAAACTCTTCTTCATTTTTACACAGCATACTCAGTCTCTTCCATCTCGTCATATTTATAGATTACCCTGACTAATCAAAGTTAATCTACAGTTAACCTTAACACATTCATCCTTTAACTAAATTTCCTACTGTTAGTTTGGTGAATAAATGCATGGTGTACTGGAGAAGAGTTGTACGATGTGTTTTGAACGTGTGCTTGAAACTGACACTGGTCTGCACCTCGCTGGGTATGCATTTTCAAAATTAGAAAAAGGTGGTCATGTTAGCCCAAGTGTCCAAAAATCAGGCAAACTTATTAAGTGCTATATTTGGAAATACTGTGCTGCAGCTGTTATTGATGTTGAGGTTAAGTAGCAATGCAGAATGTGTGCTATGCCAGTGGAGGTTTGAGAGCTCATATATGCAGAAGTCTTAAGTATGGAAGTAGATGGCTATCAGGATGAATTTGTGTGGGTGACATACACTGCTGGAATGTGAATGTAAACATCTCTGTGAGAGTGTAGATGACGGTGGCGGCAAAAAGTTAAATAGGTAGGGTTCGAGAATATAGTCTAAGATTAGCCTGCCCTTTGACACGGCCTGCAGATGCCAGCCATGGTTGCCATTCCTGCCTGCACTGTCCAGCAGGGTGGCTAAAGGATCAGTATATCAGATCACCCGCCCCAGGGACAGGGCAGGGATCACAGGCCATTCACAAAATATTTGCAAATGTATCCACTGATCCATTGTTTTGCTTATTTATTTATGGCTCTCTTAAAAAAAATCAACAGAAACAGGTTATTCATCAATATTCAATTATATTTGAGTGAAAACACAAAGATAAATATATATGGATTATATATTATGGATTATGCCTTTGAGCTGTTAAACATATGGGAAGTAATTCTGAATCCTGTGAATTCCCACAGAGAAGAAGGAAACAAGTTACAGATATGTGCATATATGCTTATGCGTGAGTGGGTGTTTTGTTGATGCATGTATATCAGCCTATGTATGTGTGTGAGAAAGTCTGTATATGAGTGTGTCTGTGGAATTCCTACGGCAGATCCGTAAGGTGACCCCAAACTCCCAGTCAGGTGCAGAGCTGAGCCTAAAGGGGAATTTGTGAGTGTGAGTGGGAAAGAACAGGATCTAAATCCATAGTCGACAGCTGTGTGAGTGTGTTTCTCACATGTGTGTTGTGTGTGTGCAAGTGTATTTGTGTGAACGTAGTCAAGACAGCAATGTGGTGAATGAGGGCTGGTGAAATGAGCATGAGTGTTTGTGTTTCCTTGTCCTGAGATGAATTTGCACCCAGATCAAAGGAAGCTAACAAAGACATGTATTAGTGAGTGAAACCTGAAGCTGTGGCTCTGGATTCCACATTACAGACAGCCTCAGTGCTACAGCTAGCATACAGCCATTCCATCAGGCCATTGGGAATGTTACAGCACTGAGGGAGACTCTTGACATGGTTTTAAACAGCTGCAAATATCTATAATGACATAATTAGTGTCTTCCATAACGGAGAATTACTGGAATCAAAAACTACACTTACTCACATACATTATATCTCCATGTCAGAATAGTGGAGTGAGATATGTGTTAATGTCTAATTAACTGCATGTTCCTGTGACTTTCTTTTGTGAGTTTCATGCATAGACAGTATATAAATTTCATGCAGTTGTTGTTTCCTTCAGGTGTGGATTTCTGCAGAACCTCATCACAATGAGGAAAAACTACATCCTCAGGCCCTTTACCCATGGAGAAATCAAGGCAAGGGAGTGGTCAGGGTGAAGAGGGACTGGATCATCCCTCCAATCAGAGTGCTGGAGAATAGCAAGCAGGTTCCCGAAGACCTTGTCCAGGTAAAAATGTCAAATTACAGCTTTTCACATTAGAATTTAATCAGTGGAAAACTGCTGTGTCATTTCTGGTACAACTGGTACTTAAAGTGTAGGTTCACAATTTTTCAAGTTTGTCTAAAAACAATAGTCAGGTGTCTATACGTACATTGAAATAGGTTTTGCTTGTTGTAATCATTCCTCCTGTTCAAATTGGCCATTAAATGATCACATCCAAATATGCTTTCAATGTAAGTAATGGGGGACAAAATCCACAGTCCTCCTTCTATGGAAATGTGTATAAAAAAGTCTATCTGAAGCTAATACAGGGTTGCCAACTTTCAACTACCAGCTGGTATGAGATTCTGTTGGGGGTTTGTTTTTTGTGGTGGGTTGGGGGGATCTCAGAGATTTCTCCCAATACAATGGAGATGCAAATTTCAACAAACCTCACTGTGGACAGTTTCATATGGACTGTTTCTTCAGTAGAAAGTATTCCCATGAACATTGTAGACAGTTGATTCTGTGGATTATGTATTCAGCTCCATTGTTTTGGGCACTGATTCTGAAAAGAGATGTTAAAATTTTATGCTGTGAGAATCACAAATTAAATTCTATTAACCTACAAACCTAAAAAGCCAAAAGACTGAGGCTAAAGCTACATGTCCCAGGCAAAAGGTCAGCTTCCTTAACATTACCAGTTGGTGATCCATGTAATGCATTGTTCTTGTATTGCAGTGCATTGCACCTAGTATTATATATATGATGAGGAAAAATATAAGATCAGACTGCTGTGTGAACTATGTTCATTCTGACATAACCATGTTTGGCTGCTTAGCTCACATACTTGAACAAGAAAAATGTTTGATTTATGCTTTATCATTAATATTTTTAAACAGTATGTTTCACTTGTAGCAACAAGAAAAGAATTGTGTTTGGCAAACATAACACTATCTCTGGGAACATAAGCTGAGGTTGCTGCAGTGTAAACTTCCCCAAATCCAAAAGAGCAGGACAAAGCTGCTAACATTAGCTCTGATATAGCAGTAACGGCTCCCACGCAGTGGGCAAATACTACACAGCGGATGTGCTAGTCGTAAACAGGCACATTTTTTAATGTAAGCTGTAACCCCGCAAAATAACGTAGTATGAAATGCTCCTTGGCCTTGGAAGTAACGCTTGGCTACTACTGTGGGTAGTAGTAAGCTAGTTAGCTGGAGATGCTAACGTTTGCAGCTTACATTAGAGCAGACAAACAAGCAGTTTAATTAATTCCATACACATTTACTCTTGTATTTTTGATTTTGTAAAGGTTAAAAAAAAGACACCACCATCCAAACTCAGTATCTCTCTTACCCTTAGCCCTCTGCCGGGCCTACGTTGCTAAGCTACGACAGGACCACATCGCTATGTGGGGACAGGGTTTAGCTAACGGTCTGTGGCTGGGGAAGAAAAAGGGGGACTTAAGTAAAAACAGCAGGTGCTAACTTTTTGCCTTACAAAATGAATAAATAGGTAAATAAAATTTATAAGTAATAATAATACATAGGCTATGATGAAAATCAGACTGCTATAAAAGAAGGGTCTGGTGTTTTTCTTCTGAAGACTAAATCCTCATCATACATGCTTTAAGGAACTGGCTGTGTATTACTCTTAGACTGTACAGAGCTGTACAAAATTGCATGTAGTTAAACACAACACTATAGGCCTACAACCATTCACGTGGATTGTAATTCTTCATCACAGGTGATTACACATACCAGTGTTTTAAAGACATGTAAAATGTAAATGTTGTGTTAAGTCTTTTACAGATGACCAGTCAATGTATAAATCCTACCGTACAAGGAGAAATATAGAGCAACTTTTACATGGTAATGAAAATGCAGCAGTGACCATATGTCAAAGAAAGTGAATGCAAAATGCAGAAAATATTGACTCCTTGCTATTATTAGTTCAGAATCTTATTTCCTGCCATAAGCCTCTCTGAGCAAAACATTCTTGTCTCAAGGTCCCTAACTGTCAACATAATCACATCTGGTGTTACAGCATATGGTTTACAATCCTCCCCCCATCTTCCCATGAGGTTGCGATGGTCATCAACTTTATCTCCTCTCTGTGTTTAGATCAAATCAGACAAAATCTTTACAGGTGAGGTGATCTACAAGTTAGAGGGACCGGGGGTGGACCAGGAGCCCAAGAATCTGTTTGAGATTGATGATAAAACAGGAGTGATTAGGAGCAAGCGGCCACTGGACAGAGAGAAATACAACAGCTTCACGGTAAGAGCATTTATGGGTGTAACATTTTAAATCACCCTTGAAATGTGTTTTAAAAGCACTATCAAACAGAAGCCACAATGCACTCAATGAGACCTTACACAACGTGTTTTGAAGCATAGGTCCATGTTTTTGTCTTAAAGCACATATCAGTGTCTCAGACACTTGTACAAACAGCCAGAGGTCAGTTTCTAAGAGCCTTTATGGGCATCTTGGGAGAGTTTCCGATCAGTTGACTATGATGTAACCCATGATGTTGAACCAAACATACTGTACATTTCTTTTTGCCATTTCCAGCATATTTTATGTACAGATACCATAAATACTTACAGTAACCCTAAGTGGCCTGTTGGCCTTTTTCCTTCGTGGAATGCACGAGATTAGTGGTAATTAATAGTAAGAAACAACAATCTCATGAATGCAGTTTATATTAAGAAACAGTTGTCTATTGTATCTGTATCATGTGTGTGTGTGTGTGTGTGTGTGTGTGTGTGTGTGTGTGTGTGTGTGTAGCTGAAAGCCTTTGCACTGTCCCCCAGTGGAGAGAGACTAGAGAATCCTACTACCATAGAGATAGTGGTGCTGGATCAGAATGACAACAGACCGGTCTTCACCCAGAGCCAGTTTGTTGGCACTGTCTCTGAGTTCTCAGTCCCAGGTACATCCATGTATTACATACTGCATTACAAATTTTCTTAACTTCTTGAACCACAATGTACCAAAAAGCCATCTTAAATTTCCTTCCTGAAAGTAGCTTCAAAATTTTATAAAGCAGCTTTGACTGAAGTATAACACTTTTCCCATACTATTTGATAACCGTCATTAACACATATAACAGTTTAAAGCTGCTATAATCAGTATTTTTTATATCAGAATCAGAAATACTTTATTGATCCCCAAGGAGAAACTCTTTCATTACAACTGCTCACGATCACGTCAATGCACACTTGAGAATAGAAGGAATAGAAGTACTAAGCAAATCAAAATATAATACACTATAATACAGGTAAGATAAATTAAGTATAAAGTGGATATAAAGTATAAAAGCTAAAATAAGTCTAAGTACTAAAGTGGATTTAGAGATATTAACAATGGATCACATGACTATGTGTATGTGAAACGGGTCACTTGTGGTGATGGACCTACAGATAATTATCACCTGAACCTGCAGCTCCCCTCAGCTCTACAGAGTCGTTCAGCTGATTGTTTTGGTTTTATAGCCCACGACTGGTTTGGTTCACTCTTACCACTCTCATTAGCATCGTTTTCAGCAGCAGGCAGCTGTTTTCAGTGGGAAAGCTCTAAAATCTGAGCACCAAACAGCAGACAGACAATTAATTAAATAAACAATTTGATAGTATTTCCCATCTTTGCTGAGCAAGAGTTTTATGTGAAAGGAATTAAAGGCCTGTGCCATAGAGACACCTGTCCCAAATATAAGCAGGTTGAGTTCAGTGATTGAAGCAAATAAAAACCGGGCTATTAATTGGAAGTTGTACGGTACATGTGTAAATAAGCAACTGGTTGCTAACAAGTTCACCAAATCGGCTTATATCAAATATGTCAGTATTGTCTTTACAGCTTGTTTCTGCTGCCTCTAAGTGGTCAAAAAAAATCGCTTATTGCAAGTTTAAGTAAAATATTCAAATCCTAGATGGCATTTATCAGTGGCTGCATTATTCCATTTGCAATTTTGTGCACAGTTATCCTGAACAAGGCAGAGCAAAGCAGATTATGGCATCACTAATATAACAACAGCAGATCACAACTAATACCAAATGACTGACTTAAAATAAACTAACTTGCATGTGAACCAAGTTAATTGTTTTCCCCTAGAGGCACATTGTCTTTTCATTTTAAGAAGACTTGTGAAACGTTTTGTAAAGTCCTGCAGCCTCAGCACATATGTCAAATATCTGTGACTCATTCTTATCTTTCCAGCTGACCGAAGCTTTCGATTATTTTTGACAGGCACATCAGTGATGTCAGTGTTAGCCACTGATGCAGATGACCCAATGACAGAAAACGCTTTTCTGAGCTACTCTATCATTGGCCAGGAGAGCATTCCTGCTAACGCTGTTACCAAGACTATGTTTGGCATCAACAACCAGACAGGAGCCATCTACACAAGAGATGTAGGCCTGGACCGAGAGGTAAAATGCAGGTTAAGATGCAGATTTTTACAGATCATCGTATTATGGTTAATTTCACTAAAATGTGCTGTATTCTGTCCTAGGTGGTGAAAAGTTTCCAATTAAAACTGCAGGTTGCTGATATGGGGGGCATGGGACTAACAAGGGAAGGTGTGGCAATCATACATATATCTGATATCAACAACCACGCCCCACAGTTCAGCCCTGCCTCTGTGAGTCTCACACAACAATATATGAGGGATATTTTCAATTGTTATTTAAAACACTTAACTCTTATAATTAGATATTAATTCAGTAAATTATATATTGTGAGAATCATTTTGTCACACTGGTTTGAATCTTTTAATCTGTGGTTTGTGTGTGGTGCATGTAGTATACTATGATAGGAGTGGAGAACAGAAAGGACTATGAGATTGGCCGGGTAAATGTGACAGACAGAGATGATCGTGGAACAGGAAACTGGGAGGCCAAATACTTCATTTCCAACGACCCTGACGGCAACTTTGCCATCAGTACGGATCCTGCCACCAACCAGGGCATTCTGACGGTGGTGAAGGTACAGCGTGCAACTCTGCTGTTAACTGAAAGAGTGTGAGGGAGGCGTTCCGGTGATTGTTTGGTATCCATCACACATTTTGGCTGGATGTTAGAATGACAGCAGTGAGCATCCATTTATACTGGGAGACCAAATGTTTGTCAAGCATCCAAAGTCACACTGATTAATTTAAGTGAATAAGAAGGAAAATGATTGCTATCTGCTTTGTTCCTCAACCTATTTTATCTTCACATTAATTAACATTGTTTTGTCGATATTGTCGATATTCTCAACTTCAGACATGCAAAACATGAGACAAAACTAAGGGTAAGGGTAAGGAATTTCACCCAATATAAGAATTCACACATCTCATCCCAAAGTCAAACCTTTGTCCAAAAGGCTAACTTTTCAGGAGTTTTCTTTAGTTTTCTTATCTTGACCATAATGTGTTGTGTAGTTTGTCTAATGACTTTTTAAGTGGTTGTTGTAAAGCTATATGTTATGGGTCCATTATTTCCAAATAATTTCTTATAGGTCTCCTGGAAAGAAAACTATGCAAAGTTGTGATCAGATCTTTTAGTCAGAATTAAGTTAGTTATGCTGAGTTCATAAGCAAAGGCATTTATAATATAACTGCTCTATTTAAATCCAAACAAATGTTCATTCATTCATGCATTTTTTATCAGAATGTATATGTAATGTATCAGAATATATATGTTTGCCTGTAAATGCATTTTATATTTTTGTCTATCCAGCTGACCTGCTATGCACTGGTCACAATAGCAGTTAATTGGAATTAAATAATTGGAAGTGGATCAACTGAGCACTATCTCTATTTTACCTTTAATTACTGCCCAATTAGGACTTTCTAGATCTTACTATGAACTTATTAGGAAATTATTAAGAATTTACAGACCCATAAAGCAGCATGTTGCTGTGAATGTAGAATTTTTTTCAACCCACAAAGAAGAGCATGTGGACCTTTGGCAAATCGAAAATATGACCATTACCAAAGCTGGTGTAACAAGTATTTAGGAGACAACAACAACACGTTATTTCTGTGCTTCAGGACTGTCCAGTCAGTGTTTGGATGAGAAATCCAATATACCTTTGTTTTACATCCCAGTGACATCCCAATTAAACGTTTTTCCCCATACGTTTTCTAGATTCTAGCTTAATGAAAAACAGTATATGTTCACAAATGTTGATCTGTTCTGGGGCACAGGAATAATTAGAATTTTCAAAATGGGTGGTATTGCCCTTTGAAGGCAAAATGTGCATTGAGGACCTCAGAAACAACTCAACACCACTCTCTAGTGGTTGAGTTTTAAACTAAGTTTAAACTAAGTTCCTTAGACAAATATGCTTATGTGCTTACCCTATATTTTATGCAGGTTGGTAAATTAGTTATACATATAGATTTATCATTAATTCTTTATTATCTAACCACAGTGCAAAGTTTTCCTTCCACAAATGGCCTTTTCTGCTGTTTTGTCATGCAGCCTTTGGACTATGAAGCACAGGATGAGTACATGCTGATTCTGATGGTGGAAAATCTAAATCCTCTGAGCAACAAGGCTCCCAACCTCCCAGTGAGCACCGCTACCGTGGTGGTGACTGTTGTGAATGAGAATGAAGCTCCACATTTCAGGGAGGACCCCATACAGATTGTGGTCCCAGAGTCTGTGGTTCCTGGGACTTTACTGAAAAGTAATATCGCCTTTGACCCTGATAACTCTGACCTGAGGTAGGATGCAGCGACAAAACAAGTGGAGTATTTTTGTATTTTTAAGAATGCAAGTAAACTAATCGGACAGTTTGTGTGTCTGTAACTTTTCTTCTACTCTCTGTGACAGGTATGAGATTAGCAGAGATCCTGAGAGGTGGCTGGACATCAACAGAGACACAGGAGACATTACTGCCAAGAGAACCTTTAACATGCAATCTCCCAATGTTAAAAACAATATCTACAATGCTGTTGTCAAGGTTACAGGTCAGTTTATCTACGTAATCTGCCAACCAGGTGAAATAAATATATATCTTACCCCGCATGGCAGGTTTTACACTTCTTCTAAGGAAGAATAGTAAATAAAAAATAAAATTGACTTTGTTTGCACTTTAAGAAAGATAAACAGTCATAAATGAGTGTTGTGAGAAGACTACTATGGCAGACATAAACATTGACTAAGCTGTTGTAACTTAATGTGGCAGTGCTGTGTATTTATGTTCTTTGGTGTAGATACTGGTGGTGTGTCGACCACTGCCACAGTGGCCATCACACTGAAGGAGACCAATGACTTCCCCCCTCAGCTCTTCCCTCTGAGTGGCTCTGTGTGTAGGGGTGCAGGCCGGACTAGTTCTGGTCTGATTGTGACTGCTGTGGATGAAGACCTTCCTCCGCATGCTGCACCCTTCACCTTTGAATTGCCTGAAGATCTGTCATTCAACTGGACTGTTATCCAAGTCAATGGTAAGGAGAGAGCATCAGGGGTCAGGATGGAGTCTGCATGAACGTTGTTCCCGGGAATCTCCTAACCTCGCACCATTCTCCCTTTCTCCATTTTCCTTCCCTCTTCAGATACTCATGTTGTGCTTCAGCCCCTCGTACTGCTGGAGACAGGAGAGTATGCGGTTACAGTGTTGGTGTCTGACTCTGGCAGCCCAGTTCTGAGTGCTTATGCTCAGGTCAATGTCACTGTGTGTCTCTGTGACTCCTTTGGAGATTGTAAGTCTGAAGCGGGGGCCGTCCTAGGCTCCAGTGTGGGAATCAGCTTTATCGCTCTCATTATCATCATGGCCAGTATTGCACTCCTACTGTGTAAGTCTCATCTTGAACACGCCATTCACTCGTAAAAATCTTGCCCCCTCCCCAACAAGAATTAAGTAAATATGACCCTAGTTTCAGATGTTTTCAGTTGTTTCCAAAGAAAATCAAAAACATTTCTTACATTATGTGACATATTCTTCGTCCAAGTGGAGTGATACATCCTATAAGATATTGCCTCTTTTTTCTTTTTTGGAGTTCAGTATACAAATAATCACAAACATTTCTAATGCCATCACCAGTTTGATAGGCAAAACATGTAGTGGGGCTTGATACAAATCTGTTATAGAAGTTATTTAGGAACTCAAAAACCTTGCTTAGATCATATCATGCACTAAGAAGATAAGAGCTGGAATGATTTTTATTTATATTTATTTATTTTTATATTTGATTGACAGAAAAGAAATGCGACTGTTTTGATTATCGATTAATTTTTCTAATGCCAAAACATTGCTCTTTTCAGCCTGTCAAATATGATGATATTCTGCTTTTCTTTGTTTTATATTATTGTAAATGTGTAAATTTGGTCGGACAAAACAAGACATTTGAAGATGTGACATTGGACTGTGATGGCCTTTTTTCTTACTATTTTCTGAGAGTTTATAGACTAAATGATAAATCGATTAAGTGAGAAAGTAGTCGTCAGATTAATCCATGATGAAAAAAATAGTTATAACCGGATAAATACTAATTAAAAAATACTTGATGGTTCCTCTCTGTTTGATTGCAGTGCTGCTCCTCCTGGCTGTGGCGGTGACCACCTGTGGGAGACGCCACCATATCAAGAAAGGAACGGGTCTGCTTGTTGGGGAATCAGAAGACGACATCCGTGACAATGTCTTCAACTATGATGAGCAAGGAGGGGGTGAGGAGGATGAGGTGAGGCTACACAGGTCACAAGTCATGAGAAGAGGTCTGAATGATCCTGTGGTCATGCTAAAATAAATGCTGTTTGTACAGTGTAGGTGCAGGAATTGTGGATCTGGAATATTTATGAATGGTTGGGGTTGAGGAATGCAGTGGTACAATAGGAAGGAAGGCATTCTTACTGGTTGTATTTAGTAGTAACTTGATGGTATTTAATCAAAACTGATGGTGTATGTTTGTCAACCATGGATTCTGATATATTCCCTTTTGTTATTGTGGTTTTGTTTTGTTAGTTTTTCCACTTTATGCATATCATCAATGTATTCTTAAAGTACATGCAGAGTCCATCTGTAGCCTCTTCCTCTCGCCTTGCAGAATGCCTTTAACATCGACCTGCTGTGGAATCCCCATGATGCACCTTCAACGCCGGGGTCCTTCTACCCAGGGTCTGGTGTTCCTCGAGGCAAGCAGCCCCTCAGGAAGGATGCACCTCATAACCTGCCCTCACCTACCTACCCACGGAGGCCTCCTGCGGATCCCACTGACATCGAGGACTACATCAATGATGTGAGAGGCTTCTACCATTATCCTGTTTTGCCTACAATTAATAATAAAGTATATTTTAAAATCCCAAATAAAAGGCTATACAAAATTCAAAATACAAAGCAGGAATTTACTATCACTCCCAAAGTTATTAACAGACTTCTAATAGACAGACTAACACTGGACAGCTAAATCTAGCATTTTCTGAAGATTTGTTTAAATGGTAAATGGACTGTACTTGTATAACGCCTTTCTAGTCTTCTGACCAGTCAAAGCGCTTAACACTACATATCACATTCACATATTGATGGTGTATGAATGTGTGTGTGAGGAGGTGCAGGTGCCAACTGCTCATCAGAACATATTTAAACTAATTCAGTCACACACACACACACACACACACTGAAGGCACAGCCCTCTGGAACAATTTGGGGTTCAGTATCTTGTCCAAGGACACTTCAAGGAGTAGTTCTTTACAAGGGTGTAGGTTTGGTTTCAGAAGTTGGGGAAACATGAAGTTAGAGGTTCTTCAACAACAACAAAACAATGTAAATATGTAAATGCTAAATTAATAGTAGTCTAATTTAAAAAATTTGTAAATTGTAGTACTATTAATACGCTAACGGCACTTAAAAATGTTCCTGATACTTTTGATAGATAAATATTGTATTTGTCCTTTACTACCTTATCTTTGACTGATGTCCGATAGTATCTTTTTAAGAGAATGCTGACTATAAATGATACCATTAATTACATTTTTATTTTAAAATCTTGAAACATTTTTATTTATATTGGACTTTATCTCATTTCACTTTATTTGCATGTTCAGAATTGCAGAGACTGAATATAAAAAACATGTTTTTTTTTAGTTCAAGAATAAATTATGGCCATTTACAATTAAAACAGCAAAACCATGGAATTTGCTTTACCCTTATCGACTAAAAAACCATGTAATTTTTCTTCCCTCAGGGCCTGGAGGCTGCAGACAATGATCCTAACGTGCCTCCATACGACACAGCCTTGATCTATGACTACGAGGGAGAGGGCTCACTGGCAGGCAGCCTCAGCTCTATTGCTTCAGGCAGCTCTGATGGAGACCAAGACTACGACTACCTCAACGACTGGGGACCACGCTTTAAGAAACTGGCCAACATGTATGATCCACGTTAAGGTGGACAGCACCTCACAGAAAGAAGACCTGTGCGATTCACCACCAGTGCAGGACACCGATCATGCCTCAGGTGTTTTTATGGACAAAAAAAGATTTCAGTCCACTATAAGATCTAAAGTGTGCCAAGAAAAAAATTAATTCTATGAAAAAACAATGGGCCTTTAAACTAATGTGCCACGGGTTATATTTAGGATCATTTGGACACAACTGACAAAATGGCTTGTTGCAAAGTTTTGTGGTTTAGCACAGGAAAAGTAAATGAGACTGTAAAATCGTGTGTTGACATGATCAGCCACGAGGAAAGGAGCTGTGCATGCTAACAAGGCAAACAGAATGTGTTGAAATGATGTCTGGTTTTGTTTATCATCAGACTTGGATTGCTCACTAATGATGTATACAGCAAGTCTGAGATATTAAAAAAAATCTTTTAAATGTGTCTTTTTTATATAAGTGATTATTTTATAAGATAAATTCGCTTTGATATTGATTTTGTTTTTCTTTTTTGAACACAAATCCTCCATTCCAGCATCTGTTCATCTTTTTGGAAGTCATTTAACACAAAATATTACTCAACAAAATACACTGTACCACACAATATTCTGTAATCTAATTGTTTGGAGGTTAAGACTTTGAATGATGTTTTTTTTAATATGTTCATTGAATTTAGATTTCACTGGTGTCTACAGAATAAATGTAAATCTTTTATTTAGTGTGTGTATTGTTCATTATGAAATAAGACCCTCTTCACAGGCTTCACTAGGTTTACTCATAATTCATATATATTTCATATATATTCATATTCATACACATGTTACCACTAAAATATACTACACGAAGAGCAACACAATATTTAAATAAAACTTTATTTTAATATTTAACACCATCCTGTGGGACTTCATATTCACATGTGGCAATCAAACCAATACACAATCCCTAATACAAAGACTTTTTTTCAAAGAAAACACAAGCTCAACCTTCCAACCAATTCCATCTATTAACACAATCTGCATGTCTCGCGTTGAGAGAAGGAACAAGATGTGTGGAGTAATACCTGCCGCTAAAAGGGCTATTTCAAAATGTAAAATGTAGTTTCCTCACTGATGGAGAGCAGTTTCATTTGTTCCTTACCACTTCTCTTTACAGAAGTACACACTATTAGGTATAAATGTCCACAGCAAATGTCCACTACAATCTGTTATAATTCTTTACTGCAGCTCACTTGAATACCAAACACAATAATGCAAACCTTAATGTGTTTGTGTAGATGTGAGTCACCTGAATGAATGCAAATATATCTGGTGCACGTCATCTCAAGGCAAGGTAAATAAATCACCCCTAAAGACGACTGTTTTCAGTATAGAATGACTTGAGTTACAAATGGCCAACAGCAAAAGTAATACTCAAATCCAAACCTGTATATGCTACAGTATGTTTGCATAAAATGATCCCATGTCACTTTCAGGTATTAGCACAGTGTTTGGGAATTCTAAGCCAGAGTATATAATTGTTGATTGCACATACAGTAAATGTTGATTAGAGGGCTTTTCTAAACTACCTGCGCTTTAGGCTAGTTAGAGACCTCCTGTTTAAACAGACTTCTTTTTAGGCATAATAATATGGCTGTGCAGCAAGCATGTGAGAAAAATGATGGAATTCCTCCCAAAATAATCATTCTCAAAGTTGCGCTGGCTTGATGAGGCCTGTTTCAGATGATCTAATCTGATGATGATCTAAATAGGTCAGCTAACTGAAAAACAAGTGCAAATTTTAATTTGCACAAAAGTCTGCATGGATTGCAGAGTTTTAAGAAACTTTGATGATTTCACTTTCAGGCATATAAAGCTTCAAAGTGAGGAATCAATGCCAAGTTTTAGAAAATTCGCCCAGATGACCCCCCCCCCAAAATGCAGCATTTGGAAAACATACATTTTAAGATCATAGTAGCTGTGGATCCACGTCCTCCTCTCTTTGTTTGCGGGGAGGTGGTGGAGGTTCATCTTCTCCTGTGTCTTGTTGGTCCCTCTCAGCCTCCAACCAGCTCTGCGGGACGATCATCTTTTTGGGCCCATGGGGGGGTGGACCCAGCAAGGCTTCAATGTCATTGTAGTTCACCACCTCACGCTCTAACAGCGCATTGGCCAACTGGAAAGACAGACCCCAACTAGTTGTGACTTATAATTTAACACTAAACCAAAGGTAATACATAAGTGATGTGCTCAATAATAGCAGAAAGTTACTTAATGCACATAATTTATGATCAAAGAAGGGAACAACTGACCAGTGTCAGCTTGTCTCTGTTGTCCAGTAGCAGCTTCTCTGTGTGCCTGTAAGCACGGGCTATCAATATCTTAGCCTCCTGAAAGAACAAGTGCTGTCAAATCTCTACTTTATGATGACATACAACAACATTCACTGTCTTCTAGGTAAAGTTAACAGGGAGATGATAGGTAGTCCTAATTCAGAACACCTAATAACATTATGGCCTACTGAAATAACGGCAATACTTTAAGGTGATAACTCATTATGTCAACATTCACAGCATGCTATTGTGGGCTAACAGAGAACAGAGAACTAATACAATTTTAGAACCCACGTGGTCCATCTGCTGCTGCAGGCCCTGGCTGAAAGGACGGCGTCCAATGGCACCTTGTTCCTCTGTGTCTGGGAATGAGACCTGGCCGACACTGTCACACATGCCGTACTGCTTCACCATAGAGTAGGCCACACGAGTCACCTTACGCAAGTCATCTTGAGCTCCTGGGGACACAGAGTGAGGATAATTAACTTTGGGTTAAAACCCCACTGGGTGGCAAGTTATACTACACATTTATATTTTCATCAATTTTCATTGTAGATACTTGGCTATAATTCCTATTCAGAGTTGAGTGTTGATCAGAGTTGATGTTTGATCAGTAAAAAAAAAAAAACAATACAATTTATAAAAATAATGAACAACCATTTGTAAGTGCAAATGTCAGGGTAGTGCACTGAAAAAAAACAACTTCATTCAGCCTTCAAGACAAATTTCTATTAAAACGAAAAAACTGATCCACGCTGCCACTGCCGTTTCCCATGTTTGATTCATTTTCTACAAATGCTGGAAAAATCCTGAAACAAGGACAACTTCTAAAATCCAACTCTAAAAATTCTTGTAATAGTTTAATCTTATTTGAAACAAGTAAAAAAAAAAATCTCATTTCATATCAGGAATAATACAAAAACAATAATAATTTGGTAAGATTGAGATTGAGGAGGGTCAAGAATTTGAGCAGAAGAAAGCTATGAAGAAATTAAGTGAGAGGCGTTCATAGGAAGAAGGTGATATGCATGTGAGCAGGCTGTGATTACAGTGGATATACAATAGATGGAGTGTACCTGTTGTAACCCTGTTAAAGGTGATAGCCTCAGCAGTTCTTCCTCCCAGAGCCATACACATCCGCTCAAACAGCTGCTCCTTGGTGAACAGGTATTGGTCACGAGGTAGGATCTGGGCAAATCCCAGGGCTGCATTAGTCCGCGGGGCAATGGACACCTGAAAAACACACCACATGATCTATCTGTGATTTCAACAAAAGAGTTCTTAAAAAAAGGAATTGAACTGAACTGAAGGTGAAGCCTTGCTTCTTTTTTTAAAATGACTGTTTTAGGATTGTTTTCAAGGCCTTTCTATGTGCCGATCCATGTTGTCATAACCCTATCCCGTTAATTGTCTATAACACTGTGTATTAAATGTTTTTTGTGTGAGTTTGTCATTTTATCAAGTCGTCCTGCACTGGCTTGGTCAACAGTATAAAGAGGCCTTTGACCTCAGTGTTGGCGGCCTATCTGGCAACCAATAACAACCGACATGTTAATTGAGTGCTAAATATTTAACAACTAGTTTGATGTCCTGGTCAGTCTGGCTTTGACACATAGATGTGTGAAAGTCCAATGGAGCAAATATTAGATGAGGCAGACCAGCAGAGAAAGAAAAAAAGAGACCCATTTGCTCAACCTTATAAAACAGTAATAAACAGTCCCTGCATCCATATAAATTACCAAAAGAAACGTCAAGAACCACTCATAGCAGTACAAGTGGAGAAATGACAGATGACTGACAAGATATTTGGACACAGTGAAAAATTGTTAGACACACAGCCTTGGTAAAAGATTCAATAAAATTATGAAATAATAACATGGAAAGTGCCAAAACTTTGATCTATAAGACTACTCTGATTAAAACAAAACATCGCAGATATACAATTATGTGTTAAAGGATGTCTTTACACAGGACATGTCTTACAAGCCTTCAGTACATCAAGGAGCAGCCATACAGGAGTGTGCGTACCTTCAGGACTGCCTCTGTGTGCTCAAGTAGCCATCCCACTAAGGCATGTCCAGACTCATGGAAGGCAACCACCCTCTGCTCCTCTTTGGACAGGATCTTACTCTTCTTTACGCTTCCTGAAGAAATACACATACACACAGATTTGTCCGATTGTGCAAGAGTGGCAAGTGAGATATACGACATTTATTTGTTTTCCCACAATACCGTGTTTGCATCATTGTACCTGCTATTACTCTCTCCACTGCATACTCAAAGTTAAAGGTATCGATGGACTTGTGTCCCTCTCTGGCAGCATGCAGGGCAGCTTCGTTACAAATGTTAGCAATGTCTGCACCTGCAGAGAGAAAGTGAGTTGGCAACAGAGATTTCATGATCACCATGTGGGCGAATGACATTTCAGTGAACATCAAGTAAACATAAGTGTTGTGTTGTGTTGTGATGTCCAAAGATGTTTCATATGTTTGTTGATCAAGAGCTTCTGTTTATTCATGGAGGCAGGCCATTATTTTGTTATGGCCACAGATGTTCATAGATTTACATGAGGATAAAACAGTAAATATGTATATACCACTGAAGCCTGGGGTGAGCTCAGCCAGACGCAGAGAGTAGACATTAGCTGGTTGGGTCAGCTTCAAGATCTTCAGATGTTGCTCAAAGATCTCTTTCCTCTCCTGAGAGACAGCAATAAAAATTAGATAAATAGATTTAACTGACAAATTCTGTCTAAACCTCCTACACAGTTAACATGGTTGTTTTGTTTTTTTTAACGTGTGATTAGCTAAAACGGAATATGCCGTTTTCAGTCCAATAAGATAAATATAGTGTAAATATATTACACTAACTACATCACTGTTTAATTAAGGTCGCTGGCAACTGTGAGTGCTCAAGACTACCTGCACTGTGGGCAGATCTATAAAGATGTGCCTGTCCAGTCTGCCTGGTCTCATGAGAGCATTGTCCAAAATATCTCCTCTGTTAGTGGAAGCAAGGACAATGACATGGTCAGTCGTTCCCATTCCTGCAACAAAAAAAAAGAAAGAAAGAAGAGTTCAAAGTTTCATTATTCTATCTGAAAAGTCTGACAACAAACCATTCTGAAATCCCAAGTTTTACTCACCATCCATTTCTACCAGCAGCTGGTTGAGCGTCTGCTCCTCTTCAGTATTGGAGAACCCTGACATGTTGGTGGAGCGCTTCTTTCCCACAGCATCAATCTCATCGATGTAGACAATGCAGGGTGCTCGGCCTCGAGCCTCCTTGAACAGACTCCTGACCCTAGCAGCACCCAGACCTACACACAAACACAATATAAGTCACATCAAAACTAAACATAACATACAGCATCTAATCTACATTCAGAAATTAACCTTCTAATAAGGCTGATATATAAAAGGCTAAGCAATGATGCCTAAAATCAAATACCACAATATATTTTTTACCAATAACTTGATACTTTTTGCTGTATGTTGACCAGCTATATGCCATATTAAATGCTGGTGCTATCTTCACATACCTCCAATGACCTCCACAAACTCAGAGCCAGCCATAGCCAGAAAGGGCACCTGGGCCTCAGTGGCTACAGCCTTAGCAAGCAGGGTCTTCCCACAGCCTGGAGGCCCAAGCAACAGTGCACCCTTGGGAACCTTAGCTCCCAGCTGGAGGTATCGCTCTGGATTCTGACAATAGATAACATCAACGTGGTAAGTAATAGACTGCAATGGGGAAATTAAATTTTTTACTCATGTGAGATTTGGCTGATAGATACAAAGGACTTCAGTTCATCAAGTAGATATTGTAGCAGAGGGTGAGCTAAACCACGAGTTAGATCCACCTCATCCTTAGACTACTTAATAGGGATTGAATATTCAATGTGTGCCTTTACTATACAAGACCAACATATATTACTATAAGTCTGGTTTCTTACCTTAAGGTAATCAACAAATTCCTTTACTTCCATCTTAGCCTCGTGCATGCCTGCTACATCTTTGAAATTCACACCTTTACCCGACTTGCCGTCCACAATGGTGAACTTGGCCATCTTCAGCTGATTCTGTTAAGTTTGTTGTAATATGCAATTAATACGCAAGTTAAATCAGTGGAACACAATAAGAACCCTAAATGTACACATGCCACTTTGCTTATGTGGTTTCACTCACAAAAGCACTGAAGCCGCCCTCTCTGCCTCCCATGCCTGCTAGTCGAAAGATATACCAGAGAATAGCCACACCAATGGCAGCCATGCCCAGAGCATAGATTGCACTGCAAAGTGATGAGAGGAAAAGACATTGCAATGAGTCTTACTTTTTTTTTTAACTTCAAAGTAGGAGAAAAATCAGAGTTCCAGACATTAAAAATACAGTTGGAGTTCATTGCCAATTTGACCAGACTGTTTAAATGGATATACAAGTCACAAGCATACCCACATACTGTATTATTTTAAAGAAAACATTAGGGGATTATGGTTACAACATATAATGACGGCACCTATCGGTTCTTTATGAAATTACTAATGAGAAGAATAATCCAAGTGGATGGATTATGTTTTTTGTGGCACACATTCTTTTACTCTGTATGTAGATAGCATTCTTTCAAATTGCTCATTAAACCTTTGCAGGCACCTCATAAATGGATTTCTTTTGATTTAAAGTCTGCTCCGAGAAAGGTCATGTTCTTACTTTCCAAAGAATCCAGTGCGTTTGTAGGACACCGGTATCCTGTCCTTAGTGTCAATATTCAGCTCTTCTTCAGCAGTTCTCAGCTTCTCCTCAAATTTGTCAATGTTGGCAACCTGCATTCTGTACATGAGCGCCAGCCTCTGCAAAGCAAGAAACATGGCGGGAAATGAGGGGTCAGTATGCACATGTGCTAATTGTGTGTTTGCATTAAATCCTGCACAACATACAGGCCTTCCAAAGATAACTGCTCCAGGATGAAGGTAGATTTCAACAATGTCACTCTCAGGAACGACTTGCACGCGTGACACCTCTCCCTTGGCCAACATCTCATTGACAAAGTCATTCCAAGAGATGTTACCACCACTGGTATTAATGGAGTTTAGCAGGCTCATGATGAGCGCTATGATGAAGAGGGTCCGCAGGCGCTCCCGGTACATCTGGTCCTCCTGCTCACGACGTTTCTTCTCCTCTGAAAGGTGAGGCAGATTATGGAAGAAGAGAATAAAAAGAATCAGAGAAAGAAATTGGAATCACAACCAGATGTGGAGCGCTTACTGAACAGCCGTGTGCCAAGCAGATAAAGCAATTGATCACTTACCTTCATCTTCCTCTGGAGTTTTTCCCTTTGGTCCATTACTTTTATTTTTCTCTTGTTTAGATTGAGATGTACTGAAGAAGTTTATTTCCCCTGAAATCAAAGTATTTTTTTTATCATAAGTAGCTATAAGTAAGTAAAATATGATCATATCGTAAGTATACGTAAGTATTTAATCATATTGTAATTAATCCTACCAAGTGTGATAAAACTGAGTATTTACCTAATAGATTTACCAACCCAACAGGGTTCCTCAGCAGGTTGCTCCTGATTAACTCTTTGCTAATTCCCCCCATGCCAGGACCCAAAGGTCTGTGGAGAAGACTCTAAAATGGGAACATTAGGACAACATATTTTGTTGTGACAAATGTGACAGAGAGGAAGTAAAAACAACTGCTGTATTTTGCACATACAAATCCAATGCATTTACAACCAAACAGAAGCAGTAAAGAATGACCTAATTTCAAATAAAGAACTCCCACAGTAGAATAACACTTTAATCACATGAATTAATTCTGAATGAAGGGAGGTGCCCTTGACACTTTTGTAATGGGTGCCAATGATTGTCACCTGCTGATACTTACAATTTAAGTTAATAATCTAATTTGAAGCTCAGGGAGACAGCTGACTTTATTTGTAAATAGGTATTACTAACGAAAATTACTGACGTTGCAGTTTCAAATCCAAATTCTGCTTAAGGGTGAATGAGAGTTATTCCTCTGAGGCAAAATCCCTTTGTTTTTTCTTCTTACTTTATATTCCAAGGTAAAGGGTCTCAATGAGAGGCTACTGGTATACAGATCACACTTCACAGACTTCTTACAGTTTGTCCATATTTTCCTCACTCACTATTTTACCACTAACAACCATGAGTACACGCCAAAACCTGGGGTTGTGTTTAGAAAGACACTCATCCAACTATCATGTTTGGTAAATCTCTGATGTAATTGCTTACCTGAATGAGTTTTTGTGGCTGACTTGTAAGTGTCCGCTCTGATTTTGAAAGAAGCATCTTTCTGACATTGACGCATCTGGACAGCACATTTTTAACACTGTCGCTGGATATCAGTTTGTTTACCAATATATGAGAGTTTCGCCTTGACAGCGTCCACAATAAACCTCTACTGTATTTTCTACAAAGGCCAGCTCGGTGCTGGAATAACAAAGCTGACATAGCGTATGTTCTCACTGAATGCAGTATATTAACTTAACAATTGCAATGCCATAGCTATTAGTTTTCTATGAAGCTAAAATTGTGTTTTGTAACACGTTTGTTTACCTCTATCTCCTTTTAGAGCTAGCTTGCTATGTTATTCAACCATGTAGCTGAGCAAAGATATCAACACTGCAACTATCCACTCCCGGACTTCCTGCGCACGGAAAAGCAAGCACAAAACACAATAACAGTTACGTATTTAATCTAAATTTGACTTTATCTGCATTGTCTAATTATCATTGTTGTTGAGCCTGTTTAATCTGTGCCGAAGATTGAATAGTAACGTTACAGTTTAACACATCTCGTAGCCTTTGAAATCATCTTTGCCTCGACCTTTGAACTTCAACCTCTGTCTGTGTTCGTCGAGGACCTACCAGCTGCGCAGACGTTTGCGCAGGGTTTATACAACGCATAGACTGTGACACAACGCAATGTAAACTATGCAATCTCCAGTCTCACGAAATATTTCAGTCAGTTATGCAGTAAACTGTAACTTGGATTTACTAGATTTGTATTGCTGCTAAATTCTGCCCACTTTTTAAAGCTAACATTGAATGTGTGCAAAGCAGCAAAGTAAAATCCGCACGTCTACTACACAAGGGGGCGCACACTCACTGCGCACTCAAGACATAAATATTGGTTCAGTTTACACAATTGCCCTTAATATTGAGCCTCTTTGGGCTTGTCTTCTGTTGAGTGAAAATTGTATGGGATTATAGCGTCCGTGTCTTATGTTATTGAGTATTAAAAACGCATAAAACATTCCAGATTCCCCCATATGTAATGTATATGTAGATACAGCGTATAGTAATGCAAATAGCGAAAATAATAATATTTCACCTCCACAAATGATCCTGTCTTCAGTTCAGAATATTAGGGCTATGTGGACTCTCGGAAACCTCTGAGAAAAGTATAAAGTACTAAAAGTATTTTTGTGTGTTGACACTATAGCAGTTCTGCAGCAGAGTGCGCTGTTGGTTTATTGCGTAGAGCTCTGGATTCAGTAGACCTTGGCCCAGTTAGGTTTAGCAAAATTAATACAACATATGAACACATTTTGTTGTCAGTAAGATCCAACTTGTAAAATCCTATCACGTTTTGAGATGGAGAATAGTGGAGCCATGTACCATGCATGGCATACAGTTTGGTGGTTTTCATTCTAAATAATCACCTCAGCAAGTACTTTTAATGATGACTTCCTCTTCTTTACTTGAAGGATAACCAGTCAGTGAAATCAGCTGGTGAAGTCTTAAGTAATGAAAAAAATGCAGGTTGCACCCTGTGATAAGCGACGTGTACAGGTCAGTTTGAGAGACATATTACGTAACTCAATAAGAGTAGAGAAGTTTTCTTTGAACCAATGGGAGCCTTCGTTTCATCCTTTCGCTTTTCATTTTGACCATGGGTGCATCAAGTTTGTATACCAGCACGCCCCGCTTTCTAACAACTCTGTCTCCTCTGATCTATACCCTGTGTTTGAGGTCTGACCCATCCATCGAAAACAAAACTTACATCTTGATAAGCCCTAAAATATGTGGTAAATACGGATGCCCTTGGTATACTTTTATGAGACATTAGTTAGCCAATAGTTGCATTTAATAAATTGTTTGTATGAATGCCTTAGTTAGAATCTTTACAAACTGTTTACAAATATTCTGTGCACCTTTCGCAATACACATCTACGTTTGCATTTTAAATAACCTATGAAAAACAACTAGTCCGAATAAACAAAGTTTAAGGTTTCTAGAAATGTAGAAAACGAGTGCACCCAATGCCTATACTCCATTTCCTTTTCTTGGTCCCCAACTATATAATGGAGTGTGGGTTTTTGCGTTTGAAACTGTGAACCACGGTCAGCCACGTTGGCGCTCTGCTTGTGTTTGTTCTGAAGTGAGAAGAGGATGCTATGTGGATCCAAAATGGCGTCTGTTTCATCGTGTGCGGAAACGGTATCCGCCTACAACGCCAGTGCCAATCAGGACGCTCGTTTCATTCCCGAAGCGTTTCCGTCTTGAGCGTCCACACATTAGAGTCAAAGGCCGCTCGAAAACCGCTCGAATGGGTTGGCGGAGAGGATTAAACCGAAACAAAATATGATCTTTTGATGGTTTACGTTCACCCAAGCAAGCCTACTGTTGTACACATGGAGTGTGAAAGGTTCGTAGTTTGTGGTGAAGATGAAATAGCTACGCTGTAAACGAGTTTTCGTGGATATTTTATTGTTTTCTTCCTTGGACGTCTGTTTGTTGGTCTACACGGTTTTAACAAGCTAGCGCTAGCCTCGATTCTAATGAGCTGTTTTTGAGCTGCGATGGTCGTCGCGAGTTTATGCGGATGTCTCCGGACCACTCTGTACTGAACCGACGTCAACAAATGGGACCATCCAGCATCGGCCGAAAACATCGCGGCATAGACTAAACATTGAAGATTCAGATAACTATTTGAATTTGTGGGAATTCAGACAGAGGTAAGTCGCATTTTACTGGTCCTGCAAAGCTAACGCGTTCACAACAACAAACTGACTATTGCTGCCCCCGTGGTTAACTCGGGTTCATTTGTGTTGCGACAAAGGTCAACTTGCAATATCTTTATTTACCTAGGTCAAATGAGATTTATTGTTATATTTATGCTATTTACTTGTTTTCACTGGAAATAAACAAAGATTTGTTAGCACGCTGCTCTGCTTCTTGAACGCAGCCTTTCCATGGTTGTGCTTAGCTGTGTTTTTTTGAAATGATGATAATTTGATCAAAAAGGCATTCGTTTCGTGTATTATACATTGAAGTACCGTATCTTCAGTTGTTATAGCAAATTTTATTTAGCTGTGGTAAATCATTGCTCATGTGTGGTGGGACTGGTACTGGCGGTGTTTTGATAATTAAGAACTCAATTTTAATGGTTTGAGTAAGCAACCAGACATGCACTTATGCGTACATGCATACTAACAGTATAACAGATCAGTCTTGTTCGTGTGTTTTGGAGGGCTTGTCTTGCAAGCAAAACATAATTAACACTTACACATCTACAGTAAGTTACATCAGAGTAATGTTGTGGACTAGATTTGTTCGATACTAGCAGGATTAGCACTGAGGGGCACGTGCAATATCCCAGACAACAATTATCATTACATTTCTACGGGTAATAACAACCAGATATTGACCTTTTTATAATCTAAAGCAATACTAGCCTGCCTGCTTTTCTAGTTAAGTGTACACAGCCTCGTAAATTCCTGTCATGAAGCAATATGTCTTGTCCAATTGCTGGTCTATTCCAGCACTAATGCAAAATGGATGTGCTACAAGCATGTCTATATGGAAAGCAATGCATTAGATTGTCAGAACTAAACCCATGAAGGCTGTTTAAAGAACAGTGCTTTGAAATGCCCACAGGCTGTCTGGACATATCAGGAACTGTCTGTATGTAGTTAGTAGACTAACAATGGGTTGTATGGATATATAACTACCTAATAATTACCTAAGTTACTTTAGTGGAGTGTCCATGTTTTTTCTGTGTTAAATAACATGTAAAGGTGGGGCACAACATGGTGGGATTTGAGATGAGATGTAGAGGAAACAAAATATGGAGGAGAAGCTCTCCACTTTGGTGCAGTACCAATGCTGAGGAAAACACTGCAGTGCCGCTGGTGGTGTTTTCCACCAAGATACTGAGAGTGTTTTAGCTTGTTTGGGCGTTCATGTTGACTACACTGCAGAGGCAGTGATCCATATCTCTGTCTCCCTTGAGCTTGCGTAGGTCCTATTTCTCTGTGCTATAGTTAAAGCCTCAATTCAAATTGTATCACATGCCCTGTTCTGTTATACATGAAGATTATGGTGTGTGGTAGTATAAACTAGGTGTTTTTTCAGGATTCTTAACCAATTTTATCTCTAATACATTACCATATATCACTGATGTGTTTACATTGTGAATGTAAGATACACACACAGAAAGAAAATCTCATTGAGGCTGAAGTTTCTCTTCAACGTGAAGTGTAATCATTGTGTCACAGGGTCTGTCAATCAAACTGATAGTTTAATATTTTGTTCTTTGACACTATAGGCTGTACACATTTTTCGCAGGTCTGTTATGTTGTGGGTACTTGTGTGCCTTTTTTATATGTTTTCTTTTGGAATCATTTAGTGTTCAATTCTATTAAGACTATTGCTTTGGACTCATAAGTAGCCAGTCCAGGACAGTAATGAGGACCTATAGTGGTGTGTGTTCCTCTAAATCAGGAATCATCATCATCAATCATGTCATGCTGATATTTACAGTTAATGCAGCACATTTATTATATCTTGGTACCAATAATAATAAAAAAAATAATAAACAGGAATCTTATTGATATATTTTAGAATTTTGAGTCAAAATATTTCTTGTCATAAGTAAGGATAACTGCCATGCTACTTGACACTCCTGAACTGTACGTCCCACACGGTTCCCATTAGTGATGGCTAGATTTTGCCCCTGTTCCCATAAGTAGTAGCAGAGAATTAAACCATGCCCTCTGTCTGCAACAGGAAATGGAGTTCTGCTTGGGTCAGAAAGGTCATGAGCTGTGATTGTAGCTTGGGGTTACACTTTTTGTCTTAAATAAAAGCAGGCAACATTTCTATGTTTCTGCTCTTCTACTGCCTAACAGTGGTTCTTGTGTCTCACAGCTCTTCAGTCTCCATTAATGGACGTATTACCCAGATGCAGAAAATTTGCTGACTCGTGTGCACCACACCAGTCAGTCAACTTCTGGGTTGCTTGCACATCAGCCCATTGTTACGGTGCTGTGAAAGTGTTGTCGTAAACATGCCTGATTGCTCTGTTTCTCACCCTCGATCGAGGATTTTTGTTGCCTGTCTGATTCTTAGGTGGCCTACCGCATATTTTTTGAAGCTGACTGAAAGGCTGAGTTAAAGTCAAATACAACTCAGTATATGCATCATGGCAAAAACACAATAACAATGAAAGCGAGAGAACAAGATACTCTTGATTGCTGTGTTTGGGTGGCTCAACAGCTGCACAGTACAACCAGCTGATCATTATGACCAAGTCCAGTGATAATCTGTCAGAATCACTGAATCACTGTGCATGAGTATTGATATTGAGACCATCGAACCCAAATGAAAGTAAAAATGTCACCCAAACATGAAAAGTATATCAGGGATGACAAGAGAGGGCAGATTAAAAAATAAAAAAAGCAGATGCAGAGAGCACTGCAGTAGTTGCACAATAGACACCATGCTTCAGAATATGAATACATATTAACTTTTCAGTAGAATGATTTACTATATTCTCATAAATGACCACACCAGTCATTTTTCTGCCTATTCTAATTTAGAAAATGACCCTGCAAATGTATTAAATCTATCACTGTCAGTTTTAGTGATACTGAGCCACATGTTCTTGGTGAAATCTGTGATCCTTGGCAACCAAAATCTGATTGCTGGTAGCCAGCCAGGCAGCTGTTTAAAATGTTACTGTTATACCCTGGTTGGTATGGATTTGTCCCACCACTTCCTTTCATTGTTTTTGATGGCAGACGCCGTGTATGACGTGATTGCATTTTTACCTGAGCCTCCAGCAATTGTTCATCTTGAAATAGAGGTCAAATAAAGGTTTTAAAGAGGAATTATTTATTTAGAGACACTCATTAGTTTAAAACAGTTATTACGTATGTAAGAACATACATACAGTGGCTTGATGGCTTGATGAGACAGGTCCTGTCAAGTGCTGAAACATTTTAAGTTATTCAGCAATAAATTTATCTCACCATTAATCAATCATATTCAGTTTATCAATTACAAATGCCAAACTTCTCAAATGTGAGAACAGTCATCTTTTTCATATCATTTTGAATTATATACCTGTGGGGTTTTTGACTGTTGAAGACATCAGTTTTGGCTCTGATGACATGACATGGGCATTTCTGGTTATTTCTGACAGTTTATGACCTAAATGGCTAATCAATTAATTGAAAAGGTAATTGGCAGGTTAGTTGACAATGGAAAAAAAAAATGTCAGCCCTTCTCCTGTCCTTTTTTTTTGAGTTGCAAGTATTTCAGGTAAACGGCTATCCATTCATTACTCAATACCTCATTCTGCAAAAATTTCCATCCCTGTCTATGTTTGTATTTAGATAAATGTTACTCTTGAAAATGACTGAAACGTTGTATATAGTTGGTCCAGTATTGACATTGTGTCTCCTTCTGTCCAGCATTTCTCCCTGCAGTCATGATTGGACTTCTCTGTGAGAACAGCATTGTTGCAATGTCATGTTTGTACATAGTTGTTAATATGCTTAAAAAGCACATTTGTTTTTGCCCCATTACCTGGCGTAATATTTAAGTAGTGGCCAAAAATGCTGTTGGTTTTGTAAGAGTTTCTATGTGTGAGCAGAAAAGATGCAGACATTGCACTGAGAGAAATCTCTGTAGCTTTGTTTACATATCAGTGGTCCTTAAGGGGGGGAAATGGTGGCACTTTCTCTGCTCCCATGCCCTTTCTTAGGATGTATTATATAATAATAAGATGTGTAGGTGGCTGACATAGTACACATTACATTGTGCAATTTCTTCCTTGAATATTGCTGAGAAACTGTCTTGAGTTTCAAATGGAAGAATAAAAGAGCTACTTGTAAGAGGGAAAAGAAGCCTTTAGCTGCAGCTCCAGCACCCACTCTGCCTGAACTGTCCATGCAGGCTCTCCCCTCCCCCTCATGTTGAGAGTGTGAACCTTTTAGGTAAACAAGCATGGCTACTCGTGTTTCTTGCCTCTTTGTCTGTCTCTGCCTTTCCTTTTCTCTCTCTTTTTCAGTTTCTCTCTCACTCCCCTCTCATCCACCCTGTTCGAGTTGTGTAAATCTTTTATAGCTGCTGTTCTACCAGCACAATCTCTGCGGATACTCAAATGGCATCTGAAGCCCTTTGAAATTCAGCCTAGTCCTTTGCCCCCTCCTCTATCCTCGAAGCGAAATGGAACAAAATGGCGGGCCCCAATCCTGCTGTTTCCCTCAGGGACCATAGAGCCTCATTTCAGGGTTTAGGAGGTCCTGATGGTTGATGGCGTCTTTAACTCGTGTTAGGTTGTGCTTACTTCCTAGCCTTCCGCTGCACTCCTCTTGATAATATTTTCTCTTCCCTGAGTCTCTTGCACATCAAAGGGAAAGGTTCTCTATTCTGGCATGCTGCTGCTTCTCCAGAAATGTGCTTTTGCAGACTTGGCTTTTGATCTTTCTGATTGAAGCTTGGAAAAGGAATATTTTGTGCTCTTCTTTTTAAGGGATCGTACTGATATGCTTAATCATAATTTCAGGTATTCAGAAAATTTTAAAACTTGTATCATGCTCCTAGGGATTGTGTGTCTTGTGTCCTGTGTGTTTGTGTGTTTGTATCTATGTCTTACCATTCTGGCATAAATACATTATAACATGGGCTGACCAGCAACATGGCTACTTTGCCATATTGATTTAAAGTATTCAAAATCCCATGAAAAAATTAATGTTTCTTTCAGTAAGGTGAATAAACATGTTTATTTGAAGTAAAGAACTATTTAAATTGTAATAATCTATTTAAAGGGTGTTTGGTAGGGAGTTTGGATTTGCAGAGCCTGGTCTGGGTTTACGATCTGACTGAAATATCTGTGTAGGCCTATTGGGTACCATTTAATTACACTTCTAGTTTCATTCTGAATTGCCCCAAAGATGCTCAGCCATTATACGTTAGTCACAGTTGTCTCACTCTGTGAACTCAACAAGTGAATCATAGACATGCTACTATTGAAATTCCAGACAGGTGATTTGAGTGTTTTTTTGGTTTAATGATAATAGGTGAAAGTCTTTGCTATAAAAAGCACCTATGCATTTGTGCATGTGTTTCACACTGAGTAGGGAGAGAACCTGAGTAGGTAACGCTATTAGGCAAATGGCTGTGTGCCTCAGTCTGGGCAGGCATGAATTAGGGGTGGTGCAAATCTGGAGACAACAGTTGGTGTTTTGATTGGATGTGCTGCTGAGCAGGAGGCTGCATGGGATGATGTATTATCCATACGTGGCATTCGAAATGTTCTGAGGTTAGTCGGCCAGGTCTGGGAGCTGATGGCAGAGACAGTCTGCGTGGTGTGTCCCTCTGGGCTCGGCTGTTCTGGTCTGTTCAGTCTGTTGCTGACACACAGGGAAAAAGACAAGGCAGGCTTGCTTTCCTGTACTCACTTACCTTCTCTGTTTTTCCTCCTCAATCTTAAGGCCTTTTTTAAAGGGTTTTCCATGCCAATCTAAAGCTAAGGTGGCCCACCCATATGCTTTTTTTTTTTAAATAATAAACTGTGTTATAAAACAGGACACAGTGCACACATCACAGCCTCTTAGAGTAAAAAAGACTTTTCTGGTGTTATTTTTCAGTTAATGCTAGCTCATCACCTATTGAACCTGCTTTTCATAGCTAGAGCCTTCAGTGAATAATTGTATAAGGCTTTTATTGTGAAGTGGCCATACCATGTCCTAGCATTGTGCATGCATATAGCATTAATGTTCAACACTGTTGTTCACACAGTATTGCTGTTACAAAACCATAACAGTCAAATTGCCATGACTGACTGCCATGACCTTTTTCCCCTCCTCTAACATGACGTCTAGAAGAAGGTCAAATTAACACGATATATGTAACAGCAATTTTGTCTTTTCTGTTCCCCATCACTGTAGATTGTGTTCTGTCCATAACCAACCATTGTCACCCTGAGATAAATAAAATATGTCTAGGCTTTGTTGCCACCTTGAGAAATTGCTTCATGCTGACTACTGTTGTGCTCAGAGGCAAATAGCAATATCAGTTTTCTTTGAGGCCTCTTGTGCCCGGCCATTCTCTTCTTGTTGGGTATAAGCTGAGACAGGGGGTAAGGGTGTTAGGACAAAGTGTTGGGTGGGGGAGGGTAGAGGTGGTGTGGCCTGGCTGAATCTCAATCACCAAGGCCCTTCAGCAGGGCTGGCCTTTTGATGGGCCAGCTGCAGCCATTCATCCACCCATTTACATTGAAATGCAACAACAGGATGGGGGGAGGGGAGGGGAGGACTGTGGGGAGATGGGCCTCTGCACTTGTGCGGGTGGGATGTGAATGAAAAGCAAAGGCATACCTAAATACCAAAGAGATGAGGTCCGGCAGTCGGGGCCCATGCCCCGGCTCACCAATATGTGCAGCCTTACTTTGCCCCCCCCCCCAGCAGCTGTGGGGCAGTATACTTAACACAAAGGATCTAAACACCCTTTTTGACCAGTACATGCATTTTCACCATTCAGCTCTTTCTGTCTTTACAGCCAGGCTGGTGGCTATAAAGAGGTTGTGATTCATCCCGCTGTCTGTTTTAACAGCATTCTACTGTTACACCTATTGTTGATGCTGCTTTTTGTACTTTGCCTTCTTCATATTTTGTGGGTAATTGCCTTCAGACAGATGATTTACTTGTGTGAGTTGTTTATCAAGCCTATATGGGCTGTGGAGATTCAAGTTCTTGTTCCTGGCTCGCTGTAATGGAGGTCATATTGTGCTATTGGCTGGTAGAAGAAGCCTGTTCTGTAACTCATTAGGGGCTTCAGACACAAACTGTAGTTCAGACAAATGAGGCCAGTGTGTCATTTTTCTGAGTTCATCCAGCTTTCCAGGATAACTTGGATGTCCTCAGAGGTGTGCATGTGACTGTGACTGGAGAATGTGTTTAAAGCCATGTTTAGACCACTGCATTGGCACCCCAGTTGTGATGATTGTTGCCTTGAGAACTTCCCAGAATTGTAAAATATTGTCTTATGGTATAAGACACACACACAGCTGTACAGTATTTAGCCTTCTGATACAGCTTTACACTATTGGATCTACCACTTAACCTTGAATTACTGGCTCATATTTAATCTTTTCACTGGTATCTGTACCAAAATGACCACATCAATGCATCCCCTTGCATTTTTGTGAATGCAATGCTATGCTATTTTTGGTCTGAAAAGACTTCTAACCCTTAGCACCAAGCTAATGTTTGGCTAGGCACCAACTAGACGTTGTTTCATTGGAGGACATCGCTCATTCAGCATTCTTTTGTTTTGATGTTGGCCGGAGTGACACTTTGTTCAAGTACTCACACTAGAAGACTGCCAGTGAAAATATCAAGCATTCGATAACTACTTGGACAACAGAAGAGGTCAGGAGCATGGGAGGACAGTTCTAAGGGTCATGCTGACCCTCGTAACAGCAGCAATTTGAGGGTCGATAACGATTCTGCCACTACATGGATTCTGAACGCACTTAAGGGATGGCAAAATAAGCCACCCCATTGTCTCCTTGGCCTAAGTGAGGTCTGTGCTTAGAAGTGATTTTTTTTTTTTTTAATATTCTGTTCACTAAAGTTTGCTGCCTACACCTTAACACCACAATAATAGGAAAATGATTTAAATCTTTTCTTACTCAAGTTTTATGGTGGTTGGTAAACAAGTGTGTGCATCTTGGCCATTTTCTCTTAAGAAGAGTGGGTAATGGATCGTAGACTGTATAAACTGTACACATCTCAATCGTCCCCTGGTGTCTGGCTGCAGTATAGGTCACAAAGCCAAACTAAAAACTCAAAGTACACGTCAAAAATGTTTTTCCCAAAGATGGTTTCTATCATTTTAGGTAGTTGTTATCACGCTGACGTATGTTCAAGTGTTCATTTTTCTGATAAGTTTGGTTTTAATTAGTTATTTGATGCTATAAAAAGGGGTTTACACGTCATGATTGACAGCTGAGGCCAGCTCGTGACTGAGTGTATGGGCAGGACCTCGATACCGTGGCTACAACTCCGATCACTACTGCGCAGTCTCTGGCTCCAAATGACGTCACCAGCGCAAGATTGAAGCCACCCATATCCAGGATATTTTGGCTTCATTTTTGTGGAGTTGGAGGAAGTGAAGAAGTGTCGTCCATCTTTATATACAGTCTATGGAATGGATAGATAGAACTCACCTTCGAATCTATGCTATTGCTTATTGTTTGTTTCAATATAGAAAGTAATGCAGTGCTAGTATTTTCATATCTTTGTTTATGTTGACAAACAACAACATGAATATAAGAAATGTTTTGATTGAAGGTATGCTATCTGTCAACCAAGGGTGGTGATAATTTCTGGGCTTCTGCATTGAGACCTGTGATCAAATCACTATTTCATGCTCACAAAGTCTTCTGTCAGCATAAACAAAGACTTGTCAACAAAACATCTGTACTGTGTGATCATCTATATTTACATACAAAATCAGTGATCGCAGAGAGGCAGAGGTGGCTTCTTAATGTTGATGCAGCTATACAGGAAGAACAGTACCTAATAGAAAGTACCCCCCTTTTTTCATGTTTCACTTTTCAGTGATCAACTAAAAGACTTAAATGCCAAAGTGAACAAATCTAAAACTGCTTGCAAATGTTTACCCCTTCAAGTCAATATCACCTATAGGCCTTACACATCACTAACACATAGGCTTACTTGATCATGTCTTTGAAAAGCTGAAAATTATGAAACTGCGTTTTCAGAAAGCTACATTTTCCCCCATCTACAATACATTTTTTTCACATGTATTCACTCTGGAGAGAATTTTGAAAATCTCAATTTTTGGTTGTGAATAGTGTGGATGGAAGGCTACCACTAAGAGATTAGAGATGTGTCACTCCTGATGGTGTTACAGAGGAGGTAGCTGCAGTAGACACTTGAAGAAGCTTGAAGGGTTTACATGTGCAAGTAGTCAAAATTTAAAATAGTGAGTTTCATGTGCTACAAACTGCATGCTGCCATGCATGGATATTAGCAACGGGACATGAACATTTGAAGTAAAAAGAAAAAATAATCAATGTTTTAGTGAACTTGCAAACTAGTCGATTATCTGAAGAAAAGGCATAAGAAGCAAGTTGGCAAGACAATAAGGTGTTACCAATAAAAGCTCACCCACTTTAATTATTTTCTACATTGCTGTAGCTTGTCAAACTACTGCATTGTGAATACAGTTTGAAGCTCCTTTTGCTCTTACAGTGAAGTGTGAGATTCATGATGAGATAATCCCATTGTCAAACAGATCAATTGACGGTACAACTGAATGTTACTTGTGCACCTTTTCAGAGATGCACTTATGCAATATTTAGAGGACGTTTGCGTTTGAACAACTAGCTGGCTTAAAATTCCCATTGCTGATAGAGAATCGTTAACACAACTAATTACAGGATGAGTAAAACTGTAGCATATATCAGTGTGTACTGCAGTCAGTGATACTGTATTTTACACACAGTAGTAAAATACTAATACTAATAATGTGATAACAAAAATGTGCAAAAGTGCACAATCATCATAGTGTTTGATTTGTTCTGACAATTTTCTTATATGAACAATTGGTCGATAAATCAAAGAGAAGGTGAAAGTAAAATGTCTTGACTTTTTTTTTTTTTTTTTTTTTTTTTGGGTGCAGAGATAGGAATTAGCTATTGTGTTTAACCAGAGCAGTCAGTAGGGAGTGGAAAATCACATCATCTTCAGTCAGTCTGCACAGGGACTTTCCCTCCTGAATATGTGGCAACACAGAGCAGTTCTCAAAGCTACAGGCTCAGAGTTATTTGTTTTGCCCAGAAAGGAAGCAGTCTAAATGAGAAGTAGAAAACAGGAGAACAGGAAACATAGAAGACATTTTAGGTTGGCCTGGAGCTACCAATAATCTTTCCAGCATTTCACTGTGTTTGTCTGCCAAGGCTTGGAATAGTCACAGATCTGTGATTGGGTGACTAGAGTTAACCAGGCACTAATCTTTTAAGTTCTTTTGATACTAGAACCTTCTTTCCTATAAATATACTGCCTTGTTTTTGTGCCCATCTGTGTGTTTGTGAGGGTGTGTGTGGTTACTTGTGTGCCTGTGTCACTCATACTCCCTGCAGTGAATCTTTTTATAGAAACAGCAGCCAGCAGTGTAATCTCTGGCGTGGATGTAGGACAGTCTTTTATTCCTCCTCATTACTTATGCAAAGCCAGTTCTCACCGTTAATCACTGCATAGCCTGTTTGAATGTACAGTTTTCTTAGAAAAAAGGTTAGCAGTTAAAGGATCATACCAATGTTTTTGCACATGTACTGCAAATTGTGAATATTTTGTTAATGCTGGCCCTTTCCCTGAAGCATAAATTGAGGTACAATTTCTTTATTTTCCCTTCTGTACAGTATAAAACTAACTTGTAGAGTCTTGAAAATTGCTTTACATTATAGTTTTGTGGTAAAACAGTTTAGAGCTCCACTTTTTTTTTTTTTATATATATATATAGAGGTCTTACACATTGGTGTGCACTTGTGCGGGGGGCATATACTTGAGAGTCAGCTGCCAAAAAGTATTACATTCATGATCAATGGTGTCAAAAAATCACACCTGGAAGACAGGTAGCAAACATTGGCGTAATAAAAACAGTATCATGAATTGGATGGCTTCCTGGATTAAAATGGCCTTCTTTTTTGTAGCCAGCTCTCAAATCTTGGATGTTAGATCCGCAGCATTCAATGGTCTAAATAATGGAAAACCTCAGATCCTGTAAGCTTTAAATGTGCACATATTTTGCCTTAAGCATTTCATTTCACACCATATTTGTCCGAGGCTATGTTGTGGTTCATGCCTCACTAAGTATCCCATGGTTTTGATCTGCCTAGTAGCGTCTGTTTTTGTGGGCCATGTGGCACCGCCGTCGAACATTTTAGAAAGAACCTTTTCTTTTGCAGACGGGTTCAGAATTGAAATCTATTTAAAGCTACAGCTGTTCTATTATTAATGTTTTTCCTATTTAATTATTTAGTAATATTAGGCTAAATTTGGAGTGGTTGGTTGATAGGGCAATGGAGTTTTAGGTCCATCAACATTAAAAGGAATAAAGTCAACTGTCCCTTTGACTTTTCCTTTACTGTGCCAGCCCTGCATACTTTCCCTGCATGTCTACATTGATTTATGGAGGTGTGGTTATGCCGATATGCATGCTCTCCACATAGCTGTTTTGTATAAACACACACACTCATTGTACTCATGTGCAGCATATCTGCTAAATTTCATCATATCACCTTCTGTGATTCTTGGACAGATCGTCTGCTGAACTCAGCCCTGTGGTGCACTGTTATGGTGCTCTCTCACACACTTGGCTCGACTCTCTCTGTGTTCTCTCTTTCTAGCCCCTAACACCTCTATTCTTTCTCCTCTTCTGCTTCCACCTTCTCTCGGCCACCTTGTCCTTCCCATCTTAACATCTCAGAGCTGAGCAGTGCGCTTGCATACTGCATCCCTGCATGCTCGTCTCCCCTCTCCCATCACTCTCTGACAGTCTCCTCCCCCATCTCCACCTCTATGCAGTAGCCCTGGTTCCTCAGGAAGCAGTGCTTGCAGGAATCTAAGGGCGTTGGACCTAACTGTTTGCCTTGTTTCCTCCTTTTGACAAAAATCATAGTAAACTATGCGCGCCCACCAACTGTTTTTTTGTGTAATGCGGGATAATTTATTTGCCAGGCCTTTTCTGTTGTCTCAAATGTAAATATGCATATTTATAGTAAGCAACAAGTTTTTCTCTGCCGGTAGATTCTGATGGCTTATCTTAAGGTGTTGGCGTGTATTTTAAGGTGTGTGTATGTTCATGGTGTCATTCGTAATCAGTGTCCATAGTATTAGCCTAAGTATACTCTGATAGCCTCAGGTGTTGTCATATAGCATGTTTATTGTCAGTGACAACTCTTTAGAGGGTTGTCTTGTCTTAACATAGACATTCACAACCACAAACTACTGTAGCAATTTCCCCACTTTGTTTGCAGTAGTTTCACACTGCTTTAATTCATGCACACCCTGCTCTGGCGTTTAGACAGCTTTCCAATGAGGACGAAATGAGAAATCTCAGAGAGGAACTCAGGAGAGTGTGTGTGTGTGTGTGTGGCTCAAGCCTGTCAAAAGGGAGAAGAGGGGCACTGACAGTCAAGCCCTGCAGAATACAAGGAAGGTCTGAAATGTCTCCTTGTCAAGGTGACAGTGGCATCATGCATGATGCGTATACACTCGTACATGCAATGAGATGGGTTAGATGTGTCAAGCAGTTTCTGTTACCAAGATATTAGCTAGCCCATGTGCCTGCATGCCAACTAAATGGGGAAATTACCCTGTATCACACCGTGGTACACTGGATCCATATTGTCTGATAATCATACTGATCATGTTAGCTACATAATGTAAAGAGGCATGAAAAACATGGAATGTGCATTGATAGAAATCTGAGTTTCACATTCCTATGTTGAATTGGAGAGCTGGGTTTGTAGCTGGATACATGATTTAGTGTGGAGACGATGTGTCAGCTGGAGATAGCCTATTTATTAAATGCATGCTTTTTAACTGGTTGAGAATTGTGTGGGTGAACGGATGGCCGCAGGCATTCAGAACCAACACAGCCGACTTGTTCTGTGGTGTTAGAGCATGTGCGGGTGTTTATGTCGATAATGTACCATGTGCTGCTACACCTCCATTTCCAATATTCATAGAGCTCTGTCTTTCACTGCAACCATGGCAACAGAAAATGACAAATGGCAGAGCTGTGGAAACACTCAGGTTGTGTGTGAGGCTGAATGACAGAGCAAGCATTCATGCTAGAAAAATCAAATCACAGTGTCAGAATAGGCTGGCTGGCCTTCACTTACTGTGCCATTGTTAAAAACACTGAATATTCAATAGCAAGATAATTGAATATACTATACTAGCCATTGTTTTGGCTTTTTGCCCACATTTGGCAATTAAGAACTGGAGGCTGAAGTGCCACATCTCAGTCCTTAGCTCAATATGCAATATCATGATTACGAATAGGACTATATACAGTTGACTCATCCACTAGATGCTGCAGAGCAGCTATAGGTGAGAATGTATGCTGTTTTCTTGTGTTTTTATTTTATTATGTACACTGCCATCAAGGATGACAAGCAGAAAATATTGGTCGCTGTGAACTAGCTATGGGAAAATAGCCTACAAGCTGTAAATGTGATGAAAAGTCATTTGTAATCAAGAAAAGAGTTACATTTCAGAAAAACTATAAACAAATTGTATCTTTGCAAATTTTCATAGTACAGGATCCTATTTCCAGTTGGCTTGGGCGGTGTCAAGGTATGACAGCATACCAGGGTATTTAGAAATCCTGAAGGTATGATTTTCAATACCGTCAAAAATACAGACACTCCTCTTTCTATTAAACTGATACGGATATGCTGTAGAGGTTAGAGTTGAGCGATGTTAACATTTTACAACCAGCCATGATCAGCCCAACAACCTTCGATTGCCCGTGTATTCGTACAGGTGTGTGTGTGTGTGTGTGCGACACGCCCCCCTCGTAGTTTCAGCTTTAGTAGTCTAATAAGTAAACAAAATAAACTCTCAAAATGTCAAGAAACCCTATATTCTTACACCTGTTTTCCTTTTTAAACAGAAAAATACAACCGTACACCTTATGAACTCAAGTTTCTCTCTTTCACCGAACTAAGACCATCTTAAGTGCCTCCACAGAAACAAAATAAAACTCACAAAACCGTCCTGGTTAGCTAGTCTTTCAACTGTTCCAACAATCACCAACTCTGGTTTGGTCAAAATAAACCCTTAATTCACTGAGTTAGATGTGAAAGGCTCTACATGCTGTTTTTCCCTGCTGCCTGTCTCTGCTGGTTCTGGCCTCTTTGGCTACAGGGTTAGCTCGCTGAATGAGAGTCTGTCGCTGAGCAGCAGCTCTCATTCATTCTTCGGAGGCAGACCATTAAATTAGCAAAGTAAAATGACAAAAATCCTTTCTATTGCCCAACCCTAGTGGCGTAGGATTGTTTCTGACTCTTGTGATCCAAACATTTCCAAGTCCAAAAGTAAAATATTCTGCTTCTGAATAATTTAATCCAATGAATCACTTTATTCAAATTGAAGATTTTGTTTGAGTGAAGTTTTTTTTTTTTTTTTTTTTTTTTAGGGTGATGATGTCATAAAATACGACAACTGACGTTTTTTACACACATACCATCATACCGTATACCCCGGTGAAATGTCAGGAAGATGTGAAAAAACAGATACCACCATGGCCTAATTTCCAGGGAGTGTTACTTTACAACAGCAAGACTGAATGATGTGAGTGTGTTCTGTTATGTGTGCCTGTTATGGAAAGATGTGGAGAGGGAGACTAAAAGTCAAAGTGTGTGTGTGTGTGTGTGTGCGTGCGTGCACTCTTACCTGAAAATATTTAATAGTCATGGACAAAAGCTATGGAAAGGGGTGCTTTGACAACTCATGGGTATTAAGATCCATCATTTAGGCCATCTGTGCGGGAAATAAGAATGCTCTTCTACCCTGGTATATTATTTTCCATATCACCTGACAAGAGAAGAAATCAGCGTAGAGTAGCTGGGATGTGCCAATTGGGAGAGTGAGTCTGTTGCTTTTTTGGAGCATCAACCAGTGTTTATGCTGTAAAATAGGACAATGGTATATTCTGTTGCAGGGCAGCAAGTCCACCCACACCAACCCACGCCTTGTTGACACAGATGTGTAGGTTTATACAGAAAATAATAGGAGAGGCTGTTTTGACATTCATCTTACAGGCAAGTGTGTTGTGGACTTAACACACACACATTTGAAGCCAGCAGTGTTACGGGTTCAGTGTGTGAAATGGGCATATGTGACATTAACACCGTTAACTTAGAGCAACTGTTGAGTAGCATTGCTTTTATAATTTTACATAGCTAGGTTATGAGTGCAGAAATGATTGGTGTGTTGTTTGAGCAGTCGGTTGAAAGAAAATATATCTGATAATTAAAGGTCCAGTGTGTAGGATTTAGTGGCTTCTTGTGGTGAAATAGCAGTTTGCAACCATTTGAATACTGCTGCATCACCCTCACCTTCAAAGCATGTAGGGAAAACTACAGTGGCCGTGAAAAATGCAAATGGCCCTATCTAGAGCCAGTGTTTGGTTTATCCGTTCTGGGCTACTGCAGAAACATGGCGGTGCAACGTGGTGACCTCCATGGAAGGGGACCCGATTCCTATGTAGATAAAATCGGCTTATTCTAAGGTAATGAAAACACAACAATTCATATTTTCCTGCGATTTTACACTAATTAAAGCATTCTTATAAATATTATATTCCATTTTTGTCAATAGCTCCTCCTAAATGTTACACACTGGACCTTTTCAAGTACATTTCAAACTCATTTATTAAGAAGTAAAAATACATTTGCAGCTTCTAAACTGAGGATTTGCTTGCTCCTCTGATTTTCATTTCATTGCAAATTGAGGAATACCTTTGGAGTTTTGACTGCCTGGAAGACAGAATTAGCAGTTTGAAGGCATTGCCTCTGGTGATTTGTGATGGGCAGTGTCATAGATTTTGACATTTTACACAATAGATTATATAGACTAATTGACTAGATATTAAAAAAACTGAAAGAACAACAATTGGTAGTTGTAATGGGTGGAACTTATAGCTTATAGATTGGCTGCTGATGTGGCTTGGCAAATACAGACCTGATTTGTCTTAAGATGGGTTTGTTCAGTCGTCATTAATTACACATAATACATCCAAAGCTATGCTCCTTGCTTGGTCCCTCTGCATTCTCATGTTTTGTCTATGCAGCAGTTCTGGCCCTTGCTGCTATAATAATATAACATTGGTGCAAGTGCTGCTTGTTTATGCACAATGTGTATAATCGTATATAATAAGATTTGAAAGAGTAGAAAATAAGCCGTACATTCAAATAAACAGTGATCTCTGACATTTTTTTAGAAAAGTGTTGTCCCACAGCAATAGATATTAAAATAATCAAATAACCACAATCAGTGGAAATCTGTAAGAAGACTGCAGATTGTATTTCCTGGGAGAAACACATTATGTTTGAATTGGTATGATAGAAACCATTAAAGCAGACGATTCTGCCACCCCTTAAGTTAAATGTTTGGGTGCTGTTACTCTAGTTGTTACGTTGTTTTTGCATGTGTATTTGAAGGATTGTATTTGATTACAGGGCCGGTGCTTCACTGGATTTCTGGGTATGGTGGTGATATCAATTATAAGTGTACCATGTGTAATGTGTGCTGAGCTGCATGCTAATATGCATTTAGTACCCTATTTTGAACATGGAATGTACAACACTAACATTCAGAGTATAATAGTGGAGCATCATTGTATTATTTAGGACCTAATAATGTTACATATTTATTTTAAGAGGTGAAAAGTATCAGTTCATAATCTTTAAATTTGACTTTGTCAGAATATTACAGGCTTAAGGACTTAACACACAACAAATCTTGCTAAATTGCATTATATTTCTCCCAGCCCAAGCTGTTCTTGGTCATAATATATGAGCTCAACTTGCATGCTTTTCGGTTTATACCTTTATTTGTTTGTTATGAATCTCTGTGATGTGTAACTGGGTGGATGTTTCTCCTACTCAGATAGGATATGTACTGAGCGGGCAAGAGACTTTTTGGTTTAGATTTGTCTTGTTGATGAGACCTAGGATTCATTTAATTGATTTAATTCTAATGAAGCAGCTCTGAACGGCATTACTATGAGTGTTCCATAAACTTTCATTGTTATGCTGATGATACCCAATTATATCTATCGATCAAGCCAGATGAAACTAACCAGTTAGCTAAACTTCAAGCATGCCTTAAGGACATAAAGACCTGGATGACCTGCAATTTTTTACTCAGACAAAACCGAAGTTATTGTACTTGGCCCCACACCTCCGAGACACGTTATCTAAAGATATAGTTACTCTAGGTGGCATTGCCCAAATAAGTCCCTTAAGACTCTCCAGTTGATCCAGAATGCTGCGGCACGTGTACTGACAAGAACTAGGAAAAGATATCATATTTCTCCAATATTAGCTTCTCTGCACTAGCTCCCTGTAAAATCCAGAATAGAATTTAAAATCCTTCTCCTCACCTACAAAGCTCTTAATGGTCTGGCACCATCGTATCTTAAAGATCTCATAATACCTTATTACCCAACTAGAACACTGCACTCCCAGGATGCAGGGTTACTTGTGGTTCCTAGAGTCTCCAAAAGTAGAATGGGAGCCAGAGCCTTCAGTTATTAAGCTCCTCTCCTGTGGAATCAGGTCCCAGTTTGGGTTCGGGAGGCAGGCACCATCTCCACATTTAAGAGTAGGCCTAAGACTTTCCTCTTCCTCTGGTTAGGGCTGGCTCAGGTGAGCCCTGAACCATTCCTTAGTTATGCTACTATAGGCCTAGACTGCCGGGAGACTTCCCATGATGCACCTCTATCCTCTCTCTTTCTCTCCCCTCTCCATCTGTATGCATTTTTATCCCATTACTGCATTTTACTAACTAGACATCATCTCTCTCTCGTAGTTTTGTGCCTTCTCGTTTCTCTCCTCTCGCCTTCTGTCACTTTTAGCAGGTATTTCTGCCTCCGGAGCTGCAGAGACTGGATCTGTGGTTGTGGGCCACTTGCTGCTCCCGTGTTCCTCCTCGACAACTGCTACAACAGTTGTTGTTATTGGCTCTGTTACTAATACTGACATTATTTTTACTGACTATAGCTGTCATTCCTATAATTATTAAGTTATTAATCTTAACACTACAATTACATTTCTACTATTTAAAAAATTCTAAGTGGTATTTGCCCCCTTCCCTTGCCGCTGTCGCCAAATGCTTCTCATGGTGGGATTTGTTGGGTCTCTGTAAATAATATTATAAGGAGTACGGTCTAGACCTGCTCTGTAGGAAAGTTGCAATGAGATAACTTCTGTTATGAATTGGCGCTATGTAAATAAAATTTAATTGAATTGTTCCAACTACTATGTTGTCATTGCTGTCTTTCGTTTTCATTCCAGCTACATCAGAGAAAACACTCGCAGTGTTATGTGTTTAAATTCCATGCAAAATGGAAAAGCGTCCGTCTTAGTTGCACAGCCAAGCTGATGATACCTTTGAGTACACAGGCTGTATATTGAGAACACACGCAAGTTTCAGGTTGAGGCCAGCATTTGAAAAGACATCTTCTGAATGTGAAGATTTTTTCCCAGTCCAGAGAGCTTGTTACCTTGACAACAGCAGAAGATTCATAGCAAGGGGAACTGAGCGAGTGAGCTGTGCTTGCCGCGGCATGGCTGTGCCGAACAAACAAGCGTTGTCGCTAACTGTGTCACGAGTACTGCTGCTGCCTTCTCATCCCCCCCCCAAAAAAAAAACACACACACACTTCTCTGCCTTCATTTAATATCAGACTTTTATTTTGCTGGTTTGTTGTTCAGCTGGTATCCACCCATCCCAGCCATCTGACAGACTCACCTTTTTATCTTTGTTATCTAGACAGCTTTTTTTACTCCCTGCTCCCACTTTCACCCTTCTCATCCTCTTGTCTGCATTTGCTTTTTATTACCTCTCATTGCCTTCTTCTGTGCTGATGCTTTATCTCGCTCTAGTGTGTTTGGTCTTTTAGATAAACTGATTCGAATAGAGCTGCCAATGTGCTGTCTGTGTTGGTTGCTCATGCTGGAGATATGGAGGATCAGTCTGCTGTGGTCCCTCCTTGTAGAAGCCAGGCTTTATCAATAATGTAGATGTTTTGAAGAGGAGAGGTGTGGTGTGCATCTCTTTTTCTCTCTCCTCCCCCTGGCCCATCTACCCCTCCCCCCAGCTGTCTCCCCACACCCTCCAGTGTCAGATTTCCCCTCCAGTGTTTGAGCATTGAAGAACAGATGACTGAATCTAATTAGTGAAGATATTACAATAAGCTCTGTTACCTGATGCTTTGACATACTGCAGGCCGAACCCAGGCTGTTATATTGAGCTGCTGTTGCTTCTATTGTTTATTTGGTTTAGATCTCAGACTTAATATAGGGGTGGGTTCACCATCATCTCTCTAGTGACAGCCAACCCCCCCAGATACTATAGGCAGTGTACCCTCCATACACAGTATAAAGGTGTTTTACAGTAGGAGGTTTGTCACAATTAAATCAAACAGTCTAAACATTTCATGATATAGGCTATATTTGGTTTATTACAAGCACCATTTTTCTCTTTCTTGCTCCGTCATTGGCTCCTTTCATTTTCTCTTTTATGTTAATTGGGTACTCGGCCTCATAAATATTATTTATTTAAATTCAGTAATCAAAGTTCATTTGAAATATTTTAATTAATCAAAAAACAGTGCTGTGGCAGAATTATTACATTAATGTGGATAATTTTGCCATGTAGCCTTATTTATAGACACCCATTTTTGTAATTCTGTTCTTGGCTGTGAGATTTAAAAAGAAATATGGACACTTGGACATATGGACAGTCTTTGTAAAGCCTGGTTTATGCTCGATGCAGGGTCTCCAGCATGAGGGTCCGCGGGCCAAAAATGACGTCATCACACCTTTTGCGTCGGACTGCAAGCTGTCGCAGAGCTTTCTTGTAACTAGGCGCCTAGGACGCGGTGTGGTTTTCATTTCAGCTTGGATACCGAAGATGGCCGAGCAGGTTCGCCTTTACCACCGTTCTTTGAGAGACCACAGGGACAGCCAAGTGAATCTCAATTCATGGAGTGAGATTGCCACCACACTAGCAAAACACAAGTCATTTTGTAGGAAAGTGTGGAAAAGTATGAGGGATCGCCATGTTGGATAATGACATTCCTCTGGTAACTTCTTGCTTATTCACAGTATGTTTTGTTTGTACGACCCCTGGTGTGTCTGAGAATACTAAAACAAAGAACGCATTGAGCATGAACGCTTCTGTGCATGCTCGCAGCTCTGCAGAGGCCCGCGTCTTGCACAAGTATAAACAAAGCTTAAGGACCTATTGGCCGTTCACACCGAAAACAGTCCTGTGTTAAAATAATGTAAGGGGCTACGTTGATGGAAGGATGTTGTTTCAGGTACTGGTGAGACAATAAAATACAATCCAGGAAGTCCAGTTTGAATATCTAGATCCATGTGTTTGAATGCATAGCAGACGGCAAAACACTGCACAGATGTTTGTAATATTATGAGGAAAGATTTTACTGCTCAGGAACACAATTATTTTATCTTTCGTCGCAACAATTGCAAGTTAAACAGTAGAAATAAAGACCTCACATTACAACCTACCTACCAGGAGTGTGCGCTTGCACATATTTGATTGGTCAAAGCAGCACCTTGCTGGGTGACGTCAGATAGCGTTTCAACAAAAGTTGAGCCATGTTCAATTTTTATGCCAGCCGGCCTTTTGTTTTTCTGCTGGAGCCCTCTGCATTGGCTCCCCCACTGCATCGTCAGAGTGGCCTCATTTAAATCAATAAAGGGGCTGCATTTTTTCCACACAGGGCTAAAGTCGGTCCGTACTTGATTTTACCACATTGCCATCAATTAGACAGCAAACGACACAACTTTAAGCTAATTTATTATTACAGATGCCTATCACCGGGCTGCTTTGGGTAAACATGCTTTATTTCATCAGGCCCAACAGTACTACATGTCTACATTCTGTGCCAACATTTCTAATCCTGTGCTTGCTGTGTCCTGCATATGAACTCCGCAAAAAAATGTAGCTAGCCTGTGATTTTTGATGATCTAGTGTGCTGCAAAGACTGCAGTGTGAGTGTGAATTAATGTCCCTGCATGATGTGTACGAGGCCTGTGACACGCTTTATGAAATCAGACAGAGGTCAGTGCTGTTTTTCGAGGTCGCCTTTCAACTGGCTCTGATCTGTTCTCTGATAGGACAGCCAGACGCTGAGTGGAGAGGTACTCTGTAGCCTTGGGGGGCACACTGGTGTGTTTGTGTTATATGGTCCAGATTTCCCATATAGAAGCAGCATTGATACCAGTTTGTCTTCTGGTACAGTTTGGTCTTCCTGTAATCAGATGCCAAATGACAGAGAAGCAGGACAAAGGATGCCTGTGTTGTGAAGCCAGCATTAGAGCTCCTGTCTCCTCCACCCAGTGGGGTTCTCCCTCTTTTGCACACACACACAAATGTCATGTGTCACCACTGGTCATGCACATGGAACCAGCAGTCTCCCCGTTGTATTGTTTTTGCCCACAAGGAGGTCTTGTTAGTTGTTTGCAGGGTTTGGTGTGACAATTACACCTTTCCGTAATATTTAACGCCTCTCTTTCCCAATCGTCTCCTGGGTGTCTCCTCATCTCATAAGCCTGATACCATAACCATGCATGTTGGATATTGGCACACACAGGAGTCTCTAGTCACAGTAGGTTAAAATAGTAGGACATTTGCAGTGTTGATACAGCTGATGCAACAGTTAGGCAAGCAAAACCAATTAGCAATAGGTCCTACTTTGCTACAACCAAATGCTTCAGTCACTCAAGTGCAATGCCATTCTCTGAGCTCCAGTGAAGAGATTTATCCTTATCTGAGGTTATCTCCGTAAGCATCAAAGACAGCCCCTGATTCTTGTTGATGGTCACTTTTAAAACCCCCTCACTCACGTACAGCAGTGTTTTGAAGATCTTTTAGGGCAGCTCTCTTGACTACGCACATGTGCTAGCTCACTGCCCTGTGGCTCACAAACTGTATTGTTCCTTAACAATATATGGCAACACCTCCAATGCTGTGATGGGCTTAGTTAAGTGTTCTAAAACACACTGCTGATATTTCAGCTGTCAGAAAACAGGGACATGTCCAGTTAACATGCAGAAGAATTGAATGGGCAGACATGTTGTCATGGTGATGAACTAGACATTTGCTATCATTATGCATACTAATGCTGAATGTTTGGCCTCAGCTCCACATAGAGTGGAGGCAGCGCTTTGACATAGCTTAAATGGAGCCCAACTTTAGGCAGGGGTTTGACCTTTCTCCTCTGACCCTTTCATCCGCTCCACTGCTGCAATAGTCTTGTTTACAATGTATATACCGTGTACACAGTTTTTTGTCTTTCTAGTGACTGATCTGATTGAGGATGTAATTGATGTTTTGTGTAAGTTTGGCCTGTCAGCAGTTTTTGTGTGTGTGTGTGTGTGTGTGTGTGTGTGTGTGTGTGTGTGTGAGATACACATACGTCGCCCTCTCAATCTGTCAATGCCACCCAGTGTGCAACCACTCCCGCCCTGTAACATATTGGGTTAGTTGGAAATCTCTTCCTCAGCATAGTTCTGTTTGACACATCCTGCCATTAACACTGATGGAAGCAACTGAAAGATGCATGTCCAAAGGCAAATAATGGTATAGTAATTTTTCAGTTAATATGTGTGCATGCAAAAGCATTTTGTAGAAACTTAGTTTTACTACCAGGATCTTTGACAATGCGATTGTTACCATTAGAATAAATACAAGGACCACATTCATGGGATAACATAAGTGTCGGGTTATGCACAAAAACAGGCAGAATGAAAAGCCAGCCAAGGGGATAATGGTGCACATTTTCAGGCAGTATGTCCTGGAAGGTGTTCACAGACTAGTGTTACACATGAAAGTGACAGAAATTGTTGTGTAAAGAATGAAAAAAGAGAGCTTAAGGGAGAAGTTCAAACCTGGCTCCTTTCTCATCTCTGCACAGCTGGCCAATCACTCTGTGAAGTGGGTGTAAATGTCGGATTGTCAGTTTCGTAAAGTTACAGAAATGGTCGGACACAGCCCTCCCAATACGACGTTGGCAACTTAGTTAAATGTAAGTGTTTACTAAGTTTGACCTTGCGAAGAGCTGGTGCAACTGGCTCCTGATGTGTATTTCTCTAGTGTAGGGCACTATACAACACACTTTTACAAGGTTTTGTAAAGTAAAATGAAAAAATGTCAGTCTGGGATGTACTGTAGGAGGAAAACCTAGAAGATAAGCACAGCCTTTCTTCATCCTCTGTAATAACAAAATATCAAAGTTTAAGTTTTCTTAATAGGCTCGGTACACCTGCGAAATTGTCACTGAAATGAAATAAAATAGGTGATCAGTTTTCTTATTCAAAGCGGCTCCACTTGTTTCACTCCCTCACAGTCGTTGTCAATGTACAAAATTTGTACAGTAATACCTGACCTACCTATTTTTTTTCTCCATGGTTTGCTTGCTAGCTTGTCTTAATGTTAGGAAATGATGGAAATGTACAGTTTGTAATAAAGGCGTGACTTATTTCTTATGCCTCCTTGTCTATTATCCCTAATTTAGAGACTAACCTTGGTCTACCTAAAGTTTCTGGATTTGCTTTCAGTGTTACGCTCATTGGTGTAGCCACACTTTTTAAAGTATACAATTCTTGTAAGTTTTTGTAGGTGATCATCAAGGGGGATTGTCTGTATGCTGTCTCCAAAAGTCTTTTGGGACGGTAGTGTTCTGGTTCCTAGCTGGATTATTACAATCCTTCAATCCTGTGCTTCCCGCTGGGAAAGCCCCACAGGTTCCACTCCAGGACAAACACAAATGCGCATCTAACCATCATCCTCCTTACCACTTAGGTTATCCCAGTGAGGTCTGGCCTTAATCCTGTCCTGCGTACCCACCTGCCATCCTGCTTGTACTATCAGCCTTTGTACTCTATCCTGTAAAACCCTCCACACAGGTCCTATTTGATATTATGTTGTAGCAGAGATATAAATTAACACTTACAAATAATAAATAAGCACTTACACATTTATGTATATGTAGATTGTGGGGCAAAATGCAGTTCTGGCACTTGTAAGTACTGTCAGCTAGTTGCTACTGACTGTTTGTCTTCAGTCCACTTGTAATGCCTTCAAACCAGATTGATGGAACAAATGTGGGTTAAAATTGGAGGGGGCTCCCATAATCACTGGAATGTCACCAGTTTAGCCCAGCACTGGCCCTCTATTAAATACCCCCCCAATGTCCTGCCTCCTAAATCCTGATAAACCCTTGTCCTCATAGTAGAGGGGTCTGGGGTAAGGGCGACCAGCCAGGAAGGTTAGGAACATGAGCAGCACTGGGATGCTGGGCTTTAGCTGGTTAGATTGGGTTATCTTGTGCTCCATTTGGCTACTTATTGTGGACCAGATATGTAAATGTTCTCTGCTTTCTTATTTGGGTACAACTAGTGGCTAATGATACATAATGTTAACTAAACTAGCTAAATATTGCTGTGTCACTGAGTCACTTCACTTAAGCAGTCCTCTGTATATGTGCTACTTTTACAGTTCATTAAACATGACAGATAAATATTATACATATAAATGAAATATTATGACAAGTGTCTGTTATTATGAGGTTGATGCCTTGTGACGACATAATTTCATAAACCTTCTAAACACTATAATTAGAATTGTAAAAGCCTTAAGAGGATGTTCGTCTACAAACATCTCAAGTGCTAATTAAAAGTTGAGAATAATATTAAGCAGTTCCTGACCGATAGGTTTACAATTTTTAAATCTGGGGGGAAAAGACCAATGATAACAAATCGGTCCTGTATTAAAGGTGCAGTCTAACAGCACATGCCTTTCATATGGCTCTGCCTATCCACTGTGCTATACCGTTCAATTAAAAATGTATACATAACCACAATAACAACTCTTAACAGGTAGGAACCCTAAGAAATCTCATCTTGCTGTTTTCATAATTTTCCGGTTCAGACATGTTTCAAAAAAGTTGTGAACTGTTGTCAAAAAACAGCAAACCTTTCCAGATGTGGGTTGATGCTCCCCCCTTACCTTAGTTTAATAGACTTAAAAGTAAGGTGACTTGCTGACTACTGTGTCGAGTGGTGAAATGAACATTACAAGAGAAGCAAGTCCATATAGCTGCATTTTTCACCGTAAAATCCTTAGCCATTTATTCATTGAAATCAGATAGTTGTATGCAGGATTCAGTACGAAACCAATTAAATAAACATGTTTGTGCAAAGGGTCCATTGATTTACATTTTATGGAAGTTTTCTAAATGAACTGAGAATTAGCAGTGAGAGCATAATTTGTTACAGTTAAACTGCCTACACAAATAGTCCACCACACGCCTTTGCTGTCATACCTGTAGCTTTGAGCAGTTGTTAAATGCTAATTGGCTTGTTGGCTTCACTAAATTAATGTGTTTCCATCTCTTTGCCACACACAACAAAATACAGGCTGTTTATTGGTGTTGAATCAAATGTTGTTGAATCTATTTTGTGTATACAGAATGTACAGCTGGTAATATTTGTCATGTGCTTTCATACTCTGTCACAAAAAAGACTGTTTTGGATTGTCTGCATTCCTATAAGGATCTTAAATCTTAAGTTTAAAAAAAATCTGCCCATAAATATTAGTAAACCGATAATATGTCTATACCTACTTCACTTTGCTTTGGCAGGGGAGATGTGGACTCAGTACACACGATTCAAGACAAAGTACAGGTCTGTGATGCATCATTACCACATAGGAACCCAGGAACTGGGTACAGAGCTGGGTTATTTTGGATGAAGAAAAGGTTTGGAGTGCCCACTGTTGGGTTGAGGGAACAAAAAGGGGACAAAATGCTTCACTTCATGTCAGTCCCTCTGTATCCTGTCCATAGGCCTTCCTCAGCTTGCCAGAGAATTGTGGGAGAACCGATCCTGGGAGGAGAAACATGACCCTCTGCATCCACACCAATACTCATCTGTCGTAAGGAATGGGAAACTGCTTGTGCTGTCCTAGTAATTAATGCTTGGTTTTGTTTTCATCTTGTTTTTCAGGATTCTGTGGACGGCAGGTGTTTTTCTATTTGGATTTTAGCCCACTGACATTCTTCCACAGCCATGGAATCGGTATGTTGACGAATAACATCTTTTTGAAAATATAACCATCAGGCTGATACTCAGTCACTATTAGTAAAGCACTTGTTTCTTAAAAAAAATCTTTTTTGGCTTTGTTTTGGCTCTATCTATTTGTGCTGGCATCATAATACATGGCATGCGGTACATTATGGTGTGTGTGTGTATGGGGGAATTCTTGTGAACACAGCATTGGAACGTCACATTTGCACCTTTTTAATCTTTTTATCATAGTTAATTTGTTTCATTTTGGAGCATACATAATTTTACCATATAAGGACTATTGGCTCCTCCTTTATTGCTTTGTGAAATGGAGTTTATGTTAGTGTAAATCATGTGACATGTGAAAACATGTCTCACATATTTGTAATTTCTTTAGCTTAGTGAATTACATCATTGCAATAATGGAACATCAGGCAGCTCAAGTACCTCTTGTTTAACCAAACAACCAATGCAGTGGGCTATTTTTTTTATTTTTATTTTTTTTTTGAAGTGTAACATATATGTAGCGTACTTGTATACGTATGTGCTTACATACTACAAGCTCTACCCTTTATTGTCAGTCATGCAGGAGACTGTGTAGAGGAGTTGCTTGTACCAACAGGCAGACTGAAAGCACAGCAACATTGAACTCTATCCACTGGAATGCATGTATTAAGAACAGGGCTTAGTGCATGCCTAACCTCCGCTTTCCTGTCCCTTTGTCAGAGGCTGTGTCTATGTCTGTGCGTGCGTGTGTGCGTGCGTGCGTGCGTGTGTGTCTGTGTGTGTGTGTGTGTGTGTGTGTGTGTGTGTGTGTGTGTATTAGAGACTGTGAAAAGTAGGTCACAGCTACTGTAGTGCAGAACTAGCATGTGTCCAACAAAAACCCTCCATTACCCTCTCTCTGTCTCACTCACACATGCATTTGACACGAACAAATACATCTTCTTGTCAGTGAATGTGTTGCTGAAAGTCCTGATAATCTAAAATTCTAGATTATGAACGCTAGACCACTTTTATTGTACATCTTAATGTCACAAAAATTGTTTATTATCGTGCAAGCCAAGTTCCAAACCAATCAAACTATTGGCATTGTATACAAGCCACAGCTTGATGAAGGACATAGTAGTTAAAATTTCTGTCAACAAACACGCTGTCTAGCTTTACTTGAAGGTTGCAATCATGGATTGCATTCACTGCAGAGGCTCGTGAGTCCCGAAGTGGTTTAAAAAAAAAAAAAAGCATATACTTTAATTTAAGGAGGGATATTGCGAAATTACGATTGCCTGTTTTGCCACAGACAGTGTATCATTAAAAATAGGCCAAATCACATTGAGAGGATTTTTTTCTAAGGAGAAATGTGACAGGGAAACAAATTTAGTGTTCCATTTGGGAATCACAAAACCACTGAATATTTGCAGCCAAATCAGCTGCCTAGTGATCCTTTGGCTGCCAACAGAAGGGCTGGGTATTGGCTCTGATCTCCCGATTCGATTTCGAATTTACAAAGTCCAGGTTCGATTAGATTCTTCATGATTCAGTTACATCAGATAAATACCAATGTTGCATAAAGTGCTTCTCAGAATTTATCCATATATTTAAGGCCTTCATGTGCAAAACAGTTGACCAAGAATAATAAAAGACATGCATCACTTGCATATTTTTCATTATGCATATTTTAAAAAAATACACGCTATCCCATAAAGCAATACATGGACAGTCAGTGTCAGATGCTTCAGTGCAAGTACAGTGCATCCACTTTAATTATCAGTTTGAGCACAGGCAGGGCAGAAAACTGAAAGTCTGCTTACGAAGACATCAGCCTGAAATCTGCAGACAACTGGCTAGCTAGCATTAGCTACCCAGCAGGAACAGACTGAATAAAGTAGAAACCACACACTCTTGAGTCGATTTCCACAGCTTGATATCTCATAGCTAGAGATAACTTCTCTTCAACAACACAAACCGAGCTCAGATCAGTGTATCCCTGTCATAGATGCAGTCGCTAGATTGACTACGAAATAGCCAGAGTCAGCTTGCCATCTCGAGTCACAACAGTCCCATAAACTGTTCATACACACTGTAACTATTCATGTCACAGTTTGCGGGACTGTCATGACTCAAGGTGGCAAATATAGCCAGCTATCATCTATGTTACTTTTTAACTTAAAATAACCTGTTTGTGCATATTGAAATAACTAGACCTCCACAAAGTAGACCTTTGTTCACATCATGCAGCCCTAACTGAACAAGTAACTACTGCCTACACATAACATTTAGGGCAGATGTACACATTTACTGAGAAAAGGTGCAAATGCAAAGATTGATCTCAGGAATTTAAGAATAGAAGGATTTTTTTTTTATCCAACTTTTAACCAACAGAGCTGGCTCATCCCCCTCTTCTTCTACACAAATTCATCTCTCTCCCTCTGTCTCTGACTCTCTTACTCTCCTCCCACCCGCCTCTCTTGTGTCTGAGTGCCTGTGGCTGTGCACCAGTAAGAGCTGCTACTGTTTACCTCTCCGAGCTGCCTATATCTGCTTACTGTCAGTGGAAACCAAGGAAACTGATCACAAAGCTTATTATGGTGCCAGGAGTGGAGAACATGCTGTGTGCCTATGGGGGCAGGACAGACGGACACACACACACAAAACCCTCTGCCTCTGTCCTCCCTCTCCTCATGTGATGCCAGTCACATGGTTTCCAGGCAAGCAGCTAAGTAAATCAGAATCAGACATTTATTTTTAACTGCCTTAAATCCTCCACCTGGTCTCCATGGTTAGCATAACTGACGGAGGTGCCTGTCGATCACTTGTCCTTTTCTTCACTCTGTTTCTCTTTCACTATGTGACTTTCTTGGTGCCACTTCTCTCACCCTCATTAAGCTCATGCCATATCTGACTGCCTGCTCCCTATCTGGGTTTTTATGTGGGTTTGACAGTGCTCTGCTTTGGCACGAAAGTGTGAATATAGAGCCACTATAATGTATTTGTGTAGTAGATGTTTGTGGTGACTAGAAGCCCTTTCACACATACATTCTTCTATGCTGTATTACACAGACGCTTGAATAAGATTGTAGAGCAGAAGCTGTTGCATAATAAGCATTATGTTTTATAACATGACTGAATAAAGAGGTCCTATCACACTCGACCATTTGCACAAGCTGCTTTATTGAATCTCCAGTATAAAATCAACAACTGCAAATGTGACAACCATGTTTAGCACATAGAATTATTATAAGCATCTTCTGTTATAAATGTATAGTTTTAGTAGTGATGTGTGTGATGAGTAATGGACCCAGGCCTTGTGTGAACTATGACCACCTTTTTATTTAGCTGTTACAAATAGTCTAGTATGATTAGCCAAATTGTGTGTTGTATGTTTCATTATCACATGTCATACACACAGGCTTTTTGTCTGAAAGTGGTGTCTCCTCTATATGCTGTAGCCAGCCATCAGCAGTGCTTCGATCATTCTGACTGTTATCTTTCAGCAGAGGAACTGAGAGGGGAGGTGTCTGTGTGTTCGATTTGGTGCAGATGAAAGGCTAAATTTCTTGTAATCACACCTTCTCCACTGGTTCTCTCACAGCTCCCTTTCTATCTCCTCCTCTTCCTCCAAAGCAGGGCTTGTTCCTCAGTGGGGATTAGTGTGTACAGCAGCTCTGAACAGGGAAGTGGGCCCTGCCAGTCACATTACATAACTCGCCCCCGCTAGTGCGGCTCGGCCTGGCCCGGCTGGAGAGACGACTATAGAGGCTTTGTTTTCCCAGCCTTCCCTTCTTCCTCCCCTCTGCTGCTCCTCCTCCTCCCCCTCAGCCAGGCTGCATACTGATGCTGTATAGAAGGAGTCTGTTTGCAGGGAACAGGCGATGCACTGTGGCATCGAGTGCAGAGAAATACGCTAATAGCAAGCTGAATTACAGGGAGCTCACATCTTAGGCAGAGGAATTTGAGGTCTGCCATCGGTCGTACAGTTTCAGGAAGATGGGAAGCAAGGGAATGCAGTACTATTCATTACTGCCTGCCCAGGGGTTCCACATCAGCATGCCCAGTGGTGACACAGAAGGTTAGAGTTCATTTGAGGAGTGGGTTGTGAGATGGTTTGTAAGTATTCCCTAATTCCATGTTTTTGTGCCATTATTCTGTGCAGTTTGACCACGCAAACGCGCACACACACACGTACGTACATACACACATATATAAAAAATATAAATAAAAATAAATAAATAAGCTCTTCCCCACCTGGCAGTCTGCCACTGTTAGTAGGGTGGGAGTGGGAGGCCACTATGCTCTGTGTAATGGAGGTTCAGACCAGTTAGCACTCTGTGTGAGTAGAAGTAACTCGTAGGCGTGAGAGTGAAAAGGATAAATAGCAGTGCATGGAAGCAGCTTTTTGTACAACATCTTGCAGCACTGAGTCCGAGGTTTGTTCTTTATTTTTTGCATTTTTCCCTCTGAGGAGTTGGGAATTTTACTGCTGAGAGATGACAAAGGACTTCAGTAGTGAAATGATAAACGGAAAGTAACTCGGCACCAGAAGACACTTGCTGTAGAATAAGCAGTAGTTGTATTCCCATATACCACATTCAGTAAATAATGTGTCGAAAACATAATTTCAGTAGCATATAATCATGGTAGAAGCATATTCAACAAGTTGTCTAGCTTTTGTCTCTTGGATTGCTTGTCACAAACAGAAACAATGCTACAACAGTTAATGTAGTTCATGCTGTATTTTCACACGGTCAATTTGATCAGGCATTTCTTAATTATTCTTAAGGGTTTTGGTTATTTATATCTGTGCTAAGGAAAGCATATATGTCCAAGGGTCATAAAAAACCTTCTATCATTGCAAAACCGAGTGTTTATAAATAAAAAGAATAGCCAATACATTTTGATACTGTAAACATTTTATTCACATGTAAACCCCTCCTGCTGTCTAAATATAAATTCAAATGTGATTAAACAAATATATATAAAATAGTAGTATATCTGCACAGCCATGCACACAGGATGTTGGTATGCTTTCATCAAGATTTGTTTTTTTCTGCTCTTGCTGGGAGGTCATGGTTGCTTCCCAATCACTGTTTTCCACAAGCTTAAGTACATGTTAATACACGCACACACAAACAGGATCTGTACCTGATGGTTAGACTGATTTAGACTCACTGCTGCTTTATAATGTTGGTGGTCTATGAATTGCCATGTATTCTACTATCCACTTATTCTGTCATCGACTGGAACCCTGTATTTTTTTTTTTTTTTTTAGAAGTAGCCCGTTTCATGTCACAGTCTCCCTGTTCAGTCATATCCGTTCCCATCTCTAATTGTAATCCTAATTAATCTTAAACATCACTTCTATATATGTACATCAGCTCTTCCTTTATTTCTTTTTTGCGTGATTTCATTTATCTTCACAAAAATCTTGTCATGGCTTTTAGGTTAAAAATACAGATTGGGTGATTTTGTTGTCAGTATCGGTCAGTATCATTAAACTTTTTAATATACAGTATCACAATATGGCAACAGCTTGCAAAACTTTAAAAATTATATGGATTGTATTAATAAAAATTATTATCGTGGTTGTCTGGTATGCATCTTACACCACTAGGCTACCTGTGTGCAGGGGAGATCCAATGTAAAAATGGAGACAGTCAAAGACTATATATCTCTACTTAGCATTTGTATACCATCTTGGCTTCATCTCTGCATTTGGAAATGAGCTTGAGTGTGCTTTCAGTACATCAGCCATGAGCCAAGTTCCCATCAAAGAGTAGTTCCTACACCAAAGACTGTGTTTAGATGTGAAGGCTAATTTTAGAGCTGCTAGGCCCTTGTCCAAGGTGGGGGTGGATAAGATAACATTGAAGTAGCCCTCCCTCTTTACACAGTATGGTTTTGTTTGTCCATCCAGTAACATTCAACAGCCCTCATCCAGCCGTCCCTGGATGTTGTGCACTGATACAAATGTTGGGTGGTGTTGATAGTGTGTACAAATACAAATCTTATTCATGTTTTGCACATCTCAGTGGGTCTCAGATCGCACTGAGAATCACACAAGCAAGGACACTTAACTTTCACAGATCTGTCGATATAGTTTACCAGAATACATTGGTTTTTGTACTGTTGGTATTTGTAACGTCACATTAAGTATATTACTTTTTTTTTTTTTAAATGGGACTTTGCAGAAGTATAGTGGGCCAAACAAAGATTATCCATCTGCTTGGATTATCCATCTGCTTAGTGGCATGGTTAGTTTAAGTTATATATTTTCGTAAAGTTAACAGCCAAGTGTCTCATCATTCCTTCTTTGCCTTGCTAATGCTCCCATCCACCCATCACAAAACTGAAGACAGTGGACAGATAAAACAAAGGGAGTCATACTGCCTTTTAGTTTTATATTTCCACATCAATGTGTAAGAGCTGTATTAGAAGCTAGTTTGAATTGCTAAACTTAACCATATGTTTGATCGCGTCGAGTTTCTATGGGAAACTCTGCTCTAAGCTTTTGCTGCATGAGACTGCAATGCTAGTCAATAGGTCTCTTTTTCTAGGAAGGCAGTCAAAACCATGCAAAGGGCTATTAAAGGTTGAACGGGTGCAGAGAGCAGCTACGATCCCTACTCAACAGTTTGTAGCCATAATGGCAGCGATAATGGACTGATTTGTTGATGTCAGAAAGGCATCTGGTTTCAGGAAATTCAGCCCTGAATGGGCGTGGGTATGTTATTTGTTCATTTATTTATTTTCTGCCAGTGATCTGAATACACACACATACTGTAATCACACCTACTAAACAGGCAGTTACACAATCAGTCAGCCTGCACAACACATCAAACCTATACATAGGCCATATGGCAACGCTGTCCCTGTCTGGCCCCACTCCTGTCCCTCTCACAGCCACACAGCAGTGACCTTGGTTTCAAGTAGCTGTACTCTGTTAGAAAGCCAACACCTCTCCTGGGATGGGCTGACCTTGTTGTCTGACATACTGTAAGTCTGCACGCCCCTCTCTGTCTCTCGCTCTTGCTCTCTCTCTCTCTCACTCTCTCATATTCACTCACACACACCTCAACATCAGCAGCCTAAACAAGTCCTTCTGTGTTAACTTCACCATTGCAAATCCGGTACAGTATACTTTATAGAAGCAGGTCTCTTTATGTTGTTTAAATACAAAGGCGGAATAACCGTGAGGTTTCAGCAGGTTTGGGCCTCTCCCTAACCAGGTGTTCCTTCATCAGACAACCTCTCCTCTCAGTGACAACATGCTCTTTTATGAGGGTGTATGCAGCAGTACACACTGTTGTTCCCTGCCTTTATGCTCTTGCCTTTGATTCCCTGCAGCTGTCCATCTGTGCAGAGTGCATTGGTGGGTCCAGGCATGTATATTCATTTCATCGAAGTCCCACAACTGAAATAGTGTTCATATGCAGAGATTTTTTGCTCTGTTCATCAGGCTTATTTCTCACTTTATTTTTGAATGTATAGGTAGGGGTCAAATTAGTGGGGATAAGTATTGACACAGCAGTGTGATAGATGGTTCTGTTTTTTCTAGCTTTCATTATGGTGTAGTAGGAAAAGCAAATTAGAAGTGTACTATGTTCAGTGTTTACATGCACTCTGTGTGATTATAATCAGAGAAAATATTCTCCGGTTATTGCAACTGTTATGTAAAAACTGCAAACAGGTTGTTGTATATTATGTAAGGTCATTATCAGAGTAAGCATATCTGAATTAAGTGAGCTGGGATGCTCACTCTTTCAATTTACTCATGCTATCTTACATACTTAACAGTTAATGGAATTAAGTTTTGTGAAAATTGCCCTTCTGTCCTGTCCACATCAACCTCCATAAAGCCCTTTACAGTACTCTCTATAATCATTTAATGGAGGAAAAATGTAATTGGAGATATATCAGAAATTTAACCTCTAGGTGTCTGAGTGAGCGGGCCATGTTTGACTGACAGCTGAGCCTGCAGTGGCACAGAGACACAATAGAGACACAATCAACACACAGTAAACAAACTGCCACTGGTAACTGTAGCTCACCAGCCATGGGCAGATATCAAAAGATGACCCACACAATTTCACATCTTTAGATGAACAATTAAGATTTGCAGGTAAATTGTTAAGCTGTTCAAAAATGCTACAGCTGACTAGCCAACTAGCTGTATATCCTGCAAGATGATGTTAGCGGATGTACTTTCCCTGGGGGATGTTTGTTTGCTAGCTCGTTCTAGTTTGCTAATTTGTTTAGTAGCCAAGGTGAAACACAAGGTATGTGTTTATGCTTGTAGATAAGGATACGTTAACTAGAAAGAAAATGTGTGCTGTAGTTTACATTCTGTGTGTCCAAGCAAAACATAAGGATGCCTCAAGCAACCTTTTATCCTTTCTGTCAAAGGTTTTTTTTTTTTGTTAAAAAAAAGAACAACATAATGGTAAACATACAAATTGAAATATGATTATATTGTGAACCATTTTTTCTTGAATTTGTCAAAAAGTATTTCCAAGAAGAGAAAGTAGGCGCTTTTTCTTCATACTTTGTTCACTGTATGAATGCAGTGAAATGCTAAAGACATTCTCAGGTGTTCATTTAAATTAATTGATCAGGTCTTTGGCCCAGGGCATGAGTATCTTGTTGAAGGCCATCTGGAAAATCTTTCCCTCTTTTTATATATATATACATATATATATTATTTTTTTTTTTTATAAAAAAAGCTTTGCAAAAATACTCAAACCTGTCAGCATTGTGGTTTTGATGTGTGCAGTCCAGTTGATGTGTGTGTGTATGTGTTTATGCTTTGCATCAGGCTGCAGGCTGTATAAAAGCTGGGCTGGGGCCAGCAGCCAGCCAGGAGGACAGACGAGGAAGCAGATGGATCTGTTTGGACTTAACCCTTCCCACGCCACTTCATCCTCCTGGCCCTCCTCTTCCAACTTTTGCACGCCTTTCTGCAGAGTAGAAGGAAGGGACAGAGTGGGAGTGTATGTGTGTGATTTGGGGGTAACATGTAATGCTACTAGTACCAAGCAGAGGAAGCAGGAAGACAGACAGAAACCAGAGAGAGCAAGAGAGACTTTGCCTTTGCAGACCTTCCCTTACAGACCCTGTGTGTGCTGAACTGTGCTGACATATGGCTCCTGCCTCCATGTTGGAACTCCTGGTCTGCTCTGTTCCTCTACTGTGATTTCAGCTCTTTCCCCCCTCTGGTACACTCTGTTGTCTGATCTCACAGCCAAACCAGCACTTTGCTTGTTTGTCCCAGGAATGTCTTGCCTTTTCTGGGAGTCACCACACCCTGTGAGATCCACTGGCTGTCTGCTGACAGTTTTAGCCACTCAACCTCCTACTTTCTTTCTCCGGCTGTCTTTCAGTGGTAGAGGTTTCACCTGCAACCATATAATTGCTGTTGGGTCCATGGTCAAACCCTTTTGCCACAGTCAGACTCCCATCACTATATACAGTACACTTTTATGATTTTTTTTAACATCAGTATGCAGTAGTACTCATGCGCTCAGAAGTGGTTTGATTGTAACCATGCTGCACAAATGCTGTTAAAATTGTAAAAAGCTGGTGTCCATTGAAATGCACAAACAAAGCGATGCTTTCTAAGGGCTATATAATGATAACCCAATAACGATAACCCCTCAGAAAACCCAATTTCTGGCAACATTTAGTGTCCACAAACCACTGGCTGTCTAGCTAGTTGTATGAATCATTGTCGATTCTTGCTTTTAGCAGCTCTCCTTAATTCTAGCAGCCATAATTTGGTTTGGTTTTGCCACTCAGTGGTGTTTTGGGCATGGAATCACGTGAAAATATGATGTGTATACATGCCCTCTGTTTGAGGTATTTGAGAGTCACAGATTTGGTGGAGGAATGCACGGTCCCGCTTTAATTGCTGAGTAATGTTTCTGGAAGACACCCTCCCTGCTCTTCCTGCTAACCAGCAGAATGTAAATAGAAAACCCAGAGGGAAGATCAATACCAATTCTGCCTGTTGATGAGGAGCGAAGCTTACTGTGAATGAGTGTAGAAAAGATGCACACTATGTTTTGTGGAGTAGAGGTCCTCATATGGTATCCAAAAACTTGCTACCATCTTTTTTTCCTGTTAGAGTGGCTGAGCAGGTTGTTCTACTTTTGTCTTTTTGCCCACTAAACAGTCCTTCAGGTTTTTGAGGATAGCAGAAATATACTGACTTGAATCCTTGTTCTGTACATAACATACCGGCTGCTCTCCTCCACATCTCTTTGGAAGAGAGAGCAGCTGTGGGCCAGTGAAATGATGTCATCTATTGCTATATGGTAACAATAGCTTTAGTTCCCCTTTCCATCCCTTCCTACCACTCCTCCATTACCACAACCAATACCTACCCACTACACTCTGCCTCCCTTTTGCTGTCTATCAACAGAAGTGAGAGCTGAATGTGGCATGGGAGTGGGTGGCGGGGCAGACATCTGTGGCCCTCTCTGGGCTCCACTCCCTCTGCCTTATTGTTCTCAGAGAAGCAGATAACCGTAACAGAAGGAGAGCAGGAGAGCCATAACCAGTAAAGAAAGGGGAGGTGCATGGAGGGGGCAGCTTTTGTTTAAAAAAAAAAAAAAAAAAAAAAAAAAGTGTCAAGTCTGTAGTGTGTTTTATGGGGTTGTTGGTGGGGGATGGGAAGAAGGCTTTTGTGGAGTTGACCTCCAATCTGAAAAATTTATTCAGGGTTTTTGTAAGTCAACTAGTTAAGTTCACCTTAATCTGGTTTCCACCTCTTATCATCTTCTTGTACTGACGCCCACCGACACCCCAGGAAGGCCTGTGTTCTGCTGTTCTTCCATAGTGATCATCAGAACTGTGTTCTGCTCACGCTTCCTATTTTGCCCCTCTTTGCTTTTCTTTGTGATCTTTGACCAAAACTTAGTGGCACTGCATTGACAGCCTCACACCCTTCATCCTCTCACTTGGGTAGTACTGAACTTCAGTCCTAGCCAAATCGGCCAGTCTAGTTTCCTTACTCTATCAAATGTTGACTTTTAAATAGTTTTACACTGAGTTTAAGCAAAATGCTTGTATGTTTGAGTTGAGACAATTGGTGCATTTTTTTCAGCTATCCGAGTTCCTATATCAAGCAGAACTGTGAGTTTAAAGTATTGTCTCTATTCTAACAGTAATAGATTGTCGCACATAAACCATCAGACAGTTTGGCAAAAGTACTTGCATGGTGGGCTGAGAATAAAGGTTTCCCCACACGGCACATTAGAGGCCAGTAGATGACCCTTCAGTAGCCTTAGAGTGTGCTAGGTGTGCATGTGTGGCTGTGTTGCAGGATTTTGAGATGAAGTTTGTTTGTTTCCACTGCACTAATGCCTACCAGGCTCCCACAGCATCTGTGTTGTACAATGCTTGCCAGTTCTGACACCACCTCTCCTGTTTGACTTGGCCTCGAAGAAGGCAGAAATTCAAAAAATTGCATTTTTAAGAAGAAACCCTCTGTGCCCTCGGTTTGTGTAACTGAGTGGTGTATGTTGATGTACCAGTAGTTCTAGAGACCCAGTCATATTGATATGGTTCATAAACTTCAAACATTTGATCTCTGACATGCAGTTGATGTCATTTATAGGAATTTGAATATTGAATTCTGGGTATTATAGACCTGTGTTCTCTGTCATCCTACCAGCTGAGATTTGCTAGGAACACTTGAAAATGACAATTTACAAAAATTACAAAAATGTAAAGATGAATAAACAAGCAGTAAACATTTTTTAAGGGTGTATCATGCCATATTTAATGTTCCCATGTGTTTGGCCGTACGTCTTGCAGAAAAAAATGTGAATTACTTTGTTTAAATTTGTTGGGAAATTTTTCCCAGCGATGTCTTCCAGAACCTCCCGCGCTTCATTATTCAACATTTGCTCCAGTTGTGGAGGGTTATATATAGAAGTGTTGTTGGGGAAACCAGCACACAATTTATACCAAATGTAGTCAGTGGCTTATTCCTCTGATTTGAATATATTGCAGCTCAGGGCATCTCAAACATTATAGACCACAAGCATCTGTCTTAATCACTACTGTCCTGCCACAGTTTCTGTCAATTTCCCTGACTCATCCTCATCCATGTCTCAATTTTTCCTTGTTTTTGTCTGCTTCCCTCTTCTTCACTCTTCACTTTTGTCAGCCACCTCTACCTACACATTTAATGTTCATTAAAACATTCCATTTATTTGTCCATTAAAATAGTATGCCATCATTATTCATTTCCTTGAAGTGTTGTGTTCAAATGTTTCACTTATTGCTGTCTTTATCTGCTGTTGTGCACCTGATTCTCACTATGGTACAACTGAAAAACATAACTGTCTCGCTCATTACCTACCTCCACTGTACTATCATGTTCATATCTTTGCCTTGCTGGGGCAATGTGGTCTGCTGCCATTACAACATGGATGAAGAATGACTATCCCAAGCAAGTGTAGTTATATTTGAATTGAAACTAGCAAATCAGTGTAAACACTAAGCTGTGTCCTGGAGCATGCGTGCTCACATGTGCCTGACACATAGCTATTAAAAATGCAGTCTCAGAGGTGTTTTTCAGAATAAAGCCACAGGCCATTCTTGTTGTATTGAAGGGACATATATCAGCCAGTGCAACAATATGGTTGTTTTTATAGTTTTTTGATGACAATGGAGTTCTGTGGAACAGAGGCATAGCCTGTATCAGGCTGGGGGTACACAGACAAAGCTTGTTAGCAGAATAAATTCATTGTTGGTTTTGGTCTCTTCAGATCACAAAATATTTTAAATGTTAGCCTTTGACCAATGCAAAGATTAATTCCTGCGCTGCTGCGTTACTTAGACCTTTGATTAAATCACTATTTCATGCTCCCAAAGTTGACTCTAAAAACAAATATAGGTGAATGAGAACATCTGTATTATGTAATTGCTGGAAGCAACAGAATGTTGGTTTCTTCATATTACTGCTACACAGCACACCACCATGTCTGTAAAGATATTTGTCATCATTTTTGCAGAGCTTTGTTTTCCCATCCACATTGAGATCAATCCACACTGGAGATTATTTTCAAAAAGCACCATGATGGGTGTGAAAACATATTCTTAGAGCCAATGGAAGGCCAGAACTTGGGGAAAAAAGATGCCTTTTCAAAGTTAGCAGGCTTGGTGTGGACATGGCCTTAACTGGCAGTCCTAGGCATCAGCCCCTCATAGTATGATGTTCCATTAAATTGCATCAGCCAGATTTAGAGCTGGTCTTTTTGTCTCTCTGCATCTGTTTTTTCTTCCCTCTGTCCTTAGTTGTTGGTAAAATGGAGGGCTTGGGTCTAGACTGCGCTGTATGAAGCATTGGTTTTGTCGTGTCAGAACGTCCTGATTGTCATTGACAGCAATACTCGCCTGGACCGATGTGGCAACTACTACTACGAACTACTGTCTAACTACTAATGTTACAGTAAGCTTCTAACACGTTTGCTTATGAGGGTAAAACAAAGCAGGTAAACAACAAAGATTTCTATTAATACATTAGAATCAGTCCTGATCAATCAATTAATGAACGGTTGCACAAACGTTTGAAAAAATCAAGTACTATGTATTTAAAGCAAATTTGTTAAGGCCCAGTCTCTCTGCCACAGATTGCTGTTTTTTTGTTTTTTTTTTCATGGCCAGAAGGGAGAGTGACTCACTCTCATCTGCCCTCACATTCAGAGAGTGTGTGTGCTTGTGAGGAGCAAGTGGCTTGTTTGTGTGACAGTGATGTGTTCAGATAAGACATCAGAGGTGTGGTAACTGTCTATTTTCTGTCCTGCATCTTTAACTGCTGCTCCTGGACACATCACAAAGCTTGAAACTCACCCACTGAACACGTTAGGTTGCATTGTTTCTTTTTGTAAGTCAGCAGTGCCCTTGCTGCATACTCTTCAGAAACACCAATGTTATTTTGATTTATTAATTATAACCGGACACAGACCATGCTACCATCCAACCTGTCAGTTTTCTTCTTTAATAGTTTTTTATTATTATTTACATTATCCACTTATGCTATTATATATTCAATCTTTCACAATACCCGTCACTAATCATACAGCATGTGTCCAGCTGAAATGTAATTCAGTCATACTAGCAGTGAGGAGGGGAATGCTAAAATAATGAATGAACAGTTGAAGTTGTGGTATCCTGTTTGGTACCAAGGGGTGTTTGCTGTAGTGTTTTTGCATTGCACTTTGCAGCAATCGCTTTACAGCTGTCTCATTCACAGCACCCGAAATACCCCTAGACAAAGAGGCACAACATAATAATGCAACTTATTGGTTTATAGAAATTATTACAAAATGTATATCCCTAAAAGACAAAGAGCTGCCTATGCATTACTTCTCATACTTACTAATTTTTTAATGCTTGAAAGCTAAAGCTGGTGTTTACTCTGTTAGACCTGAAGATGGTTGCAATATATTGTATTTTAGCACACTTGACCTCATAATAGTGATTTTCAATTGCTTTACTTAGATTTTCTGTAGGTACCAGTTTCAGTCATCTAATGAGTGAAAGAGCTATGTTTGTGAATCCAATCATGAAGTTATTTAGGTGTGTGTGTGTGTGTGTGTGTGTGTGTGTGCATGCATGTTGTCTTAAAGAATGAAAATATAAACTTCAAGGTCCAGATTTTACACTCATACTCCAGTTTGTGTGTTGGTGTTGAAAACAACTTAAAATTGGCAGTTTGCCCAAACTGCCTGCATTGCAAAGCTCATGACGTACAGTTTTTGTTTAGACAGTGTCTGTGTCTCAGAGGTTTTGGTTCAGATCAATGGTGAATTTGAAGCTGTCCTTTGTGGTGATTTAGAATTGCTTTTCATCTGTCAGAATTGTCGTTAAAAACAATAGTAAAATCTCATTGTAAGACCACATTTAAAGCTGATGAACAAAACTGATTTTGGCATTTGTCAGTTTGTTCAGTTAGTCTCTTTGTACCTGCCTTTTGTAAGTGCGTTCAAATCTCCTTTGTTATATGCGGTTTTAGTTCTGCTTTCCACCTCTTGCGAATAAGTACATTTTAATAAGTCAATTAATTTGACTAATGTATTTTTGCCAGATAGCAGGGCCCACCTGCTCTAACAATGCTTCAATCATTTCCATGGCTGTAGTTTGCAGGTTACAAGTGCTGACAAAGCTATTTGTGGCTGTTAGGCTGTCTAGACGAAGCCTGTAACATTTCACCTGATCGTCCTGAGCATCTGCCATACGCTCCACTGAGATGAATACTCTGTGCTTGCTAGGACTACCCCCCATCAGTGGACAGCAGCTCACCGACAGGATACCATGCTCACTCCTTACTTTCATTTTCCCCACAAGACTCATTCAGGGCATTCAGTAAAGAATATAGAACCATTTTATAAAAGCAGCCAGAAGCAGTTTTGTTTATGCATTGAGCTCTTGTTAAAGAAATTTTTAGCGATGATCCGATGCACTGGATAGGTATCGTCACTGATAGTGAACTTGCATCATGTATCAGCCAGGCGCGACCAATCCCCAGTAAATTGTGTGTTACTCAGTGTTTTGAAATAGCAGCAACACAATTTTATATTTCTAGAAATTTGCACAAGCTGAAGAAGAATGTTGGTGAATGGACAACTATATTTATGCCTAGTGTTGAACTGATTAGTTGATTAATCAACCAATCTGTAATGAATTAATTATTAATGTTATGTCCTTAAATGTCAGAATTTTCTGTGTTTCTGTTTTATGTGATTGAATATCTTCAGACTTTCTGGTTTCCACCTGTTGTTCGGACAAGACAAGCAATTTGTAGATGTTGCCTTGGCCTCTAGGAAATTGTGATGGACATTTTCCACAATTTTCTGTCATCGCTATTTTATGAGTTTGTGGAAAATATAATCAACAGATCAATAAATCATTGATAGATCATAATCATAGCTCTGGCACTGGTATTTCAGTGAGTCGGACTAATACTAGTACCAGTTTAGGTGTCAGAAGGAAAAAGCAGAATTAGTGCATCCCTTTTTTAAAAGCTCACATTAGTATGAGCAGGTGCAGCCAGACGTGAGTATAATTTGTCACTAATCTCTTTAAACAGATATCTGCAAATGGATGCAGAATCTGTAGTTAAGGGACAAGATTTTGGTATCGGAAGCATTCTGGTTTCCATATGTAGTCCGAGTAATATTGGCCAATCACGTTTGGGCGGTCTTTGGTTAAATGCAGGTAAACAGTCTATGTGGAGAGCAAAGGAGGCGGAACACATTTGCCGAAATGCAATCTCGGAACCCATCGGCTATCGCCTGACGACGGTTTAGCTTTTTATCAATCTTGTAACCCTAGAGATTCGTTTTTTATTTATTTATCTGCATTCAAATCATCGTCAAATGATAGCTGATGGGTTCTGAGATTGCTAATCGGACTGTAAACAATGACTGGTGCACGGAAGAGGAAGTCTTTGCCCGGATATCCGTTATCCGGATATCCTCACCAAGGTTATCCATTGCAGTTCACCACCAGAGATTGCATGTCAGATGTTCACGTTTTTCATATTTATTATAATGTGGATTCCATGCAAGTCTGCTTTGATATGAAAATTACATTTTGAAGTATGGATGAAACAAAATCTACTGTTATTCTGTGAAGACAGAATCCAGTAGATGTTGCTGTGGATGCTGCTGAAACTGTCACTCTGATGTGGTTGAATGCCAGAATTGGACCAGTAAATTATCCTGCGTATGCCTGTCACACATCAGTAGAAAGCAGGGGAAGGAATTTATGCACTCACTTAAATTAACAAGTGACGTGACAAACATGTACATGGATGGATCTATGCTCCATTTCCAAGATACAATAAGGACAGGATTTATTTTTTATGCACTACATTTGCACCTTGTTCTTATAATGGAAAATATTGTCTCACATATTGGCTCCTGCTGGCACTGGTGGTGGTGGGGGGGGTTCTCGGCTTTGCTTTCATGTAGTTCATGAGCTTGTTTCAGCTGTCCCTCTAGTATTGGTATGATGTAGAGCACCGGACCCCGAATAAGATGAAATAAACAATAGGAAGTCTAAACTCTTCTCTGTCTCTTTCCCCTGAGTTTCATAGTCCAGTTTTTAAGCCCAGGGCAGAGTGGAATGCTACATTTTGGCATCAGCAAGTGGTTGCCACCCCACCATCATGAATTAAAGTGGCAAAGCCGCTAGTCAGTTTCTTAAATCGTGTACGATTGTGTTTGTGTGTTTCCTCCCACACAATCAGGTCATTGAGTTCAGCCAAGGTGTAGATATCAGACATTTACACCAACTCATTGTTTTTCTTTCAGACCAGTTAAGCTCCAGTTTCATCATTTAGCTGCACTTTTTTTCCCCCTGTAGAAATGTTGATGGTGACCTCATGCTTAGTTCACCTGTGCCCAAGTTGGCATTGCATTCTCCAACTTTCCAGTGCTGTGCGTCACGTAGCCAACTGGGTGAGCTGCAGAGAAATGAGGTCCTGCATGGCAGTGGAAAAAAGCACAGCACCTGTCACAGAGGCCTGAGGGGGACAGAGAGGACAGCAATGCTCCCTCTGTATGTTTCTCCCATTATTGCTGTATCAGGTTTTTATCATTATTTGGATATGAATTTCTATGATCACACACAATTTGTGCAATATCTGAACAGATGAGAATTATAAAGCCAGAATCTCCTACTACTTTGTTAGAGCTGTACTTATGTCCGTTCTTGACTTGCAGTATTTCAAACTGATCTGCCACCAAAAAGTGATCCTATATACATAATTAGTTTGTAGCATATAGTAATACAATTACTAGTACTGTAGGGATGGGCGTTGTTAGGATTTTAGATAGGATACCAGTTCTGCTTATGGATACTCTTCCATAAACATGAAAGCAAAAAATATATACTTTTACTTAAATACATGTCTGGAAGTTTTGGCATTGCTTTAGTACGATCAAATTAATGTTACTGTAAATAAGACCTTAAAGGCGCTGCAGCTACTAGGAAGCTAACAGCAATAGATAAATATTTTTTCTAGAGCTCCAGACTGGCTTTTAGTCACATTCTGTGACTATTTTTAGTGACATTGGGACTAGAATTTATAGATATGCATAGTGCTCCTTGGAAATGCAAAGCAACCATGGCATACCTGTCTTAATTGCTGTTCACTAGGAAGTTTAGAGAATTAATGTGTGTCTGTGTGTCTGACTTAGACCACTGACAACAACAAGCCTTCTCCTCCAAATGGAGGTTCATGTGTTAAGAGCAGTGGCTCAATACATGCGCAAATGTAGTTGCTTCTACAAGCATTTGAAAGCGCATAGCATTCTTTAAGAGCAGAGAGTTGCTTCATTTTGACGGCAAGAAGACAATCACGTCCAATGCATGAATAACATTTAAATACCAATGGCAATATCAGGAGTTTATCGGTATTTTGGTTCTTGACAATTTGGAACCGCTTCCAATTTAAAGTGCTCATATTATGTTTTTTGGCCTTTTCCCTTTCCTATATTGTGTTATATATCTTTTTTGTGCATGTATAGGTTTGCAAATTGAAAAAGCCCAAAGTCCATCCCAAAGGGAGTTACTGTCTCCCACAGAAAACACTGCTTCTGAACTGCCTGAAAACAGCTCGATTGTAGTCCAGCCTTTAATTCCATAACGTGTGTACTTCACTATGTAACATGCATTGCGTCATGCGTCATTATGCACGAATTGAGCAGTTTCCACAAGTACACCTAAATATGAAATAAAAATAATGTTAGATATCCTCTAGGCAGTCAATAAAGTTGTTACTATGATATAGAGGCAAAGTTAAAACGTTACCTATGAAAGATAAATTAGTTACAAATTAATAATTTACTACTTTGAAATGTCTTGCTCCAGTCTTGGTTGTGAAGCTTGTTCAGGTTGTTGGAACATGTATGGCTGAACTGTAACGGCTGAACCGAAGCCATAGTTACCGGCTAAAGCAGCTTTGTTTTGGATAACACTACCTTGCTTGTCAGGACCCGCCCGACTCTGCTTCTGATTGGCTAGTAGTCCTTACCTAGGTACTGTGCATGTGCAACTCCCATCAAAGATCGAATAGAAGTGAGAAGCCTCACTCGTTAGCTAAAGCGGAGCGTTCAATATACAGGGTGAAAAGAGGTGCTGCAGCAATGGGCAGTATGAGCAAACATATGGTGTTTTTTTGAACATTAAACCATGTAAACCTATTCGGGTACAACAAAATAAAATGATGTACCTGAAAATGAGCATAATATGACCACTTTAAGACTAGAACTCGTTACCCATATCTACTGTCTCAGGTTGTTGTACCATTGTGTACTTTCGTGTTATAGATGAAGAAATACTGTGTACACATTTTTTGGATATTTATTCAAGAATGATTGTACCTTTGTTTTATATTCAACATAACTATTTAACATTTATATAGAAGAATATAACTTACAATATATTGTAAAAAGAATTAAGATGTTTGACAAAATACAGGTGAATGGCGGTCGCAATCAGGTGTCAACTAAAGTTAGCAAGATGTGTTCCCACTTCTGGCGCAGACCGGAAGTTAAAAGACAAAACATCGCAGTGGAGTGATTCCTTGTTGCTGGGAAACATAAGTTGGATAGCAACTGCCTTGTGTTCGGCACACTTTCATAGTTTGAGAAGGAGAGGGTGGTGTGTGTGTGTGTGTGTGTGTGTGTGTGTGTGTGTGTGTGTGTGTGTGTGGGAGTGAGCGAGTGAGTGGGTGGATGGGGGAGCTGGGGTGGTGTGTCCTAATGGAGTTGGATCTGTACGTGATCAGGAATGAGATGAGGCAGATCTGCTCCTCACCTGTCCTGTAGAGAGGGGTAATACACACACACACACACACACACACACACACACACACACACACACACAGTGTATCAAGGCAAGCCTGCCCTGAGTGCTGGTAGGATAATCTGATGAATCTCCCTAGCAGCATGTGTGCCCACCTGTTAGTACAGCCCCTAGTTCCCACTTCAATCACTACCACATTACGGAGGGGGGTAATGGTGTGTGTGGATGAGTGTGCAAGTGTGGCTCTAGGAATGTAAAGCCAGTTAAGTATGAAACGGTTGTCTGGTTAGGGTGGGGAAGGTATAGGACAATATAGCGGTTAAGTGATGTGTGTGTGCGCATTGCTGATTAAACCTCATAGATTTGGAGATTTGAGGTTGTGTTCTCAAATGTTTGCCATACATATGTTGCTTCTGTTCAAATCCAGGTTAGTGTTGAGGCATGTGTGGTTGAGTTATGAACAAGGAAGTCCAGTGTTCCTAAGACCAAAGAACCTTCCAGGGCTTCTCTGCAGTGCTGTGTACGACTATAGCTAGACCAGCCAAACCTCTGAACTACGCCCCTGTTACTGCCACTTCTCTGGAACGCTACTTAAGCAGCCACTGTTTTACTCCATAACAGAAACACCAACAAGCAGGTCTCACTCCTGGTGGTATGGTTTTAAACACCAGCGGCTGAGTTGTATAAATTAATCATCATGGTGGCTGGTGAAGATGGCTGACAGCTGTTGAGTGTAGTATATGGTTGCTGATCAGCTGCTGTCCCTCATGTGTTTTCTGTTTAGGAGAACACTTTTCTGCCCGGGCTGGTTGTCACAGCCCAGCTCAAGAAAGGACAGAAAAGGGGATACTGCACGATTTGTTTTGCGCAAAACCCACCAACACCAAAACAATGTAGGACTAAAGGCTGTTCTAAGTCAGTGTTGTCTCTGATGCATGGAAACTGTATTGTGAAACTGAATCAGAGACTGGCTAACACCAGCTTATATAGTTTAGCAGCCAGTCAGACCAGGTGAGCAGAGTTGATGGTGACCGTGATGATTCGTCTCCACCCTCCAGACTATAGAAAGCAGAGAAAACCTGTAGAAATAGGGACCTCAAATGGTACATTCCTGCTCACTCGTCCAAAACACCATAAACCCTCGCTTTTTGCATTACACTTAGCACACACTAGCACATTCCACACTGTGCCAGCCTCTTGAGTTTTACTGAGCAGCCCCAACAGCAGTAAGAGGGATGGGTAGATGGAGGAGTGGGAAGTGATGTGGATAACAAAATAAGCATCGGGTAGAAAAATTAAGAAGCACTAGGGCTGCAGCTATCGATTATTTTACTACGTTTTCTACAGATTATTCCATTGATTAATCAAGTAATCGGATAAGAAATACTTTTGCTTTGTTAAAGAGCAATAGTAAATATGCAAAAGAGAAAAGACAGGTCTCTTAAAATGAACAACTAATTGGTTTCCTTTTTTAGAAGAGTCTACATTTTTATTGGTTAAACTGCATACAATAATATTATATGTCAAAACTAAACCCATTTAATGCATTTAGCTGCCATATTACAGCCTACATTCTTTAGTAGCCTTCATATACCTTGTGTTGGGTCCGCTCTGTGGACTGAATGCACAGACTGTAATGTTATGCTTTCTGCTGAGATGCTGAAGCATAGACATCATGCTATTGTGGTGGCTAGCTCAGTTTTACAAAAGACACACTGTACAGAGTTTTCGTGGACACTTTTGGTCACTTTCTCTGGCCTGTTTCTTCTCTGCAACCCTCGCTATTTTCTCTCTTCCTCTTTTTTGTAATCCGCACTGTCAAATCACACCAAAGACGCTCTGAACCATCTCTGATTAAACACACAGTATAAGCGCATTGTGCGACAGTAATAATCATCCGTGCAAAACGCATTGCGCTGTATATAGTTATATGGATTAAACGAAGCTTCGATGCACATAATTTGAATCAATGATTTTTAGTGATCAACTTACACGAGGAATAGTTTCTGCCCTAGCACTAGCTATTGAGTGAGGTGGTGAATCTGGAAGAGCAAATGAGATGAAGCTGTGTATCCTTTTCTTTCTGTGTGGTTGCTAAAACTGTTAGCTTGGTGTCTCTAGGCAAAAGTAACCAGCACACACTCATTGGTCTCTTGCACTTCCCCTCTACCGCTCAGTGGCTTTCACACTCTACAGAAACGTGAGCCTGAATAAATTGTCACACGCTCACAGATTATCTTCCCAGGATGTTATTTTGTGCAGGGAGGATGTTTGAAATGCCAGTCACAGACACACTGCACCCTCCCCCGTCCTCTCTCCCACACACAGTTTTTTATAATGTACCGTTGAGCAGCAGTGGAAGAGTGCAGTGTAGTATTGCAGAGCTCTGCAGGGCTTATTTTTTGTGTTTTTTGAAGTGCGTGAGCATGCCGGCACCCATTGTGACAGTGTGGCGTAACGAGGCAACACGTGAGCTGTTCTCACAGGGAAACTTTATGAAGAGGCTGATTTACAACACAGCTATTCACGCCATCATGCTTGTTCCTCCAAACCCTGCCCTCTGTCTTTCTCAATGAGCATCTTCCTCTTTATCTCCTTTCAGTCCCTTTCTAGTCCTTTCTCTCCAACTCTCATTCCCTTTTTTAAAAAGCATCCAACCTCCCCAGCTAACAGGGAGAGACAAGCCATCTGAGGCAGGGAGGGAGGGAGATTGAGCTCGGCTGAGGCATTGACAGAGTAGTGAGACCCAGCAGGGGTGTGAGCAGCTAAATATAGAGCGCCTCTTTGGAGTGGTGATGATGTCACAGGCCAGAGAAGAGAGGAGAGGCAAACGGGGGAAAAAGAAGAACTGCAAGGCTCAGAGGCAGCAGTCACTTTTGCAGGTTGATAGTTAGTCATGGCCTGGCTCGTACACTATTTCACCAAAAGCCATACACAAAGAGCTGTGTTTTAGATATTACTGAAGCAACAGAAAATTTAGCAGTCTGCTTCTTTTTTTCTCTCACAATAGGCATCCTATATTATGTCCATAGTACCACTTGTAAAATATTTTCATAATACTGCTCTATCCTGCATTTATGCACATACTTTATATCCTGCACTTGCTTATTGCACTTCTGGTTAGACATAATTTCGTTGCCTTGTACTTGTACTGTGTAATGACAATAAAGTTGAATCTAATCTAAGTTTAATATTGTTTCATTTCTTAAGTGCTGATATTCTTTGTAGAAATAGAAATTGCTAAATTATGTGGAGATTGCACGGTCCTAGTTTGTTGACTTGCGCAGTAGGAAGAGATGGTATTTCACATATATAGTGTGACAGTTTCACACACACTCACCCCTCCCTTCATATCAAGGAGGCTACCTTTGTCGCACAGCACTCGAGAGATAGCTGTGGATATGTGAAAGCATCTGTAATGGGTTGCAGAAAGAGGAAATGTGAGGACAGCTCAGTGTGCTGCAGCAAGGTCTATGGGCATGCACACACATACAAGTCTCTACGTCTTTCTCTGCTAGGACTGTAGCATAACACAGTACAGATAATGGCTACTACAGAGAAGTGTATAACTTAGTAAGAAGCATATGACTGAAATTTACTGTTGAGGTGTGTGTTACAGTACTATAGGAGCAGAGGGCAGGGTTTGCTGGTAATCCAACACAGCCTTTTTTATCAGTGTTAGCTTTTGCCGGGTCAGGCCCAGCTTGGCTTTTATTGCAGTGCGGCAGCTGCAGCACAAAGCCAGGGCCTATTCCTATTGATCGCTAAGCCTGATGGATTCTTAAGTACAGAAGGTTGGCTTGTCTGGTTGGAGCTTTCTTACATCATCTGCATTGACTGAACCTGTTCACGCTGATAAGCTGACTGTCTTTAGAGAATCCCTATAGTGAGTCTACCAGCAGCATGTGACAACTAAAAGGTGCATTTTTAAAAGAGCTGTATGTTTAAGGTGGAAATTATCTCACAGTAAATGACATCTGTTTGAGCTGAGCAACACTGAACTGGACTATGAACTGAACCTTTTGTGTTGGTAAACATTACAGCTGTAAAAGTGTAAAGCTGGCCCTCTTTATGACCCATCTTCAAACTGAGGAGTGTCTGCCTCACAATGCTTTCCTTTCTGTTGTTCTCACCATCTCTCTATTGTTGTTCCTGTTTTTTCAGTAGATTATATTACTTGTTGTTCTTCACCTAGCAACATGCTTTAGCATTATAAGCATTAACAGTTGTCTAAGCCAAGTAACATTTAAGTTTTCTAAGGACTTGCAATAGTTTGGCCTTAAACTGTTGTGGCCACTCATAACAGCAGGAATACAGTTTGGAAATAAAGAGTTGTGACTTATTCAGAATGAATATGTTCATGCCCTCATTATAACTAGTATAATGGATTTAACATTTTACTCTATGAAAATAGAAGATACCATGCTATATGAAGTGTTTCTATTTTTCAATCATTCTGGATTTGGCTTCGGGGGAAGCATAAACCCCATAATATTGTGTGTGTGTGTGGGTGTGCATGGGCATGCACAAGTCCCTCATGTGATCTGATGTAGTGTGGCTTTCTTGTGTAGGTTGCTAGGCAACATGCTGTAGAATTCTCAGTCATAATCTTTGATTTTAGCTCAGAGAGATGGAAATGAGCGCGTGAAGGAGGAAGCTAGAATGAGCGAGTGTTTCAGAGTGCATGGCTAAGCCCTCTGAAAAACACATACAGTGCCTTAACAACCTGCAGTCCTCTCACTGTGGTTGCAATGAATTAATGATTGCTTTATAATTTTCATGATTTCGTTCATTTCTGTGCTATGAAGAAAACAGTTTTGTAGCCGGTCATCTTCTTGGAACTATGCTTTTTTGTTTTGTCTTTTTAAGGTTGGATGTGAAATGTACCGACAATGTACAGTGTTGAATTTGACTATCAAGCAACTGCTTCTGTTAACAACAAGAAAATTGATCATTTATTTTTGTGGGATCATGCGTAGCATTATTAATTAGATTAATATTAACAAGTAGAATGGTTTTAGTTCCATTGTTGTGACCTCCACCTCTCTGTGTGCAATTGCTTTGGAAATTAAGGGTAAAAGGAAGAATAAAATATTCATACTGTACCTTGCACTTGCATTAAACTGTATTTTTTATGTGTTTTTGCCTTTAGTCGGTGGGGACATAAATAAAGATGATTATTTTCCAGAGGATGAGGAATTTTAGTTGTGTAGCTCAATAGATAGAGCATGACTGGTGTAGTAATTTGACTTATCCTGTTGTAATCCCTTTTTGGAATAAATGCACTCATGCAGAACAGTAACAATCTCTTCCTCCATCACAAATCAAGTTGGTCCCACTCACATTCTTATTGGCTGAGAAAGTGTCTACTCTCAGTCCTTATCATCGTGGTATTATTCTGCCTTGTTTACACTGGTTTCATTTGTAGCTTGACACACCATATTCTTAAAGCATTATGGTCAGACCACATTCAATACCTAATGCTATTCAAATCCTCTTTCCCATTGTTTCAGTATATTATCTGTCATAGTTACTGTGATACTAAGAGTATCACAATCTCTAATGTCTACTTGGATGGTGTTTTCACAGACTTATCAAAAGTTAGTAGAAAACAAACTAGAGAAGCAGGGAAGGGATATGGAGAGCTGTTTTGAAGCAGGCCAAACAGAAAGTAGAGAGATAGAAGAGGTGGAGACAGGCTCATTGTTGAAACGGAATATATCTAAGTAAAGAGCAAGTAGGTGAGCAGTAGAAGAAGCAAGCTGGAGAGAATAAGGATGGAGGAAAGCAGCCGAGTGACAGCACAGAGGTAGCGTGTGTAGGCTGATGAGCTAGCTAGCACCCTAGCTGTAATGAAAAGCCTTTGTGTGCTTAATAAGAGTGCTGGCAGTGGTCCAGCAGCTCTGGCTAGTGTAGGATTAGGCTTGGACAATCAGGACTTCAGGATCAAAACAAGGGGCAGGAGCACCAGGGTCATTCTGCTTGCTAGGATACCATCTGCCCTGCTTGCTTGCCTGCCTGCCGCAGTCAGGGGGAGGGGAAAGAGAGAGGAATGGGGGAAGGGCAGACCAGAGCTCTACAGGCAACAACAATGTTGAAGCAGAGCTAGGCAGCTCTGTATGCAGGTCAGCTTTGCTCTGCTCGGCTCAGCATGCAGTGCTCTGCTTGCATATGCACATACGGAAACCCAAAATGTATGCCTGTGCACTGATATCATCTGTAGATGTTTACAGATAGTAAAGACCGTCTATCTTTGCTGGACCCTCACAGAAAACCAGATGTTTCAATTCTAGTGGCTTATCCTGATATTGAAATGCATCAACTTACATAATAATAATGATAATAAATGTTACTTTACCTCAATATTATTAGCAAATTTGGGTAAAATAGAACTCCTCTTATTGATATCCACTGAAATTTGTTTGGAAATTTCAAACTATTTACAAATTGCCTATTTTGTTTTGGTCTCTAGAAATACCAGTGAATTCGGACAATAATGAGATTTGCCATAATGAGTTTTAGAGATGTTTGGTTTATGAACTGCCTAGCTCCATCGGTTTGCATGTACACATTTAAATGTAATATTTTTCGCACACTAACAATTGCAATAATTGCACACACATTTTAAGAGGTATTACCACTGCATGCTCCTGTTTTTTTCTTTTCTCCTTCCTCCTGTAGTCTTGTTCTGACTTGGCAAAGAGATGCTGTATAAGAAAAATTGTTCATGTCTAGGGAAAGATAGTATAACAGGAAATTGCATGCATAAGTATGGATAAATGTGTTTGTCTTAGGGTGAAGGGATCTCTTGGACGACTGAGCTGATTGCTAAGGCTCTTATGGGATCTAGTTTAGTATTCCAACAACATCATGCTGTCAAAAAATAAGCTGCTGCCTTCATTTTGTGATGAATACACTAAAGCAGAGCAGCCTAAACACTATTTCCCAATTATCTTTCTTACTCCTTATTTTTCCCCTAATTTCTCCTTACCTCTTCACCGGCTTCAGCCCTGTACTTTCCCTCGTTCTCCAGTCTCAGACACAACATTTCCTGGAGGCCCCATGACACACACACACTCTACCTCTCTCTCTCTGTTTTCACACATACACACACACAAAGACACACACAGAGCTCAGAGTAGGGGTGACAGTCGGATTTGTTCAGTTCCCCCTTTGTGTTTGCGTTGAATAGTTGTGTCCACCACCATGTGCCATGCTTGGCCTGCACACAGCCTTGTTCATGTGGAGGCTCACTAGCTTCTACGTAAACTTTGATCTTGTGGTTAGCATGCTCCAAATTGTGTACCTTTGCTCTTAACACAATTAGAATTTTTTTTCAAATAATTTCAAGCCTTTTGCTTGGTGTTTGATTTGGAGTTTCCATGACAGAAGTGAGACAGAGCTAATAGAAGTTTTTTATCATCCAGCAGGATTCAGTAGCAGACCCTGTGCTAGGGAAAGGGAGGTTGAAAGATACAATAGGGGTGACATTACAGAGGACAGGAGGCAGGTTGAGGTAAAGACACAAGAGGACAGACAGGCTAAACTGAGGCTGAGGTTGTGGGTGGTGGCTGAGGAAGAAGAGTGGGGAGGAAGCACGGCTGATGTAATGTGTAACAATATCCATGCTCTGTGTAAATGCCTGTGTGCACCTTTTAGTGTGTATGTGTGTTTGTGCATTAGTACCGAGGGCCAGCCTGCTGGCTGTCATCAATAATTCACCAGTCCTTTTAGAGCGTCTCCCCTCCTCCTTACATCCCCTCCTCCAGCTGCCTCCTCTGTCCTCCCGCTTTCCCCTAACCTCATCTCCCTTTTGCCCATCTCCTGAACACCACCTGAAATCGTACACACACACACACACACACACCACACCCTTTATTACACACCGTACTTTTGTTACCCCGTTCTCCATCCCTGTCCTATGAAGTCCCCAGCCAGTACAAGCCAATGTCCATCTCCATGCCCCTCCCCCTCTCCTTACAGAAAATTGGTGGCAAAGACTTTTGAAGCATATTCCTAGCAACGCATACAATCACTTCCTAATTTCTGTGGTTTATATTATCAGGTTTATGGTCCATGATTCATAATATGAATATATCTCAAGAAAATCTCAGTGTGTGCGTGCGTGTGAAAGAGACTGCTAGTGGACAGAAATGTATTCAGAGAGATGACGTAGTTGGTTGTTTTGGTTGCAGCCAAGCTCTTGTGGATGGCAGTTTACAGCTCTTTGGCAGAGCTCCCATGGCCGTATTTAATGGTGATGCAGCACAAAACAGAAAGAGAAAGAAAAGAGACAGTGGGGGTAGAGGAGTTCTGCCTCTCTCTTCATTACAGAATTGTGTTTTTCAGTAATTTTGTTCTCGTAGTTTTATTTGTCCTTTGCATTCAGTTGTATGAATCACTTGCATTGTTATTTCTTAAAAGCTAGTTACTGTAGTGGCCCAAACAATGCACTGAAACTCATTTTACAGCCAAACATATTATAAAATATTTTGCAATATACATTCACTTATTACTCACTCATTTAGAGTACTATATTTTCTCAATTTGGGAATTGAATAGTCAGACATAGTGTGATACTTTTTAGGAAAAATTATTCTATTTTTTTATCAGCAAATGCTGAGTTCTCAGGTCTTGGTTTAGCGTTGGCCTATAAGGTTGTAACTGTGAATATTTCTTTGAAGAGATCATTTCTCTTCATATGGCAGTGCTTTAATTCCAAAGTAAAGTCTCCAAAGGTTCATTCCAACCAATGTAAAGTAAAGGGCTTCAACAAAGAACACTGTTAAAACCCCAAACACCCTGATCTGAAAACTATTTCAACTGCAAATGATGTAGCACAGAATAGAATTTAAATGCTAGGCTCTTGTGTTGTCCCATTTCCAGAATGATAGCTTTACCCTCTACCACTTTTCCTTGTTCTCCTTTGCTTTCCCTCAGTGCCTCTCACTGAAGCTACTACTCCCCCCTCCCTTCTTCCAAACAGGCCTACCCAGCTCAGGCCCACATGCAGTGTGAAAACTGCTCCATTGTATTGAAATATTTGTGGAGGGGACAAAGGGGTGCAGTGGTGGAGGTGATTAGGAAACCAGATCCACAGCTCGGCTTCAAAGGGAACTGGATCTCTCTGCAGCGCTTATTGATCAGCCTGAAATATTGCTGGTCTCCTTGGTATTGGGAGTGAATTCTAGCTGAGATATCATGGAGACATTATACTGCCTCCACATGCATGTGCATCACAGTGCTTATCAGTTTCTTGTAAGACAATGCCTTAGCATGCAGGAGATACATGCTGGTTGAATATTAGTGTTTGTTGTGTGCCTTGTTAGACCATAGAGGTGTTGGCCTTTCTCCCAGCATGAGCCTTGTATGTCTGTGCTAGTCCAGGTTTCTGTGCATTTTGCTTTAAGGGTATATTTTGGGAAATTTGTTGGCTGGGCTTTCTGTATGTCATGAAGTGCAGAGATCAAGGGAGACAACAACAGTGACAGCCATTGTATTATTTAACTCCCTCTTTCCTGTCTTCTCATTTTCTTTTCCATCCTAACGTTATCTACCCCCTCTTGCTTTCCTTTTTTCCCTTCCCTCCCTCCCAGAGAGAAGGCGCATGCAGAGCCAAGTAAACACTTTGATATGCGGAAGGAATCTCTCCCACCCCCCCACCGCCTTCTCTTTCTCGCTCACTCTCTCCCCACAGCCTATGTAGGTCATCATGACTCACTCCTTTATGCTTCAAAAGCCGGATCCCTGCTCAGTTGCTCTATCTTGAGCCCTCTCACGTTCAGTGTTGTGTAAGAGAAGTGTGTTTGACTGTTTGAGTGTGCAGGCAAGGGAGCTACAGTCAACCATTTTATGTTTGAAATTGGTTTTCTGCTTAATTTGCACTCCAAAATGTAATGAGTGTTAATTCTTATCTTCTGTTTGTTTCTCTGGTAGTGGACATAGCTTTCAACTGCAGTATATTGTTTTTTTAGAGGAAAAACTATACAAATATGTATTATAACCACTAGTCCTGCTTGCCTCTCTTCTTCTCTGTACACTGCATTCACTCTGACCTAGATGCTGAATCCATCAGCTGCAGCAAGCAGATTTAGTATTGCATCAGAAATAAAATGCTTAGGCCTATTTCCAAATTTTTGGCAAAGATTTAGGTTTGTTATCAGAGTTTTTAACATTGTCTTGTCTTGAATTTCTTTTTCTGCTTTGTTATAGGTAGGTTTTTACCTTTTTTAAAACAATTTATTTATATTGTTTATTCATCTATACACCTTCAAGGCGTACTATTGGCATACTAGGTGTACTCACTGATTTTAAGCACAGACCCATTGGGTGACCATGTTAATCCATTAGGGTCAAATCCAGGTCAGTGCACACTGCACATCTGTTGGTGGTGCTTGCTTTTACTTGTCTTCCAGTCTGCTACCTGTTGGTTGGTTGGTTGGATCAGTGTCTCATCCTTGTGAGGGATTGTTCAGCTATGTTCTAGTGTTGAGGGAAGCCCTTTCTTCTGTGCTTCTTCCACACATGGCAGAGTATCTGCATATGAATGCTGCTTTCTGCTTCTCAGCTCTGACTCTGAAGACCCCTGCCCCACCCTGTTGAACACAGCGGCCTCTTGACATCTGTGTGCGCATGTATGTGCATGCATGCGTCAAAGAGGAGGAATTTTTCTGTGAATTCAAAACATTTCTTTTGGCAGTTTTAATTTGAATTGTAATTGAACTAAGTTGCTTGTATCAACATCATGTTCTTAGGAGTGGGTATGTGTGTGTGTGAGTTTAAAGGGTATGGTGAACTGCCAGGGGCTGTGGTCTGTCAGAGGCGTTTACTAGTGAATGCCAGACTTTGAGGACCAGCTCAATATCCTGACCCAGATCACAAATGGCCTTAGCATGTCACATGTGTGTCCTTTTGTCCTCCTCTCTCCAGGGCTGCTTTCATATTGGCCAGACCTTGGATGAGGAGAAAAGAGTGCACAGGGGTTTTTTTTATTATTTTTTTATTAGTCACTCAACCGAACAAAAACAGAAGGAGGAGTAAAGGAAAAAAATACAATGCCCTGCCGCTCCGTCCCCCCTCCAGCGCTTCCTGAAAACCCTCCGATATTACATCATGTACACGAAGGGCTGTCAGTTAAGAGTTTGTCTAGTAGTCCTCATGGTGGTCAACAGTTACTTGCAACATTATGCCATAACATAAAAGGACATGCTTTGAGCACATTTACATTGCCAGGCAAGCACAATAGGGCAAGAAGCTGAGGAGGGATGTGCATCTGTGTGCAAGATGAAGAGGGGGGTTGGGTGTGCCATGGTAAAATGGAAGCTTTGTGGAGGAAACCTGAGTAGGCTGGGTTTTGGGGCTGTACATTCACACGCCTGTATCATCTATCCCTTTTGCCTAGCCTCAATGCACTCCTTGTCCTTTAAACTGCCTCACCACATTGGACCCCTTTGCAGTCACTCTTCTACTAGTAAGACCTCATTCACGAAACAGTCCAAGCAAAGACTGAGACAATTTCTTGTTTAGTTAGGTGTAATCCTGTCCAGTGTTGTGAAGTGCAGCCCAACTTCCTGTCCAATATTCTGTCTTTAACATCAACCGCTTTTTATAGCCTGGTCAACAACTTTTATTCCCTTCAGTTACATTTGTATATTCTCCACCGGTGTTTGTGTGTAATTTTAGTAGTAGTCTGTCTCTCTGGCATGGGTAAATAGAAACGTGTGCCAGCAGTGTAAATTTTCCACATTTTGCCAGAAGGCACCATCATGACGTGGAGTTCTATTCTGTAGTTTTCTCCTTCTTCTGTTTCTCGTGCTCATCTTCAAAGTAAGTTTTCTGTAAGAGAGTGGGCGTTAGCATTGGGCCATCAACAGGAAATTCCAGCCTTGGAGTGTGGGGGTAGGGGATGGCTGAGAGAGAAGTGAGGAAGATCAGGAGTTTGTTTGGCAGTTTTTCGAGAGCACCCAAAGGTTTTGTGACTGGCTGGGTCTGCATAAGAGCTCCCTCTGGACAGTTGAATGGGAAACATAAAACAATATCTTAAATACTATTTTTGCATCAGCTTCTCCATAACCTTATTTTGCATGTTGTTGTTTTTTTTTTTTTTTTTTACTATTTTAACCTCAGCTCTCTTATTACTTTGGTTTGCATGTTGTTTTTTTGCTATAATTACCCCTCCATCATACTTACCGTAATTTATTTGCCTCCCTTCATTTTCCACAGAACATGCTTGGATTATTTGTGCTCAAATTCTTTGTTCAGCTTCATCGTTGTTGCTGAGATGACTAAGCTGTTTTACCCACCACTGTTCTTAGGTTTCAAAATACTTTGAAACTCCAGATATTATGTTCACAGACATTCTCATTAACCAATGTTTTTATCCTTATTAGGGATGCAGATTTTAAGCAGTTTACTGAATTGATAGCAGACCATGTTGATGATTAAAAATCTTTAATCGTTAATAATTTATACAATACAAAATCCATGTTTTTCCTCAATGAAGCATTTGAAAAATTTACATGAGGACCCAGATAAATTAGGTGTTTGAATCATAATTATAAAGTGAACAAGCATAGCTAATAATTCTGTGGTTTTTACAGGCTTTATTGGTGGACATAATGTAGAGGAGATTAACCATGCAGGGCAGATGTAGCACTTGTAGCCTAACAATATTTTTGTTGTATCAGTGAAAAGGGCTGTAGCCCAGAGCAAGTGCCTTTTTTATTTAGAGTAAACCTAAAATAGGCTAAACTGATCTTTTGATTTATTTTACTCCAGCTGGTAAAACCAGCTGCTCAGGAGGAACCCTTGTCCTCAGTATGTACAAAAACGTTGCCAACCAGTGGAATCTATGACATTTCCATTCCACCAGTAGATAGGATGTCGCTTAACTTCTGTAAGGTCTTTAACTTCTGTTTCGACAGTGTTTGAAGCCTGGGTAAAGCACTGCTTGTCCCCAAAGACTAACGTTGGTATCATAGCTGCAGCAGTACAGCTATGATGCCTGTTGTTGCGCTGCTTTCTTGGCTGCACTGGGAGCTGCTGTGAGACATCGAAGCTACAGCATTAGCATGAGCCTTAGGACAGCTAGCTAACTTGAAGAGCCGACAGAATGCAAATCAGCTAGGATTTCCATAGTAGTACTTTGTTGTGCCTCACTCATCAACCATACAGTGCCAGGCCTCAAGTGCAGTACACAATCTATTCATACACGAGTGGTAAAATAAAGATGTCATACAGAGCAAGGTAATACACACCTATAACTCCATCTCATCCCCTACTTGCTTTGCATAGTACTTCAGCAAAACCACATGATGTTACTCCGCACATCTCATCTCCTACATTGTTGGGTCATATGTTTTTTTAATGTGAATAATAGATTATTGATGAATCATATCAACATCCCTAATCCATATTGGTAAATGTAATGGTTTCAGCACTCCTTACAATCTATGTTACAATCTATGCATGTTCCAGAAATTGCCTAATATATCTGCTAACATCTGCTTTGAAAGCTACAATATCATATATGTTTTGTTTAAGGACACAGCAGAGATTGCCACCAAGCAAACAGTTGATGCTGACCATGTATGACATTATCATTAAAGAACTGCATTGGTGCTTAAATTCTTATCAAAGTTTTGTATTGGTTAATGGCCTTGTGAAATGGGGGAAGTGAAAAGGGAAATGGCCCAAGCAGTGAAAATCACTGCTGTTTTCTATTAATATATGATTCACCCCCTTTCTACTTTCTTATTGTAATATATCTTTTTTTTATCCCTTGTCTTCTCTTCTCTCACAGTTTGTGTTACCTCTGCGGTAGGGTGGCACTGGGTTAAAGCTTTAATTGGCTAAATTGCACACATATGTTGAAAGCTGTTGTCTAGAAGTGTGTGTGTGTATGTATGTGTTTGTGCACATCTGCATGCAGGCTCAGATGCTAAGAAGTGATACCTTGTGAACACCGGAAGAACAATTCCCTCAGGGCAGTGCCTCTTTCAATTATTGCTGTTTCCATTTAGGACGAAGATGGAGTGTGTGTGTGTGTGCCTGTGCCTGTGCGTGTGCGCGCGCGAACTGGCTATGCACACACACACATACACACCTAGTATAAGTGTGTGTGTGTATCTAAGAGATAAACAGATGCTAGTTCAAAACTGCCTGCAAACTGGCAGGCAAACGTGGCTTGAGCATGAGGTCTAGTTGCCGAGTAGATAAGAGCCGTAGTTGACTAGTAATAGTCTGGTGATCAAGTTACAAGCATGGGGTCAGAAGAATTTGCTAACCAGTCCTTTTATACTGCATGTCGAGGGATATTATGTGTGTTCTCCACTTTCACTACTCCCTAGCTTGTTTGGGACAGGCCTTATATGGCCAAACTTACAGGCGAGTGTGTAGGGGATCATAGGATTGAGACTTTATCTCTATTTGACCGGAGGACACTTTGATGTGTGGTCACAGCATGCACATGTCCCTCCAAGCTATGCTGCTCTTTTACTGGACGACCAAGCACGCGTCCCTCCAAGCTGTGTTGCTCTTTTACTGGACAGAGTATATTTTGGGATGATGCCAGGGAGGCTCTAAGTCAACAGTGTCATAACTTCTGTTATGAAACACATAATTTAGGCTTCAATGGAATTGCAATTTTCTAGCTTAGAATAAAAAACATAGTTACAGTTGTAGATTGCAGTTTGGTTGTATTGTTAACTTCAAAGCATTATCTCTATTGATATGTTATACTTAGTACAGTATAGGGCTGAAACGATTAGTTAATTAATCAGTTAGTCGAAAATAAATCGGCAACTATTTTGATAACTGAATAATTGGATTTTCCAGCAAACAGTGAAAAAATGCTACACATTCTCAGGTTTCAGCTTTTGAAATGGCATGATTTGCTGGTTCTCTTTGACATATTTAATAGTAAATAACTTGAGGTTTTGGACTTTTGGTCAGACAAAACAAGACATTTGAAGACATCACTTTGGGTTCTGTGAAGCATTTTTTCTCTTTTTTTATTTCATAGACCAAGCAATTAATCGAATAACCAAAGAAATAATCGGCAGATTAATCAATCGTGAAAATAATTGTTAGTTGCAGCACTACTACAGTATTTAAAATTTAATGGTAAAGGTTAATTTTGTGTTTACCCCTTTTGGTTAAATGTTTTTTGTGTGTGTTACCAGGAAAAAGAAATTCATTAAAAAATGGTCAGTTGGTCAGTTGTTAGTTTGTCTGCCAACCTGTTGGGTTTATTTGTCAGTATTCACTCCACTGAGGGTAAGGTTAGGGTTTGTTTGGCTTAGGCTAGCTACAATACTGAAGACAGATACTGAAGACAACAACAGTGTATTTGGATATGTATTGAATGCATGCACACAGCAGCAATGGTTGTGTTTTGCACACACCTACAGGACTTTTGTAAAGTGCTGCTGGTCTCGTTTGTCAGTGGAGTTCAGTGCTCCACTAACGTAAACTAATCTCTGCGTGATGGGGTACAAAGTATCCACAAAATACTTCACTTTCATCATGCTAATTTTTAATTTATTAAATCCAAAATGCGCCCAAACGCTTGCCTTTTTTGAAGATGAACTACAGGATACCTCTAGTGTGTATGCGCTGTACATCTTCAGGTGCTGCACTCTGCTCATGCTGTTGAGTTCCGCTTTTTTGTTTCATCAACATAACTTTATTAACAACGTACAAAAATCAACTTTTGGCATTTGTGAATTGATTCAGAATGATAGATAAGAATAATGATTCTATATAGGGCTGTGTACAAAACTTTGATACTTTTATGGCATCAAATTGCTGCAATACTAACGAGTATCGAAAAATGCCTTGTCATTCGGTACCTAAGGAGTAAATGTCATCAGCGTCAGTGAGCAAATAAGAATGCAATATGCTTGTACCAAGATCTAATAATGCTGGGGATTGGCTGTCTAACGTAGGAGGAAAAACATTACCTTACACCCAAGCCAAAGGTGGTTGTCAGACCTCGGCTAGCTGCTCTTTAGCACAGAGAAAGTAAGAGGTCTCACTCTGCCACTATTTCCCCGTACCTCCTTCTTCTTCTTCTTTGGATTAGGCAGATTAGATGCTATCATGGCGAATTAATACCATACTGCATGTTTAGTTACTAATGTTCCTTTTAACAGTTATTTAGATTTTTTTATATAGTCCAATACTGTACAGATATTCCATCATACTCTGAATGAATCAAGTGGAAACATTGTATCGGAGTCTAGGCAGATTTGTGAGCTTCAGCTCTGAATGATGACCCTGTAGTGTACAAGAAAGATTCAGAAGCTCTTTTAATTTATCCGTTTTTGTGTTTGGCATCAGAAACTTAACTGGAACTTGTATTCAAGTAGGATATTCACCTGCACAGCTTGATGGAGACGTGGTCTCAAGGAGAATCATTTCTAATCTTGCCCAAGACTTTTATGTGGCCTCCACACACTCGGTTCCTGTACTCGCATGCAAATGTGTACACACACACAAACACACCCTGAAAAATCTGCGCTTATTCTTATTAAGAATATGGTTATGTGTATATTCTTATTAAAAATATGCACATGCCCTCACTACAGCCTCAGACTGGCATCAGTTCCCTGCCCCTTTTTTAAGCAGGCACCGCCCCAGCCCTCAGCTGGCTGTGCTCTGCAGTAGCAGGCCTTTCATCCCTCCATCCTTCTATCCCTTCATCCGGCCCTGCCCAGTGATTTATAATTCATCTGGGATCCTGCCTCCCTCCACCCCTCTGCACCAGGACAGCATTAACATTCTGTTTGGTCCCCAGCTACGCTGCACCCACGTGTGTATGTTATGTGTGTCTGAGGAATGATTCCTAGGCCTAGCCAGTGAGGCTCCATTTGGAATGGCTGCTATTGTAGTTGTATGTGTTTGTTCTGTTTTGGCTCTGCCTACGTTCCTCTGTCATTGTAGGGATCAGGTTGCTTGTCTGGCTGTCTGTCTGCTGCTAGTCTCTGCTGTTGGTTCTCCTTCTTCCTCCGTCTTCATACGTGCCAAGTCATCTGCCTATCCCACCTTCTGTTCCCTGTGTAATAACAGAAAGCAGTGCAGCAGAATGTTTAAGAGAACAGTTATGATGTTTTAGCAGTTGTATCTCCGAGGGGTTTTCACCAGTACTTCCACGTTTCATCATAATATGTGACACCTATTGTCACCAGGCTAAAGTAGAACCAAGCAGACACAGGGTTTACTACACATCACCAGGGCTCCAGATTAACTTAGTCCACTCGGAGCACTGGTGTTTCTCAATAATCCAAAGTAATAGACATTTCAAGAAATGATGTACTGTTTTTAAGTCTTCGTGAAACCAAGACTTTGTGTCTTTGTTTATTTTTTTTATTTATTTGTTAGAAAATGTTTTCTACATTTCTTCATTATTATCACTGTAGAGACTGTTTTGGGATACATTTTTGAAACTGAGTTAAATGTCATATAATGCTCTGAAATTGAAAAAATCATTAGCTTTTAAAAATCCAATTGTGCAAAAAGAAATACCATTTGACATTTACTTTGTATAAATATTATTATTTTCTAGCTCATTGGTATTTTCATACACCCAAACTTCCAGACAAATAAGTACAAATACTTGAGTGCAACACATACTGTAAGGTTGCATGTGTCTAAGTTTTTGGTGGTAGCTATCCTGAAGCATCATTTTCCTTGGTCATTTCCCCCTTCTCTACCAGTGTGAACGAGCTTATGTCTGCTGGTCTTGTTCTCACATGAGGACAGACTGGGGAGGGGCAATGCTGTGTTTAAAATTTAGCTGCCACATTGGATCAGTGCATTTTAACCAGATAACATGTTAGCTCGTTGGTCCGAATAATGTTGCATTCAGCTTTTAATTTAGATGTTTGTTGCTATTAATTTAAAGTACAGTACCATTACACAGGTCTCTATTTAAATCACCATCAGGCATGAATTTTGGAGTAACTGCAGGTTCCAATCTTGTGTTGGTGCGACTTTGCCTTTGTTTACATTTGGATCATGGATTGTGCCTACTAAAATGAGAATTTATGTCTCATCACATAGAACTATATATGCAGTTCATGAAGAACAGGTTTATCCACAATACAAAAGGGTTTGTCCTTTTGAAATAAGTCAATCAGTATTGACACCTGATGTCTTGATGTACAATTTCTGCTTCCACCATTTTTGCTTTTCCAGTGAGGCAATGTTTTTAGAGTGATGAATGTGAAGAATAAGGGGTTCCTCCCCTCATGGCTTTTATTGCGCTGACAACATTGTTGTTGTTGTCCTCTAGTTCTTGTTCCTTTGGAGGTTGAATGTGTGTGTTGTAAATCGGTTTAGACAAATACTTATGCCAAATTAATGTACTGTAATAAGATATGCTTATATAGTGATTATTAACCCATAAGTTTTGGTAAGAAAATGAGCATGAGTCAAATGCTGAAAGAGAGCATCATCATATCATTCAAGCAGATCTTCTTCAACCATAATGTACAAGAACAAACAATGTCTGGTGCAAGAGATAACAAATGTGTGATGAGATTGTTGTAGTCATGTGCAAGCCTACAACGGACAGATGAAATAGCTACCAAAAACAGTGTTGTATGTCTGAGGTATCTGTCCCTTTGTATGACACTGGTGCTGTGTTTAACCAAAACTTTTATCAGGATCGCATCATGGCATACAGTCTGCTTCAAAAGTGAGACGGTTTTCAGATGGCAGTTTTTACATCTGTGTGTTTGTGAAACATTATGATGCTCATCTGTGGAAAGGTCATATCCACCCTCTGTGCCTCTCCTCCCTTGCCTCTCTCACTCTGTTCATTATCCATCCAGGCTTTCTCCCTCTGCTCTGCATTTATTTTTACCTCCTCACGTAATCCTTAATTAATGTAGATCCAGTCACTGTGCCTCACATTCTACTACCATACACACTAACTTGTACACATACACACTCCCTCACTCGTTCAATCATTTTTCATCTCTGTCAGTCTCTTGCAGGGGCATAATGATCTAGATCACACACACACACATCTTAACACGTTGCACACTTTACAATAATAGGCAGATGGGCTGGCCTCATTGCTCACTGAGTTAAAGCACATACCACACAACCATCGTGTCTTGGGTTCAAATCTGAACTGGGATCATCTCCCTCATTCTCCAGCTGTTCTAAATGGTCCAAAATAAAAATTATAAACAGCAGAGACTTTTCTGTTTATTCTATTGTGACATTTTTTATAGACTACACATTTTAAAGGAAAGCACAGAATGTGTGCAGGTACTGGAAGTCAGTAGTTGGTAGTTGTCATATTTACTAGCACTGTCTCAAGAAAGACTAGATTCTGGTAGGATAAATGTTTGACCCCTGTATGTTTTGGTTTTTCTATATGAAAGCTTCATGTGGAGCATGAGAGTTTGTTCCTTACAGTCCTAACTGTATGATTTCCTCACCTCTGTTACTCAGTAATACACCAACTGTGACTCACAAGGGATTAATTAACCTTTTTTCTAAACTGATTAACAGAAAAAAACCTTTTCAATATCAAAGTGAAAACCAATCTTGACAAAGCACTCTAAATAAGACCAAATTGGCATGATGAAACCATGAGCTGACGCTTTTCAGTGGTTGGCCAACCATTGCATGTCACACAAAACAGTGTCCCCAACATGAAGCATGGTGATGTTCCAAAGCTGAGCGTCCCTAAGCCGTAAGCACTAAACACACACAGTCTTTAATTGACGACACCAGAATGATCAGTGTAAGAGCCTGAATCCAAATCTGTGTAAATGAATATGATTTGGTAGTTGCATGGTCATCTTTTCCTGTTTCATTTGAATCTGTGTATCTTATGTTGTCTATCTTCAGTGTATATCAATGTTGTTACTCTAGCTCCATGAAGCACATTGTGTGTCTATTTCTATGGAATATGTTGCACAGCAGTTTGACTTGTCTTGACCATTCATCTGCAGATGACTCTTATCGGCTATTTGCAGAGTTGCGTAGTGTTTTAATTCTGTCTACACAATTCTGCTTATCAGATCTAGTTTTTGTTGAATCTTGCTTCCAATACTTACTTATTGGAATGTTTATAACTGAAACCTTACCTGACGTTCCATGTTCAGGAATAAGAGCATGGTTTGATCTTTATTCAAAGCATATGTTGTATCTACACATTAGCTGTGTTCAAAGCCGCCTACTATACTAGTAGTACGTACTGCTCTGGCCAGAATGTAGCACCCAGATGTTTTACAGATTTGGTGGTACGGTGGTGAAAAAAGGTAGTCTGGAGCATTGGATAGTTCATTATAGATAGGCTGTAGCCTTGTCACAATTGTGAATTGCTCTCCTTACACAAGATTAAATTAGAAATGTTAAGTGGTATTTACATGTATATTCCTCCTATTGTTTACTTCCGCTTTCCCAAACCAGAAACCGGCTACAGTTTCTGGTTTGGGAACAGTTTTATACTGCATACAATGTTTGTATGTAGCTTTCAGCTTTCTTGGAAGGTGATTCACCAGTTAGTTCAGTTAGTTTTTGATGTGGGAAGGGTCAAGACCTATTACTCTTTGCCAGCGATGTATTCTTTATTCAGGCATTCACATCCTTGATCTTTTTTTTTTTTTTTGTATTATCAGATATGCCACACAGCTTATTTTATTTAATGTGCTAGCCACAATATCGACCTGTCACAAATCTTCTGCTGGTACCTCTGAATTTTTGTATTATATTTCATTAACCTGCAATGTAAAAGTTGAATGTTGTCTGTTTCTGTGTGTTGTAAGTAAACATGAAGCACTACCACTGGTCGTATCTTAAGTCCTCTAGACATCAGCAACACATTGAATGCTTTGTTTTACATTCCTGCCATGCTGAAGCAAAATGTTTCGTCGTGTTTGAGATACTTTTTCATCGCAGTAGGTTTTCTTACATCTGGTGTTACGTTTGACTAATTCTGACTAAATGTAGCCAAACTTACACACTGATCCTCCATTGTCCAAAATATAATGCTTTTTATGCAAGCAATGGCAGTACACAAATACAGTACTGTACTGTACCAGCGCACAGGGCTGCGAGGATGTTGTGGTTCCCATCCAAACTGGCTCTTGCCTCTCAGTTTGAAATATTTTCAATAATTTTATGGTCAAATTAAGTCACATTCATCAGTAATGTTATTCCTTCAAATTATTTGTTATAATAATAATCATATTTTGAAAGATGTCTGCTCTGTCTTGACACTGATCCATTCAACACTAGTCGAGGTAGCGCCAACTCTACAGAACTAAATTCATCTGTTATTATTTTTAAAAGGCAAAGACAACATGGCATGAATTACTGTAAATAAGAGAAGTCTACCTGATGATAAAATATTTAGTACTCTTAAAAATTTGTATCTGTACAGAAATGTTTCTGTCTTCAGATCTAAATTAAGTGAGCTACTCTGTGTGGGTGTAGCTTAAGGGTAAGGCTGGAAGTGGCTAGCCATCTAGCTGGTTCATACTTGCTGCCACACACACAGAGATAAACAGGCTTAGCTTGTGCCAAACAATTTGGAATCCTTGCAGTATTAGGCAAGAAGAAATGGTGATGTTGAATTGAAAATAACAAGGTATCCCTTCAAATCACCCCTTAAAGAATATATTGATATATAGAGTACATTCCCTGCATGGGAAGATCTACCAAACATAAACTGTCATCAGTCCTGCTTCATAACCATTCAGTCAGGGGGGTTGGGCTTGTGAAAATAAGGCAAAGCTATCCAGAGAATTGGAGAAGATAATGTGGCTTCAGCTATAGTTTGAAGTGCCATTTTTGTTGTTGTTGTGTTTCTCATAGTGGTGGTAGTTCTGCAATAGTATATTGATTTATACATCTAGATAGTGTGTTCACAACAAACAGTCTAAATGTTTTCAGGAATAGCTTTACTGCACAGTCTCGTGTCATTGTCCTGACTGTTTTGCAGTGTACAAACATTCTTGCAAAGTGACTATAGACAACTGCTGCACTCTTATGTGGTAGCTGTGTTAGAAATGACGTTTGTCAGCACATACAAGTGTGTGTGAATGGGTGAAACAGCACTATTTGGTCAGACAGGGATCCAAAGGTCAGAAAGTGATTGAATCCTCATTGCTTGAGGTTGATATGCAGAGGCACTCTTCTATCAATAGGTTCCCTCTCTCCGTTCACGGCTCTTTCACTAGCTTCTCTGATAGGTCTGCATCTGTCTCATCCCTGAGTTGCTAGGCAACAAGCTTTCTGTGTGTGTGTGTGTGTGTGTGTGTGTGTGTGTGTGCTCACACGTTGCTGTGGCAATGTCAGGGTTTTGCCTGTGAGAGAGGAGAGAGAGATGTTGAGAATAGAGAGAAAGGCAGATGAGAGCGAAGTACTCAGAGAGGAGAGGGGGAAGAAATGAGAATGAGTCAGAGCCCTGATGAAGCTGAGGGATTGGAGAGGAGAGAGCCAAAAAGCACTAGATTGTTTCTGGCCTTTGCTGCAGCCTAGCTGCATATATATACAGGCCTGCCACTATCTTAGCGAGGTCACTGGCAAAGACGGCATGATTTACCAGACTGGCAGGCAGGCTGCAAGCACTGAGCTGTTATTGGATGGAACAGAGAGGTGTAAGGGAGAGTGAACGTGCTCAGAATAGAAAATCAGACCAAGTGATTGGATTCCTCCCCACATCTCACTCCTCTCTTTGCTCTCTGGCTCTCTCTACTCCTAGAGCCTTATGGATAATAGGACCACTCCCACTCACTCACATTTCAAATATATTTTGTCATTTCCAGATGCCCTTGTGTATCACCTGCTGCTCATATCAACATTTAAGCACGAGACCTGTTATTAAGCAGGAAGAGAAATGAAAGATTGAGGTCTAATATCGTTTTATTTAACCCAAAAATGTGTATGCTGAAAATGCAAACTAGTTCTAGGAACATAGTGTTTCAAGTATGTAGGCTAGAATACTAAATCCATATGTATTTTCCAAAAACAAACAAAAGTTCATGTAGAAGCTTGGTCTCCACCTTCAAGAAGTACAACAATCTGCGCACAGTAGGTCTGCTCCTTTCTTAGCTCCTTTTGTAAGCACACAGTTCTGTTGAAGCATAATGCATCTTTCATGTCAGTGCTTGTGTATGTGTTAGCACATATTTATGTGTGTGTGTGTGTGTGTGTGTGTGTGTGCGCGCGTTCATGTGTCAGTCTCTTGTCTCTCTACACAGGTTTATAATGAAGTGAATAGGCCCAGGTCAGGGACTGAGCAGCCAAGCTGGGTTTTGGTTGCCAGGATACAGCAGCCGAGCCCGGCCGGCTTTATTTGTACACCAAACAGGCTAGCTAGCTGCTGCTGCTGCTGTCCTTCTATAGACCATTCTCCTGCATGGCATATCAATAGACTGTCACAGGCGCTGCAGGGTACGCACATGCACAAACTAGGTAATATGGTACAATTTTATTATCATAATAACCAAAAGACTGTCTTTTTTATTGTAGTGGTTATTTAGATATGTAAAATGAGCTGTTAAATTACATCAGACTGCATAGTAATAGGAGGTCAACCCGAACATTTTCAGCTTGCATGTTCTCATATTTCATCATTGTGAAAGATGAAATCTTATTGCTTTGTGTTGTTAAATTCGACAACAATATGCTGCATTACAGTCACTATTAATAAGAAATAATATCCTTCAATTTAATTTCTAAAGGATTGATCTTGAATGATGACTGCTATATGAATGACATATTTTATTATCACAAACACATGGGCTTTTGACAACTCAGTGGTTTGTGTGATGGTGAGAAATCTGTTTGGGCTAAAAAGTCATTTTACACCCCTACATTTGATGTGTACATAGAATGAGGATAACTGAGTAGGAAAAATGGGACACAGCAACGGATGACACTTGACCATTGAACGCATGGTCCAGTCAACTTAGTGGGAGGTTTGAGGCAAAGAGTGGTAAGGCAATGTGACATCTCTGCCGAAGCAAAGCTTTGATTTTTACCACCTTCCCTAAAACCTATAATAGTGTGCAATGGTGGGTGATGCTGAATCAAAACACACAACAAGCTGTGTCAGTATCTGTGGCTTCCACAGGATTGGTACTATATGCTTGTAGCCTTTGGTTTAAGGGACTTTAAGACCTTGGTCTAAACAGTCACAACACTGTTGTGTGCAGAATGTTAAAGCATTACTCCCAACATTTGCCTTTGAATGCCCCTGAGTCGATTAATCTAGACTAATTTATTGATCATTCTAAAGATTATTTTTTTTATTACTTGATTAATATAACAATCAATTTACCCCAAAATAAATATCAAAAACGCGTCTCATTAATATTTCAATATTTTATTCAATCATTTTCTCTTAAAATCAAATTAAAAAATAAATATTTGTCTATTGAAAATATTCTAATATTTGGAAGAATAATTGATTATATTACCCTATTTCTAGTAGGTTATTATGTACCATATACCATTTTAATTCTACTTAGTTCACTTCTTTTATATTCGTGTTTACTCACAAACTACTTTAATCTGCTGACCTTGCTTTTCCTTTAAGTGTTTCAGCACGTGCGACTGTCAGTACACCGCACGGGAGGGCTAGAGCGAGGGGAGATTGTGGGCAAGGTTTTAATGCTGCAGCTTGTCCTCTGGGGGAATCCATGCTTTTACCCGGTGCCGCCATACTTCATTGCAACGCGTTGACGCATGATATGCAAATCGACATATTTCCATAATCGATGACATTGATGAATCGTCCCAGTCCTAATTTAGAAAACTCTGTGTTTTTAGCTGTTAGCATTAGCCAAAAAGCCAAAATGCCACGGAAAATTTGGCTGCCATGTCAGATGTGTTGGATGCTCTTTAAATCATTTGAAGCAAGTTTTGATTTTTCCATTCCAAGTATCTTTATGGCAACGCAGATTATTGTTAATTTTTTTTCCTCTGACAGGTACATATTTGTTTAGTTAAGAGACAGGTGCACTTCATTTTGCACTTCACAATTTTGACTGTTGCTATAACAGGGGTGGTCACTTTCAAAGCAGTGTTAATTCCTAAAAACTATGACAAAAAATGTTTGTCAATTACTTTTTTCCATGATGAAGACGAGAAGTTGAGCTAAAAATAGATCTTTGACAATAAAAACTATGACGAAATGTATGTTTTGTTTTCGTTGACGAGACAGGACTAAAATGTTAGTGGTGAGCTATCGGACATTCACAAAATGCATGATATTTTCCCTCAATTGTGCATCTTGTCTGTCTGTGAAAATATAAACAATGCATTCCTGTCATTGATTGGTGTGTGGTGCAGATTTATGTGAAGTGTGCAGATGCTGTCCCAAACCAACAGCGAGTTAATGACAACAAGATCGTAATAAAAGAATAGATCTATGGACACACTTTCTTAATACAGAAAGGAAAACACAAAGCACTGTAGTAACGGGAGACGGAGAGACCCCCTGTGGCTACAAATTAGGTAGGAAGAATACAACCAACCTGATGAGACACTTGAAGTCGCTTACTGTAAGTCCTAATGTTTACTAAGCATATACATTTGCTATTGTTAAGTTAATGTTATTGGGCAATCGGCTATGTCAACTTGTGGCAAATTTGCTAGCAAGCCACATTGGCTTAGCCAGGCTGGAAACCAGTTTTTCTCACAAAAAAAGTTTGCAGTAATACATGAATGAATGAATGAACCTGGCTTACATGCTAACTTTGGCTGGGTTAATGTGTTAGCTAACATCAGTTTGCTAACACAGTTGTTCCGATAGGAGCAACCTTACTCTAGTCCTTACCAGATAAAGCTTAATGGCAAGCCCTGAACATCAATTGCAGTTACTATTTAGTCAAACTGTTGTTTCTTAGATTACATAGATTTCTTGGCTCTAAGGCCAGGTAGGCATATTAATCGACTAATTGTTTCAGCACTAGTGTGATTTTAATGGTAATGAATTAGTTTAGTTTAAACATAACATTTGCTTCACCATTTATGTTACTGTGTGTAAGCCGTAGCATATCTGTTAACCAACACCGACATATCAATTGACTGACTGCCAGGGAGTGTGCTGCTGATTTGTATCTGATTGAGCAATAAGCATTAGGGTTTGTGCACACATCACAACACACATGAGCACAGAGAGAGAGCAACGTGCCCATCCCTGTGTGCAGCTGCTGTGTTGTTCAGCTGTCAGTGTGGAACATTTGAGGTGTGTTTCTGTGTGTACAATGAGCGTCATGAGTTAGGAGTGGCATGGGGTAGGAGAAAACAACTACTTTTCATCTCTGCACCTGCACCATCATTTCCTCTCTGCACCTGCACCATCATTTCCTCTCAGCTGTGTGTGTGTGTGTGTGTGTGTTTACATCTTTACCATTGCTGTGTTCTGTTTCCCTGTATGTAATCCAGAGTGTATGTTGTAGCAGAATGGCTTGCAATGCTAAAAATTGGCATGGTAGAAATTGTTCCATAAGCCTTCCAGGTTTGAGGTCATAGTTTCATACATTTTTAGTGCAATACAAGTCTGGAACTAAATTTGCATTTTTATTCTTAAAACCTAGTGTTAATGCTTTGCACTTTCATGAAGACACACTAGTCCTTATATGGTGGACCGTCACACCTTAATAAATGTAGCATGTATGTATGCATCCCAGAATTTTACACTTAACATAACATAACATTATTTTTGAAGTATGACTGCATTTGCACCTCTTCGTAGAGTTTTACAAGGACTGAGATCGTATCATTGAATCGCTCTGAAGACCAATGCTGGTTAGCTTAGCCACTTGCGGCAGAGTAGGCTGGACACATGACATATTGTGCAGAAATTGTCTTAACTGGAATATTTGTTGTTAATCGAATGGCCAGTGCTCATTTTGCATGCCAGTTTCACCAGATGTGGAATTGTTAGACACAGACAAAACATGATATAGATTTTATCCTGTAGGTTTTCAAATCACTACACATTGTCAGTCTTGAAATCAGCCTTAATGTTATTTTTCCCAAATCAAGCTAGCTGGTACTATAACACCCCAATGTAAGTGTGCTTGTGCTGTGTGTCAGTGCATCTGTGAGTGTGCACACAGTATGCTGCAATATGCTGAAGTGTTGGCCTCTATCTGACCGCAGAGGGAGTGGCTCAGAGGATAGAGAGGGTGCTAGAGTATGAGGAGAGAAAGGAATGGGGCACATGGAAAGAAAGGTGTGTGTGTTTTATGCAAGGGAGAGAGATGGGATGGATAGTAGGACTGGCAGGTCCTGTCTTTTATTTGGGAGAGATTGCTTCTCTGGCTCACCTCTCACCACTTGTTTCTGCAGTCATCATCTCCATGGCTAAGTCTGACGTCATTTATAAAACATTGAAACCTAACAGTGCTGCCCCTGTCTTTTTTCTGGTGTCAGGGCATGAGTATTATTAGGAGATGCAACTGTCAGCAGACAATAGTTAATAGGTTGCTCATATCTTAAACCTGACTACCCTGTTACTATGTTTAACGAAATCTCTCTGAAATTATCATTTTTATTGATATTTTATATCTACAAAACATCTTGTAGTTAATATTAATCTGTAATTAATTGACAATCTCCCCGTAAGTGCATAAAGTTCCTTTATAGCACTAAAACTTAACCTTAAATACAGTCTACGAGTTCTGGTGGTGGCTGTTAAGAAACAGGATGCTGGCCTAGAACGTTCACCACCACTTCTACTCACCACCGCTATGTGTAACCTCATGATCTATCACTTATTTTGCTGAATATGTAAATATTAACCCAACCTTGCAAGCACATAATTGGCAATAGCTTTTGCAGTGGTTGCCAAGCTAGCTATGTTAGGTTTCTATTATGCATTAGCTTGTAAAGGCAAAAATAAAACCTTATTCAAACAATATATGTGTTATTAGTGCAGCTTGGTGAAAAAAGGTTATGTAAAAGTGTGTACCTGCATGACAACCAAAAATGGAATTTGTAAAATGTAAAAGATTATGAACAATCTTTACATTTTTCCTTAATGGGTTAAAAAATGATGCTCAAAAGCACCACCATCACTCCAAACCATTAACATGTGAGATGTTTTTCCAGCCTGATTTACTACATTCATAATCCAAAGCATGGTGTCCTACTCTGGTTACAGTGGTTACTTTGATCAGATGCAGTGCTGCTTGACTTCATCACAAAACATGATATTCTTTTGTATTGTAGAGAAACTTAGTTTTCTTATACTGGGTGTTATTTTTGTAAAAAATTGGTTAAAACACACACCCGCATGTACACACAAATACACATAAGAAATTAATCAACTGCTTAGTGGCAACAACACTTAGTGAAACACATTCACACGGTCTCACACTGTTAGCAGATGCTATGTATCTTCTGATCGGGATGGAATTACAAAGGAAATGAGGCCTGTGGTTTTGAACAGGGTTTCCTCTCCCTGTTTGTGCCTTTGTGTGACTGCTAGCTTGCAAACATCATTTTCCTGTATTTCACGTCAGCGAAATGCTCTGTTGCTATAACCGCCCATCATAGTAGTCCCAAAATAGTGCAGAGATTATTGTTCTAGAAGTCCAGCTGACCCAGTTTTAGGTGTGTGTGTGTGTGTGTGTGTGTGTGTGTGTGTGTGTTGCTGCAAGGTTTGTTTATTTCTGAGAGTAGTCGACCTTCCTGCCACTTTGTTTGGTGGGGTGAGAGGTGGGAGTTTAGGGGAGGTTGGAGCGAGTGCCTAGCAGTAGCAAAGAGGGAGTAACAATGAGCCAGAGGGGAGAGGAAAGGGGCTGTGGTTTGCTGTGTCTCTCATGTCTCTCTTTCCATACACCAGTAAAAAGGGGAGCAGTACATCCTCTGTAGCCCTGTGCCTCTCTGGTTGGCTGGTTGGCTGACTTGACTTGAGTGACTTGACTGGAGGGATATAAATAGAAGTCTGTGAATAGGATAACTGCAGAGGTAAGGGAAAGAGGGTGGGGGGAGGGTAGGGGAGCTAGAAGTGGCGCCAGGGAAGATAGGAGTGCTAGTGTCTCGGAGTAGAGAAACAAATGATGCAGCCATGGCCTCATCTGTTCAGTCACTCGGTCAGTCACAAGGATGGTCATACTTGGACGCTCTCAGAAGAAAAAGTGAATTATGGAGGAGAGAATAGAGGGATGGAATATATGATTAATTCATGTCCCTGTGAAGCAGAAGGCCTCTCTTCATCAAGGAAGGCAGTAGATAGTAATGCACATATTGTTGTTGTGTACTTACATAAAGGACAAAGTACACAATGAGAACACAGAGCAAATTAAACTGTGCTGTTCTAAAAGTTCATGATAAAACCAATCACTCATACCAGTTAGATTTCTAGTTGTTGTTATAAACTATGGTCCATCTTCTTAACTGACTGGGGTAGGAATGCTATGAATTAGGACCAGGTAAAGCCAACAATTACAAGGGGTGGTTAGCTATGGTGGTAAGTAGCTGTTTGGGTTTTTGTTGGGACGTGCCAGTCACGTTCCTGAAGACATTCCTCAGCTTTCTCAGTATCCCACAACATTAGGATTATGCAATATCTCACATGATCTGGCCTGTTGTCATTCCTAAATTTCAGTATATGACTGGTTTCGTTGTAGTATGGTTGATACTGCTAGGCACTCGCTCCAACCTCCCCTAAACTTGACAGTACTCATTATTGCACTATTACTTATTACTTATATTATTACATTGTATTATACAACATACTTATTAACCTCTAAATCCACTTTGGTACTTACACTTATTTTAGCTTTTATTCTTATATCCACTTTGTACTTAATTTATCTTACCTGTATTATAGCGTATTATATTTTGATTTGCTTAGTACTTCTCTTCCTTCTATTCTCAAGTGTGCATTGACGTGATAGTGAGCAGCTATAACGAAAGAGTTTCCCCTTGGGGATCAATAAAGTATTTCTGATTCTGATCTGAATAGTCTGCCTCTGTTAATTTGGGGGATTGTAGTTTCTTATGTTTTTAAAATTAGCAGAGATTAACAAGCATGATTTAAGGTATTTGGGCAGACCTTGCTTGCTCTTTGGGTTCAGCCTGGATAACAGATAAGCTTTTTGACTGCCACAGCTGCAGCCTAGCCTGATGTCCTCCCTCTCAACAGCTCTTCCTTCAGAGCAGGGGTCTAATGGTTGAAAATAGAGTGCTTGATGTACCGCTAATGGCTGTATTGTCTGGCAGTGTGCAAATGTGTTTTCAACGAAGCATAGTGGCCAGTTGCTAACCTCCCCCACCATCTCTTTTTTTTTTCTTTCTCTTTGTTCCAGACGGTTGATGACGATGCAATGGCAGCGTGAATGAAGCTTGGCGTGGGGAGAGCTGAACGATGCCCAAAGGTGGGGGTTCTAAAACCCCCCAGCTGGACCACTTCCCACTCAACACCGACATGGTGGAAAAGCAGGGTGGGAAGAAGGTAAGACTGGAAAAACCTACAAACACCCACTGTGCCCAATAACCAAATGTTTGTATACAGCATATAAACCCAGTTTCAATTGCTGTTTGTCCTTTGAAACCTGACTCTAAACTATTACATCTGATCAACAATTATAAAACCCTGGAAGGCCGTACAGGTAGTAAGAGAATGTTAGCTGAAATTAATAAGAAAATTGGTTTAGGAAGGGGGGCAGACTATCCTTCAACCAGAAGGCCTGGGAATGTTCCCCACAACAGAAAGTATCGGCAGTATATTAAAAATACAAAATGAATCATTAATTTGGATTTAATATTTTTTGATTTGCTTGGGAATAAAATGGCTAGAGTTGTAAAACTATTTTAGTTGATAGTCTGAACTCTTCTCTAGCTGGCCTGGCCTGTGCAGTAGCCCAGCTTAGACTTGCGGCCCCTGTAATATACTCGAAGATAGAGATAAGGAGGCATCGAACATCATCAGTGTAATTAATTTAATAGCGATTAACAACATACCTGGGTACCAAGAACAAGAACGTTCTCTTATTTACACTTTGCAGGGGTTATTTCATTACACATGATCACCTGAATGCAAATTCCTAGTAAATTAAGTGTGGTTGCTGCCGTTACTATTTCCCAACTTTACCAGGACCACCTTAATGCACAATTACACAATTGACTATTGCATAATATATTGTTGGACACTGATGGCCGCAAAGAATGCAGTGTTTGTGTCCTTGAAATTCAGAAGGTTGAATTTCTTAGCCACATTCAGAGGCGCCTTTGGAATGGGACAGCCTTGTTGGCCTGTTATGTCATATTTGGTCTTGAAATGCAGGCTTTAAAGGTAGCGTCCCCTTAATTTGACACAGGTACAGTCATGCTGTTGCAGTGGAACAAAGTGTTGGGCGCAGCTTGATGATGTCATGGTGTGTGCCAACTGTTAAGCTACCAGCAGCAGCACCAAGAGGCAAAGACAGGAGAGGTACAGCTTATGCAGGCATGGATTTACAGCCCTCTGCAAAGGATTGCATCAGACTCTGGCATGGAGGAAGGGAGGGAGGGAATGAAGCGCACAAGGGTGGGTGGAAAACGGAGTGAGACAAAAAGAGCAGGCATTGCTAGGAAACCATCAAACATGGTGTCTTATGAAGGCAGATCTGAGGGAAAAGTATCTAGTTGTCAAAGATTTCTTTATATTTAATTCATTTTTATTCAGCACTAACAACCCAATCTAACTAACCATTTTCTACCAATGCAATTTAGCTCTGCATTTCACTCTTATGTGTGTTTTTATTTATTTATTTTTTATTTTTTTCGCTTAAAGAAATCACTCCCTTGCATCTTGGTTTCCCCACTGGCTTTTGCACATGCCCAGATGTGTGCATATCATGCTTTTGCATAAATTGTGTGTTTTCTTGGAAAAACCTTTGTGTAGCTGAGCGGAGACACAGACAGAGAGAGGAAGGGAGAGGGAAAGAGATCAGCTAACTGTAGCTGACAGTGCTTGTCTCTACTGTACCATGACATCATAGTCTTATGACTGGGGCAGGGCAGGGGGAGGAGTTCAAAGAGTCGACACATAATGGAAAACCTGCCCTGAGGATAGAGAGAGATGAGTAGGGGACAGAAGGTAGGACAGAGAAATTCAGTGAAATAAAGTGAGCGTGTGTACATTACATCTGACCTGCTCCTGCATCTCCCTTATAAGACCTTAAACCTTCTGTACATGAAGCATACTGATTAGAAACGTCTTGACTTTACACCCAAATACACACGTTGTATTCTGCAAGCACAGTCGTTAACTGAAATATTCCAGTATCGACTACTGAGTATAAGGGGAATGCATTTAGTGTGCATAATGTGGGCCAGAACCGCACCTGACAAATTGATGAAGGGCAGAACACTATTTTTACATAACAATAACTTTCTAATCGTAATAGATTTAAAAAAAATCTTGTTTGTAATAATAATAATAATAATAATAATAATAAAGCTGTACACTGCACAATTAGGATAAAGGTTTACATTTTAATTTGCAAAGCATTTTAAGTATGTTTGATGTGAAGAGCTTTGAATTTAAGAAATATGGCCTGCATTGCAGCTTTGCTTTGACCATTTCCTTTAATGTTGTATCCTACAGTGTTTTGTATGTCTGTATATGTGTTTATTTATTTTTTACTTTGTGGCTCTCCTTGCTTTGTTCAGTGATGCTTTGTTCTGTCATTCATTGAAACTTCTGGGTGCTTTTTTTCCCCACTCACTTCTCCTTTCGCGACCATAAATGTATTTTGTAAAAATAATGAACAGTTGCTAATGAAAGCTTTTCTCTTTTCAATACATTGTAAATTGAATGCTTTGTATTTTTGGATGGTAAAATAAGCTATTTGAAGAAGTCACTTTCTCTCTTTAGTAATTTATGATCAATCAATTGATCAGTTAATAAAAACATTGATTAATATAAGAACATTTACAATAAAATATTTAATTGTAACCCTACAAGAATTTCTTAAAAATCATTTTAAGCAACTCCAGACAAATTTGTTTTTGCCACATCTTTTCAGCTCTAACTGTTGTAAAGCTGCTGGTCAGGATAAGCAAGTCACTTTTACTATCAGATCCCAACACAACAAAGAAACAAGTTTAACAAACTAAGTATTTACATCTGTTGATAGCAGATACACTTGAGCTTGTGATTGTTTCCAGCAGCTGTAGACCACAGAGCCAAGCTGGCGTCAGCTTCAGCTTAGCCTCCTCTCCCTGCGCCTGGCTCTTTGTGCTGTGGCTGGGGAGCCAGGAATCTAGGAGGAAACTCCATGGGAAAGTTTTGCTCTGCAAAGCCCATAATAGCTAAAAGAGTCAGGGCAGAGAATGGCACCAACTGCAGCAGGAGGATCCACAGCTAGCACATACTTGTCTGTCTGTATTGGCTTATGTATCTTTTGAACTTCTCACACTTTCTGTTCATAAAAAAGGAGAAGTTTAAATTACAGTGCTGATTCTTTATTCTGCTTAAAGCTGTGTTACCTCTAAACCATGTCACTTGTTCTTCATGTTCTGATTTGTCTCTTTCTCAGGATAAAGTGTTGTCAAACAAGACTCCCAAATTGGATCGCAGTGATGGGGTCAAAGAGATGAAAGAAAAGGCCCCTAAAAGGAAGCTACCTTTCACTGCTGGAGCTAATGGAGACCAGAAAGATTCTGACTCGGGTAAGAGAATAATGGAATGCATTTACTCATATGTTTCGACATCTCCACCTCCATGTGACTTTAAAGTGGGAATCAAAGGGGAATGGGAGGTGTTACATCACATCTTCTCAAGCTTGCAGGAAGTAGTTAGGCATGCTCTGTAAAAGGGGGCTGGTCTTTGTGAAGTGAATGGGCTCCCAGCTCTAGCTTCAACTTAGCTGTGTGTCTGTGGCAGAACTGAGGAATTTGGTCCTACAATCGCAGTCTGAAAGGAGAGGAAGACCATACAAAATCATGATCCAATTAAGTGGGAATTTGTATAACATACAGGCCTGACCAGGTCTGGCTTTGGTAAGGCTCTGGCTTTGTGTTTTCTTTAATTAGGGAGAGAAGGACTACTGCTCATGCTTGTTTGACTTTGGGCTTTAAGGGTTCAGGATTTAGTTTGTTGTTGATGGTCCAGCTCAGAGGCTTTGGTAACAGTCTTCATCACAAGTGCTGGCTGAGTCACTGCATTGGTTTGTGTTTTGAGATTACACTTGAATAAGGATGGGAAAGCTAAAAGTGTGCATGTGGCAACAGATGACTATTGTGGTTTGGGTTCAAATTTACTAAGATTGGACATGTATTTTGTAGACACATGGAGGTGTGTGTAATTACTTTGTAGCTCAAGGTAATTATGAATAAGTGGAATGTTTGATTGAGAAGCTCTAACTTGTTTCCTCATTACTCCTTTGGTTGGCATTCTTCAATCCCTGTTGTGTTTGTGTGCGTGTCATTGCCTTTTGCATGTTTACATTTATTTTGCAAGATAATATGGTGTACTGTCTCTTCAGGAATAATGTATGCTTGTTGTATATTATCATTTTATTCTCATTAGCTGGTTTCATATTATTTACCTGTCTGCTTTCTTAGGCTGCTTCTCATACCTTCTCCAAGAAAGAGATCAACCCAACCCCCCTCAGAAAGGGAAGGTGTGAACTCTCAACTCAGGAACAATAGCTGTACAGTCTGTCTATTAGTATGCTAATAGCTTGACCTGTTATTGGGTTGGGCTATATGGTCTTTCGGACCTTAACTCTCAACTTTACCTCTCTGCAACATATTATGAACAGAACTATCTCTTAATACTTTATTGTGTTTACAAACTGTAGAAACCTGGAAGATTCCAGGGCTCATGCCATTACACAATTCTCACAGTTTATACAATCAAGTTGCTAGCATCTGTCTGTCATCTTAGTACTTCAAGTTTATTAGGGTGTATTGCATCACAGCAGCAAAATTCATTTGTCTTAGCAACGGTGGCTAGCCTAATAGTTTCATCAGGGTGGGAGAAGTGTATTTGCGCTGCATCTATGCCTGTGCATGGTGTTAGTCAGGATTTACGTGTCTGCATACCTTTCTCAACCGTATATTGAGTTGTTTCTACATATCAGTGTTTTATAGTCTGGCTTTGTTGGTTAGCCTTTCAAGTTCTGACCCTGCTGGGTCACTGTCTAACCCCTCTGCTAAATTTTACACCTCTGACACGTCACAGCCGCCACCCCCCACTCAACCCCACCCCACTACCAACTCTCTATTCCTCTGTGGCTTGAGCTGATGGAGATTAGCTATGACAATGGGGTATGGTATCGTATACCAAAATATTCTGCAGCCTTGTTCTTGGCTCCATCTAGGTAAACTTTTAGAAAAACATTGATATTTATTTTATCTATTGTTTTTATAGCTACTAAGGACATTCATTGAAAGTCAAAATAAAGGGGAAATAATGTTAAATGCTTAAGTCTGCTGAAAAGTGCATGTAAATTTAGACCAAAGAATAATCAAATGTTTTATGAAATTACCTGGTTGGGTTTTATGTGCTAATATTTTAGAATGGTGATTGCTTCATAATAACGATTTGCCAAAAGGGGGAAAATATCAAATCCAGTGGTTGTCTTGGTTGTAGAGCTGGCATGCATCATTTTAAGGCACCACAAGGAAGATTGTAGCTCTTAAATCCTTTCCAATCAGTTTCCATCATATTTACTTTCTTTGGTTCCCTTATGAAATGTCTCAGCTATATAAACTTTGGAGGTGTTTTAAAATCTAGTGTTGGAAATTGTCTTCTGATGAATACCAAATTTATCTGAAAGACCAACTCTAGTCTGAGCTTGGGCTGACTTTAAATGCATTTCACAGCATTGGCCATTTCTATAATGACAGGTAATGCTAATGTTGTTTATATGCATTGCTATCAACTCCGCCTCTAATTAGCATGCACATGCAAGTTGTCTACTTAGTGTTTACAAATATTACAAGAGCCTATAAGTGAGCTAGAGGAGGGACGGAAATATGTGTTCACTGTAAGCCTGTTGACAACACACTGCAGGTCATTCAAGTTGAAGTTAATCAAAGCCCTCAAAATTTCAATACCCATCCCTCCCTTTGCAGAATTGCCAAGCCTCCCTTGACCTCCTCCTGAGGAGCACTAGACAGCAGCATTCCTCCTTCCTGAGGTCATCCTCCTTCCGCTCTTTTCTCTCCTCTTCCTGCTCACCAACACTATCCACAGCAGTAGCAGTCAGACTTCAGGGATAGATGGTATAACAATCTAGTCAGATTAAGACTACGCCCACACTAAGAAGGATAATTCTGAAAATGCTGTTAGCATATGAAAACAACTAGTGTTTTCAGATCCTTTTTTTGTGTAGAGCTCCATCCTCACTGAAGCACCAAAACAATAGGAAAACAACTAAATATTTTCCTTCTTGCTTCTCCTCTTTTACTTGCTAAACAACGAAATTATGAAATACAGCTATCATCATATAAGGAGTGAGACAAACACAGCCCGATTACTTCATTCTGTCTCCTCATGCTGTCTCTGATCACTCACAACTGTGTTTGACTACAACCAAACAATTAATTTTGTTGTTGTTGTTGTTGACATATTGCTGAGATGAGTTGATTAATCTTTCCAGTTCTTTAAATGTATGGATGTTAGATTATACATTTTATACAAGCAATTTAAAGAGGTCATTTTGGCTCTGAGTAATTTGTGATTTTGGGGGGGGGGGGTTATTGACCAAGCAATTAATCAATAATGAAATTAGTTGCAGTGTGCTAATATTTTTACTGTGTCTGTGTCAGACAGTGATTTAATTGTTACTAGTAAGTTCTACCTGTTACCCAAGGTGAAAAGTAATTTCTGCACTGCTGCCCTGAGACAGTCAATTAATTAGATGTTGTATGCATGCAACATTGCCTGGCAGTGGAAACATAAAAGCTGTTAGATGACAACAGCACTATTGTGTGATCAGCTATACTGGCATTCAAAATGAGCAATCACAGAAGAGGTGACCGAAAGCTGTCATCTCAACGTTACTGCCACACAGCACCATACCATGTCTGAGCAGGCCCACATCATATTTTTGTGGATTAATTGTTTTTGGGTGTGAAAATGCCCACTTAGAATGTACAGAAGGTCCAAAGTTATTGACCAAACAAATTTAGCCAGCTTGCTGTATTTGTAGCTTACCATAATGTGCTCAAACTTTTCTTTTTTTGCAGCCTTCTAGAATATTAATTGTTATTGCAGCAATGCCTTTGCCATTGAGTCAGTTGTGCGGCATAGTAATGATGATCAGGTTTGTGAACATTGAAGGAAGGTGTGACCTAAGCTCTGTAGAGTTGGTTGCAAAAGGAGACAGTGGTTTGCACAGATCTTCAGCTCACACATCTCTTCCCTCTGGCAGGGTATAACACTCAGAGATTTGTTTTTCTCTCTCCCAGAGACAAAGGCACACTGGCTCTGAATAAAATCAATGGACAGAAGCCGTACACTCACTGCATAACTGATTAAAGCAATATGCAACAAACGTGCCACTTAGACAGAGAGGACGGACAGAGCATCGTACACTCCACTATGTTCATACTGTATATTTATGAGTCTCTCTTGCTCAATACAGAGCTTTGACAAAACATCCTGTTGGCCATTTCCTGCCTCTTCTCTCTTAACTTCCTGTTTATACAATTTTTATTAGTCCCAAAACAGAACATTGTTTCACTCTAACATGGTATGGTCAAACATACCTGGTCGGGCTGGTTAGAGTGGTTCTTCTTGTCGTGGAGTCTGGTGGCTAACTCAACCAGACAGTCTCTTTGTTTTGGCGTTAGCTAACGCTGTAGTTTTGTCTGCCTGCCATATCAAAATCTACCTCTATTATTAGCAGACATTTATGTTTGATGTGGTCCCCTCCCCTGGCTCAGGTAGGCAGTCTATTCATGGGTGATTATCCCTAGCTAGCTTGCTTTCCTTTTTTATTCTCATTTTCTCTTATCTTGTTAGTCAAGTTTCAAGCACTAAGGAGAGTAAGGTTTTCAACCCTGTCTGTAAGCTGAGTAATATCATTTTACTGAGACACATAAAAGCCCTAGCACTGTTCCCGAAATAGACATCCAATAGAAATACATACAATGGTAGCAGGCACACTATGTTGTGTAATTGTTTGTTCTTCTGTGTAATTCAATGATCCACATGTGTGTTTTTTTTATTCATGTGATGATGAATAATTGTAAGCGTACACTGGACACAGTCATGTTTAATAAAGCCATCTTTACCATTTTGATCCGTATCTTTCCTCAAATTCTCAGGGTGATTAACCAAACACAAACCTTATGAAAGCGAAATCAGATCCCTTCCTTTATAAACATGTGGAACACATTTTGTATGTAGCTGTGTCCCACAGCATCCTGTCAAATTAAAATCACATACATTTGTACAGGCAGTAGTTGCTAGTTTACGAGTTTGTCATTTTTGCCTAAATGGTATAGTTTAAAAGTTGTCGATTTGAAACAGTGATCATACCTGCCACATCTGCATTTAGATTTGCGCTACTTGGAGCCTGATCCATTTCAGAGATGAGCAGGCCAGTTTCTGCCACTGATGATGAATCTTGTATTAGAGACTTTGGCCATGTGTGTTGTTTAGTAGAAGTCCTCTGCATGGGTGCATCAGAGTAATAACTGCCTTCCTGGTTCCCAATCTGGAAACCTGGAAAAGCTAGCATAGCACTTTCTCTGTTCTGCTGCTCAAAAACATGTTTGGACTGCTTCTGTGGTTCCTGCTGTTAAAGTCCTAGCAGAAGGAATGTGTCTAAATGGCAAATGCTTTGGAGAACGTGAGAGTGTATCAAAGAGGGGTGGGGGAACATTAGCTGTAAGTGTTCACAGATGTTAGTGAAAGTTCATCAGCTCAGTACTTGTGACTGGAAAAATCTTTTCCTGGAAAGCGTTTAGCCACCGGAAGCGTGAGCCGCCATGCTTCCTTCTGCTTTATTTACTTGTGTGTTTGTGGCCTTGAGCAATGCTGCCCGTCTTGGAATGAGAAACGTCCCAAAGAAATCAGGCTCAGACACATCCACTTCTATGCTGGTGTCTCTGTACATTTTAATTAATTTTGCTGTTTCTATTTCTCTCTTTGTGATAGGAGTCTGTATTGTTGCTTGCGTTTTCTTGCTGTGGGAGTTATGCAGTGATGAAGTGTTACAGTTGTGTAGCTTTCCCCTCTGTAAGGGTCATCAGATGGTATGTTGCCACTGAAAATAATTGCTGGGTGTGTCTTTGTGGAGCAGCTGCTTTTGTCCAGTAGCACTGTCTCCAGTAAGCCTGGCAGGCAGGCAGGCAGGCATGTGGTGACCTTGGCAAGGCCATGTTGAATTGAAATGTAAACCAACTATTTCGTAATAACTGTGGTTCTGCCAAGCCACACCCTCTTTCCTCTCTTCTCAATTCTGGCTGATTGGCTGGGAGACAGACAGACAGACACAAAAACACACTGCCTGTTGGCCCCTCCCTTCCTCAGGGGCAGCTGGTTAATAACACAGAAGTCACCCCCCGCTACCACCATACCTCTCACATACTGGGCTACATATACAATATATAGTATGTGAATTTTTTTGTTTTGTTTTTTACAGAGGTTTATTAAGATTATCGGCATGGACACTAGCTGACTTTTTGCAAATGAATTCTAAAAGAGAGGGCAAAGTGTGTGTAGTAATGAGAACACTATTTGTTAAATTGTAAATTGAATACTTTATTGTCTTTTGGTCTGACATGCAGTCAGTAAGGACACCACTTGTAAAGTGAAAAAACATCAACATTTAAAGTTAGTCCTACTGTTGTGACACATTCAATGTGCTTCTAAAAGTATTCATAGTATTGTTAGCTATAGGAAATACAGGTAGGTGAAGTTCTTAGTTAAGATGACAAATTTTTGTTTTCTTTTTATGGACACAATATGAAGTCATGTGGCACAAAAAACACTATTAAGTGCTTATACTTTTTTAGTATAAGCACTTAAATTTGTCTTTTTATTGGTAACACTAATAACATACGTATAACTCTCCCCTTCCACAAGGTTCAGTAAATTAGATTTGTATTTGATTTGAATGAATGTGTTGTTAAGTGCATGCATACATGTCTGTGCAACCCAATAAAATTAACTTTGCTTCTCTCCTCTCACTTTCGTTACAGAGAAACCAGGTCCAGAGAGGAAGCGCATTAAAAAGGAGCCCACCAACACCCGGAAGGCGGGCTTGCCGTTCGGAATGGGGATGCCAGGGATCCGGGCCGGGTACCCCCTCTCTGAGCGGCAGCAGGTGGCCTTGCTCATGCAAATGACAGCTGAGGAGTCCGTCAACAGTCCAGGTGCGTGCTTACCATGGAGGCCACGTCTTCTGTGGATGGGTGGTGGACAAGGAAAGAGGGATGGGAGGGAGCTTTATATGTAGACAGTGTTTGTTTGTGTGTGTGTGTGTGTGTGTGTGTGTGTGTGTGTGTGGGAGAGCAATGAAGGTGGGCTTAAAGAGAGAGGCGCTGAGAGAGGGAGGCATGGAGTTGGTTGTTTTTGTTTATTTATCGAGGTTGAGCACGTTGCCTACTGTTTTTTTTTTTTTTGCCACATCTCTCATACTCTGCGTCTGGTTGCTGAATTTGAAACTAGTTATACAAACTAATCCACATTCATTTTTGTTACAGCTGCAATTTAACCTATGCTGTCAGTCAGATAGTGGTTGTTTTGGCTTAGCAGCGGTAAAAGTCACATTTTCGTTCATCTACAGTAGTGGAATAACTTTTCTAAAATACTACATGGGACCGTAAAGGAAATGAAACTAACTCTCGTGTTGGTATTGCGTTAGTCTAGAACCAATGGTGCAATCCCAGCATCTGAGCCAAATCACAACAAACATCCAAATGCAAGAGGCCTGCAAGCATTTAGTTTTTGTTTATTTGCTATCTGATGTCCTTTCTGCTGTTAGATGATTATTCATAAAATGTACTTCCTCCTTATGGCCTCTAAATGGTACATTTGTTTTTGGTAGACAAAGTAATTTGGCTGTAAATGTATTAAATATATAGCATTATTGTTGCATCATTGTACTTTTTCCTCTTACTGTTGACATTTGAGATTAAATTAGGTTGGTGAGGACAAATTCTTAGCCACTTTTATTTATATATTAATTCCTTTGTTGCATGCCTGAAGGCATGGACATAGATTAAGCAAGTGCGTTTCAAATATCATTTGGAACAATAGCTGTGCAAACTCAATGATGTAAATGTGATTAAGGCTTGGGTTTAATCTTGTAAATGTGATGAAATGAGCTCAAGTGAAGTAGGTCCAACCACTCTTCTGTTGATTGTTAGAGTAAGATTGCCCCCTTCTGGCTGTAAGCCCTTCAAACAAACTGTTATTCATAGTAGTAGACAAAATAGAAACAATGATAAAAGCAAGTTCTTAAAAATTGTGCCATAAGAAACTGTTCTAGTGTTGAAGTTAAGTGTCCATCTCCTACCTACAGACACAACACCAAAGCATCAGTCACAGTCCAGTCTGGGTCAGAAGGGAACGCCAAACTCTGCATCTAAAACCAAAGACAAAGTTAATAAACGGAATGAGAGAGGAGAGACTCGGCTGCACAGAGCAGCAATCCGTGGAGAGGTACGCCGCATCAAGGAGCTCATCAGTGAAGGAGCTGATGTGAATGTAAAAGACTTTGCAGGTGAGAAGCTCTTTGTATAGACTGTCCTTTTCTTTGTGCATGTAGCAATATATATTCATTCATATGTTGCATACACCTCTCACACAGTAATTCTTATGTTTAGGCTGGACTGCATTGCATGAGGCGTGCAACAGGGGGTACTATGATGTGGCTAAGCAGCTGCTGGCAGCCGGAGCAGAGGTCAACACCAAGGGTCTGGATGATGACACCCCTCTACACGATGCATCCAACAACGGACATTTCAAGGTAAGAATTAAAAAGGAATGAATGCACTCAACATTATTACCAAAATACTAAAGAACAAAATAACATTTCTAAAGTCTGAATGCAAAACATAGATATAGAACCAATTATCACAAGACTCTGAAAATGGTAAAGCCAGTGGTGGTGGAGACAGTCAGTTTCTAGTCTTTCTCTTGAGATCATTACTCTGTCTTTCAAGCTTATTCATGGCTCATGTATGACCAAATAATAATTGTGAAGCTAGTGATACATTCACTTTGTAACCTTTGACCTCTAAATTCTGAACCACAAGAGAACTTATATATATTATATCACCTCTTAAATTGCAATTTATATTAATGAAATATTTTGTTTTATTTGTTTCAGGTGGTTAAGCTACTTTTACGGTATGGAGGGGACCCACGTCAAAGCAACAGGAGAGGTGAAACACCACTGAAGGTCGCCAACTCTCCAACTATGCTTAATCTATTGCTGGGGAAAGGCACTTACACCTCTAGTGAAGAAAGTTCATCAGGTACGTAATATTGAAAATAAATTGAGTCACCTATTTACATGACTGTTGTAAGTTATGTAAGTATTAGTATTGTTAGTGTAGATGGGACTGGAAGTGTTGAATTAAAATGTGTAATGATTGTGCCCCCCCCCCCCACAGAATCTTCAGAGGAGGAGGATGCCCCCTCGTTTGCCCCGTCCAGCTCTGTCGATGGCAATAACACAGACTCAGAGTTTGAGAAGGGCCTGAAGTTGAAAGGGAAATCCGTAGACCCTCCTAAATCTGCTGTCACACCCGTCAAAGATGAATATGAATTTGATGAGGATGATGAGGAGGAACGTGTCCCTCCTGTGGATGATAAACACCTCTTGAAAAAAGACTTCCGTAAAGACCCGGTCAGCAAGGCCAACAGCTTCATTTCCATACCCAAGATGGAGGTCAAAACCTATTCCAAAAGCAACTCGCTCACACCAAAGAAAACTGTCAGGCGGATCATCTCTGACAGTAACAGTTCAGACGAGGATGATAGGACGTTGTGTTTCACGCCAGCACCTACGTCACGGCAACAAGCCCAGCAAACAAATACCAAGACCAGAGACTCTGGCAGCATGAGCTCTAAACAACAGAAGGACAAGAATAAAGTCAAAAAGAAGCGGAAGAAGGAGAGTAAAAATAATGTCAGTAAAGAAGTCCGGTTTGGTAAAGTCAATGACAAATTCTGTACATCTGACTCTGATTGTGGAGATATGGAGAGTGAGGATGATAAGGGCTCAAATAGTTTGAAGGACTCTTCTGCAACAAGCCTGAAAGAATCCCCGGGCTTTAATGCATCCTCCTCCTCTTCCCATGGAAACTTGAACTCTCAGAAACAAGTACCATCATTAGCAGAACAGCATCCAAAGCAGTGGAGGACAGATGGCTGGAAGACTGTCTCATCTCCTACATGGTCAGACGTCAGTTCTCTCTCAGATTCAGTCAGAACAAGACTATCCAGTGAGTCTGACTACTCCTCTGCTGATTCCAGTGTAGAGTCAATAAAACAAGTTAAGAGGAAAGCGCAAGAGAACAAAAAGAAGAATAACAATGTGCACAGCAACACAGTAGACAAGAAAAATTCTGAGCCCTACAAAAACTCTAATGCAGATAGTGCAGTCTCCAAAGCCGATGTAGATGGCAAAGTGCTGAAAAAGCATAAAGTGAAGCACAAGCACAAAAATAAGGAAAAGGACAAAGCTCCTAGTCTAGTGCTTAATCAAGACATGAATGAGAAATTTGTCAAGAGCTATTCTTTTGATTTTGATGATTCAAGGCAGAAGTCCCTAATTGAGTCAGAATCACCAGCTGAGAGCAAGGTTAAGTTATCCAAACACGAAAAAGACCATTCAAAAAAGGAGGATAGGCTTTCGAAAAGCAAGTCTGAGGATAAGGATTGGTCATCCGGAAAAGACCTGCATAGAACAGCAAAAGAGGAGAAAAATAAGAAAACAAAGGACTCCACCAAGGACAAGACGAATAAGGAGGATAGGGAGAAGCCTGTAAAATCTGACAAAGATAGAACTGTCAAGGAGAAGGAGAAGCCCAAGGAGGATAAACAAAAGGCTCACAAAGAGGAGAAAAAGAAAAAGTCCAAGGAGAAGTCCTCCTCAAAAGCAGACCGGAAAAGTGAGCAGAAAGAGGAAAAGCATTTAAAGGTGGACAAGGAGAAAAACACCAAGGAGGAGAAAGAAAAATGTAAAAAAGACAAAGCACAGAAGGAAGAGTCTGAGTATGAAGGCTATGACGTTAACAATCGTTTCCTCAACCTGGAGGACACAAAGCTCAGTGCCTCAGATGACCATCATGACAGATGGGGCTCCGAGATGTCCTCTGACTCCTCCCTCTATGGAGAGGATAGTTGGGATGCTCCTGTCAAAGAGTACAAGGAATACAAAGCCAACAACGCCGTTAAACTGATTGTTGAAACTGTAAAGGAAGAGACAAGGAGGAAAGAAAACAAAGTCAAGGACAAGAAATCAGATCACAATGAGAAAAGATCAGAGAAAGAAGCCACTTCTAAGAAGAAAGACAAAGACTCTTCAGAAAAGACAAATGACAAGAAAAAAGACTGGTCAGAAAAACAAAAATTAAACTCCAGTCACTCAGTTGAAAAAGAAAAGAAACGGAAGGAGTCCACAGACACAGTCAAAGACAAAAAAGACAAAGATTCTCTGGACAACAGTCGGGACCGCAAAGACTCATATGAGTTCGTGAAGGAAAGAAAGGACATAAAAATCAAGCCGGAATCTATAAGAGACGAATATGGGAATGACACTTTCTTCAAAGACATTGATACTGTCGGTAAATCGTGTGATATCAGAGAAAGAAACCACTCTGGAAAGGATAAAGAAAAGAAGGGTGATGGAATGGAAAAGCGAGAAAAGACAAAAGCTGACAAGCATAAAGAGAAAACAAAAGACAGAGGAGCTGATCAGGAGAAGGATAAGAGTGAGAAAAGCTCCACAGAAAAAATTGTCAAGGAAAAGGATGCAGCCTGGGGCACCAAAGACAAGAAGGAGGGAGCCAAAGACAAACACAAAGAGTCTCATGGCAAAGACAAAGATCGAAAGATGTCTTCAGAACAGACTAAGGACAAGAAAGAAAAGTCCTCTCAAGACAAACATGCTGATAGGGAGAAGGATTTCTTGGAGGTGAAGAAGGAGGAAAGAAAAACTGAGAAAATCCGGGAGAAAACGTGGTACAAGATAGCTGACATATTCACTGATGAAAGTGATGATGATGAGGACAGTTACAATGGTGGCGTTGCACTTGTGTCTGACTCCACTAGAAAAGACTCAACGCCTGATCAGGATGAGCTGGATCACTTCCCTTCAGAAAAAATTAGAAAATCTTCTGCAGAGGCTAAACATAAAACAGAAAAAGCAACAGACAAAGAACACAAAGAAAAGAAGAAAGAAAAGGCCACATTTGACACAGGTAAAGAGAGGAAAGGCTCCCTAGAGAAACACAACAAAGACAAGAAAGATTCTGTTGATGCAAAACATAAGGAAAGAAAAGACAGAATGTCAGTGGACTCAAACCAAGAGAAGAAAAATAAGCAGAAGCTGTTGGACAAAAGGGACACCAGTGAAGAAAAGACAAAGAGCAAATATAAAGACAAGCTGGACCATTCTAAAGAAAGGAAACCCTCAAAAGGCAGTGGTGAGAATGAAAAGTCCCTCTTAGAAAAATTGGAAGAGGAAGCTATGAATGACTACAAGGATGACTCCAATGACAAGAACAGTGAAATATCTTCAGATAGTTTCACTGACCGAGGTCATGAGCCAGTCCTCACTACTTACTATGACTCCATCAGCCTGACTGATGTGTCTGAGGACAGGAGAGACTCCCTGTCCATATCTACACCCCAGGACAAGTTCAGAGAGAAAGAGAGGCATCGACACTCTTCTTCATCTTCGTCCAAGAAAAGCCATGACAAGGAGAAAGAAAAGGTCAAGAAGGATAAAGGAGACAAACGGGACAAGACAGAGGAGATCAGAGAGTCCTACAGCCGCAGAGAGAGCCTACCTTTTGAGAAAGAGCCCATGCCCCTAGAGGCAGACCCTTACACATTCCCATATGGAGGTAAGGGAGATGGAGAAGATGACTTTGAGAAAACATTGGAATTTGAAAAAGAGATGTCCAAAAAGGACAAAGACAAAGCAACTGGTGTCATCAGTGACAGGATGAAGGACAAAAAGAAAAAGGAGAAACATAAGGAAAAAATTAAGGAGGAAAAGAATAAGTACATTGATGGCTTTGGGTCATTTAAACACTCCAAAGAGGATGTGAAGTCAGGGTTGAAAGATAGCCCACAGGTCAACGTTCTGAAAGACAGGTCAAAAGAAGAAAGTCCCAAATTTGATATGAAAAAAGACAGAAATCGGGATACATTGGACAAAGACAACAGAATGGACCACAGTAAATCTAAGGCTAAGGATGAAAATGAAAAGCTCACTCAGTCCAAAGACACAGTACGGAAAGATAATCGTCCACGTGAAAAACTGTTAGTGGATGGTGATTATCAAATGACAAGTTTTGGTCAGATGTTGAGTCTAAAAGACCAGGAGATTGAAGAGCGCCACAAGAGACACAAAGAAAGGATGAAGCAGATGGAAAAGCTGAGACCCAAGTCAGGGGACCCTAAACTCAAGGACAAAACCAAGTCCACAGAGGAAGTACGGAAAAACCGCAGTGAGTTATCATCAAAGAAATCCAACAGTCTCGAGTCTGGTCTTAAAGAGAAAAAGCTGAAGGATGTGGGTCTCCCGGCCCAAATCATGTCCCCAGGCAGGAAGTTCCAGCCTACTGACAGTCAAAACTCAAAGGACTGGCTGGCTGGCCACCAAATGAAGGAGAATCTCCCAGCTTCTCCCAGGCCAGATCAAAACAGGCCAACTGGTGTCCCAACACCAACATCTGTCATCTCCTGCCCCAGCTTTGAGGAAGTAATGCAGACTCCACGTACCCCATCTTGTAGTGCAGAGGATTACCCTGACATTATGTTGGATGGGCTGGACTGCCAGAACTCATCTGCTATGACTATGTCAATGAATGCCTGCTCCCCATCTTTCTTTGAAAGGTATTTAAACATGCAAATGTACTGCAGAGTTATTGTTTTTGATAATTGTAAAGTGTTTTGTACTCTGTTGCATGTGATATATTTTCTAATGTCTTGTCTTTCTATTGTCCACCCAGCAGGTACTCTAACTCCCAGAGTTTCCAGGAGGGCACCTGCCCTACACCTGCGAAGAACCTCCAGCTGCCACTTGTCAGCCGTTCTGCATCCTCTGACGTCCGCAGGCCTCTGGAGGATGAGTTCAAGGCTGAGGCTGACAAGTTTCTTCGACAGCAGAGTGATCCAGCGGCTGAATTTGATCCGTCATCTTCCTCCCAAGCTCTAGAGGACAAATCAGCAACTGTGGATAGGCTGGAGTGCCTGTCATCTCCCTATTTCTCCCCAATAAGAATGTTGTCCCCTCGGCTGGAGCCAGTCTATCCAACACCAGATGTGGCAGCACCAACTCTTGTTGGCACTGAGGGTAATGAACACCTTCCTGAAAATGTATACAACAGTTTCTTGCCCAAACCTTCTACACCCGTTCACAGGCCAGACCCCCAGGAGCCCTGCTTCGACATTGCTGCACCACCAACCCCAGCTCCTGCTGCTTTGCCACCCCTGGACATCGATGACATCTCTGAGCCTCACCACAGTGAGCCTAACCTGGTCCTCTCCGATCTTCCTTCTGTCACAGAAGAACAAGAGCAGGAAGAGGAAGATGAAGAAGAGGAGGATGATGAGGAAGAAGGTGATATGGGTGATATGGATGAGAGAGCTGACGGAGACCACTGTGCAGTGGAGGAGCCGGAGCAAACAAGGGGGCCATTTTCCCCTCAAGTTGAGGACCCTCTGAGGAAGAGCTGGCCTGCAGAGTCTCCAGACCAGCAGGATCCGGAGGTCCACCAGCTCTCCCCCACACACTCTGCACCCAACCATGGAGAGAACTGTTTTGATCACAGCATGGGTTGGAACCCTGATATGGACCTCAAATCTCCCCACAGGACGTATGGGGAGATAGAGGCTGCCGTCTCCAAAATAACCAGTCCTTACTCCCATTCAGACAGTGACATGCAGCACTTGTCTGGACACCCCTCTATCACCCCACCTTATGCTACCTGGAATAGGTGGCACAAAGAGGACCCAGAGGACTTTGATGAGCAGAAGGAGGCTGTAGCTGACATCCCCTCTCCAGAGAGGCCTGATGCAGCTACTGATGGGGAACCTAACTATTTAAACACCTCATCATCCTCTAATAGGCTGGAGTCTTTCTTCCAGGACTGTAACAAGCCTAGCATAGAGGATAGGCACCAGATGGACACTGAATCAACATGTGTAGAACCAGACAGCAGACAGACTACGCTCAGCTTCAGTGCTTCCACTGATGGACACATGGCTCCAGCTGTGGGCCCTGAGCCTGTGGTGCCATGGGCAGACCCATTCTCGGCTGATGCAGATGAACTGGATGACCTGGGACCGTTCTCTTTGCCCGACCTGCCACTACCAGACAAGTCTGAAGAAGCTGAGTCTCGAGACCCAGAACCAGCTGACCACAACAAGGCTGTGACGACCCACATTAGACATACCGTTACAGACAGAGATGACCCAGATATAATGGAGGTGGACTTAGCAAGCCTGTCTAAGACTCCATGCCCCACTGGAGACTTAGGTTTAGTGGAACCTACTGGACAAGACTTAGTTGTACCATCACCGCATGCCAGTTTCCAGCAAGAGTTGGAACCTGAGCCTCAGAGTGTGCCAGTCAACAGCCCTCTGTCTCTTACACAACAGGGCAGCATGTTGGAAAGAAAAGGACCTTATGGAGGACCTGATGAGTCGGATCCCAATATGTTGTATTCATCTGTGAAATCAGATACCAGTCAGCAGCATCACATACAGATCCACTCCCTCACTGAGACATTGCAGTTACCCATGGATTCAGTGTCTGCTGTCAAGTCAGAGGTGAGACAGGAGGAGATGCCTGAGCCCGTAGCAGAATCCGTGTCATGCAGTCCTCTTCCTCAGCTCCCAGTGGCAGTCACCCTCTCTAGCACAGTGGAACTACCAGACACTCAGGAGAATACATCCAAGCTAACGCCGGTAACCCTGACCACTGTGTCCACCACTGTAGATATCCCCAAGAAGGTGGATGAAATCCCTCAAAGGATAACCCGCAATCGCGCCAAGAACAATCCCTCTGCTGCTGTTGTCCCTCCTACCTCCAGCGTAATAACCTCGACTGCTGCTGCCACCCCTGTAACAACCAGTCCAGCAGTGAACATTAATCCAATTCCTACTAGAACCCCGACACCCACCACAGCCTCTTCCCTCTCAGCATTGAAGAAAGACAAAGAATCTGTGCTGAGTGTCTCCTCTACCACGTCTAATTCAACCCCAGCAGTGTCTGTACCTACTTCTTTGACAACTTCTGCGCCAGTGGTTCTCAGTAAGACGACAAAAGGTCGCCCTCTCTCCATGGACGAAGAGGAATCTCAGACCCAGCACCCACGGAAGAGGAAATTTCCACGTTCTGCTGGGCAGCAGGTCCAGGTGCAGCTGGTTAACACAGCCATGCAGCAGACCAGGGAAATGATTCAGCAGACTTTGGCCGTAGTAGTCAATGCCATCAAGCTGGACGATATTGAGCCCTACCACAGTGACCGTTCCAACCCTTACTTTGAATACCTGCAGATCAGGAAGAAGATTGAGGAAAAGAGGAAGATTCTGTGCTACATCACCCCACAGGCCCCACAGTGTTACGCTGAATATGTGACCTACACTGGCTCCTACCTGCTAGATGGCAAGCCCCTCAGCAAGCTTCACATACCTGTTGTAAGTTATAATGTCTTTACCTTTTTCTCTAATGATATAACCTTAGTAAGTAGGTTTAAAATTGTTTGGAATAAAAGTCTGATTCTAGTAACATTTCTAATTTTGCTTAATAAACAGCAAACCGATTAAAAAGACATACATTAGTGCATGGCAAGAGTTTTTTTTCTAAACATAAATACTGTATCATTCTGTTGAAATGTAAACAAAACTTGTTTTTATACTGTCTGTTCTTATTTAATAGGGGTCAGAAGGTATATAATAATCTTTGTTGTGTTTGCTCATCAGATTGCCCCACCTCCATCGCTGTCAGAACCTCTGAAGGAGCTCTTCAGACAACAGGAGGCAGTGAGGGGGAAGCTCAGGTTGCAGCACAGCATAGAACGAGTAAGGAATATTCTCTCTGGATCATTTCCTGGGCTTATTCTCTATCCTTAATTCACTCATTGCTCACTCCTTGTCCCTGCTTTCATACATACAGCTACACACGTGCACTGAACACTGTGAGCACTTCTTGATGAAAGATCAAAGCCTGTTTTTAATAGAAATGCAAGTGAAATCTGCATACCCCCTACTGCTAGGTTGAGCTAGAGTGAATTGCAGACACAAATCAATTTCATCTCTCTTACTAATTAAGTGATGACCATTTCTGTGAAACATACGTAGCAGCTTTGTTAATTAAGACTCATTTCTATTAACCTCACCAACCAGCCCACCGGTCAACCTGATGTCCACCTTCATATCTAATATTAAATTTCTTTCTCTCTTTTGCTTAATGTTCACAGGAGAAGCTGATTGTTTCGTGTGAGCAGGAGGTTTTAAGGGTCCACTGCAGAGCAGCCAGGACAATAGCCAATCAGGCTGTGCCATTCAGCGCCTGCACCATGCTGTTGGACTCAGAAGTATACAATATGCCGTCGGAGAGCCAGGTAGGAAATATGTAAATATACCATTAAGTGTCAAGTTAATTACAGGTGATTTTATTTGAGGCAGCCAATTATTACTTAATCCATTATTTAATCTACATTGTAACTTGGTGTATGTTCTCAGGGTGATGAGAACAAATCTGTGAGAGATCGCTTCAACGCTCGTCAGTTCATTTCCTGGATCCAGGATGTAGATGATAAATATGACCGCATGAAGGTAAATATCAGCACTCTGCAGTGATTTAACATGTATTTGTCATGTCTTCAGTTAAAGGCATTGATACCATAATTGTGTGTATATACCAGGTGGATTTATGCTTGGCTTCTCTTCCCCCAGACATGTTTGTTGATGCGGCAACAGCATGAGGCAGCAGCTCTCAACGCAGTGCAAAGGATGGAGTGGCAGTTGAAGGTCCAGGAGCTGGACCCAGCAGGGCACAAGTCCCTCTGTGTCAACGAAGTGCCGTCCTTCTACGTGCCAATGGTCGATGTCAACGACGACTTTGTTCTGCTGCCTGCGTGACACACGTGCTCACAGATAGAGAGCAAAATTTGTCTGAATCACTTCTTCTCAAAGAGACTTTGTTGAACAGAACGAATGGAAAGGGCTAGCAAGTTTGAAAGAGGACTTTAGACAGGAAAAAAATTATATTCTATAGAAAAAGAGTAAAGATGAAAAACTTGCTCTCGATTCCCTTCCGTGAAGAAGGAAACATGTTTTTACTGGGGAAAAGAAAATACACAACTTGCACTTTCATCCTCAAAGTTTTTACACTTTTGTTTGATCAGAGTGTGAGAAGCAGAAACAGTTTTTGCTTTGAGGCTCTGACATTGGGACACAACTCCTCAGTGCTCAGTTATGGTGAGACAGGGGACAGAGATATATTTTCTGAGTTCGTTTTCGGTCCCTGCTTCAATAGACCCACCACTGGGAGGAGGTATCAGAGTAGAGCTCTCCCAACAGCGTGGTGTCTGTCCTGTGGAAGGACTGAGAAGAAGCCTCAGTCCCAGCCCCAGTGCTCCTGGTGGGCCAGGAGAACTAGACAGAGTCCAGCGCTGACAGAGAGGAAGTCAATGGAGCCATGGTGCATCATGTGGATCTTCAATGTGTATCTGCAGCAAGACAGCTGGGATGGACAGACCAGGAAGCTAAAACCAGCCACTGATGGTTATGGGGCTGTAAGACCGTATACCCAGTGGACACCCTCTCTGTTCACACTGCACCAGGCATAGCTAAACAGTAGTGCAACAGAGCCTGCAGCAGGTTGGAATACAGCAGAGGGTTAGTGATGTGTGTGCACATCAGGGCCCAGTGTCTGAGAGGAAGAGACTGATCCTGCAGCCTCTCAGCCTGGCTAAACAGAAGAGGACAGGCATGGATCTCTGAGGACAGACCGGAGTGCTCCTCAGCCACCCTGCTTGCTCCAACACAAACACATCAGACCGCCATGGACTGCAAAAACACCACAGGACAACCAGAAGAAACAAACATAACGAATGTTGAGATTCAAAGAGACTATTGAGAAATTGTGGTTTGGCGGGGAGAGAAATATTGTTTTTGTCTATTTCTTTACTTGGGCATTTCATTGTTTCTGAGGAAGTGACTTGAAACACTACAGAGCCAATATTAGTTTAATGGAAAAAAACAAAAGAAAAATGAAAAAAAGTTGTATTCCGTAAATTATGTACAGTTTTTATATTCGTTAACCAATGTATTCTTGCTGCCTTCTAGATAATTTATTTTGCCACACATTACTGCACAGTTGTAAATAACCTATGTACTGTAATATCACTCAGTTAAGTGTAAAGAAAAAACATAAAAGAAATAAAAAGTATCTTTTTATGTACAGTTCACTTTTGGGCAGCACTTTCTCCCCTCATATCCATGGGCCAAAATGTGTACATGATTCTGTCAGTATTTGAAAGACTCCAGTGCACAGTCATATGATCCCATCTCTAGATTTAGTCCAGGGTTAAGTAAGACAACTCACCTGGACGTGGATCACCACAACTCACAAATAGCTGACAGAGAACACTTCTGGATTAAACCGGCCTCCCACAGGCCAACCACCATATAGTCCCTCAGATGTAGCAGAATAGTTGTTGAGGATTTATTTAAAGAATAGACAGAGGATTATTATTCATTGCTTTACTACACAATTATATCTGAAAAAATTCGAACCAAGAAAATGCCTTTTTCAGTGAAAAAAAAATGTACTCATTGTTGGGCAAAGTCACATAGATATATATGGGTGGGATGAAAGTTAGATGTCATTCACAAGCAAAACCATCACGTTAATGTAGAATGGTTTCATTCTAATGAATTTTAATTTTACAAAAATTGGACTGAAATCATTTCTAATCATCACAAAACATCATTGTCTAAAACCACCAAGACACGGGTCTTTCAGCACTTCAGCACATGTTCTGTTCTCCCAGCTTGTCTGCTTCTCATGCTAAATAGACTGAAAAGTTGTAACAGCCACTAAAAGGTTTCATTCCGCACTGACCTTTAACATTGTTTTGTCAGTCTGTCTACCCCTTGTCCAATCTTGGAGAGCAGCTTATTTTCTAGGTGCGGTTCCAACTTTACTCACTGGATGGTGCCAGTGTGTCAGAAAACTCCAGAACCTTATTTGGCTTTGCATGATACCTGTGGCCTTTCACTTGAATGGGGTTTTTTAAATGTATTAATTTTATTACAGCCTATAAGTTGAATTCCCTTATAGGATTCCAGTAAAACACCTAGATCAGTTTGTCGATGAAATCATAATAGGCTTAAACCTTTAGCTCCAGTCACATTAGCCATCTAAGTTTTATTAATGTTTAATCTACAAGGGGTTTGGCTAGTGTCGTCAGGGAATTACTAAAGTTACTTCCTCATATTACTCATATTGTGTGGTGACATTTTCCATAATCATGTTCCTGTGTCAGGCCCAAGCAGACAGTTACGAGACTTAAATCTTCTCAGAATGAACCAAAAAGTGGACAGACGTTAACACAAACAGTGGAGGGGAAAGAAATAGCTTAATGCTGAATAGATCGTTTTTTTAATTGTCCTCAATTATAAATCCCATTTAAAATGTTGATTTGTGATGACTTGCATTGATTCGCTATTTTTAGTGGGTCTTGGTCTTGAAAAGCTTTGCCAACCTACCACATAGGCAGCCTGTCTGTGTGTGTGAGAGCTGCTCATGTATCCTGATGGCAATATTATCTGAAACTTTTAAGTTATTTACACACTGTCAGTCAGCATAGCTGTGTATGGTATGTCTAGTCAAGTGCAATGGTTGTTGCTATTACACTGTGCAGACAAGGTGGCTAGATGTATAGTCCTGGATATTTTTGAGAGAGTCACACATCCTGGTTTGAATACATACACATGCATATTTGGATACAAATAGCCAGAAATTTGGTTTTTAAACCCCTGTTTGTCATGTTTTTGTTTTTATTTTTCTTGTTGGTTTCTTACACCGTTTTGGGGAAGAGGGTTAAGGGTATCTTTTGTTCACAGAATCCTTGTGTGTTTTTTAGCTCAGTGTATGTAGTTTTGAATGTTGTTGTGTTTATCTTAGGGTTTTTTTGTTCCTGTACAAAGCATAAACACCAGTGGCATGTCAATCACGTTGCTTATCAAGCAGAATGTATACCGTTACTATGCCCTGACCAACCACACCCTCTCACTATTGTTTACAAGACATCAAGTGTGTTTCCATTTCATGTGTCATCCTTTTTAATGGTTTAAGACCTGCCTTTGTTTTTACTTCTGTAATCAATTTGAACCACAAAGGCTTGAAATGGTGATGGTTGACACAACTGACTTGCGATTTCTCCCCTAGTCTGCCATACACCGCTGCACAGAGCAATAGACTAAACACATCCATCCGCGTTGATTCTCCAGTGTGAATATACAACTAACAAAAGATTGATTTCTGGAAAAATTGAATACAGACACAAACACACATCAGTCCTCAGATGCACAGTAGAGCACTTGGCCGTGGTGATACAGATGCTAGCCTGACACCACCTCAGTCAGCAACATATTACCTCTACTCTCCTCACATTCACTCATAATGTCTATTTTAGATGTGTTATTTGTTGTTTTTTCTTACTGGACATAAATATACATAATTGCTATTTTTTAAATCTATAGAATCACGATTTCAAGCCTTTTTTCTAGTTTTTGTTGGTTGTTTTTTGTTTTGTTTATTTTTTTTATTAAAACCCAGACTGTAGCTATTTCTTTGTTCCTTTTTTTGAGTGGAAAATGACTAATACAAAGCATGGAGAACTACTCTTTAAATGGTGAGAAATAACCTATTTATTATCTTTTTGTTTTTTCTGACACCTGTGGTATGTTTTGAGTTGAAGTTGGTCTCCGCTGTGTAAATTTTCCTCCTTGTAATGCGTGAAAGAGACATACTGTACATAGCTCTGTAAATAAATCCTCCCAGGACGTTTTGCACCCTCCTCTTTGTACTAGTCTGAAAAATTGCGTAGAATGTGGGGTTCTAACAGCAACGAGCTGCGTGCGCTTGCTGCAGGTGATTATGATGTAACAATGTAACATTTTTTTATTTGTACAATGTAGTTTATTTGTGTACATATTGTTGGAGCAGCTAAGAGGGGGGAGGGGGTTGTTGATGCTATTGTCAGTGCTGTAACAGAAATCCAGTACTTTCACCTCTAGCTGTTGTTGATTTCCTGCAAAAAAATAAAGAAAAAAAGACAAAAAAATAAACGCAAAAAAACTGAAAATGAGAATGGATGGGAAAAAAAGACTAAAACTGAAAAGTAAAAATTCAAAATTGTTATTTTCTACAGTTGCATGTACAGAGAGCGCGAGAACTGCTGTTGTTCCTCAGAGATTATGTTCGTTAATAAAATTTTGAAATATTACCAGCCGTCCCCTGGTTCTTGATTTTGTTGTTTGCATTGTCTGTCGTGATGTAAAAGCTGTATTGTGTGCAACCGCATCATAAAGTTGCCACTGATCATTTGATACACCCAAAATATATCCACTTATGAAAAAAAATAGGCTACGTTTGAAAATATAACTTTAAATAATGAATGTACATTTAAATAATACCATTTATCTCAATATAATGACCAACCAAACTATTATGGTGGTCTTCTGGTGTCAAAAAATCTTTAGTGTGAGCAAAAGATGTTTCACAATCTGAATGTTTGAAATGCCTTCCCTGACAGTGCTGCCAGATTTGGTACTTGTGGTAATCTCATAGCCTGGAAGAGTTCAGTCCCCTAACAGATTACATAATTTTACCAAACCTATATATGACTTTCACTGCAATTAACATTAGAAACTGCACTGTCAGAGGCAGAAAAACCTGTTTGTGTTATGAGTCGTCACCTGGATGTGCTGTCTTTTCTCTCAACAGTTCCTTGTTTATTTTACTGTTGTGAATGTGAGTGTTGACTTTCAGCGTAATATGAGTGTTAGTGTTTCCAGTTAAAGCCAAACGAAACAAAAATAAGTCACCTGCTCAGCTACAAAAAGCACACACATTAGTGCAAAGCATTCCTTGATCTTGAGTCCAGCAATCCCAACTGATCCACTGATCCCACTACAGACAGTGTCAAGTAAAGAAACACTTTAGCCAAATTTAATTCCAGGCTGAATAAACCTCCAAGATGAAGTCATGCTTTTCACAGGTTTTAAGACATATATAAGTAATAAAGGTAATATTAGAAGTAATGAAACAAGGACTGTGACAAGTGACTTAAGCTTTTAGCATTTTCCTTTAATGTCAATTTATTTTTGTGATATCAGAAAATAATTATTCCAAAACAACAGAAATATCATTTATGTAAAAAAAAAAAAAAAAAAATGTAAATGTTAAGTCCTTGATATCAAAAACTGAATTTTCAGTTTTCTGATGTTAAAAGTTCATATTTCTATCAATGAAAAGTGAATTTGTGATTCTTCATGTCTGGTAACTTAAGATGTATTTTAAGCAACACTCTGCTGACTGTGTTGTCTTGGGTGACTCCGGGGCTATCCAGAAATGAGTCACTGAAGCAGCCTAGCAGGTGTCTCATAGGTCGATCCCTGCACCCCGTGTTGTCTGATCCCCTCCTCCCTCCTACCCGCGCGCTATACCTGCTGCTGAGTCGCGCTGCAGTCAAGTGTGCGCACTCGCTGCGCAATGGCCACGGAACCAGCTATTACCGCAAACACTCGTGTTCAAATGGATTATGAGACGAAGATTTTCCCTCACACCGGTGGCTATGGACGCTACAACCGAATCGTGGTCGTATTCAGTTGGTTCCCCAACATCGCGGTCATGCTGAATCTATTTAGCGACGTTTTTTACACTCTAATCCCGGACTCTTACCACTGCAAACCCGACCCGCAGCTTCTGCCCTCAACTTTCCTCCTCAGCAACTTCACCAGACAGGGATACCTGAACCTCACCATCCCCTGGGTGAACGGCACCGGTCTCAGCCACTGTGAACTGTTTAAGTACCCACCGAACTCCTCGGACTTTTCCGAAAATGTACCCAGGGAGAGGGTGTCCTGCACCAAAGGGTGGGAGTACGCTCATGAAGCGGGGCTCCAGAGCAACTTTGTCACTGAGGTAAGAGACCGTTTAGCCTCCAGGTCATCATTCAGGTCTGTATGGGTGTTTGGCTTAACTTTGGACCTCCTTGAAGGAGTTAGACACAGGAATGAAGTGGAGGACAAACTGTTCTGAAGTTAGTTTATTCAAAATTTCTAGGCTGAAATAAGGCTGAGCAGCCACCGCATTGCTTTTAGCCCACCACTAACTACAGTTGGTAGTTAATTGTCACAATCTTTCTGAGACTAGACAAACAATTTCCTTGGTCCCGTCACTTTGACAACTAGCCAGTTAAAATGTTTGGCATTGCTCCAAGATGGTGGTGCTAAACTGGATTTGTTCCAGTTTCTGCTCAGTAAAAGCATTTTCTCTCTGCTGGGAGCTTGTGTGGTCATGAAGACGGCTGTTCACAGCATTCACTCAGTATTTCCTCAGGTTGAACAGTTAAAACTTTGTTTTTGCTTTGTCTTTTTCACTCACACTTATCTGCTGTCTGGCACACGATCCGTTTCCCTCCGAAAAGGCAAACCAATCTCGTTTGACTCTTGGTTTATGAGAGATGTCCAACCTGAATATGGATCCTCTTTGATGTATCTTAACCAGCACCTGAACGCAGACGTTTCAATGTGATTGCGTCTTATTGTGCAACTGCATGTGTAAATACGAGGAACTGGTTTATCTTCTTGGACTTCCATCCCAGTCTGCAAATATTGATTTAAAGAGTTCTAACAAAAATATTTGTCAGTGTGACCCCTGTACAAGCACCTCACACGTGCACACCGCATCTGTGTCCGTGCAGTATTGTTTAATATGAGCACTTAATGCAGTCAACATTAACCACATTAGAAAGTGTTCGGAGGGTCGAGAGTGGGGGCTGACAAGCAGGACAAAGTCATTATGGGTAATTATTACCCCTCAACGTCTCCTCATCATGGCTTCAAGGAAATAGATACTGGCAGCAAGAAGCCTTTTTCTCCTTTTCCCCCCATGACAAACTCTGGCGCTGGGAAGTCTGAGGCCTCCAAGTTCCTTCCTCAGACCCTGAACGCCTCCTTCACCAGCAACAGCTTCCTCTGCCTATGACGTCAGTTACTGCGACAAAGGAAAACTTTATTAAAGGAAACATTAAATAGAGTACAATAGTGCTCATCGCCATGTAATACACGGGTTGGGTGAAATAACAGGAACACTTAGAGTACAGTGGTGCTGCACTATCAACTGGTAAAGCTCAAGTTGTTGTGTTTTGTGAGACAGAGGTGCTGATTTAACCCGCTGATTCTCTGACAACTCTTCTTCTTTGTTAAAGCCCTCTTCATTAGCTTGGTATATGTTGTCATGTCATGTCAGACTTGATACATTACAAATTTTTTTGCAGTGTTTGTGACCAATGCACCAGCAGTTCAGACAACTATTTGGCCTCCTCCTCCCTGTAATCTGGATTACCATCTGTGGAAAACTGACATCTTCCCCGAGGCTCCAGATTTCCAAAGAGCCCTCAAAAGCTCCAGGTTCTCTGTGTGGTAATTGGCTTTTGGGAATTTGATTAATTGTAGCTTTGTCTGGGAATATACAGCAATTAAAGCACAATATCAAATGGCATTATAAGAACCTAAAGATGGGTCTTGCTTTATTACATGATACCCTGTGTTGAAGAGGTGTCCCTCTGTCCCTATTGAAATCTAGTTTTAAGATCTTCATATTGCTTATATTGTACATAATCCTAAATTAAATTGTGTATTCAAATAACCATGCAGGAAACATGGCAGCATGTAATATTCCAGCATAGGGATATTGCACACAATGCACACAGAGGTGTTGTGGCCTTCATAAGGTACTGGAGTTTTGACCTCTTCAAACTTTTTTTCCGTTCTCCACGCAGCATGAAGTAGTGCCAGAAATCCCTACTCTGATTAATATGGGTCCAACATTTCATGTTTGCCTCAGGCCCCTGTAGCAAATTAATTTGGCCATGTCTCTAATTTGTGTTGTGTTGCCTTCAAAACCCACTTTCAAAAATGGAAAATGTCAGACCTCTCCTAAATTTGACATATATTCTGCTAATCAGTGTTCTGCATAATGATTCACTTGTGTATTGGTTTTGTATTTGTGATTTACTGTACAGTAGTCGCTGCATGGATTTCTGGTGTTGCAAACACTGTAAAATTACTGTGTATCATGTGACAAGGAGACAGTCTCAAAAATCATGATGACATGCCAAGCACAGGGAAAACACATTAGCAAAGTGCAGCAATGGTCAGAAGACCCTCACCACCTGATAAATACTTTACGGGATATTATCTGAAGGTTATATGTAGGTTGTATGTAGGTTTTGTGGATGTGCACGCAACTATTCTTGCAGATTTGATCCCCTAGCAACTACAAACTAGAGCCTCAAACTTGACCATCATATTGAAACATCACCTCCAACAGTCAAAGAAAAAGCATTATGAGTATTTCACGTATTTCAAGTATTAGCATACTAATACTTTCAGCAGGGATGTTGTTTTATTTATTAGGTGTTTGTTTTTATTCACTTCTATATGTGAAGATTTTAGATTCCCAGTGTTTCCAGTTCTCACCTTTATTGAATCATACTGTAATTCATTTTGATGTTTTGATCCCAAACTTTGTCGCCATGTGTATCTGTAAAATGCTCACTGTCATGAAATACCTCAACTACACACAGAGGACATAGTCGAGGAGATAGAGGGAGAAGAGACTCAGGAGTGGAGAAGAATTTTCTTACAGGCAGCAACTGGTACTAACCAGGCGTAGAGCTGCTGGCAGGCTCTACTTTGAGGACGACTTTGTTCTAATGTAATAACAGTCAGCAGACATCTTAACTCAATTAGGATCGACATGATCTACATTCCTGTTTCCTCATAGAAATCTCTCTGTGTTTGTGACTTGACTGGTAGCCTGCTATTCTTTGTATGTTACGTTACAATGAATGCAGCATGTTGGCACAATTTGTTCAAGTACCTTTTTAAGTCTTTGATTATATAAATCATGATATAAAAGAAATTGAGTTTTCCACATATTTCTGATTTATACACTTCACTCAAAGGTTATTTGGTGTGTGCTTTATATGTACTGCAAATCACATGTACTTTTACTGCCGTCCATTTTCTGAAGCATACAAGTTTTTATCAGGGCAACCAAACTGAGATGAAACATGAAAGAAATGGAAAAACTATTGTTGCTTTCAAGGATGCTGTGATATCAGATTTTGAGTGTCAGTGCCAGAAAGCAGTGCATTCTCAACCTATGTTGTCAGAGATTAAAACCCAGAAGACAAACCAGAAGCAAACGTGCGTGATGTTTGGCCAGGTGTCCAAATCTCAGCTATTGGAGTGTCCCACAAGCACATCAAAGCAGTTTATCCTTCCTGTCAACTGTGTCACTGTACACTAACAATGCAAGTTTGGCAAAAAACAAAGGCCACTAAATATTCACTGTAATGGCTTAAATATCTCACCAAGTTTCAGAAATTTATTGTGATACTATAATAAAATCCACTGAAACCAATGACTGCCTGAAACATGAAAAGTCTAAAATGTTTGCGCTTGCCTTACCTTGAAGTATGCATAGTTGAAGGATGATGATATTCCATGTTTTTCTTATTGTCAACCAATCCCACAAAAAGTCCCACCAAAACCAACAATTGATTCTACCAACATGTTTTGCCTGTGTAGCCAAAGCCTAATACAGCTTATTACTCTGTGCCGTAGACCTCCTAGAATTAAACTATATATTTGTGATCTGTTTTTAAAGATTGAAGTCTTCAGTAGGAACCAGTGGGCTTGGGGCTGAGAGCCACAAACAGGGTAGGGAAGTCAGAAAGTACTGAGAGGCAGACTAACATATCATTGGTTTGGCTCTTTTCATGGGATTTGGAAGGAAAAATATAGAATAATGCTTCGATTAATGAAATAAAAAAATATATACAGAAACACTGGTATAATCATTTAACCTTATGTAATAAGTGAAAGGAAAGCACACACAGTTTTGCTAGTTGGTACAATGTGTCAAATTGCTGAAAAAGTAGTAATACCACACTGTAGAAATACTGTTATAAGGAAAAGTCCTGCATTTAAAATGTTACTTAAGTAAAAGTACAAAAGTATTAGCATCAAAGTATACTTTTAAGTACAAAAAGTAAAAGTACTCCTCATGCAGAATGGCCCATTTTAAAATAATATATATTATTGGATTATAATTAATGATGAATTAATGTGTTCATCGCTTTAATGTTGCAGCTGGTAAATGTGGAGTTAATTTTAATTTATTTATATATATTTTTTATATATTACTTTACATACTAGTGGGTAGCTTGTGAATGTAATATTGAGTTTTGTTGTGGTCTGACTGAGAATGTGTTAGTGTTCGCCTTTGTCTTCCTTTGCAGTGGAACCTGGTTTGCAGTGACTACTGGAAAATCCCTTTGCAGCACATCTGCTTCATGACAGGATGGATTCTGGGATACATCTTCCTTGGTACATTGTGCGACTGGTAAGTAATAATCATATTTTATATGGAATCCCAAAGTGTTCAATATTAAATAAATAAAAAAGACAGGTAACATGTGCATCCTTGTTAGGCTAAATAAATAAAAGGAGATGTTAGTTTCTGTGTCTGTTACTGTGTTTATTTACAGCAGCAGTTAGATATCATTGATTCAAAATTACTGCAATGTTGTTGCTCTAGCTAACAGGTGCTAACTGGCTCCATCTGGTAGCAAAGTTGTTGAGCTTGCTAGAGGCAGGGTGCATGTGATTGGCTGAAAGGTGAGATGAAAATTGACATGAAATAAAAAGTGTCATTGGGAAAAAATGCCATTATAAAATAAAAGCAGACATGTGAAAAAGGGCATTTTGAAATAAAAATAAGCTCTGTTCTAATAACATTTTATGATAATGAGTTGAGTTTTGACATTATTTCACAAATGACTATTATATTTCTATATTTCACACAATTTAGAATTTTTATTTTATAATTATTTATTTATGTATTTAATATTAAACATTTTGGGGTCTATAATTCCACTTGTGTATGTTTTGTAACTGAGAGATGACAGCATGATGTGACTGCATGTGTGTTTTCAGGTTGGGTCGTCGGCGATGTTTCCTCCTCTCCATCAGTCTGTCCAGTCTGTTAGGGGTGGCCGTGTGTTTGTCCAACAGTGCGGTGGTGTTCCTGCTGCTGCGTCTCTCTCAGGGCGCCATGCTCGCTGGGGTGTTTGTATCCTCGTACATTGCCAGTGAGTATCCTGCACACATTTAACCCACTTATCTAACGGTTAAGCTTCCTGCAGCCTTATTCAGTAAGCGACTTCTCTGGGGGTTTGGAAAAAAACAACCTCAGCTTCCTCACACACAGCGACTCACTTCTTTGTTTACTGTAGAGAGCACTTTAAAATCCCTGTGACAAATGAAAACAGAGAAATTTGATTTAATAAAAACATAACGTTTGTGTAAACAGTGCCAGCGAATGAGCAGGCAGACTGGCAGCATCTGCACAGTCAGTGTTCACAGTTTGTTTTAGTGCTTTACTCAGTGAAAACAAACAAAAAAAACATTGAGATTGTGAGATAAATACTGAATAGAAATGCCATAATGCAAGCCTTTCTACCCACCTAAGTGGTGAGCTATCTTATCAGTCAAAGATAAGAAAAATCAAGTTGTACCCTTACAGAAGCAAGTTAGAAATCCTGACTATCTTTGTAATACCACCTTATCTTTATTTCAGGAAACACAAACAGCTAAAATCAGACTTTATACTTTTCTTATTTCTGATGTCTGAAAGTCAAGAACAAGAACTGAAAGGCAATACAATGACATTTCAAAGTCAGTTTAATGCATATGCTACAATTATTTACTGGTGACAGGTAAATAGTTTTACCGTCTATGGTTTCTAGGTGATAGGAGATGGCAAGACTGTACCTCTGTTGTATCACCAATGAGATTAATATTTCCCTCTTGCTTTTTGTAATACTTCTTGTTTGTCCAGGTAGGATTATTGAGGTTTAGCTGCAAGATACAGGCTTTATATTAAATTTAACAATATTTTACCATGAAATGTGGAGGATGGCCTCAGCATCAGTGGCAAAACCAAATGTGCGCTTTAATTGTGGCTTCAAACAGTGTATAGGCACATCTATGAAAAACATCTTGCATGTTCTGTAACCTTATGTTATTACATTTGTCCTCAGTATTAATTGAACAGTATATTATGTAAAGAGAGGCTGTAGATACATGTAACCACATAATGTTCAAGAGGTTATCTGTAATCACATCCCATCTCCTCTTCATTTGATCTGTTCAGATTTCATCATTCAGTCTTTATCATAAAAAATTATTGAATAATTTTCATCAAATCATATCCATGAGTCAGATAAATGTCACTTTATTATATTAAGATGCTAAAAACATACAGTGGATACACAGAAATGTACTTTCCAGGCCTGTTGGATACATTAAAAAATGTACAGTTCTTCAGCCACAAACTTCTTGGTAATATAAAACTAGAGATTTTGGAGATTCACCTTTGGAAGACATTTGGTATTTGGTATATTTGGTAATGGACAGCCCAAGCCAATTTAAAAAGGGCACAGCAACTGCTACTACTACTGCTGCTTCATCTTATTTTTCTCTTCTGGTCAAGTGTTGCTAACTTCAGTATTTGTCACCTCTACACTGGCTCCAGACCTTTGAATCAGCACCCAGATCTCAGACTTGTCCAGCGAAATGGCATTTCAGTCTGATTATCAGACTATGTAACCACGTCAGGGGAGAAATCTTTGATTGCCTTCAACTTGAAGGAAATATTGGAGGCTCCAACACACAAACCTGGAGCCAAAAAATGTACCCACTAAGGCATTAGGTTAGTGTTTATACAAGAAAATGAAAACAAATACTTTTGTGATTAGACTGAATTGTTAGACAAAAACATAACAGTTGTATGCCTGTCCAGTCAACACTCCTAAGATTGTTGAACTATTCTCTGATGCAATGCACAAAGGAAATGGATGAGATACTCACAGCTGCAAAAAATTACAACAGTTAAAACAAATTGTGTATGGCGGTAAAACAGTTTTGTGAACACCCTAGAAAACAAATAACTATCGTTGAAAAAACATTTTTATGTCTATTTGGGAAGTTTAAATTTGTAATCCTTAAGACTTCAGTCCTGGTTGATTTGGTGACACCTGTGGTTACTGGTGGTAACAGGAAGTGTGGTTTAAAGCTACAGCAAACACTCATAGCAGCTACTTTATGAGAAATACAATAGAAGAGCAACTATCTGTTTACAGCACAGCCAAATAATGTCACTTTGTTTTAATAATAAGTAAGTCAATAATAACTGGAAACATGATCTGATTTCATGGTGCACATGGCACGAGTAGTTTTCCAAAATAAAATATAGGTAACACTGGATTACATGCTGTATTGTTTCCTGTGAATCGCATGTACATTTGAAGGCAATTTGAATCCAGTGCGCGAATGGCGGACCCTGCCACCAACGTTGAAAACCACTAAATAACATCAAAAATGGGGTTTCATTTCATTATAAGTTGTATTGACAGTGACAATTTAAATGTGTAATTTGATTGACATGCATCCTATTGTATCATTTCCTGTCAGTAGAAAACAGTTTACAGTATACAAATAGTATGTTGTATGGAATTTGGACACACTGTAGTGTTTTTAGAAATTAGTCATTTTCCTAAAATGGAAAAATATGGACTTGGCCATCTTTTGCATGGGCTTGTGTATGACACAGTATTAGAGTTGTGGGGGAATGAGCTGTGACTGACAGCAGGCAGCTGGTTGGTTTCCCTTTACTTCTACCTCTCAGCTGTCCTCCTTTATGGGTTCTCCAGTGGACAACCCCTCTGTGACGAATCTTTAGCTCCCCTAGTTCAGCATGTCTATGATGAGATGTCTCTGGCTGGCAGGGATACATAGTGTATCAAATACAGTATGTTTTCTTTATGGAACTGTCTTAAACATGAGCATAGGAATGTAATTACATTAGCATTTGTAGAAACTGTACACATACCTGCGTGGGAGGAGGTAGTGCTAGGCAGTGAAGTGTGGTCTCATCTGAAATACACACACAAATGTTTTTCTGCTTCTGTAACATAAACACATACTCCCACATTCCTGCGAGGTCAGGGCCAGATTGAGTACAGATTTTGTTTTTTTAGGTGATGTTGATGTTGAGCTGGGCGGGATAAGTCCCTGAGAGAAATGTTTCTCAGTGATGTTCTGCCAGCGCTGCTCCCCCACAGAGAGGAGAAAACAATAGCAGGACAGAGCTGAAGGCAAGGAAGTGAGCAGGAAGTGAGCTCCTCACCCCCCCACCCCGACAGGGAGGAGGTGGAGAGAGAATCTGAGTTCTGGGGGGAAGGAGGTGAAAGTTCAGCAGAAACTCACACAGCTTGCAAACAAGTTTACATCAGTGCTTTAACCCATAGCAGCGTTATCTAGCTTGTTGAAACTTGCATTTGCGTTTTTTCTGATGGTATCCAGAATTTTTGCAAAAGGCAAATAGGGTACTACTTTTACAGTTAAACTCCAATCTGCTATAAGTGAAATAAAAATCCAAAAAAGCCACACAAAGAGTGAAATGTTCAGGTATTACTGTGCAGATATAAATTTATCTTCAGTTTTTTATAAATATGTTAGTGACTAACATTAGCATTTTTACATAATAGTAAGGTGTGGAAAAAGTAACAATCGAACTTAATGTTAAGATTAAATGTTAGTCAGTTTGTCAATTAAGTAATTGTACCGGTACATTTTTATCCTGCGCAGGAGTTAAAAAAAATACTGGAAATTATGTTTTGTAATTTCTATATTTATCTATAAGTTTTGAAGCAGTATAAGTTTAGGCACACATAATTCACTCAAATCAAACACTTGGCACACTTAATTATGGGAACTGGGCAAAATACATGAATTTAATATTATTTGTTTATTGGAATTATCCCGAGAGGCTGGTTTTCCACACAACAATGCCATTAATTTGTACGTGAGAATAAGGAACTTGAGTTCCTTTTTTATGTTGTTTATTTCTTATCTATTTGTGTTGTTAGATGTTTATTGTTGTTGTTACTGTTTGTTTCTGATACAGACACTTTATATCATCTACAGTATTTGTTGAATCGAACTGTTCTGAAAACTCAATTAAAAAAAAAAAAAAAGTTTTAAAGAAAGAGAGTAAGCAGATTGCTGTGCAGATGGTTGGGATGTAAACCCAAAACATTAATATGTATGAAAAAAATGCAGATGCCTTCATCAGTGGCACTAACCACACACACAACCTGTGTTTACTTTAATTTTGAATCATCCAATAAAAACACATACTACAAGATACTTTAACCAGTAGCTTTATGTGTGAAGGGGTTAATGTCCTGACAGGCAATGGATTGGTTTTGGACAGATGTGTTAGTCTTGCTTCAGCTGTGTTTTGATGTTATCTGTCTTTCTTCGCTCTCTGCTCCGATCGCTTTCTCAGGGTTGGAGCTGTGTGACCCTCCCCATCGTCTCATGGTTGCCATGGTCAGCGGCTTCTTCGCCGTGTTCGCAGAGCTGCTGTTGCCGGGCATCGCTGTTCTGTGCCGCGATTGGCCCGTTCTCCAGGCTGTGGCTACTTTGCCTCTGCTCCTGCTGCTCTCCTATTGGTGGTGAGTCAGGTGGCAATGTGTGGGGTGCATTGGTGGACACACCATGTGTGTATTTGGTGAAGGGCAGTTTATTATTTTACAGTGGTGCTCAGTGTACTAGTCTCACATTGTGACATAGTGTGATATGTTTGTTAGGAATTGCTCCTGTTTCAAGCTCACACCTTCTGACAGCCACACCTGAATTCACATTGAAACCACATGTTCGAATAAATAAAATCCTACTTGGAAACTTCTTGTGAACACCACTCAGAGTTAGTTTAGTTCTGTTTAGTTATTTATTCAGGAAGTGTCCTTGAGATCAAGGTTGCTTTTACATGAGACCCGAGGACAAATTACAAATATACAACCTCACACAATTCAATCACACAAAGCAGTTATCACACACAGACACACGTAAACAACATTCACAAGTATTATACATCAGAAAGTAGAACCCAGAAGTCCTCAGAAGAATGAGCGTCTCTAACTTCAGTTTATAATGCAGTTCATTCCAGTAGATGTCTTCCGCAGTCTTGAGTTTGTATGAGGAACTTATAAAGCTAACATATCCTGTACTCTGGTGTCATGGGTATTAGCTCTGAACTCAACTAAGGATGTTAAATATCTGGGCAAGACTGCAAGATTGCAAGACTTTATAAATGAAAGTACGCAGATGCCCTCTAGATAAAGTGGTCAAATAATGTTACAATGACAACATTTTCTGTAATCTTTCCAAGAAATCGTATTAGGAAGAAAACACCCAATTTGTGCATGCCTTTATCTTTTCACCCTCTTTGTCGATGTTACAGAGAATGTTTGAGCTCTGTAACTCTCTGAGGTATGATAACAGAGTTTGTTTTTTTTCAGCTGTGCGTCAGTGTTTCCTGAGTCTCCTCGCTGGCTGCTGGCCACAGCTCAGATCCCACAGCTGAAGAGGAGCCTCCAGGAATTCTCCACCAGGAATGGCATTTGTCTGCGAGATGAAATCTACCCTGGTGAAACCCTGCTGTCAGGTATATACACACACACACACAGACACACACACACACACACACACACACACACACACACACACACACAAGCCTGTATGCACACACTGACGCAAACTGGTCTAAACCAATTTTAATTTTAATAAACCATTAAAATATTGGGGAAACAAGCAACAAAACAAGCATTATCTTGATAGTATGAGTTACTGCACAGGACAAAAACTGAACATTTCCCAAACTGTGCCAAAAAAGACACAAGGCTCTCATCCTAGATTTACAGTGAACTCAAAAGCATGATAGGCTCTGTCATATTTTGGATTTGACCGACATGAAAGCAATACCTGTTTTCTCCATCCAAACTCCATCCATCCTGTACTTTACATGTTGTTTTGTCAGAATAAATCTTGCCAACCTAAATATTGATATCCTTGCTATCATCAGAGCACTCTTGTTAGTTAATTGTTCACACATAAATCCAAGTTAGGGCTGCAGCTAACGATTATTTTCAATTATAAATTCTTGTTTCCTAAAGCCACAGTATGTTGTAGCATTATGTTTTGTCCAACAAACAGTCCAAAACCCAAATCCACTCAGTTTACAATGTCATAAAACACAAAACCAGAAAATCCTAACAATTGAAAAGCTATAACCAATAAAAATGACCTAAGCGATGAATCGATTATGAAAATAGCTGCGAATTAATTTTCTGACCAGAGTGAAATGACAGTGGAGTATGTTAGCTCTGCTGAATGCATGTTTCTTTCAAGTTTAAGAGCAAGGAATCAGTCCTCATGAATTCTGTAGCAGATTAAAGGTTTAAATGCATTAAACTGATCATATTGAATGACCTTAATTTTAATAAGAGGAAGGAGCAGTTTTACACTCACTTCTGGCTATCAGAATAAAATCAGTGTTCATACTGAATAACAGTATTCATCTCAGTAAATTAATTTTAAAACGGGGCACCACTCCTTTACAATGAGAAAATCTTGATGGCCATTCATAATAATTAATAAATAAATAAATAATTAAATTAATTAATAATCAGTTTCATAAATAATCAATTTAGTCTAATAATTAATAAGTGAATGAATGACCATCTGACACCAGAGGATCCAGTAAATGATTATTTTGGTTAGCGGTATTAACTTGTGTAAACACAGGACACCACTATGTGGACAAATTTTAATAGTTACCAATTAAATAAACTAGGCACCGTTCAGCAACTGAAAGGTTTTGGAAAGTCAAGAGAGATTATTATTATTATTATTATTAGGAATTATTAATCACTGGAAGTAATTTAGCCATCATACCTGTTGATGGTAGATCCTAATTTCAGACATGGCACAGCCTCCTTTTAGCAGGCTTCTTTCTTTTAGAGTTGTTGGATATTTGCATTTTTCAAACATGTGTGCTATTGGTCAAGATTCAGTCAGGCGTTATCGTTATCAGTTGTTGGAAGGCACCACACACTTTTATGAATAAAACTGGATATTGTCCACTGCTATTATGACGACACACCATATATAGGTTACACACACATACAGTATTGTTCAAAATAATAGCAGTACAATGTGACTAACCAGAATAATCAAGGTTTTTAGTATATTTTTTATTGCTACGTGGCAAACAAGTTACCAGTAGGTTCAGTAGATTCTCAGAAAACAAACAAGACCCAGCATTCATGATATGCACGCTCTTAAGGCTGTGCAATTGGGGTATTAGTTGAAAGGGGTGTGTTCAAAAAAATAGCAGTGTGGCATTCAATCACTGAGGTCATCAATTTTGTGAAGAAACAGGTGTGAATCAGGTGGCCCCTATTTAAGGATGAAGCCAACACTTGTTGAACATGCATTTGAAAGCTGAGGAAAATGGGTCGTTCAAGACATTGTTCAGAAGAACAGCGTACTTTGATTAAAAAGTTGATTGGAGAGGGGAAAACCTATAAAGAGGTGCAAAAAATGATGATAGGCTGTTCAGCTAAAATGATCTCCAATGCCTTAAAATGGAGAGCAAAACCAGAGAGACGTGGAAGAAAACGGAAGACAACCATCAAAATGGATAGAAGAATAACCAGAATGGCAAAGGCTCAGCCAATGATCACCTCCAGGATGATCAAAGACAGTCTGGAGTTACCTGTAAGTACTGTGACAGTTAGAAGACGTCTGTGTGAAGCTAATCTATTTTCAAGAATCCCCGCAAAGTCCCTCTGTTAAAAAAAGGCATGTGCAGAAGAGGTTACAATTTGCCAAAGAACACATCAACTGGCCTAAAGAGAAATGGAGGAACATTTTGTGGACTGATGAGAGCAAAATAGTTCTTTTTTTTTTTGGTCCAAGGGCCACAGGCAGTTTGTGAGACGACCCCAAACTCTGAATTCAAGCCACAGTACACAGTGAAGACAGTGAAGCATGGAGGTGCAAGCATCATGATATGGGCATGTTTCTCCTACTATGGTGTTGGGCCTATTTATCGCATACCAGGGATCATGGATCAGTTTGCATATGTTAAAATACTTGAAGAGGTCATGTTGCCCTATGCTGAAGAGGACATGCCCTTGAAATGGTTGTTTCAACAAGACAATGACCCAAAACACACTAGTAAACGGGCAAAGTCTTGGTTCCAAACCAACAAAATTAATGTTATGGAGTGGCCAGCCCAATCTCCAGACCTTAATCCAATTGAGAACTTGTGGGGTGATATCAAAAATGCTGTTTCTGAAGCAAAACCAAGAAATGTGAATGAATTGTGGAATGTTGTTAAAGAATCATGGAGTGGAATAACAGCTGAGAGGTGCCACAAGTTGGTTGACTCCATGCCACACAGATGTCAAGCAGTTTTAAAAACTGTGGTCATACAACTAAATATTAGTTTAGTGATTCACAGGATTGCTAAATCCCAGAAAATTTTTTTGTACAAAATAGTTTTGAGTTTGTACAGTCAAAGGTAGACACTGCTATTTTTTTGAACACACCCCTTTCAACTAATACCCCAATTGCACAGCCTTAAGAGCGTGCATATCATGAATGCTGGGTCTTGTTTGTTTTCTGAGAATCTACTGAACCTACTGGTAACTTGTTTGCCACGTAGCAATAAAAAATATACTAAAAACCTTGATTATTCTGGTTAGTCACATTGTACTGCTATTATTTTGAACAATACTGTACATCTGCAACAGTAAATTAAATAGTAAAATAAAATGATACAAGTTAGATGTCTATATATTTTAGCAAAATGTGGAATCTCACAATGTCTTTGTTCTTAAAGTCTGTGAGGGGCCCGCACAAGAGAGGGGTTATTTCTTCTTACTAATACACACACACTGTGCTGTGTGTGGGGGGCAGAGATGACATTCCTACTTGCATTTTATCTTATTGTAAGCTATGATCAATTGCTTTGTTGTATACCTGCAGGAGAAAAAGTTGCAATTTAGTTAAGTGGCTTAGGTTGTTCATGCTTCGTGAGTTTTTGCAGGCCCGCCGTAAAGAGAAATTGTCATTCAACCTTCCATTTGTGACCTGAGTCCGGCAAAGGTCATGGGAAAGAGGAGGTTACTGGGAAAGGCTTATCAGTTGTCTGGAATGGCCTGGTTTATGGCTTAGAGGCCAGCTCTCAGAAAAGTCTGTTTTCATTAATAAAGATCCAAAATGTTCATCAGGATCGGGGTGATCATTCTGGAGCCTTAGTGCATATGTTATTTATGCTCACTGACTTGCCATGTAATCCATATATTGATTCACATTAATAGAATTTGTAACAAATAGATTTTAACCCTTCCATTAAACCCTGCTGAATTACACCTACCCTGAAAACCTTTGGCTCTTTGGGGATACGATGAATTCTTTATAAGTATTTTTCATCTTCTTTTTCTGTTTGCAGAGATAGATTCAGCATACGGAGAAGACTGTCAGCCGCGGTACTTGTTAGTTCTGGAGCTGCGTCGGACTCGTGTTATCTGGAAGAACTGCCTCATCCTCAGCTTCACGCTGTGAGTTTTTATTCTCAGTGAGAAAAGGAAAGTTCACCTGACTTGACAGGCTTGTTGAATCAACATGGTTGTCGATTGTACCTCACTGATTTCACCACTGAAATTTCCATTTCATGATGAAAGTGATATGCAGAGTGTTGGGTTTCATAGATGTTTATGGTCTAACTCTCCTGTCTCTCCTCCAGGTTCATTGGAACAGGCATCCAGTATTGTTTCACCAGAAACCTGCACAGTTATTCAAACAACTTCTACTTCAGCTACTTTCTCCGAGTGATAACGGGAGCACTGGCCTGCATCTTCATCTGCTTGTCTGTCAATCACTTTGGTCGGCGTGGTATGCTTCTGCTCTCTGCCATCATTACTGGACTGTCATCGCTGCTGCTGCTGGCCCTCACTCAGTGTACGTTATATCCACGTATTTTGTTTACAACATTATTTTACTTTTGATAACATTTGTGCCTCAAGATGCAGTTTTTCTAACTTGTTTTTTAAGCACCTCCAAACAGGCAATTTCAACTTCTTTAAAGGGCTCAGAACACCAACACAATAATTGTGTTAAGTAATCAAAATTTTGGAAATATAATGAAGACTGGGTGGTGACATACATTTTCCATTGTCTAACATGTTAATTGGAAAGTGACAGTAAAAAAAATTATTATTATTAAATTATTGGTGCCATAAATTTCGGAAATTAATTGATTTAACTTGTAATGAATGCATTTCCTGACAGACAGCTGATTACTTTAAAGTCAATAAGGCATCACTGGGATCATGTTATTTTGTTCCTTGAAGTGGAACCAGAAATAAGTGAAATGACAATTCAGATGTTTCACAATCAGCTCAACACAATTCTTGACATATTTTGTAGTAGAAGAACTTGACTTTAAGAAAAATGGGTTATGAAACAACATGTATTAAAATTAAATCTTTCTCTTTTTTGGAAATCATGAAATGGGACAGTTCATTTTTGCAAGCTTAGATATGAAGGAAACACTGTAGATCATCCATGGGGTCAGGACCCAACATGGGAATTGATATTAATTTAATCATTTGGAGCTTCCCCCATGCTCTTGAACACAAAATGCTTATGCCATATTGATATTCACATGACAAGTTCAAAGGTTGGGATCGTGCCAGTTTTGGGGTCCCAGGCCAGAAAATGTCGATTATCTCTGCTGTAAATGGTGCTGCAGTTACAATTTTTGCACAGAAAATTAATAAGTTGGTCTGTTGTCCTTTTATGTGTCAGACCTGCATGGTGGCCTGGTGCTGGTGCTCTCTGTCGTGGGTCTGCTGTTCTCTCAGGCTCTCGCCATGCTCAGTGCGTTCTTTGCCTGTGAAGTGATGCCGACCGTGGTTCGGTAAGTGTCTGTCACCTTGGCCAAAGTGATGAGGCTGTTGATATATTTTTCTTATTGTCAACAAATCCCATGATAAGAGCAAAACAAACAATGAATTAATCCAACTTAGGAGTGTTGCCTGTGTAGCTGAAGGCTGATATATCTTATTTTGAATGTGTATTAATCCACTGGTGAAAATAGTCCCTGCAAATTATTCCTGTTTGAGTAACATTTACTAAAAACTACAGTGCCCAGCTGTTTCAGGAAATTATTTAGCCTTTTTTTAAAATGTCTAGGAGGAACAAATAGGCTTGGGGCTGAGTGCTACAGACAGGGCGGGAAGTTGGAAAGTATAGATACAGTAAAAAATGCAACACAAGAAATAAAGTACTGTCAGATCATTACACCTTGGTGCCTCCCCCTGATGAGTTTTGTTCTCCTTTTCCTGCTACTCCTCCCTCTCTCTGTCAGAGGCGGTTGCCTCGGCCTGGTGCTGGCAGCGGGTTGTGTTGGCATGGCTGCCTCCTCCCTGATGGAGCTCCAGAATAACGGCGGCTACTTCCTCCACCATGTCATCTTCGCCTCCTTTGCCGTCCTCTCCGTTCTCTGCATAATGCTCCTACCTGAAAGCAAACGTAAGCCGCTCCCAGACTCCCTGAAGGAGGGCGAGAGCCAGCGCCGGCCTCCTCTCTTCCTGTCGCAGCCCGACAGGGACAACCTGCCGCTACTGAGCGCCCGGCCTCCTTTGTCGGAGTACAACCCTGATAACTATTCCCGCTTGGTCTCTGCCACCAGGAGGATGTTGACTAAAGATAATTTGCCTTATAGGATCGCTGTACCAAGTCATCCACCTCTGCTGTCAGACAGTGAAACACAGGGACAAGAGAATGAGACACTGAGAGAGGATATATCTTAACTTAACAGACCCTCCTTATCCTCCACTGTACAGACTTGGATTATCTCTCCTCCTTCTTCTAGACATACCTCTACAGACAGTCTACCATCATTCATCATTTAATTATTTCCTGAGTCACTTGCAGGTCATAACTCAACTGAAGAACCGACCTTGGCTTGGATGCAGTGCACTTTAGAGTGATGGCTCAAACTTTGTCAATTTTTAGCAATATATCAGTCTTTTCTTGTTATATTTTACACTTGAAGCCGTTACTGTGCTGTGGCATTTTCTCATGTGGATTCAGGTAATGCAGTGAAAAACAATGGCCTTCTTTAGCTAAAGTGTCATCCAGACCTTTGTGAGGGCTAAAAACTATGCACTGCATGTTATGGTTGTTTTGTGTGGTATATTCCTTTTGAAATACAGTGCAGTTGAGGTCACAATGCTCATCTGTGTGGAGGCATTCAAACCAAATTGTGAGACACTAGTTTTGCCAGAGAAGCTTGCTCAACTGTGCGGCTGCTGTTGATCATGTGAGCAGCAGGCCCTTTGTCCATTTATTAGTAACTCATGCACTTTTCATTAAGTCTGTCCGTCTGATTCACCAGCAGTGTCTCGGTGCTGATAGGATCCCAATGAAGCACCAAGACACACAAGACTGGTTCACACACTGTTGTTGTAGAGTCTTGTGTTATACTTGTGAAGCACACAAGAGAGCGCTAAATGATGCACTGGTCATTGAATATGATGACGGATATTCCTCTACCAAACCTTGTTAATCCAAAAATTTAACTTAGAAGTATTTGGCCAAATGTTGGGATGTGATCTGTGTGGAAAAATAACACCAGATACCAACCAGAGGATAGTGAATTCTGTCTGACGAGTTTGTCTACTCTATAAATCACTGTTAGGTTACAAACTATTATTTAAAGGGTGCTATTTTTACATTATTTTTCTCTTCAGACACTGAAAGTAGCTGATGAATTTGCAAATGCACTAACCACTATAGCTGGCAGACACAAAGTTAATCCCTTTTCTGTCTTGTAATGATTATGAATTGTGTCCTTTTGAGTTATGAGTAAAAAAATATATAACACTGGTTTCAATGCTTCAGAATTTATCAGGACCAACCTTAACTGGAGGGCATTAGATATTTTCACAATGACTGCCTGATACAACACAAATCTTTTTTTTTTTGCTTTATTTAATATTTACTGTTAAACAGTGAGGACATTCTGCCTGTTAATGCTTTTCCATCTTGTGACACTGTTACAGAAAAGATGTTGAACTCTTCAAGGCTGCCGTGTCTGTGTGTGTGTATAAAATAGGAGAAAAGAACTACTGGAATAGTTTACTGTATGTACATTGGCAGTCAATTTATAATTTTACCTTCAGTAAGCAAACAAAGGTGCTTTTGTACTGACTGAAGGTCCTACAGTTGGTCAGAGAAACTCATGTTACCACTTTTTATGTGAAAACTCTTTCCATAGACTTTTTTGTTTATCTATGTCCTTGTGAAGTGAAAGCATTAGTAACTAAGAAATATTGACTTGTTTTTATCTTAACCATCATGCCATTACTTTACAGAACTAAATCAAGTCACATTTTCCTCCCCCCCAAGTGGAGCACCTAACTTGCAAATTAAATTCAAAACAATTGGAGTTGAAGCCACAAGGATGTTGGTCATCTCTTAGGTGTTACGCTCTCAGAACACTAGATGGAGCTCTTCTCTTAGAGATATGGTCATGTATTGTACTACTTCCTGTCAAAATGTCAGTATGCTGATGTTGAGGAATGTTTTGTGTGGGTGTGTGCATTCAGATTACACTTGTGTGACTTTGTCCATACATCATTGTCATCACACATTAACATTAGCCCACAGCAGCATCTGTCAGTCTTATGGTGGGATAAAACAGCCAGATGAGTTCAATAAACTCAACTTGGACATGAGAATCACTGTGCCGCTGTCTTTGTTATTATGACTTTAACTCTGTTGTAAGTCACTGGTTTCTGGTTATTTTTAGTAAAGTTAACCTGCAGACAACCAGCTGTTAAAAACCATTTCAACAGTAAACTGAAACAGTTGTTTCTGTCAGTACAGAGAGCATATGTGGAAAACATCCTGACAATTAAAACAGAGGTTTTCAGATTTTATTAGTATTCATGGACAAACTCTTGATGTACATAAAGCTATAAAGCTGTTGATGCGGTAAGAGCCTGTAGAGCCAGAGTGGGCAGAAGGGCCAGTGTGCTGAGTGAATGGGCGGCTCCAGCGTTGTGGTAACCGTAGCTCGTCCTACACGAGTTCTTCACCTCATCATATGTAATAGGAACATCATCTGGACTCATGCCTTTCAGAGTGTCACGCACCTGATACACAAGGATAAGGCCGTCAGGCAGCAGACAGAAAGGCACTGTGACAGGTGTGTGTGTGTGTTTACTCACAGGGTCCACCTGCTACCAAAGCACCAAGCCCTCCATTATAAAAAAAACATGCAGTTTGAACATATATCATATTTTTATGACTCCAATCAGTATTTAATCTGCTTAACAGAACCTTTCATTTACGTAATGCAACTCTGTATACACATAATTGTTTTATTTCTTTTGACTGATCGGCTTTATGTCTTTTTGCTTTTACTTTACATTGCTGCAGCCACCAGCAAGTACAAGAGGAATACAAGGGATTGTTTACTGAAAAGTGAGCTAGTCGTGCTATATGTTGTTATTTCCAGGATAAGTTAGGCGCCTCAGTGGTACTATACATGTTCTATAGAATGACAGTTTTTATGGGAGGAAAAAAAGCTAGACCCTCCCTGCCTGGTTAATGCCCACATCTTCCAAATTCAGTCTGTCTGTTAAAAATGTATTAGTCTCCAAGCCCAAATCAAGATAACCCTGATGACATCATCAGGTCCACAGACAACATCATACAACTGTTTTCAGAGGCTGAGTAGTACTTCCTGCAACTAGTAAACTGATCTGGATGTGTAAAGTCAGTGAAGTTCCCCCTTTAAGGACAAAGTTAATAAATGAAGTGCATGGTGATGCAAAGATATGCAAAGCAAAACAAAGCAGTCAGGTGTTTTTGCATGGTGCTTGAAGTGATATCAGAAACACACACAGGGCTTAGTGTTGTGTGTGCGTCTGTTCCTCACCTTCTCAACCTCTCTTAAGACACGGAGCAGGTTGTTTCCCAGAGCAGCTTTGACCTCCTCGTCAGTCCATCCTCTCCTCAGCAGTTCAGCCACCACTTTGGGAACTTTAGACACATCCTCCAGACCCTCTGGTAGTCTGAGAGGATGACGTGCAGGGAAATATGATTGTAACTCACGGTTAAAGTAAATTGTCTTTTACTGTTTCAGCACAGCTTTCCAGTGTTGTGGCCAGAAGCTTATGTTTAAGTCAACGTTTGAATGTTTTGCACTCACCTGGTAACCCCGTCGTAATCTCCGCCAAAACCAATGATGCCCACCCCGGCCACTTTCTTTATATAGTCAAAGTGATCTATGATGAAAGCATTAAATTTGAGAATAAAGTGGATGGACACAGAAAGAACGATAAATGTTCATATTTAACCAGGTTTACAGTAGTTGTCATGGTCCTAACAGTAGTTTTACCAGCAACATCTGAGAGGGTCGCGGTCTTGCTGCATTTCACATAGTCATTGAAGAAGTTCACCATGACGATTCCTCCCTTTTCTTTCTGGAAAGACAGACAGGACAGGGAAACACTTACTGACCCAGAAACTCAGATCTATGGGATGGAACAAGACACTGTGTCATTGCTGCTTTGTTACGCAGGAGACACTCTATAGTGACTGAAAGTGCAGAACAGGACAAAGACAGGACCTGGGCCAAGAGATGCATTCAAACTCCTGGTAATCCAAGTACACCGGGGTATTGACTTTTCAGCTTTCTTATCTGTTAGAGTGCCCATCTCCTGGTTATAACTGAGTAGCTTTTATGTGTTTGTTATTTTACAGTGCTGCACAATAACCCTCTTGTTTATTGTTTTATTGCCTTTAACCGGGAACTGCCATTATGCATGCATCAGTTAAACTGGACATAAGGTGTTGATTTACCACTTTCAACCCTTTGGTGCCAAGGGCCATTTACAGTTGTGTTCTCTGAGATGACAAACAGCAAAAGGCTGGGATGATGTTTTCAAAGTGCTTAACAGCTTCAAAAGTTTGGACATTTTACTGCAGTCCGGCTATATATTGTCTTCTGATAATTTCAGCTTTTTCATATCCAAATCACTTTCAGTGTCAGTGGTGGAAAGTAGCTCAGTATCATTTAGTCAAGTAATGTACTTAAGGACAGTTTTAAGTTATTTCCAGTAGTTACTTTTCAGATTAAAACATATTATAAGCTTGTAAAATACAATATATTGTTATCAATTAAACCAGTTGTTCCCTACCTTTTTGGCTTGTGGCTCCTTGTAAAAAAAAGCAGTGTCTAGCCCGCCGTTACATTTTAGATGTCTATGGGTTGACAGGAGTTCCACCAAAGAGAGAGATTTCCCTTCTAAACTTTTCAAATAGTTTCATTTAAATAATTGTTCAAGGTCCAAAGAGGTTAAATGATCTAATATTTCACAAAAAAGCAAAGATTGCACTTTTGATACTTTAAGTACATTTTGCTGAAGCAAAATTCTGAATGCAGGACTTTGACTTGTAATGGAGTATTTTTATATTGTCGAACTGATACTTTTATTTAAGTATTTATTTCCACCACTGATCAGTATACCTCTTTCTTTACTCTTCAGCCTTGTGATTGCCCTGCTGCTTCTTTCACTTTCTCTCCACCTCCTGTCTTCCCAACCACACACAGACACACACACTCTCACCACTCTCTGCAGGACATCATCGGGGACGTTCCTCTTGTGTGGACAGACGCTGTAGGCGGAGGAGTGGCTGAAGATGACCGGAGCTTTAGACATGTCCAGCACCTGGTTCATCACTGTTACAGTCACATGAGCCAGGTCAATCAGCATCCCCAGACGGTTCATTTCCACAATTAGTTGCTGTTGTAGGCAAGCACTATGATTGTTAGTTGATCTATAGTTATTTCTTATATTTCTTTCATATATTTATATGTTAGAGGAATATGTCATTATTTTGATTATTAAGACACATTTGTACTGGAAAAAGGCATAATTCTAATTGTGACAGTACAGACATTTTGAGTTTTACACAGCTTGGAAGTAAGGTTAGGTCACACCTGTAATAAACTGAAGTCAAATAAAACACATTCGGAGTAAATCAGCACTAAAGTACAATTTTTAAGACACTAACCTGTAACTTATTACACTTTAAAAGCATAATTATCCCTTCTTGTACACTGACCTTGCCAAATGGAGACAGGCCATTGTGTTGAGATGGCTCTGATCCAGTGTCCACAAGCCAGTTATCCGCCCTGACAAGTGGAGGAAACCAAATCAGTGGAGGAAATTAGATTTGATTTCATGAATCATAAGAATAGCCAGGGATCTCAATTGTAGCCTGGAAACTACATTTAATTTTTTAAAGACTTTATTCCCAAGTAAATTTGATGATTCAAAGGCCACATACTGTACTTTGCAATGTGATATTATTAAAAATATACATTAGGTACATTATCTGAACTCATACAGGCCAGAACCAAAGAAGTAAACGAGGCAGGTGAAAAATACACAGATACAGTTTAGGAGGTGTGAGTGAGACATGTTTCCATTTCATAAGTATAGTTGATAAGGTTTCCTCTCAGCCACCTACAGTTACAGTCAATGTAGCGAGCTAAAGCCAGGCAAAGCAGAGAATCTGATACTGCTACCTAGAGAGCACAACAGGAATCCCCCGTACTCCCCACAACACAACCTAAATTAACCATGACATTTGATGGTGATACACCACACAGATATAACTGAGCCTTACTGAAAGCTCAGGGAATAAATAGAGAAAGTAAAGATTGTATTCTTCCTAACTATTATGTCTAACTATTATCTTCAGTGTGCAATAGTCCTTTTCTGTTGTTACTTTTACTCAAGTAAAATATCCGTAAATTAGACATTTTAGCAATAAAGAGAAACAGTTCATCAGTTGAATGACAAAGTGAAAATGAGCCTTTATATAAAATGAAGTTACTATATGTAAGAGCTCCTCACCTTCTGTATCTGTTTGTGTTGTTGTTTAAGAGTGACATAGACATGTACATTTACTTAATATTGTAGTTAACTACAAATCTGAAGTACTTGTACTTTATAATTTCATGTTACTTTGTACTTTTTACTTCACTACATTTATTCAACAGCAAATAGTCATGAGTTACCTTACAAGAAGATAAGATTTTGCCTTCTAGCCAGGGAGCTTCTAGAGTATGATTCAGTATTAAAGTACCCAACTGTTTATAAAATTAGAGCTGAAATGATTAGTGGTTCAACAGAAATTTAAAACTATTTTGTTAACTGATTAATTTAAGTCACTTTAAGTCATTTTTCATGGAAAAATCCAAAACATTTCATGGTTCTCAAAAGTGAGGATTTGCAGCTTTTAAAACAAGACATTTTTGCAAACCAAACAATCAATCGATTAATCAAGAAAATAATCAACAGATGAATCAATAATGAAAATAATCTTTAGTTGCAGCCCTATATAAAATAGTTCAAAATTAGCTCGAGCTCAACCAACTACAACAATAAAATGTTGTTAACACATTAATGCATGAGTAATAATAATCTAATGATATACAATGGTCACAACAATTTTTCTGCATTGAGTACTTTTACATTTGATTATACTCACAGACATTTACTTAAGTAACATTTTCTCCCTTAAGGAACCCCCACACACACACACACACACACACACACATACATGGACTTGTGTGATGCTTGATTGACTGTTGTAAGGTCACATGTATTTTTCTTTGTGTGTTTTATGGGCTCTTACCAGGGTGTGTTGCAGGAGTGTGTGAGTGTGAGGTAGCGGACCCCCAGTTGGTACATGGTGCGCAGGGTGCCCAGACTGCTGTCGATGGAGTGACCCCCCTCCACCCCAATCAGACTGGCTGTCTTGTTCATGCTGAAGGCCTCCATAATGTCTGTGCAGTGCAGACATGAGAGATGATGGGTGATTCAGCCAGGAAGCAGAGGCAGGTATGAACAGAGCAGAAGTGGCACTGCGTTTTAAATGTCTCTGAAATTACACCTCACCTTGGCTACTCGTGGCAAACATGAAGGTTTCTGGGTATTTTTGACACATCCTGTGAACCACATCTATCTGCTCCAGTGTTTGTCTGACAGCATCTTTGTACTGACTCTCACAGGGAACATAGGCCGACCAGAACTGAAAGAGGAAGAAAGGAAAAGGTATCAAATATAATGGTTATGGAGCTGCTGTGTTCCTTATGAGAACCACATCCCTTTTTATTGATTGACTGATTTACCGACTTTAAGTATGTCTTTTACAAGAGACATCTAAAAAAATGGCTGCATTAAAATAGTTAAAATGGAAATATACACAGTCACTTCTCAACAGTCACACTTGAATGAATCAGAATCAGAAATACTTTATTGATCCCCGTAGGGAAACTCTTTGTTACAGTAGCTTGCCTTTACGTCAGTGCAGTGAATGTGGTATAAATGCCTGATATGATGGCAACTTTCCAAATGAAGGTTTTCTTTACTCCAGTTTGCATAATATGAAACGGTAGTTTTGTCAAGTTGAGAATGGATTCTGCTGACATTAAAGATTTTTATTTATCTTTCTGAATCTTACTCTGTGTTCTCAGCTTGGTCCATCCAATTAGACTTTTCTCACCCTATCCCAACACCTCAACTCAGAGTACCAATCTGATACCAGTGTTCTTTTTCCCTTATTTAAAATATGTATACTTTACTGCGTAGAAGTGATTTGAATCATTTTTATGTAAGGTAACATGAGTCCAAGGATTGAAGTGACGCTGGAAACTGAGCTGGTGGCCAGCCGTGACTGAATGAATATAAGTAACGGAAACACAGAAATGTATAATGTCCTCTATTAAAAATTTTACTTAAGTATAAGTAAAGATGTATTAGCAGCAAAAGTAAAAGTACTCATTATGAAGAATGTCCCCTATTATCCCCTAATATTGTATTTTGATTATATTATAGTATTACTATATATGTGCATTAATGTGAGATAATGAGTAATAATGATGAGATAATGTTAACTACTTTATATACTGTTGTGTAGTTAATCTATTCAAATGCATCATGTTTCTTAAGATGATCATATATTTTGATGATGTAAAATCTTAACCTACAAAGTAACCTACTATAGCTGTAGTGTAAATGTAGTGTAGAAAGAAGGACAATATTTCCCTCTATAATGAAGTGAAGTGGAAGTATAAAGTAGCATAAAATCGATATACCCAGGTAAAGTACAAATACCTCAGAATTGTACTCGAAATTAAAAATAAAAAACTAATTTGGATTTCGATCAAATTTGTTTAATAACAAGGAGAATAAACAAGTGCTAATGTAAATCCTTTTGGTACACCTTTAGTCACCCTTTTCTTTGGCACCATGGAGCTGCTCAGTACAACTACACAGCTCTGTGGCTTGGATTTCAAGCAATCAGCATCATCCTATACAGTAATGTTTCATTAAGAGTGAAAATGAGGATGCTGTTACTTGCAAGGCACAAGTGCTTATGCCTTACACCTCTTTATGATATGACCCAATGTATTCATTTCAATATTATCTTAAGAAAATTTGTGAAATGGCATCTGTGGAGCAGTTGTGAAGATTGCAGATAAAGAATCCATTGACCTTGAAAGGATAGTTTCCTTTAATTTCCTAGTTCCCAGTACATTCTGTTCTTTATGTACCTGCGCTCCCAGCCGTCCCTCTTTGATCTTAGGGATGTTGGTGTGTGTTGTTGCGAGTGTGTTAAGATCCACTTTGTTGAGCTCGTTGTTGAATTGCTTTCGAAGTTGCCAAGGCAGGTCGTTATGGCTGAAAGATCAGAAAGTAAAGGTCACACACTCGCAGAGCCTTTTCTTTAAACTTTGGTCATAAACTGTGACAGCAGGGAGGAGAACTGCTTGTTTTGGTGCATCAGCACCAGATATAACTTCCAGAAGTGAGCTTTTAGTACATAATGTAAAAGGTTCACTGCTGTTGTTACTCGTATGTCAAACAGCAGACACCAACATAACCATCATGCAAAGCACATTATACTTTACGCAAAAAACATTTCCACTTACCCATCAATGAGTGGCGTCTCAGACATCAGCTTCAGAGCTCTGGTCATGTACAGGTCCTCAGCTGAGGCACAAGAACTGACCCACAGCACCAAATATAGAGCTGAGATATCCTTGGACAGCATTTCTTAAACTTTTACTCACTATTAAATGCGCTGCTCTTCTTTTTCTTTGTGTCCCTAAACTTTCTTTAACCTCTGAGTAATCCTGATTCTTCCAACCACTGCTGGAACAGATTCCTTTCTGGTTTGCCAATTTCTAATCTTTTAGTTTTTTATGCACATTCTTTCTCACTCCTGTTTTCTGTTCGATTATGCCTTTGAATAACAACTCGCTCCTCCTTTCTCTTGAGTCTGTTTCTCATTACAGTGGCAGCTGTCAGACATGCAGCGTAGTAGCTTCAACATTTTTACTATCCCTATAGTTGTTAGCCAATACATGTTGGTTAATGTATAATGTACCTCTAAAGTTCACAACACATGCTTTGGACAGGACTTTCTCTCAGTTTTGCATGTGTCATTCACATGGCCTTGAAAAATTCAACAATATATGTGTAAACATTTTCCACAAGTGCTATGCAGAACCAGCACAGCTGTCTGCAGCACCTTAACCATCTTCGTTGTCAAGAAGAATGAATGTGAGTGATTGTAGACAACAAGAAAAATACAGAATAAGACCAGCCTTATCCTTTAACCTACACAACATGCACATCAGTTGGCTAATATTGATATCAAGAACCATATTTGATACCTTTTTAATTTAACATGCTGCATACAGTCATTACTACTAAACTTCCCCCCGATATATGTTTAGTCATCACACATCTTACTTTTTCCACCATTTTATGATGATAGTGTTCACGATTGTGAAGATGGCGATTATTAATATCATTGTTTCATTTAGTTTTTGTTGTTTTTTTTCCTACTCAAACTCTACACATGTGGCACAATCCCGTGCTCATGATAAACAAAAAATCCCTGTCATTACCTCTCTGGAATCACACATCTCTCTTCAGCGATGACCTCTACATGACCTTTGACTCGTTGCAAAAACAATAATTCTGTACCTAACACCTATAAATTGCAATACATTCAGTTAAAAGCAGTTTTGGAGAGCCAAACTATTAATTCAAATCAGCCTTCATTCCTGACAAAACTCCAGTCTCTTAGCAATAAGAAATTACCTTTTCATCTTTGTAAGAGCCTGTGTACTTGGAGGAGGAGCTTGTAACAGCTAAAGAGAGAGCTAGCTATTTTCCTCAAAACAAAGCTAAAAGAGAGTTAATATTGGACTGGATTTATGGGATGGCAAGAAACACGACTCTAAATGAATGCTAATTTTGCTCCGTAAATGTGTAAATAAACAATTGTTTGGATGTAACAATGTGACAAAGTAATGTCAATTGACAATGTGGTGGTTTTTGGTGCCTCCAGATGGACAAAAAAATCAATCAATGACCTCCCCTGACAAAAACTATGTTTAAACACATTCATGTCATGCAGTGCCAAAATCCAGTTGAATTAAGAGAGATCCTACTCACACACATAACCAAACATAAACTACACATTATGGGATTCATATGAAACTCAATACACATTCAAATCCACCCATTCTGGCTGTACAATACTGTACTGTAATTTCTTCAGGGATTTATAGACTTTAAGGACTGGAAACAAAAATGTTGTATCTTGCAACATACACACCAACACGCAACTCACCATTCATCCCCCATGTCTCTCCCTCTCTTCACTATCACACATCTACTTTTCTGATTTATTTAAATTTGTTTCCAATTTTGATGTGTTTGGTATGTCTGTGTTTCTGACATGATTAATACAACAATAAGTCTATGTATCCATTACCTACACCATACTTCACTACTTTTACTTCTGTCACAATTATTGTTGCTGTTATTGTTGTTGCTCTTGTTATGATGATAATGATGATGATGATTATTAAAAGATTACAATCTTATTTTATACAATTTTATGTTATTTTTATTATGTTATTTAGGGCTGCAACTAACGATTAATATAGATCAATCTGCAGATCATTTTCTCGATTAATCGTTTGGTCTATAAAATTTCAGAAGATAGTAGACAAAAATGTAATTGTCAAAATATTCAATGTACTATGATAAAAGACAAAGAAGACCACCAAACATTCACATTTGAGAAGCTGGAACAAGTGAATTTGAACAACAATCATGATTTCAGCTCAATTTTTTTGTTGTTGTTGTTGTGTATATTATTTGTGCAGTGAAAAAAAGGCTAATTAGAGGAAATAAGATAACAACCAGAGACAAATGGTGGTTAAATATGAGCTACAGTATTTCAGGGTCTATTGGGATTTAAGGAATGGGGGACAATGGGGGCCTGCAGATGTAAACAATTGTTGATGTAAACACCTACAGACAAAGAAAGTAGCAGCTACAAGACTTGAGCTACTTGGATGAAATGATTATTACATTAAATTTATAAGTCAGTCTACTGTACATATATATATACTGTATAGTCACTTAAACGTTACATTCATATGAGTCCTGGGTGACTGAACGAATAGAAAGCTGAGAAAAACATTGAGTTCACACAGACAGTTGGCCTAATTTAGTCTTTGTGTATTGTCATCAGCCTACATCTATTGCAATTTTTCTTTTCATGATTCTGGCTTTTTTAACAACAGACAGATCATTGCACATGTTCGTTGCTAAATTATCTTTTCTTTCCTTTCTTTGCTAATCTTAACAGAGACTCAACAATTCCTACCATGAGCAAGTACTTGGCAACAGTGACATGGAAAATCTTCCTTTTAACAGGCAGAAACCGCAAGCAGAACCAGACTGTCGGTGGGCAGCCATCTGCCTCTACTGGTTTGTCAATGTATGCACGTCATCTTTGGCAAGTATTGCAAGAAACACCCACTGTCTAACTTACATTTGCATTTCCTCTTTTTGCATTTCGTCTTTTAGTTCATAAGCCTGTGTTCGTTACTCAGTCTCTCTTACAGAGGTGGAGTAGAGGCAGAGCTACAGAAAGGGAAACACAAAAGGAAAACTAGTCAAGAGGCAGCTAAAAACGAGAGACAGAGACCAGCAAATAGGTATATGTCAAGGTCAGATATGGCCAGGTTGGATGTCATAGAGATGTTTCATGGTATTTCTTTTCCTGGACACCTACACACCCAGGATTCCTTGCAACTTGCTCTAAAATTTCCATTTAAGGACACAGATATCCTTATTGTCTCCTATCCAAAGTCAGGTAAGAAGAGATGACAAACTGATACATGGCACCTGCAGTGTCTCCAAGCGTAATGCAACTAACCACATGAGCATGTTGAGTAACTCATCGAGGGGAAACTCTTTTGTTACAGCAGCTCACTATCATGTCAGTGCACACAGGAATAGAAGTACTAAGCAAAAAATATAATACACTATAATACAGGTCAGAAAATAAATTAAGTACCAAATGGGTGTAAGTATAAAATTAAAACAAGTGTGAAGTACAAAGTGGGTTTACTGGTTGATGATAATAATACGGTATAAAGTAATAGTGCATGACTCACTTTTTTATTTTCAGTCTAGGTTTTTGCTGTTTGTTATGAATGCATTTAATAAAAGTCAGGTCAGAGATGCATCTCTCTTTTCTCTCAACAGGCACCACATGGATGCAGGAAATTGTGACTCTCACATCCAGCAGAGGGGACCCACACTTGTCCCAAACTGTCCCAAACTGGGCTCGGGCTCCCTGGCTGGAGCAATATTACAGTGCTGCGGTACTAGAGGCCTCATCAACCACACCCCGAGTCATCACCACACACCTGCCTCATCACCTGCTGGGCCCCACCCTCCGGGGCTCCAAAGCCAAGGTCAAATATACATGTTTATGCAACCGTTTGGACCACAGAGTTGTTCTTAGTATAGAGATAGACCGATAAATTGTCCAGGCCAATATATTGGTATATTAGTTTATTGCAGATGTATCGCTATCAGTGTATATGTCAGCTGATAAGTTTTAAGAAATTTGGTAATTTAGAAGGGGTAATTTAAAAGCATTGTCACTAGTTCCATGAGAGCACCAGAGAGCAAAGACATGTTGATTTTTCAACTCTAAAATGTCCCACTCAGTATGTATCTTGGTTAAAATTATTTAAAAAAAACAAATCTAATGGATCCAAATCAAGATTGATTGTTTGTATTATGTGTTCTCCCAAATATCAATATCAGTATCTGCCCCAAAAATTGGTAGAGCTTTACTAAGTACAGTACAAATATTCTGACACTGTTGCTGGGTGTCATCTCACAGGTCATCTATGTGAGCAGAAACCCTAAAGATGTGTTGGTGTCCTTTTACCACTTCCACAAAATAGCCAACTTCTTCCCTGAAGCTGGCTCATTTCCAGAGTTTTTAAATCGATTCCTGGAGGGCACATGTGAGTTGACATCAGGACAAAAGATGTATTTATTTTACCGTTTTGTGAGGATATGCTGACTTCAGCTCTGAAGCCAAAAGTATAATTTGATCAGTATTTGTCCACACCTATTTGTTTCAGTGCCCTTTGGCTCCTGGTTTGACCATGTTAAAGGCTGGACCAGTCAGACAGCAACAATGAACAATCTGCTTCACATCACCTATGAAGAGATGTCGCTGGTAGGAGAATTGATTCATCATTCTCACCACACTAAATGTCCATAAATGTATATTTTTTAAACAACAACAGACAACTAAGCATACAGTTTCTTATAAGACACCTATTTGTCTTGTTCCCCAATCGCAAGGGACAGTTCACTTCTTCAAACTAAGCTTACCTTCAAAACGTAAAGTCAAACTTCAAATACACCAGAGAATATGATTATTTATTTATTTTTATACGATTATTTAGCATTTTAAGGAAGCCGTTGCACACTGCTCACATGCAACGGCCATTGAAGCGTTGCAATCCAAATAAAATTTTTTGATTAGTTCCTTTTTTGAATTATTTTAACATTATCATTGTCTTCTTCCTGCTGTCAGGACCTACATGGCGCCATAAAAAGGGTAAGCTCTTTCCTACAGTGTCCCCTGGTGGAGGACGAGGTCAACAACTGTGTGAAACACTGCAGTTTCAGCAGCATGAAAGACAACAAAATGATCAACTACACCCTGGTACCTGAAGAGATAATGGACCATAGCAAGGGCTCGTTCATGAGAACAGGTGGGGCTCTGTTCTCTTATATGCATTTAAATCACACTTGATTGATTGATTGTGTCCTATGTCTAACAATATGTGATCCAACTCTTAAAAACTGTTTGGTCGACCTGCTCACAGTTCATGTCCACATTAAGGCCATGACATGTGAGGGGGGGTCACAAGTAAACATTGTTTCATTTTAAGGTGTCACAAAACAGTATCTTAGTAAGTTATTAGTGTTTTCTGATCCTGTCAGAAAAAATAATAAATGAAAGGAACAATTCGACATTTTGGGAAATATGCATTTTTTTCCCAAGAGTTAAATGAGAAGCTCAACAACACTTATATCTGTACTGTAAATATGAAGCTACCGTCAACAGGGGAAAACAGCTAGCCAGGATCTTTCCAAAGATAACACAATCAGCCTACCAGCATCTATAAAGCTTGTTTAATCCATACAAAAAGCGAAGTGTAAAAATTAGACAAGTTGTGGTTTTTATTAGGCCATTTCCCAGACAGGGCAGTAAGTTCCTCGAGTCTCCAGCCAAGAAATAGTCTTGCACAAACCCCCCTGTACAGATTAAACAAATGAGATATAACATGTTAGTGAGATTTAGAGGTGCTCATGGACAGATTTTGTTACCTTTAGTCAGAGCCAGGCTAGCTGTTTCCCCCTGTTTCTAGTCTTTATGCTAAGCTAAACTAACCGGCTGATGGCTCTAGCTTCATATTTACCATGCAGATATGACAGTGGTATCAATCTTCTCATCTAACTCTCGGCAGGATTATAGATAAGCATATTTCCCAAAATGTCAAAGGTTTATTTACATTTGTAATGTCTGTAAACAAAGGAGTCAACAGGCCTATATTTAAAATCATGTAGTTTATATGGTTTTATATTACCACTTATTTGACTTAAATTAAATATCATCCTTTTTGCTTAACTTTTCCCCTCCTACAATTCAGGTAAGATTGGAGATTGGAAAAACATGTTCACAGAGGAGCAGAATCAATATTTCAAAAGCGTCTTCAAGTCCAAGATGCAGGGCTGCACTTTAGAGTTTGTGTGGGAGCAAGAAAAAGAGGAGCCACATGCTAATGAACAAATCTCACGGAAGAACACAGAACTATGACTATGAAATTTGAATTCATGTTGCATCCTATGAGATGCATCACAAGTGGATTGTTTTCTGTAGTTTTTTGTAGTTTTTCTGATATTAGCTGTATACATCCTTCTAACATGCAATAAATTTAATCCTGAATGAAAATGTATGTAAAACTTCACATGTGCAGAGTTACAGTTAATGGGACACTGTTCAGCACCCTTCAATGCCTCTTATGTATATTGCTATCTTGCTTTCATCAATGAAATGATATGACACTTGATGATGATATATTCACTGTTTTGATGCAAAAAATTAAATATATATTAAATGGATGAAATTAATAATATGCAGTACAAACAGAGAAATTAATAGTTATGTAAGCAGCACGGCAATGCGCAGCGGGGAAAGGACAGATCAAAGGTTTTAAAATAAAGCTCCTCGTCCAGAGGGATGAGCTGTCCTTGTGCGTCCTGTCACTTCACACACCCAAAGAAAGGTGTTGTTCACCCTCCAGTTTCCATGCACTGGAGTGCTTTGATCGAATCCTATTAATTGTATGTGTGTGTGTGTGTGTGTGTGTGTGTGTGTGTGTGTGTGTGTGTGTGTGTGTGTGTGTGCGCGTGTGTAAGAGCGAACATATGGTACAAAGTATACAGAACACACTGTACTCTGTGACCGCAAGGAGGAACTCTGATATGAGCTTTAATCCACAGAGGCTCATAGCTGACATCTGATTGATAAATATGAAACTAGGAGATGGTTGTCATAGCATAAAGATAAATCAACATTACCTCTTCCACTCAATGTAATATTTTCCAGTATTATTTGAAGGCAAATTAAAGAAAAAGTTTAGGTCATTCTTATCACGCTGGTGTATGTTCAAGCGTTCATTTTTATGATAAGTTTGGTTCTAATTAGTTATTTGATGTTATAAAAACGGGGTTTTACGTCACGATTGTCAGCTGGGGCAGATTGAGTCGGCTGGGTGTATGGGCGGGACCTCGATACCGCGGCTCCAACCCTGATCACTACTGCGCAGACTCTGGCTCAAAATGACGTAACTAGCACAAGATGGCAGCTCCTGTATCTGGGATATTTTGGCTTAATTTTTGTGCAGTTGGAGGAAGTGGAGACGAGAATAGTACATTAGTATGTGATTCCGAACACAACCCAATAATCCTTTGCTATACTATTTCTTGGCCAGGAGCAATGAATTCTTGAAGTCTGTGCTGGTTGCCTGGCAACCTCACGGTGACGATAAGTGGATAGTTGTTTCCCCCTGTTTACAGTCTTTGTGCTAAGCTAAGCTATCCGGGTGCTGGCTCTAGCTTCGTATTTACCATACAGATGTATGAGTGGTATCGATCTTCTCATCAAACTCTTGGCAAGAAAGTGAATAAATGTATTTCCAAAAATGTAAAACTGTTCCTTTAAGGTTAAGGTCAGTACCTCATGGAGGACCTCATGGAATAGGCAAACTGAATGGTTTAGAGTAGAAACACACTGTTATCAAATTAAAGTTTATAACAAAAACAAAAACATATTTTAACATATTATCCACAAACTTAATAAACTTTAGGAATAATAAAACAAGAAAGATGCTTTTGAAAATGATTGAATAAAAGAACACTCAGAAATGGGACAATAAAAAAGTGGGCTTTTAATAAATATACATGACTTAAAAGATGGCACATGTTGGAGATCAGGCAATACAATTTAGTTTTCAAGTCTAGTCTTAAGTCTTGTCTGAGCATAGCAGAAAGCTGAGGCTGCAACAGTGTTATGGATAAGACAAAAGTAATTTGCGATCGTGTAAACAGGATGTGACAGAAGTAGAGATAATATCCTCAGAGGCTTTAGAAACATTAAATAAATATTTCCTTTTAAAGAAGTGGGACACTGGACTGCTCTGGTTACTTGGAAATAGAAAACTCACTACAGTCACTACAGATGCTACTGAGTTTCAGGCCATTGGGTTTCTGTTGAGCAACACAATGCCAGATTATGGAGATGAGAAATAAATTTACCACCCCTGTGGTGTGATCCTGTTGCACAAATAGTGTTGTAAGACGTTATGTTTTAACCTCTGAGAGTTACACTTACTGATTATACATATTTCCTCTGTATATCATCTGCCTTACACCACTTTTTTGCATGTACAGTATGTTGCATTGTGTTTATGCCTGTTGATCTGTCAATCATTTCAAAAGGGTTGTAAAATTCTGCTTTGTCAATAAATTTGATGCAGGAAAGAAAAGGAAGCATTGTCTAATTAAAAAATCAAGTGAAAGACGAAATAAAAGAGGAAATACCTCTGTAGCCCAGTCCTTATCTCTGCTGGAAACTATGGACTCGAGGCTACCGGAGGTTACATTAGCTGCTACTAGCATAACACACCCGAATCATCGACCAAACTGTCGGCAGTCGAGTTGCATTGTGGGTAATGCAAGGAAGAAGAATGCCTAGAATACAAAAGATGATGTGGTTCTGCTGCATCCATTTTTATTTTTTTAATTGTCCATTGATGTTATGGGAGTGCAATTTCGGGGGAGTACTCTTATCCGTTGGAGCAAGTGTTTAATTACAGGGCCTGGTCACTCAAATTATGAAAGAGTTTTCTCATTTACCTTTTGGTTTAATTTGTCCAGGTTTTGAGATGTTCGTCTCTGAGACTTCTGCTGCCACCCCGAGTGTTCTGTGGATTATCCAGTGTAATAGGGACGCCGTCTCTAGAAAGTGATGTTGCTGTTGACTTTTTTAAATGTCAGATTTCAATGCTGTGAGCATCACTAATGAAATTCCATTCACCTCCACTGCATTGGAGTGGATGCAGGAGATGGATATCAAAAAACCTGGACAAATAAAGCCAAAGCTCTCTGTATGGTCAGACACCACAGGTAAATGAGAAAATTAAGTAAGGCATGTTTTTTTCATCACAGTTCAGTTGTTTTGTACAGAACAAAATATAATGTTGACAAAGATTAAAGAAAACATGCTGATTTTAACACAAACCTGCCTGATAGGTAAGAAAAACTATTTCATTAATCTAACAAGCTATGCTATTCTTTGAGAAATGTGAAGGTTGTGAAGGACTTTTTTGTCTCTTTTTTAAAACAAGGCTACAGCAGTCAGAATGTGTATGATAACCGTTTATCTCCTGACATGTGGGGATGATTCAGCTATCTGCAGATGATTTGAATAGTCTAGTTTAAGCAGCAGCTCTAGTCTGTGTGTATTTGTTTGCTTCCACTGCCACAGAACAGTGCTGCTGGTACTCACGGTGCCTTACATGAACAGCCATTCATCTTATTTTGGATTTTACGATTGTGTGTCTGTGTGTATTCCATGTTTGTGTGCAAGGATCTGTGTGACAGCTTGTGTATTTGCTCGTGTGTTTGTGTATTGACCTGTGTGTATTGCATGTGTGTAGCCTACATTTGAATAGTGATGTCATCCGGTCTAATTTGGAAAGAAACGACATTCAAACTCAAGCTCATGCAACCTTGAAGATTATAGTCTCTTGTATTTTCAAAACATTGTGTGAAAGCCTGTTTCATGCAAGAAGCATTTTTCCTGCCTATAGATTTTGTTAGAGGCCGACTGGATAAAGTGGATTCACCTGTTCAGAAAGCCCACTGGAGGGCGAGTTGAATGACAGGAAGGTAAACTGTGCTCGCTGCCTTTTTCTGTGAAAGAAATTCATCTTAAAGAACGGTAAAATCAATTTGAGGAACTTGTCTATTGTCTATGTCTATATCTATTGTTAACGATACAGTTCCCTCTTTTTATAAAAGTGGTTTGTCTCTTTCTCGTCTTTCACCTTCTGTCACTGATCTGTGACATTTAAAAATATGTAGCGAGTAATCAAGTTGACAAGGGTTGTATCAGCTGCTAATATAGTCCATGCATGGTCACACATACACTTACACACACACACAATTGTAGCTTTTCGAGTTCTTTGTTGTGCACACACGCTCACACATTTCAGCCATGTGAGAAGCCTCTTCACACTTCTCTATATATCCAGCTTCAGACTCTGCTGAGGGGAAGGAGGTTGAAGGGTAAAGCTGGTGTCAGTGTTAATTGCCTCGGATCACGAGGGTTCAAACAAAACCACAGATTTGGGAATCTTAAAAAAAAAAAAATATTATTATTATTATTGGTGTTGCGAGCCTGTTTTGGTTGGGGAAGAATTTTTTCAGCTGTTAAAAGAGTCTTATTAACTATTATTTAACACACACATTTTGAGTTTTGTTATTGCTGTCAGATCAAATTATTAAATTATTTCCTTTATCATTATAGGAAAGAGACCGTACTCATTAGTTCAATGTTATGTACTATGTGTTATGTAATTATTTTCCCATAACCTTTTCATTTCAACTCATTTTAAATTTCTAAAACTTGAATTTCTAAAACATCATCCTTCCCCATTTTGTCAGAACCTGAATGGGGACCTAACAGCTGCAGAGAACTTTGGTTCACACATAGATTAAAATGCAATCTAAAATGCAAGTGTCAAAAAAGAGCATGCTGCTCCACATTTAGAAGGGAGTGCAGGAGACCACAGATGTGACAGGCTGTACGTCTGTGTGGTTAAGTGTGTGAGAAGAAAAAGAATCTGATCTGGTTTTGCGTGTGTGACTGACAAAACTTTCCTTTTTTTTTAAACAGATGTTTTTGTTGTTGTTTCCTAGGGACACACAACCTTGAATCACTTGTACTTGTTCTTTATTTGTCTTTTCCATTATAGCTGTGCCTCTGTGGTAAAACAGGGAATTTCATGTCGCACATCTATTTTAGAGCTGTTGAACAAGCTACATCCATACTGAGATGGTGAAGTCAGAGCAAGTCAAAGACTAAAGCCCATGAGATGGACATCCTACTTTCAAACTTGTGAATGACGTTTTTTGATATGGGAAGTCAGGCAAGCTATAAGCTTGGCATTTAAGTATCGACTGCTTCCAGAACTCTGAATTGCAGCCAACATCTCTAACTTTGTGAATGAATTCAAAAAGGTGTGTTGTTGCTCTTACAAACAACACATTGGGACATTTTAACTATAGTTAGGGTCAAGAAGACAGTGGTGGAAGAAGTATTTAAATCCTTTACTTGTATGTAAAGGATACCACAATGTAAAAATACTCAGAATTATCTTCAACAAAACATACATAAAGTCTCAAAAACTACAAGTACTTATGCAGAATGGTCCTGTTTAAAATTTTATATTATTCTAAACATGATATTATTGGATGATTATTACTGGTGCTTTAACATTTAAAGTTGAGGTGCAGCTGCACAATAACTGGCAAATGTGGTGAAGTAAAACTTACAGTATTTCCCTCTGAATTACAGTGACATCGATGTATAATGTAGCAAAAAGTATCTCAAAATTGTAAGTGTAGTACCTGAGTAAATGCACTTAGTTACTTTCCACCACTGAAAGAAGGCAACATCCGACTGAACAACCAAGTGTTAACAAAATGTCCATTCAGTCCATCAGGCTAATTCATGTGGTTAAACTGGTAAGACAACTGTTGCTAAGCAACTGATCCTTCCTTCTCCTTTCATATATGGTTTAATTTTTTTAAATCTTTGTTTACTATTTGTTCAAAAAACTTTAGGAGGACTTAACCATTCTGGCAACAAACTTTCACAACTTTCAGCTATCAGAAAATGTCTGCTAGCAAAGTCATGCATACAACAACTTCATACGGACATATGGACTCCTCTCATCAACACAATAAACATGAACACATCTGAAGGCAACAAAAGACAGAGCTGACCCTGAACATGACACTCTTATGAGGACATTTGGATCAAAAGAATACGAGTGCCAGTTCAACTTCCTTTAAGGATCCTGATAAAAAAAGATTGTGAATAAACACTAGGAGGACAGAGAGATCAGCACTATAGTGGCACAGACAGAGTGTCGTAATATTTAGAGCTCATGACTGTTTTGACGCTCAATTCTTCTGTCTGTTTTCTGATCATATCTGTTTAATGTTTGAGGGGAAGTATCATTCATGACCAAGCAAGCAAGCACGAATAAAGCTTATCTATGACGAATAAAAGACAGAGTAAATCCTGCTTTGGCCAGCAGTGGAAAATGGTTCATCAGGTAATACAGTTCACCATATCTGTTGTATTATTGCCTTGTGAAAAGCTTGGTGTGTGTGGTAAGTACAGTAAATATGAAGGTGGGTGATGAAGCTCAGAAAGCTGCAGTTTCCCAGTTACACATGAGGACAGAGCACATAATCTGGCAGCTGAGTACACAACATGCTAAAATACCATTGATTTGTATAATTTCTACCTCAAAGCCCCATTCTTGTGTTTGATGATTGAATCTACAGATGGCCACTATCAGCAGTACTTTTGCCTCGACACTGAGGTTCTGTTTAATGTGAGACACACTCAACAATAACTGTACGTGTCAGGATGAATGAACAGAGAGCGCCACATTTAATGGATCTTAACAGAGTAGACTTGCTCCGTGTTACCTTTGTTTATCTAATAATGGCTACAATGATACATACTAATACTCATCTTCATCATCATAAACTGATTATGAAGCATTTTTCAAGAACAATGTTACACAGAACCAGTATTAAATCAAACAACATTTGTAACACTTGTAAGTAACACATACACACACACACACAGTTATAGAGTGTAGCTTTTGTTTTTTTAAATTATGACAAACGTGATGTAAAAGAACCTCCAAAGTTAAAATGTTTAGCAACTGGGCATTTTTACTACATAATTTGGATAATGAGTGTTCTAAACAAATTGCCAGATGGATAAGTTACTGAGTGATACAGTATTTCCAGATTAAACATTGTGGCCAACTTCATCCATAGAGACAGTAAAACATTTGTAACTTGTCCTCGCTGTCACAGTGCATGAGGAAATGATGTCCCAGATCTATCCTTACCTCTCAATTCCACTTAGACAAGTCATTAGAAATTATGTATTATACTTAGAATAGATTCTGTGATATGTATTCATCACTTGACATGTAATTGAATGCAATGAAACATAAATCACTGAGGCCTATACTCCTATAATTATTAGCACTGACACAACAAGTTACATGTACATTTTGTGACTGTGTTCGGAGTTGGGCCTGTGACATGTTAACCACAAAGAGACCCTGATTAAATTTTCCTTTTTGTCTCAGTAACAGCCTCAACAAACAAACAAATAAAAAGTTATCTGTGTGTGCATACAACATGCTAACACAATATTCATCATCCATACTAATTCTGGTTTAAAGTGCAGTAAGACTATTCGTGTTTTGACCTCAGTCCTTGCTCTGCAGGAGTGATGGAGCCAGAGAGAGTACCCTCAGTAGACTGGTAGAGAGTAATGGCCCTTGACAAGGATATTAATATTTTAGAAGCCATAGAGGAGAACTTCCTGCACCCTGCTGCAGACCTGCTAAAAAGTATTTCTTACTCCCTTCAACAGCTCTATTTTTGTTTTACCTAAAAATGCCAGAAATGTCATGAAATAATTCCGTATATACTTCAGCTAAAGAGATAGTTTGCCTCAAGATATCTTTCAGCTGCCGATATGATATCACTGACTCTAAACCAACACACACTCATGTATGCACTGGTCCATGAAGGACTGTAATGATGTGTACAAGGTATATGTGAGAGTCACTATTCAGCATCATGTGAAGTCAGCAGCAGCTGGTCAGACGAGTGAAAGAAGAAATGCAAGAGACTGAAATCTGATGTCCAGCAGGGAATCAATAGGTTGCAACAGGTTTATTGGTTTAAGTCAGCAGTGGTTTTCTTTGTGGAAGCTGTCTGTTGAATCGTCATAGCTATAATTAACAGATTAAATAACTCACTTACATATTTGAGATGACAGTAATGAAGAATATCAGCCTCTTCATTGCCATCCCCTCAACCTAAGCTCCTATGTCCTCACATTACACTGAAAAAGGCCCAGAGGAATAAAACCAGTGTTCTCCACCTTGGCTTTGATTTTTACTTCCCTCTTATCTTTCCTTTCATATTGTATTGGCTGGACAGGCAGCTGTCATCATCCCACTTTTCTGGTGTGGAGAAGAGCATTTGTTGTTGAGACAGTTCATGGCAGAGTGGACGCTTCTGCCAGACGAGAATATCTTTGAAGTCCTTCTGCTATAAAAAACATCTGCGGGCAAAACTTGAAAATCACAAATTCTGAATTGTGTCATTCACTTTTATTCCATCGTCAACTTTTGCTTTCATGCTGATGACTGCACAAGATGAAATGACGTCTCAGCCTTTGAAGCTCTCAAGCTCTCTTTTCAAAGTTAACTGTGTAACAATGAAACATCACAAAGTCCTCCAAATTAAACTACAAAATACTTTTAAAGGACAAGTGTGTAACATTTAGAGTTATTGGCAGAAATGGTATATAATATTAAGTATGTTTTCATTAGTGTATAATCACAGAAAAATAAGAATCGTTGTGTTTTCATTGTTTTAGAATAAGCCGTTTTTATCTGCAGAGGGAGCGGGTCCCCTTCCACGGAGGCCGCCATGTTGCACCGCCATGTTGCACCGCCATGTTTCTACAGTAGCCCAGAACGGACAAACCAAACACTGGCTCCAGGTAGGGCCTTTTGCGTTTTTTGCGAGATTCGTGGCCACCGTAGTTTCTCCTACACGGTTGGAAGGGATGCAAACAGTATTTGAATGGTTGCAAACTGCAATTTCACCGCTAGATGGAACTCAATTCTACACATTTCTCCTCCAGAACAATATGTTTTCTTATGTGATGCCTCTCTCAGTAGGACGACGTCTGTGGTCAGTGCCTTCCAAAACCATTTGCAAAAATAAAAACATTTTCCTAATCTGAGAACACTATGGTTAAGATTTGGTTAGGTTTAGGCACAAAAACGACTTGGTTAGAGTTAGGAAACAAAATACATTGGTGGAAGAAGAATTCAGATCTTTTACTTAAGTAAAAGCAGAAATACCACAGTGTAGAAATACTCTGTATACAAGCATGCATTCAAAATCTTACTTATATATTATATACTGTATATACACTATATACTAACATTACTATATTATACTAATATATTGTATTCCTGGATTATAATTATTGATGCAGTCATGTTCATCACTTTAATGTTGCAGCTGGTAAAGGCAGGGCTAATATTAATTACTTTATATACTGCTGGGTAGCTTAACCTATAATAATACATTATAATTTATTAGTTGATTTATATTTTGTATTAATAATCAAAATCTACAAAGTAACTAGTAACTAAAGCTGTCAAATAAATTTAGTGAAGGAAAAAGTACAATATTTGACTCGAAAATGTAGTGGAGTAGAAGTATAAAGTAACATAAAGTGGAAATACTCAAGTACAAGTACCTCAAAATTGTACAGTACTTGAGTAAATGTACTTAGTTACATTGCACCACTGGAAAAAACATGGTTTGGATTAAAATACTTCATGGTTAAAACAAACGTTGACTGTCAGTAGATAACAGGAAGCAAACTGTGGTGTCCTGTGCCAAAGTCCAACATTTTGTTCACTCATCCAACCAACCAACCACCCTGACCTCTTACTTCTGCAGGCTAAATGTTGTTGTGTTAAAAAAAACTAGTTTGTAAGTGTTTACAGCACACACCGGCCATCATGAAGAGAGAGGCAAGACACTAATCGTTTACATATGGGGATAACAGCGCACACTTTCCAGGAAAGTATTCATAGCGTAGCACTTGTTTGTATGCACGAAAAGTGACAGACATTGTTGTGCAAAAAATGGAAAATGAACTGGCGCTAAAACAATGTCACGCTACTTCCTCCTTTACTCCTGACAGACAAGAGTCATAATTCCTACGGCCGCTATAATGTAAACATATTTCGTTACTGACCATTTGCTGAAACAACTGAAGATAATGTTTTTCTCTGGAAGGCAATTTGTGTGGCATACAAGAAGCATTGCAAACACTGGATTTATTTACTAAAATTCATCCAATAAATGTTTTTTTTCAGAACACAGCAATGGTTACATGACAAGCATTTAATAAAATTCAATGACTCAATACATTACAATGATTTCTCTACAAAATCTAAAGAACAGATGTCTGCCATGAGTACATCTTAGACATTGCATCAGAGCGCAGAGCAGAGGATTTCTCTGTATCTCCTCTGATGACACTGTGGATCCAGGGCAAATATGAGGAAATCTTCATATAGACTCCGTACTTGTACCTGTTGCAGGATTTGTCATAGGAAAGGATCCCTGCAGCGTAAATGTCCCCAGTTTCAGCATCTGTGACAGCCAGAGCGCCTCCTGCATCACCAAAACAAACATTTTCCTCATATATGGTGGTTCCGGTGCAGAACATGTTGTCGTCTACAGTTGGTGTGAGCGCGATACGTTCATATTCTGCCTTACAGTCAGAGTGATTGGCCAGGGGGAGTACAAGGTGTTTGAGTGATGCAGCTGGGGTGAGGTGGATCCCCCAGCCCCAGCCGGTGATGACCCCGGACCCTCCGACGGTGTCTGCCAGGTCGTGACCTCTCTCTGGCAGGGGGATGGGGGTCACTTTATTGCTCATGACCACAGGCACCTTCAGCTGGATCAGTGCCAGGTCGTTGTCCCAGTCTGACTGGTTCTGGAAGCCTGGATGGAGAACAACCTGCAGGAGGGGAAGGTAAAATACAAGAGAAAGGAAGTCTGATTGAGTATTTGGTCTTTAATCTTTTCATTTTCATACAACTGTAATGAACAGCAATAAAAATGGCGCTCTCAATATTACATGAAATATCACATGAAATAGCTTAGCATAATAACTAGATTTTTCTTTAGATTTTCACAACTCTGTGAGTGTCACATATATATTTAGTGATATATTTCACTGTCCAGTAAAAATAATTTATCTCCAAGCTTAGTGATTTTTTAATTTTTAGATAAGTCTGGTGATATTCTATATTTTTGTCATTGTCAACAAATGCCCTGAAAAGACCAAAACCAACAATGCGTTAGTTTGTCTCTCAATACTTTTCCAAATATCCCAGCCTGTCTGTGGCACTCAGCTCCAAGCCCATTGATTCCTACTGAAGAATAGGAACAAGGCTCAGTAATTTCCTAAGACATCTATTTTCTCTCTATTTGCTATAATGGTGCATCCATAAAAATATGGTATGTACTGTATGTAATGAAAAAATAGAACAAAATAATGAAAGTGAAAAAAGACAATCTACATTACATTTTACATATTTCCTGTAAGTCAGCACTGCATTATGGGTATTATGGATTGAACTTTTGCCTAGAACTTGAAATAAATCCACACACTAAGGACGAATAATATGCATTTCAACTGTGGTCGAAGAGGAAAAGGTTTGTATTTAACCTCAATCAAATGTTTTTCTTGCTCACCCTCTCTACAGCAACCTCTTTGGAGGCATCAGCTTCCGCCCGTTGTGAGATTCCCAGGTACACTTTAGGAATGACGGGATCTTTTCCATGAATATCCTGACGACTCTTCCTGACAAAAAGGTTCCTGCCAGCCGTCAAAACCCAGCGGTCAGAGATCAGAGCACCACCTGCATAGCCTCCATCCAGCACACTGTCAGAGATGTAGACCATGGCCTGCCAGGGGACATGAGGAGCCAAAGTCCCCCCAACCATTCGCTTGGAACGGAGTGATGCTAACCTGGAGGCTGAGACATAAACATAAATTGTTTTCTGTTTTGTATTTGAAGGATTTTCTGGGGTTTTTTTTTTTTTTTTTCTTTTTTCATGTTTTACATTACATGGATATATTGTTCTCTTATGGCCTACAATGTAAATTTAGATAGGTTAGGTCAACACAATGCTTTTCATGCCATTGATCACATTTTGTTAAATTATATGCTTTCTGTGGGTTTTGATTAATCTGCTTACAGCTGGTTCAAATCACATCTTTCCCTGTGTCCCACAAGGATCAATATTAGGACCCCTACTATTTATTCTTTATATGAATAACATGTATTTTCAGATGAATTACACTCTTGTTACTGTATATCGGAAGTCATTCTCAATTGTGGAGACAATCCACAATTGAGAATGACTTCCGGATGGGAGCCGAAACGTCTTGATTCTGAAAACAGTGTCCAGATGACTACGACTGAAACCTTTTCTACGATAGAACACTCCTGGACGAATGAGGGACTACACTGTCTCTTGTTACTGTAACAAAGTTGTTTTTTGTGTACTAAAATCAGCAATTTTACTTGTACGTATTTTTTATATCAAGTATTACAGTTTTCTACATTTCAAGTCACATCCAGAGTTAAAAAAAGTCACATGGAAAGTCATGATGAACCGTGTGAGAATGGAACAAAAGAAAGGCGTTAAATCAGCAGGTGCAGTATTGAAGAAGCTGCTGGTTTGTCTGCGGCCACAGGAGGGCAGAGCTCCATGTCCAGAGACACATGTTGAATGCGTACGTTCACTGGCAGAAGTGGAGAGTCAGGGGGTGTGAGGGTTGTGGTCATACCCGGGCCGGGCCTCGCAGTTTGTGAACTGTGTTAAAAAAGGCACAACAATTCATCTAACTTAATTAATCCCTGATATAATGCACCACCCGGCGAGCACGCTAAGTGACCCAAATCCAGCCCAACCACAATGTTGCATGACCAACAAGTGCATTCTGGGTCTGGCAAAGATGCTAATGGTGGATCCTCCAGCAGTGACTTCTACGTCTACTGAGGAAATTCTACCTTCAGTGAGGTGTGTGAGGTCTCTTTGCTGTTTTGACAATAATCCCTGTCACAGTTGTGATTGCAGAGAGCTTCTTCAGCTCAAAATGTTAGAAAACTTTGAGGAGCTCAGTGGGACAGAGAGGTTGAGTGGACTGGTTATATTATGCATAGTGTGAATGAATTGAATTAGCAGAGAAGTTTAACCTAGAGCAGATTGTGGAGGACTTTGTGGTGCATGAGACTCGTAAAATGACGTTCAGACAGGTGAGCACAACAACAAACTTGTTGGATGTAACTTGCCAGAGGAGAATGTCTTCAATGACTGTGTTGCCTAGCAACGAAGTGTTTTGTGCAAAACTGTGCAGACTCTCTTTTGGTTTTAATGTATGGCTGTGGGCTGTAGCTGCTGTCAAGTTTATAGTGTCTATATACTTCTGTTGTCTGCCTTGGTGATATTTTATTCTACAGTTAAAGTGGCAGATTATTTAACTTAAATAGCCTAATAATGCTTGTTACACCCGCTGTGGTGTCCATAGCTCCATAACAGGTAATTGTACTTTTACTTGAGTAAAATATTCAAGTACTCTTTCCATCCCTGTTTTTATGCTGATACCATCTTGTATGGCACTGAATCCACAGCAAGCCAGAGTTCTCCAGGTTACAGTCTGCTCTTTGATGATGATCTATTATTAATTTAAAGCTTGTTCTAAACTCCAAAAAAAGCACATGCATGCATTTCACAAAAGAACAAACCTTTGATGTTCCTATAAACCTTAATGGTTTATTTGCTGGATTTTTTAAATACTATTTGTGATTGTTTAAATGAGTGTGTCTGCATCTATCGACCCATCTTGCTTTCCTCTGGTATATATGTAATATGTTCTAAGATTTCTCTTGATCTCAATGAGACCTCCTAAATAAATAAAGCCCCTTCTAACTAATTCCTTTCCAAGATGTCTGTTGAGCCCAGATATTAAGAACGCTTCACCAGTTTGAGTAGTTTATCTTTGCGTGTTAAACATTGTTGACAGCATTTTTGTTCTTCCCCGTTTTCCCTTCAGTAGAACTTAAACATATTTAATAAAATATGATCTTCATGTCACCAACCCATACCGTTGCATGGGGTGGCTCATTTATGTATTTTTTATTAGTAAGTCTTTGGCTTACAGAGGAATAAACTACATCAGGCTTTGGAAACACAGGCAATACTTGTTAGTAGGGGAAAAAAGTTGAATATCACATGCCTTATCCTTTAAAAGATTATGGTTTGAGAAAACCCTCCTACCACTAAGTCTCATTCATCCTCAGATCCTGAAAAACTGACATTTTGGAGATATATGGTTTTCTTTGGATGGTGTTGATTCAAACATGCATTTCAATAGCGACCACTAGGGTCTTGAACATGGTCGAATAGGTAATGGTTTGTATTTAACTTCAATCAAATGTTTTTCTTGCTGACCTTCTCTACAGCGACCTCTTTGAAGGCATCAGCTTGACACGAGGGTTATCACGTTGTACCATATGCACTGCAGTCATTAAAGCATATTGTTATCACTTCCAGAGATCTGCTGTTAAACTGAGCTTTGTTGTCTGAATACGAGGCTTTCATGCTCTGAGTGCCTCCTCCAGAAACAGTGGCCTCTAATTTATTCATCATGAAGGAAAGAAGGGAATCATTCTACTCTATGTACTTTGATCCACGCGTCTTGTGTAACTGAGATAATGAAAAGTTTATCTTCTCTTCAAAGTGATGGCCACATGCTTATTACATAGATGACCCCAAACCAACTGTTCATGACCATTAATCTTGCTGTAATTCTACATCCTGACAGGGTTTATTTACCAAGAATGATTTCCAGTGTCTTGTTCAATCAATGTATTCAACACAGTAACCATTGGCTTAAATTAACGAATGACTAATTAGTCATTAGTTTATTGTTAGTTTTTAATGGCTGATACTGTAGCTTTACAGCCAAATGAAAGGGAATATCTAAAATGAGAAGTAATAGCTCGGCCCTCAGAACCTGCAGGGAAGCCCGTGTCATTTCATGCAGGGGTTATCTATCTGAACAGCGGCTGTCAAGGAAGTATTAGTGTAAAACAATAGCTTCAGAGAACTGGAGCCTTTGGTCGCTTGGATCCACTTGAATGTGTTCTCAAGTAAAAGGCTGCTGTTTGGATCTCTGGATCAGTCCTCATGAGCAAATGTGGGGTTATATTCTGACTGTAAATGTGTTCCCAGCTTAATTCTGTTAGCGGCTGTAGGATGTGTTTTTGTAAATGCCACAATAACCTGTTTAACCTCAGAGAATGCCATTAATTTAGTTACCAGGTAAAAGACCAAATAGTAGCTGCCTTGCCATGGCAATATTGGGCCGTCGGCCTGTTGGTCCGTCCCCCACTTTGGTCCAGACTGAAATACTGTATTTCAACAAGTATTGGATGGATTGTCATGAGTTTTGGTACAGATATTCATAGATCCCAGACAATGAATCTGACTGACTTTGGCGTTCCCCTGACTTTCCCTCTAGCACCACTAGCAGGTCAAAGTTTTCACTCTTCTCCTTCTTTCACTCCTCTTTTAAAGGTCCAGTATGTAGAATTTAGTGGCATCTAGTGGTGAAATTGCAGTTTGCAACCATTTGAATACCGCTCACATCACCCTCCTGTACCAAGTGTGTAGGAGAAACTATGGTGGCTGCAAAACCCACAAAAAACATGAAAGGCCCTATCTAGAGCCAGTGATCAGTTTGTCCATTCTGGGCTACTGTAGAAACATGGCAGTGCAACATGGCAAACTCTGTGGAAGGGGACCCGCTCCCTATGTAGATAAAAATGGCTCATTCTAAGGTAATGAAAGCCCAACAATTCTTATTTTCTCTGTTTCACTAATTAAAGCATTCTTATAAATATTATATTCCATTTCTGCCAATAGCTCCTCCTAAATGTTACACACTGGAGTTTTAAATCTCTAATATTTATCTTGTTGCTTTCTCATAACTGATGGAATGTGTTGTAGTTGTTTTAAATTATTTTATCTTGTTTACTCAAATTTTACTTTTTGGATTTTATTAACTTATTCCTTTAATCCTGGTTTTACGGAACTGCATTTTGTAACTTCATTTTTGAAATGTGCTGAATAAATAAAGTTATTATAACAAAATACCTACAAATCAATGACATTCCCATCAGCCTCAGCTGTACTTTGTGATTAGTGCTAATTAGCAAATATTAGCTTGCTAACTTGTAAAATAAGATGGTGAACATGGGAAACATTATACCTGCTAAACATCAGCATGCTAGCATTGTCATTGTGAGCATGTTAGCATGCTGACGTTAGCATTTAACTCAAAGAAACACAGTGCTTAAGTACAGCCTCAGCTGCTAGCATGGCTGTAGACTTGTACTAGTCATGCTGGTCAAACACAGAATATTTCATTGTACATTTTTTAGCATAAATATAGAATATTGATGTAAAAACTAGAAATTGGTTTTGAATTAAGACACCATGTTTATCAGCGTAGACATATTTTTGTTTGTTAGTGTGTGTCTGTGTGTGTTACCCGACACAGAGCGTTTCATTCTTTCTTCACTGTGAGCCACATCTGCCAGACAGGCCCACACAGTCAGGAGGAGCACAGTCAAAGAAAACCTTCAAACAACAACAGAGTCACATGATAAACAAACATTAAATGTTTCTGGATCTATGGAGACAATAAATCTGGGCTCATTTAAGGATTAAGAATGACAAACCAGTTATTTAATTATTTAATTAATCAGCGTTAGATAATTAAGCATTTGATTTAGAAGAGCCCACAAAACATTTCTGGACAATTATTGGAAAATTTTAATTAGATAGCTTTTTAAAAGACCTTTCATAGTCAAATTATTCTTAGATTTACAGATTGTAACCTTTTTGTTGTAAATAATAATAAGGCTCAGCTAAGTATATAACATTTGTTACTGAGGAAGAGAGATTTAAAAATGACTAACAAAATAATATTTGAACTTACCACATTTTGTTGATAATATTCATCTTCTGCAGCAATGGTTATAATCTCTCCTCTTGAGTGTGTTGTGCATTTTGGAGCCAGGAAGTATTTATATCTGCTGAGAGATAAAGCCTCTACTCTGGAAATTTCTGCTTGGCACAAAAAACATTGATTCCTGGAATCTGAAATAAATGGTTGTGAAATCTCACATTCCATCCAGTTGGGAGACTCTCCACTGTCTGGATTCAGGAAAAAGAACATTTATCTATGATTAAAATTTGTGGCACGTACAGCACATGTTTCTTGTATGATAAAGGGAATTCAGCTCAGTCTGTAAAATTACACAGTAATATAAAAAAATACCATAGCAGATTTGAGCATTTTGATATCATGTGGTGTAAAACCTCCTGTTCATGTTTTATACATATATGAGTTGAGTTCTGATCAATTTTTTAACCGTATAGCTCAGTGGTAGAGCCTGTGTCGATTGTAATAGAATTGGAGGTTTTACAAAGTAAAACTATTTCACAAGTCAGTGTTTCATAATTTTGCAAAGCAAGACATTAACAGTTTGTACTGTTTGCATCATAGTTTTGCATCATAGTTTACTAAAAGTAAACAAGGCTGACTGATTCTAACATTTTTATCTCTTGTTGGATGAGAAAGTAATGATATTGCAACAAACTGTGCTGTTTAATTTGTTACTACAGAAAATAAGGCACATACAGTATTGCCTCAATAATACTCTGCAGGGAACAAAAACTGTCAATATTTCCTCAATTTCCTAAAAATAAATAGTTAATAGTTAACTGTGACAGCAGTTAAGTCAGATATGTGTTGCAGGGGAGGAAAGTCCAGTATTACTGCTTTGGGTATTTACAAGAAGTCACAAACAGGTTACAGAGGTTTGTAATTATATAGATGTTTAATTTCAAAGTTTGTTGCCATTTAATATATACAAATGTGTGCAGAGTGTGTATTTATGTTGTAACCCGTATGTGCATGAATACTGACAAATAAAATGTACTGAGGCCAAAAACCTCAATTTCCCTTCCAAGTCAGTAAAACACATGTCCCCACATGTAACAAGTTTGACTACATAGAGTGCAGAATCATATCTTGGACTGAAGTTTAACTGTGCAAGAGGATTTAACATGGGTTCTTGAGAGCCTTGAGAAACAATTTCCTGATCAGTTTAAGCATATAATTGGATATGAAAATCCTGAAAAAACGAACACTGATTTCAAATGAAGTAATTTCATTGTGGCAGTGTTAATAAAACTTTCCAGTTTTCAGTGACCCGAGGCAAGTGCACTCTTAACTGGATCAGACACAGAAGCTGTTCATTTAGGAAGCGCTTCTCTTCTTTGAAAGTCAGCACTTTAACCTCATATTCATCATTTAATTTTAAATCCATTGAGATGGAATACAGAGCTAAAATAATACAGTTTCAGTAGTGCAGACTACACAGATTATGGACACATATTTTTAGAACACAGTCAGAAAGTTATATAGATATATCTTGATATATTTCCTAATAGTTTGTCCCAGCTGTTTAGCCATGCTAGCAGCCGGTCAGTCGGTTGGTCTACTACTTTTGTCTAGACTGAAATATCTGAACTACAACAGGATGGATTTCCATGAAAACTTATACAGACATTCATGTTCCCCAGAGGATGAATTCTTGTGACTTTGGTGATCCTTTGACTTTTCATCTTGCGCCACCATGAGGTTGATATTTGTCATTTTGACTGAAATGTTTCAACAACTATTGGATGGATTGCCATGAAATTTTGCACAGACATTCATGTCCTTCACAGAATGAATTGTAATAACTTTGATTATCCTCTTTTCATCTAGTGCCATCAGGTCAAAATTTAAATTTTTCCAACAGTTTATAACCAAATAGCTGCAAAACTAAGCTGTACTTTGTGTTTAGCGCTAGTTAGCAAATGTTAGTAGGCTAATTAGCAAATGTTAGCATGCTAACACGCTAAACTAATATGGTGAACATGGTAAACATTATACCTGCCAAACATCAGCATGTTAGCATTGTCATTGTGAGCATGTTAGCATGCTGGCCATTTAGCTAAAAGCATAGCTGTGTCTAAGTACAGCCTCACAGAGTAGCTACCATGGCTATAGACTCTTAGTTTTGTTTACCTAAAAGTTGAATTTTAAAAGCATTTTTTGGGAACCTTTCATAGCAGATCGTTGGTGATTAGCATCTTAGACACTCTAAAAGTAGCATTTAAATAAATCGTAGAAAAGGTTTCAGTCGTAGTCATCTGGACACTGTTTTCAGAATCAAGACGTTTCGGCTCCCATCCGGAAGTCATTCTCAATTGTGAAAAAATTGGACGGGAACTGGAAATTTAAACTACTCTGAGTTACATAAGCCCTGCCCTCAGGAAGGAATCTGCCTGAGTATCTGTAAATAGCTAGTTTCACCTGAAACTGACCTAAGTGTATTATCACCTTGGTCACGCCTATCACATGCTAATCAGGCACTTAGCAGTGATGAAGTAGATGCAGCCAGAGAACAATAGGCCTGATTACTGGGCCATCTTGAAACTATTAGGTCAGTTTCAGGTGAAACTAGCTATTTACAGATACTCAGGCAGATTCCTTCCTGAGGGCAGGGCTTATGTAACTCAGAGTAGTTTAAATTTCCAGTTCCCGTCCAATTTTTTCACAATTGAGAATGACTTCCGGATGGGAGCCGAAACGTCTTGATTCTGAAAACAGTGTCCAGATGACTACGACTGAAACCTTTTCTACGATAGAACACTCCTGGACGAATGAGGGACTACACCGTCTCATTTAAATAAAACAATTTAGCTTTTCTCTACAGTAATCCCTTGCAGAAATGATTTCATAGAGGAAAATAAGTTACTGTCTACATGATAAATGAAACAATGACTCTCAAAGTTACCTCAGAGAGAATTCATACAGGTATACACTGCCTGTTTTGTGTTGTATTATTCATAGCATGACTTCTTCCAAAGCTTAAGCCTTACTGTACTATTTGGCAGTATGCTATATACATGTTTATCTGTTACGTGCTGTAGCATTAAAAGACCAGTCACTCAGGCTATTGGGACCCTACGTATGTAATCAACCAGAAGCTATGTCTTGTTGGAAAGTAGAATCAGACAAACAATATGACCCTTACTATTGTTATGGACAGAACAACCGGAGACAAAGGTGAGGAGACTGAGAGAGTTTATTATTGCAAGGAGGTAATATGGAATGGATATGAGTGGAAATGATACTGTCCCTTATTTCGCTGATGGTAGAAGGGTTTGGGAACTGGAGCGACACACACAGGAGACTGAAGACAGACGGGAGCTGGAGCGACACACTCAGGAGACCGGAGATTACTGGAGTCGGGATTCGGTGATCGGGGTTCAAAGTGGCGATAGCCTTGACGTAACGTCGTGGATGAGTCCGTGGAGTGTTCGAAGGTAGGTAGCATAGCTCTGTCCTTCATATGAACGAGACCGGACACTGACTGAGGTGAGGAGTTGTAATTTATAGAGGGGTAGAGTGGCTGATGACGTTCAGGTGTGTGATGGGTGACAGGTGCTGGGAATCAATATGCAGGTGAGGGAGTGCAGAGTGAAGGGGAGTGGTTGGAGAGAACATGACAGACTGTGACAACTATAACATAAAATATGTCCTATAGTTCTTTATTTGGAAGGTTTACAAAACCCCCTGAGGATTAAGTTACATAATGCTGCTCAGCATACACATCACTGTTTATTCCTTCACTCTGGCCTCATCAACATTTCTTCAGCATTCATGTATCAGAATGTGAGTTTCAATTTCAGTTTCAATGTCTTTGCTGTTGAATGACTTCAGCATGTCTCAAGGAGATTTTTGTACACAGAGGTAGTGTCAAGGCAAGGGAAAATCAATTATGTGTCCTGCAACATGTTGTCCAGTATTTCCAATCATATCTGAGAGGGCACGGGTCTCACTTGAGTGCTGTAGTGTCTGCTCCCTGAGGGGCAAAAAGAGGATGGGACGTGACCCGTGTGCCAGGCACGATCAAAGCCATGCACACGGGCCTCCGGGGGCAAAGCTGGACAAATGCCCAAGAGAGGACGGATGCATTTTACCCCCTCTCATACTGTAATCTGGTCACCTCTCATTAGTACAATATGGTATCTCTCTCCGGCTCTATTTCCATCTCTGTCTCTCTCATTCATTCTGTGTCTTTTTTTACAGCATCTGAGGCATAGAAACGTAGAACCGGAGAACATCGTCAGCAGTTTGAACACGTGAAAGGTACAGAGTATGAAGGTGTACAGCAAATAAAAGACACGGATACTAAAATTCATTTGAAGACAAACAGCTTATGAGTAAAGTAAAGCATGAGAGATGTTTGAAGTGGTAAGGAACAAGGGGTAAAAAATGAGCGGGGTTGGGGGAGGCTCGTCAGAAAGTGAACGTAGAAGAAAAGAATGAGAAAGGAGAGTAAAATGCTGCTATGAACTTTACCTTGAAGCTCTAGGGGAAGAATATGTGCACGTGATAAGGACTGCAAGCCGTGCAGAGGGAGGGAAGAAGAGGGGAGGGGGAAGCAGTGATGTGGGGACTGGAGGTTGAGCGCTCTACAGAACACGAGAGAGGCGGAGGAGGGAGAGGGGAGAGGTTGAATCACAGGGACAGAGAGCTGGAGTGTGAGAGAGGCTTTGCGCTTAATGTGTGCTTCTCAGGAGAATGAATGATGAGGACTACAGCTCCACTTTCTTCTTCCCCGGAGGATTTTTAACTGGATTTTACTTCCACTAAGTCAACGCTTTAATACTGGATTGTTTTCCTGTTATCACCCTCTGTCTGCACAACTGCTTTATGATCCATAACGGTGGAGATGCTGGTAAGTATCTGTTTTTTTTTTTTTTTTGGGGGGTTAATGCGTTTGTGTATGTGTGTTATTATATGACAGCTGTTTTTCTGAATATTTACCACAGAAGGAGATAAAATATTCTATATTTATTCTCTTTTTTTTTTAAAGAATACCAAAGTTCTGTTTGAGCGTTAGACCACACAAAAATGGATGTGTGTCAGGTTGCATATGTATAATTTGTTTGCTTAGAATGCTGTTAGTGCTCTTGAATGATATCAATTTACAATATGTGACATTTTAAAAACTGTGCTGTACATCACTAGAGTAAAAGGTTTCTATATTATTGCTTTAAGTTGACTGATTTTTCTTTTTCAAATTTTCCAGATGTGTTAAACATATTTAATTATTACGAAGTAAAGCACTGTCAGTGAGCAAAGTATTTAAATCAAGTGACTGATAATGAGCATGAAATCCCTAATGCTTTTAGGGATGCAAAGAAATCCCTGGGAATGTAACTGGAAAATGTTATTTATAATCACACTGTAAATATTAAATAATTGAAAACTTCTTTTTTCATTTTTTGTCTCTTGATGCACACATGCATTGACTGGCTCATATCTGTATGTGAGTGGACACACAGACACACTTAATTCTGTCCTGTTGAATTTGAATTCACTGCACTTTTCAGTGCAACTGTCGCAGTAATTATTGTTTTGCATTTTGATACACCAAGGACTGTTCAATAGGAAGGGATTTGTGAAAACACTTGAGCATATCAAGTGTTTGCCTAACCAAGAGCGGCAAAACAACTGTTTTGACCCAAAGTTTGGGGAAAATGTTATTGTTAAACTTAGTTCATGTGAGATTCCATGACAAGAGCACTTCCATTTAAAGAAATTGACCTCTAACGTACCTTTAAAATTCTTATTTCCAAGCCAAAATCAGTTAAAAGCATTTTTAAATGTGACAATGAAACTGTCAGGTGGATTCCTGCTTTGTGTTTGATTGTTCAGGCATGAAGCAGCTGTTGACTGAGTAAAGTGAGATGGGTGTGATGTCCATTAGCAGTGTGTAATTTAGACTGGTACTCATTGACAGGATGGAGAGAGCACACACACATACAAATGCAGAAACATAGACACACATGCCCACACATTAAGTTTCAGCAATCAATTCAACAGTAATCTGCAAGTAATCTGTGTGATTATTTAGTACATATAGGGTATCAATAAAATATTTATTGGGTATCTATATGCAAGTACAAGGGAAGAAGACTTAAGGTTAGGAAATACGACAATTACTAAGTACCTATTTAATAAATACAGGGTAAAATAGTAATATTACTGGGTAACAAGGCAGCAACAATGGGGTAACAGTCTTGATATTGAAATGAAATGATTTATATTATTATTTATTTTATAATTATGATATATTTACATAAAATGACTGGGTAATTGCAATGCAAAATATTTTTGGAGTTATTATAAATATAGTTTTACTGTTTAATGATTTGTTTTACATTATTGTTGTTACTAGGGAAAAAATATTAGGCTTAGCCTGGGAAGAATGGTGTGCCTATAACTATAAAATATAAGTTATATTTGTTTTTAAATACTGGGCTGTTAAATATTCCATTGTTCACTGTAATTATAGTGTACTTACAGGGTATATTAAAATATATATATATTATTAAGTTCTTTGTGGGGTTTTTTGACTAAGTGTAAGTTCCACCTGTAGTTTGACTCCTTTTCATGACATAGCTGTGGTGAAAGGACATATAGGCCAAGTCTGCTGATACCCTGTTTGTTCCTTGTAATTATTCAGTATGTACTGGGTAATTTAAAAAAGAAGAGTAATTTAGTTAATAGGTCCACCCTAAATGCAAATTTGTTACCCCCTTGTTTATTGTATGTCTTCATGTGTTCCTAGGCAGTAGGTGATTTGAGGGGTGATGAGGGGAGATGCCATCCCGCTTGTTAGTAAAATGACCAAAATGCATCAACCTTGTTAACCTGCCAGCCCCTTCTCAATCCCGTAGCAGTAGAGAGAGTTCAGGGGCAGAGGAGTTGTTTAGTTGAATATGTTAGTCTGGTCTGCCTGACTCATTGATCCCTTATCTGACTGAGGTTTGTGCAAGTTAGATTCTATGGCCCCGGCCATGGCTCTGAAATATCAATAGCCTAAATGTGCTGTGTATTGATAAACACATGGCGCTGTCCATGGTGCTGAAGTAACAGATTTGTAATTGCGCCTTTTTCTATCAGTTCTGCCCTTCCGTCAGTTTCGTCTTGGATCTATAATATTCTCTAAATTATATACTATAAATACTCAGTTCTATACTATATTGTAGCCTATATACTCTATACAGTAGTGTCACCTTCATGATCAAATTGACAAGTAGCAATGTGTAGTTGTGGAAGAGCAAGAGGATCATAGAGACACACTGTTGCCTGTAGTATTTCTATAATATTCCTATAATATTTCTATGATCATTCAGTAGCGTCTGTGCTGCTGAAAATACATCCCCAGACCAAGCCACCTCTGTAACAAAATATTTTAGGGGAGACATGACTACAGATATAGTTTTTACTATAGATGTTTGGTGTAACCTGGGAGTGGGCCAGGTAATGTGACTGAGGAAATTAATCTGCACTGACCGCACTGCACTAAGCTGCTACAGTTACATAATTCGAGGTAAAGTTTATACTGTCAAAACTACAGTGTGTTTTGAAAGATAAGTATTATTAAAATGCTTAATTTCCAAATCCAGTAAAAGAATAGGCCTACACAAAATATGTATTTAGCCTAATAGCAGTTCTGTTAAATCAAAATTACTATTGCAATTATAATATCAAGAATTAGGTTAGGCATATATGATAATCCTGCAGTGCTAATATAAAGGAGCCATACAGAAGCGGGTTCAGGGGGATGCAGGTCTCTCTTACTCTCTCTCGTGTAGAGGAGCACAACAGCAAATTGAGTGTTTATTTGACAATATAATGTAACAACTATACATTATTTCAGAGTTTAGTATGCCCCTAATGCCCCCTACTGTTCAAAGGGCAAAAAATAAGCTACCCATTGAAAAAAAAGACACAAGGAAGCCCTCCACCCTCCCTCTCTCCTCTTACTGTACATATGCAGGGGGTGCTCCCATTGGGCCACCCTCCCTGTTAAAAATTAACAAATCACAGACTACCTATAGGTACACAGTAAATATTTCCCTGGTACCCCATATGTACAAAATATTAACACTTGTGGGCTGTAAATCTAAAGCATTACCATCAATCTTAGAAAGACATTTCAAAATATTGAAAATATTTGTTTTTACAGTATTCATATCTTTTGAAGTGGAAACTATTTTAACTGTAATCGTTGGATTAAGGAATTGTATTAATGCTACAATTACTGAGTGAAATTACAATCAAAACTACAGTGAAAGGTAAAGTGAAACTACTGTTGGGAGGCAGAAGCAAGAATAAACGTTGCCAGAGAAAACTTTAAAGAAAAAACGAGAACAAAAATACTCCCACAGTTGTAAGCGAGACACTAACACAGGGAAAGATAAAACAACAATGACAAGAAGGTAACACTGGTTATGTGTTGCTTGTGCACTTCTCTGACAAATACAAGGGAAACAAACACAGACAGGATGACAGGCCAGGATGTGAAGAGAATGTCACCTTTCTGCTCATGTGTTGTTGGCCTGCCACAGCACAGTGCAGAAATTACCGCACATGACCCTTCTGTGCATCGGACGACCTGGCCTGAGAGCCCTGATCAAAGCCCCACAGTCATCCTACATATGCCTGACCTATCACTCAGGCACACATCCCTGTCAAATAAAATTCACTGCATGCATGAACAACAACTTAAACCTAAACACAGCTATTCCAGCAGAATGGTCTCCAGAGAACAACAAACTATAGGCATCATTTAAAGGTGAAATGGAGTGGTGACTCAATTCAAACCTACGCTTTGTGAAGAAATTGTGCCTCCCTCCCCATTTTCTTCTAAAAAGAGATTCAAATTTATTTGAGGGCAACCAATAATGCGTTAGCTTGAGAAAAAATATGAACAACAAAGGGCAGACAAAATATGAACAAAGGGCAGTAGATTAAACAAGACGTGATCTGGCATATTGTTGTTAACAGATCCCATGAAAAGACCAAAACCAACAGGCGTTCCGCAATACTTTCCGCCTTTACTGCCTTTTGTTCCTACTAAAGATGTACATCTGTAAAAACGAGTATGATTTTGTTTTTCATTTAAAATAAAGGCTAAATCATTTACTAAAGCAAATGGGCACGGTAGTTTTTAGCAAACGTTACTCAGACAAAGGTAAATAGTGCATTTGTTGGGGACTATTTTCAGCTGTGGATTAATCCACATTTGGTACACTCTGAGTATTTACAGCACCAAGACAGTGAGTGTGGAACTGACTCAAAATAAACTACAGTGCTGATGTTCACAATGAAAGAACATGTAAACCAGTATAATGTTATGGCTCATTGATCTGTTTTGAATAGTTTTGCGACAACATTCCCAGTGTTAGTAGGACATTGGTTGGTTTCTGTTCCCCTATTGGCTTCTGATGATGTATAAAAGTCACAAGTGGTATCCCCAAACCATACATAATCTTCAATTTGGTTTACTCCAACCCCAGGGTGCCTCTAAAACAGAGACATGACTTGGGACAAAGCCACTGCCTTCAGATTCACGAAAATTAATGAACGCCTTTTTTTTACATTTTACATTAATCACATTTATTTGTAAAACCTCAAAACAGTAATCACGACCTAAGTGCATTCTAGGATGACAGCACACACATTTGCATATGCTGTTGGGTCTCTTTTCAACCCCTCAACAGCGATTAGCTAATCAACTTCACCTTGATTGCCTGTTACAATATTATCAAACCTTCTCACAGGTTCAATGGATCAACTCCAACAATTACAATCTCCCACAGTGTGGGCCAGAATAGCGGGGGAAACACCACAAATTAATATTATTATCTTAAGCTTTGGCATAGTGAAAATAAAAGCATGAAAACTGATTTATATGGAAAATTTTAACTCATGGCCAGGTGCTGTCAGTCTACTACAGATGTTTTCAAACTGTGAGATACAAGTCCATATATCTACTTAGAAATCATAAGTAAAAGACGCTCCTCAGAACTTGCCTGAGAATCATCACGTTTTGAAGTTTTCTTCAGTATCAAAGTAATCCAGTGATAATTGTCTGTACATCCATGGGTAAATTGCAAATAGGAATTGCTAATAGCTAATTCGGCACACTTTAAATGGTGCCAATTTGCCAACGTGTAAATAAATGTTTTAAAAAATGGGACTCAAATTGTAGCCCACAGCAACAACTGACTCAATGGGAACACATTATACTTCCTGTTTACATCTCCCAGAGCAATATGGGAACCTGTGTTTCAAAACTTAGAGCATGATTGTCCCTCAAATCGAATTAATATTAAATCCCTGGTCTACTCTTCATAATCCAGAGCTGATCTGTAACTGTAACTTGAGGTTGCAAGTTGTGGCGAAAATGATAACACAGTTTACAAAAGCCAACACACTGACATACACACAGACAATAATGAACCATCTTTCAGCCTTTTGTTATTCAAGAAATGTCAACATATAGATGTAGGGCATGGTATACTGTGTAGTACTTCATTTCCCCCTCACTCTAAACACAGGTAGATCTCTCAATTTGTACTGATTGTGAAGATGTTGGGATTGTATCTCTCTAACAGTAAAACTGTGTGTGTGTGCACGCGCTATCTTTGCTGTCAGCTGCTTGTCTCACTACGCCTGAGGTCTTACCACAGGGAAGACATCCACCTGTCATCTTCACTCAAGGTAAAAGCAAAAAGCCCTTTAATGAGGTTCATTCTCCATCGCCCCAAAAATACAATTTCTTTTGTTTACCACCTGTACCATCAGACAAATTAAATGTAAAGGAATTTATCTGCTATGACATGAAACAATTGCCTAAAGCTGTTAAAAATACAATCCATTTTACAAGCCAGTGGTATTAAATGTCTATAATTTAGACATTTGTTTCATGATTTATTTTTTGATTTCCCCATATAGACTGAATTTTATAGTTAACTTTATTATCTATGTTGTTGAATGATTCATAGATAATATAATCCACCCATAAAAAGCTGAAGCAGAGTCAAAGGGATAAACTATGATTGACGTCAAAATATCTCATCTTTCCCTTCCACCCACTTAATTATTTCAGGTATTCACAAGATTCTTTAAAAATATTAACACTCAAAACACTCTTGGAAATCTTGGCCTTGATCACTCTGAATGATTCAATTTTAGCATTGTTGCTGCAGCTGAGTGTTACTGTCACAGGTGTGATGTGAATACCAAGGTGCAGCGAGAAGCACAAAGGCAGATGGATTTTATCACAATCTGACTTTCACCAAACAGCTGCATCGTTAACGTATGGTTAAAGTTAGGCAACTTGAAAGATCTTTGGGATTGTTTAAAAAAAGCCAGAATTAAAGGTCCAGTATGCAACATTTATGAGGAGCTATTGGCAGAAATGGAATATAATATTTATAAGTATCTTTTCATTAGTGTATAATCGTCTGAAAATAAGAATCGTTACCTTAGAATAAGCCGTTTTTATTTACAGAGGGAGCAGGTCCCCTTCCATGGAGGCTGCCATGTTGCACCGCCACTAAATCCTACACACTGGACCTTTAATTGTTGGTTTGAGACAGAACAGCCAACAAAAACAGCAAACTACTTTCTTAACTCTTATCTTCTTTTTGGGGTCTTGGAGACCCTGGGCCCTCTTTAAATGCTACAAAAAACACACATAACATTGTTTTATAAGCTTGATACTTCATGACTTTTCCTAATTTTATGAAATTTTCTTATAAACTTGATTTTGAACTGATAATATGTTTCAGTCCGCTACATATTTCTGTTTGGGGTCATATGGTTGATTTTCATATGTTCTGTATCTGTGATTGGTGTTGACAATTCTATTTATGCAGCATTACCCCTTCCAGATTCTAAATTTGTGTATTAAGCTTAGGATAGGAAACGACTTAGACGTCTCTAGGATCTGATTGGCCCAAAACATAAGTCACGTCACCTTCATCCAATCTGCAAGCCCAATTTGTGGCAGAGGGAAGGATTATCACTTCAGTACTTTTTTTTTACATATTGGGTTTTTTGCAAGGAAGAAAAGGAAAACATGTATTGATTTTGCAATGATTGTTATTATTTTTACACATACAGCAGTGGGGTCTGAGGGACAAAGTAAAGCCAGTCTCAACATAGCACAAGGGTTAATTCCTAAGGAGCCTCAGCTGTGCCTTTAGTTAAGCATGCTTGAGCAGGATGCTTACTAAAATACACTGTATATGGAGGTCACTGCCTAATGAACAAGAAGCCACAGACTCTTACAGAAAGACACATAATTTAATGCTGTTCTCTCTCTAGTAGGATGACCAAGTAAATACCAAGCCAACAGTATAGAACAGTATAGAGGCTACAAAAATAGTATCAATCAGGCAATCAGCCCTGCTCGAGCTGTATTCTCACCTGAGGCAGAAACACAGTCAACTGGGACCCTTGCTGTGTGTTCATTTCAAGATCCTGGACTGATAAAAGTGGGGAAGCTGGATCCAGAAACTCTGGGACCAGAGGGGTCCTCTAGGAAGCTGAGGAATATGGTACCACAAGATTTCCTATAAATTACTTTTATGGACAACTAATTTGCAACAGTAAATACGTTTTGTTGGAAGTGTAATGCCGACCGGATTATGTTTTCTATTAACATAATGAGGAACTGAACTTAAGTTAAAAGTTCACTGACAACGTATTTGTTTTCCACCAAAATATTATATAAATCTTGCAATATAATGTCTGATTGTAGTGCTTATAGGATTTTTAACATTTTTTATAGTTATGTGTAGGCACTGGCAGCACTTAGTTAAGGTTAGGGAAGATCATGGTCTTTGTTTAATGCAGAAAAAGTCTGCAGTGACTTGAGACACAATGTGTGTTTATTAACATTTAAATTGAAACCACAATCTCTTCTTAACCCAAACCAAAGTGCTTTTGTTGCCTAAACCTAATCATAGACAGGAGTGTGGATGCGGACCCCAAACTCTGGTGTCACAGTCCTGCGCTTTGTATGACCACCTCCCTGTGTGAGGCACAGGCAGACAGATTGGGACCACTAGAGGGACCATTAGAGGGATCCAACACAGCAGACCCACTTGGAAACTATAAAGATTAGACAGAAAGGCCCTGTTTTCTAAGCACAACAGGAACATTTTGAATTTTGAGTGTCAGCTCACCTCTACCCAGGTTCAGCATCAACTGTTGAATAAAGGTGCAGTTCATAAATTGGGCTATGCAGGAGGCACATTGCCTGAGGTGGTTTCTTCAGTTTATCCATGACAACAGTGCCTTTCAAGTGTTACCTGCTTTTTATGGGTTCAGATTATGAGAACCCAGGTTTGGAGCCACATCTTCCTGAAGGCAGAGGACTCCAACAGGTCTTTGAAGGCCTTTTCATCATCAATATGCTAACAGACTATGAGAGACCAGAAAGAAAGGACATACTTGCCAATTAACATTTGTAAGTAGTACACCCATTTTTCTAGTGAACCATAATTTGTTTGCACAATCTGACTGGAATCACTGAGCATTAATAGCTTAAAATGTAAAAGTTAAGGGCTACTCTGTAAGTAAGAAGAACCTTCCCTAAAAATGACCGGAAGCCCCCGTGAGACAGGGCTGCTGATTTCTGTTGGCACAGTAATCTCAAAGGAAAAAAATACAGAGTACACCATATGTTTAGTAAAAATGGTCCACATTAACTTACGACAACTTCACTGCCCCCAACAATAACAACTAGAAAAATGTACCCACCTTTGTTTCTGTCAGTAATAGGCTTACAGTTGACCAGTGAAACGTTGCTTCTTAAAGATGTTCATCAGATTTGGACAGACAGCACATCAAAAAAATGTTGCCATTGCCCCAGTGACAGACAGATACTGCTCCTTCCAGTTGTCACGTAAAGCTGGCCCAGGTCAGTAGGTAGAACTTGTAAATGTTAATGAACCAAGTCACTGAACAAGGAAGTGACATCCTAACTGGTCAATTTTTTTCCATTTTCACTTTAATATGGTCATAGAACACCAATACGAGTATGTGGGAATGAAAATTGGATTATTGCATTTTCATTTGAATTTTTACTCAAATAATTATAATAATTATAATGCTATTGTGGAATTACATTTTTATTTTCAAGTTTAAATTATCATTTTAATATAGTCTCCTATAGACTTCCATACCTGAACTTACCAAATTTCACGATATGGAAAAAAAGATGATGGGAGAAAATGGTGTAGCCTCCTTAACTTCATTGTAGTCAGTGGTCAAACTCCATATTCATTTAATGACAGTGAACAAATGTTAAACAGAGAAAGTGGCTGTGTTTTTGACTGCAGATAGTCCAGAGAGCTTAACCACTGCTGAAGAGAAGGCGGCATTAGTGAGATATAGACTGACAATGTGAAAAATGGTGAAGCAAACATGTCTTTGTTGTCTTTGTCATTAAACAAGCCCCGATCAAGCCCAGACAAGTTGAGTGAATTAGCCAATTAGAGGCTGGCAAAGTGCTGCAGTGCTGATAAGGATGCTAGTGAATGAATGATGCCTTCATAATACCACAATATACTAAGATTGGTAAAGTAATGCAGTCAAACTCAGTATTTTTACTTAAATTGTTTAAGTAGAAACAAATTCTGGGCAGTCATTTCTATCAGTGATAGTTTTAATGAGAAGCCCCATTGTGAATAATAGATTTGTTAGCAGCCAAACGATGGATTAACTTGAAAGGTGCCAAGACTGCAGGCAAAACACGTGTATATGGGAACATTTTTTGGAGATAACATATTCCCAACATAACAAATATAAATAAAGCAAAATTCATGCTCCATCTATACCTCGCAGTGCAAGGTAAAAAAAAAAATCCAAAACCCTGGTACAACCACAGTAATAATCTGACCAGCACTGTCTCCCTATATTTTCAATGTTCAGTCGTGCCAACTGCGTGGATGAATAAATGAATATCCAGCAAAAAGCTTTACACAATGCTTGTGTGCACTGTCTGAACGAGAAAAGATTGTCAAGTGATATATACGTATCTTATTATATTTATTTATGTTTTATTAGTACAGAATTTGACTAGTACAATATTCACTTAGATAAGGCTGTTGACCCTCTAAGTAAAGCCTTTTTGGCACTTAGTGATTCTTTTGGTTTCACTCAGTTTGTATATGCATCTACTCATAGCAGTGGTAACACCCTGGACTTGATTCTCTATCATGGGATAGAGGTGTCTCCCCTGGATGTTTCTTCTGTCTTATCCACTTTGGCACTTTCATTACTGGACCTCAGTGCGCCTTTTGATACCACTGATCACGGCATACTCCTAGAGCGTCTCGAAAAAACTACTTTGGCGTCTCTGGGCTGGCTCTTGCATGGTTAAAATCTTATCTTTCTGCAAGAACACTGTGTTTCTTATAACAACATTACATCAATTTTTTCTGATGTGAAATATGGAATACCTCAGGGCTGTGTTCTTGGCCCCCTGCTTTTTATATATTACACCTCTTGGCCAAATTACAAGCAGTTTTGGAATTAATTTCCACTTCTACGCTGATGATACTCAGCTGTATGTGCCTGTAAAGGCACATGATGACGCTCCAATTAGAAATCTAGAGGCCTGTTAATCTGCTCTGTCAGTTAAAACTGAAATGCTGGTCATTGGCCCTGCTTGACATAAACACCTGTTTGATCAAGTAACAGTAACTCTAGATAATTGTGTGATTTCTCAAAGTTTGACAGCCAAGAATCTTGGTGTAACGCTTGATCCTACCCTTTCCTTTGGATTACTGTAATGTTTTGTTGTCTGGCCACTACTAATAAAAGTCTTTAAATGGTTCAGAATGCTGCAGCTAGTATCTTGACTAAAACCAGAAAATTTGACCATATTTCACCAATTTTAGCTTCATTGGCTCCCTAGCCATGTCAGATCAGACTTCTGATGATTTATCAAATTGTAAATGGCCTCGCCCCTTCTTATCTCTCTGATCTCATTAAACCTTATGTCCCATCCTGTGCTCTCCGCTCTCAGAACACTGGGCTCCTATATCGTGCCCCTTTTCTCTGGAATAATCTTCCTGCTGACATCAGACGGTCTGACTCTGTTGAGGCCTTTAAATCTAAGCTGAAAACTCATCTTTTTGCTTTAACTTTTAATTAGTACTTATCCTTCCACACTTCAGGCCTCGTAACTGTTGCCACCTTACTTCCGGAGGGTCGATCTGTCTCAATGAATCTATTCACAGTAGTACTTGTAGTCCATGTTCATCCTGAGAATTCAACTAACAGACTGCAAATGTTTTGATATTGACTGTATTATTCTAACCCTCTGCTGTTTTTGTTTCTGTGCCCTAAAAGCTGTGCATGGCCCCACCCCCTCTATCCCTCCCCTTCTTTCTCCCTCCCTCTCCGTAGCCTCTCCTCCTTCTCCTCTCTTGCACTCAGGCTTCTCTGTGCTGGACCATCAGCTGTTCTGGGACCTCTCTCTTCTGGCTCATCCAGTTGTTGATCTGGATCTTCGTCCCCCAGGAGTTTCAGCCTCTCCCCTTCTCTCCCTCTCTCCCTATTTTGCATGTTTTCATTTCTCTCTTCCTCTGAGTGTTTGTCTGTTCCTCCTCTATGTGTGAATGCTGTTGTCCTCTTCTGTGTTTGTGTTGCCTGTCCTCCTTCCAGGTCTCTATGATGGAGAGGAGGTGGTGTGGCTCAGATCCTACTTAGCGGGTGACACCAGAAGCGGGTGACTCAGTCGTCCTCCTGGATCCATCCTCTTCACTTATGTTTTACAATCTACATTTTGTCATCATAATTGTATAAAGTCTACTATGATTTTCTGTTGTGAATCTTTTCTGTACATACAACATCTATTGCATGTCTGCCTGTCCTGGGAGAGGGATCCCTCTGTTGCTCTTCCTGAGGTGTATTCCATTTTTATCCCTGTTAAAAGGGTTTTTTGGGGAGTTTTTTCTCATTCAAATCAAGGGTCTATGCTGTACAGATTGTAAAGCCCCTTGAGGCAAATTGTCATTTGTGATATTGGGCTATATAAATAAAATTTACTTGACTTGAAAATTGAATTGGCTTTCTGCGATAATTACCATGTGTTTCTACCATCAGCGTCTTTGAGTTTAATTTGTGGAAGGAAGACTGATATTCACATTCAAAGTAATCAAGCATTTGCAAACAGGTTGTGAGGGCAGACGAGCTTTGTGGTCCTTTCACATGCAATTCCTCTGAGTCTTCATTAAAGCCTGAACAATATGCTGGTCACAGTATGCACACACACAAGTGTTTTTCTCTGCATCCTAAGAACCTCTCATTATTCTGAGGCTAATTCACTGCTGACAATAGTTGGGGGATTTAAAATCTCACAGCTGTGGTGTTTCGTTGACTGTGCTTCTGTGCCCAAAACCAGAGTGAGAACATGGGATTTGGTTTGGTTTTTCTCTGGTCTGAATATGTCCATTCCTGTTACCCTTTGTTTTCTTAGATGTATGTACCTTCCTGCTCTCCAGCCCACTGAACAGCATAAATGATTGAAGGACCCATGTATTTAGTTGTCAGCTGAGAAAGACCTTTGGTACTGAATTTAGAGCAAGGGTACTGACAGCATCGAGGTGCTTTGAACAGTGTTAGGGCACAAGAACAGCATGTAACTAGAACACACAGGTCAAAAAATAACTGTCCGTGCTCTGTTTGGAAATCTTGGATAAAAGACTACCATTCATATGCCTGTTTTTTTGCAGCAAAGACCGGATAATCTAAGAAAATCCATCTTTTTATCTAAAACATTTGTAAGGTAAACTGCACCATAAACACACCACTTCCCCACCTTAAAACATGGCACATACCTTAATGTTTTGACATTACAGTAAAACAATAAATAAAAGGTATTTTTTGAGAGGCGATCAATGTACAGCCATGAAATTCACATTTAGCAACATATTGAAAGCAGCTAGGTGTATGAATCGGATATGCAAAGAATTGTGGCATGATATATGTGACTTTTAAAATGTATGAGCTAATAATCACTAAATCTTAATCTTTTTATCATTGTTATGCAGATGATAAAGGTTAATATATCACTCCAAATGAATGACTAACTTGAAGGGAAATGGTTTTCTAGCCAAATATAATGCATTTGCTTTTGTACAGTAAGTGTGCTCATGTGAAACTGTTATTTGCAATGTACTTCGGCGTTTAATAATTATGGAAATAATTATAACGTTAATGACAGTAAAGGTGCTGTTCTGTCCAGGGGGATTTTAAATGGGTAAACCTAGCAGCTAAAGTGAGTGATGGAGGGAGGGTGAGCACTATTGTATGACGAGAGTGTGGCGTGTGTCCCAACAGTCAAGACTGATGTTTTACCTGCATGGTTGATGAGAGAGTGCTGATTTGTTTTTAAGTGAGAGAAAGTTGTGCCAGAATACTATGACTGAATGTGCTTGACATGCAGATTAATGACATACTGTACTTTATGCTGCTTTTTACAAGATTGGATCATTATTGGGACAGATCATTTAACTGCCTCCATATATTTTTTAAAAATCTTTCATCAGGATAGTTTCCCAGTCCAGGACATGGTTTCCTGAGCGGCCCTACCACCTACACATCACAAAGGGTAAAACCAGTCTATCCTGGGCCATGACTGCTCTGCTTCCCAACGTCAGTGTTCCTGGGAGTACAGCCGTTCTGCTGCTGACTACAGACTGTCCGTTTAACCTGACTGCAGCTGCTCAGGCAGAACTCGGTTCAGGCCAGTCACTGGCCCCTCTCTGTACCCTCTGTTGCTGTGGATTTCTCAATCGCACCTTGGCTGTGGGGTTCATGGTCAGCCTGGCATTTGCCATCGTGGTTGGAAATGTGGTCACCCTTACTGTCTTTGTGCAAACGAGGCAGTCCCGAACACCACAGGGATACCTGAAAGGTAAATGTTGTTTACCATCTTACCTCTAAATGCCCCTTGGTTGCAGAAAGTTGTTAATTTCAGAGGGTTATTTAAACTAACTCGTCAAGTGTAAATCAGTGTTGATATGTCGTAGAAAAAGTTTCAGTCGTAGTCATCTGGACACTGTTTTCAGAATCAAGACGTTTCGGCTCCCATCCGTAAGTCATTCTCAATTGTGAAAAATGGACCGGGAACTCAGAAATTTAAGCTAGTTTGTGTTACATAAGCCCTGTCCTCAGGAAGGAGTCTACCTGAGTATTCAGTAATTCAGTACTCATACTGAAAATAAATAAAGCGAAAATGGAATTTCATATTTTAATTAAAATTGATATTGTTAAAAAAAATTTTTTTTATCAACCTGCCAACACCAAATACCTTCTAAGGTCTAATTACAAAGATCTAAGAAGGTCTTGGTAATTTATTACAGTGCCTATTCTAATTGAAATGGTGCCCATATTGCACTGATCAGATATGATTATAATTTCACACTAATTTAATACAGTGAATAATCAAGAAAAACGTTTTTACTACTTTAAAAATATTCATAACCCTGCACTTTTTAATAAATAAGCTAGCTGGAAGTGTATTGACAAGGAAACAGCGTGGATGTGTCCCCTTAGCCCTCTTAGTCTTGTTGTCTCTCTCTGACAGTGTCTCTGGCCATAGCAGACATGATGGTCGGTGTCCTTGTGGTCCCTTTCTCTGTCTACACTGAAATCTCTCTGATGGTGACCAGCGCTCCCCCCATTTGGTACCAGGGTAGTTCTACTTCCCCGGCCACCTCCTCTTCTCTCGGGGGCCTAGTGAGCCCTTGGCAGCCCTGCATGCTGATTGGCCCAGTGTTCGCTGGATGCACCTTTGTCTCTATCAGCACCATCTTCCTCATGACACTGGAGCGGAGTGTGGCCATCCTACGGCCACTCCACAAGGATGCCTTGGTGACCCGGAGAAGAACTCTGCTCCTCATCCTGCTCTCCTGGGCTGCCAGCTTCCTGCTGGCTCTTGCGCCTCTCATTTTCAGTAGCAACTTCACTTTGGAGTACAATGAGTGTAGTCGTATGTGTAACTACACTCCACTATTGTTTGGAAGCCATATGCCACCTGATGCCAACATTTTGCTGTTATTCCCAGCTTTTGACTTCACACTGCTCGGTGGCACATTAGTAGTTAACATTGTGTCTTTCACTAGCATCCGACGGTACTCCCGAAAACGCAAACTGCTCTCAGAGGGGAGTTTGAGTGACGGAGGGGGAGGAGGAGGAGGAGGGGGAGGAGGAGGGGGAGGAGGAGGAGGAGGGTGTCCTCACAGGCCCTCCTTTTCAGACATCAAAGCTGCCAAGACAATTGGCATACTAACATTCGCCTTCACAGCATCCTTCTCTCCCATCGCAGTGTTTGTGCTCGGGAACGTGGTGGGATACACCTGGTGTAACTTTTCCTTTTTTGCCTTCTGGATCCTGACAGGAAACAGTTGCTGTAATGTCATTATCTACAGTGTCAGGGACCACCGCTTCAGGAAGGGTGTGACCCTGCTATTTCAGCGAGACCAGTCCCCCCCACATAGCGAGAAGACCTGAGGGATACGTCAAATTCAAAATGCAACAAGCGTATGTTTTGTGGCTGCCACCAAGTTTGATTTTAAAGTAATAATTTGACATTTTGGGAAATATGCCTATTCACTTTCTTGCCAAGAAGATAGATGCCACATCTATATGGTAAATATGTAGCTTAGCTTAGCATAAAACCTGGAAATAGGGGAAAACAGCTACCCTGGCTAAGTCCAAAGGTAACCAAATCTGCACCTTTAAAGCTCACTACACTTGGGATTTTGTACAGATTAAACAAACGAGATGTACTGTGCTAATAAGTGAGATTTAGAGGTGCCGGTAGACAGATTTTGTTACCTTTGGACAGAGGCAGGCCAGATGTTTCCACCTGTTTCCAGTCTTTATGCTAAGCTAACTGTTTTCTGGCTCAAGTTTCATATTTGTCTACCGTACATCCGTAAGAGTGGTATCAATCTTCTCATCTAACTCTTGGCAAGAAAGCTCATAAGTGCATGTCTCAAACTGTCGAACTATTCCTTTAATTCAAATGTAAACTCCATGTGAAATAAACAAAAATAGGCCAACCATACAGATTGAAATAGAGATTCAAAACAGATTTAAAAAAAGATTGCAATTCTTTGTTACTGAGAATTGTAAATGGAAACCACATTTAAAATTTTTGACCTCCATCCACATTCGTCTTTAGACAAACAATCCTATATTTATGCAATGCATGAGAAAACAGTTTTCAGGATCGGACCAAACACACATACTGTAGGTCTTGAGGGAAACGGCCATTCTACTGCTACAACAATCCACATCCTGGTCTCTGGTCTCCTTGTCTCGCCTTCTACTATCGTCAAACCTCTTTCCTGAAGCTTTATGTCAGACGGTTTTTATGAACCTTTCAATAACTTCAGGAACCAAACCTACTGTATCTCGAGTACTGCACTAACAGCAACAATAACCACACAGTTAATGGTTAGTCATTAGTGGGTTTGTCGTCTAATAATTTACAAGGGGTGTTGTTTGTGTATTTAGAAATCTTGCTACACCTCTTTGGAAAAATGTGGATTACAAATGTTTTGGTTAAGGGAACAGTTCATACCATAGATTTGATTTTGTGGTGTTACATATATTTATTTTTGAGCATCTAATTTCAATCATTGTGATAATAATCTGCCTCAAGTATCAGAAATGCACTTTATCAGTTACTATGTGAGTCAATTGCATTGTACATTGTGTCAGACAATGTTAATTTTATACAAGTTTTATTTAAACTATTTTTTAATATTGGTTATTTTTGTCTAGCCAACTGTGAATAAAAGAATGATCAGTATATTTGTTAAATCAGTATAGACTAAATTAATGGGCTGCCAACCACAGAGATTTAGTATAAAAAGCGTTATGATTATAGCAGACCCTCATACTGTGCTGGCCTATCTTTTCAGGGTATAATGTATTTGTAACATAAAATGATCTCATCAGTGTGTCAGGTATGAGTCTTGTGTATTGTTTGGAATTCTGTATTGTACAATTTGACGATATAATAATATATATAAATGAAATTGAACAGCATTTTGCAACACAGAATGGTTATATATTCATTCATGATAAAATTGTTGCATTTCATGTCATTTTGTCACATTTGACAGGCCTTTGATATAGTAACAATTCAGCAAAAGAATCAACAAAAAAGGGAAAACTAATAAACACAAAGAAGAGGATGTTTTTCTTGCCATTAATTTCTCTAAACTCTTTGCAAATTTATTTTCTGACTCTACAAACATTGTTCTTATAGTTCAATCAAGATGATAGTAAAAGACAAATCCATTTTGTCCAGTTTACCATGAAGTGCCCATTATGGGAATAGTTTGACATTTTGGAAAATATGCTTATTTGCTCTCTTGCTAAGAGTTAGATGAGAAGATTGATATCACTTTCATGTTTGTATGGTAAATATAAAGCTAAAGCCAGGAGAAAATTAGCTTAGTCTAGTATAAAAACTGGAAACTCACTAATTCCCTAATTCTAGTCCACTAGTTCTACATTATATTTCATTTGTTTAATCTGTACAAAAACCAAAGTGTATATGATTTCCAGGAAGTCAGTTATTTTCACACTTCGGTTTTTGTACAGATTAAACAAACAAGATATAACGTGTTCATCAGTGAGCTTTAGAGGTGCTGGTAGGCAGATTTTATCACGTTTGGACAGAGCCAGGCTAGCTTCCCCCTCTTTCCAGTCTTTGTGCTAAGCTAAGCTAACTGTCTCCCGGCTGTAGCTTCATATTTACCATACAAACATGATGGTATCAATCTTGTCATCTAACTCTCAGCAAGAATGTGAATATGTGAATTTCCTAAAATGTCAAACTATTCCGTTAAAGCCAACTGATCGACAATCCAGTGCATGTTCATGGAAGCATTTTTTAATATCAAGGGTGCTGTGGTGTACTGCAAGTTGACCCAATAACAAACATCAGGGAATTTAATGGTCAACAAAAAGAAAAGATGTTAATGTGTCATGTGCGAACTGAATGAATGAATATCTTACATGTACAAACTTACAGCCATTTTCCAGCAAAAACTGTCATTATTTTTCTAGTTTAAAAATCTGTCACAATCATTAAAAAAAGTTTGATATCTACAGCATCCTAATCATCGTTTGTTCTGTGTAAGAAAACAAGTGATTATTATTGTGCTGATATTGAATCACTGTACAGAGTTGTATTAGTAGTGCATAATTCATCAATGGTGATTGCATCAGATTTGGTAATAATAAATGTGTTTGGGAACATTTCATTTGTGAGTTTAATGGGGTTCATTGTGACAATAATGCACTCAGCTCACTGCTGTAATATTCACAGCTGTAGGAGAAGCTGCTGGAAACCCACTTCAGCATTTCTCCATTTACTCTGGAGTATTATTGGCTTGATTAGACTGGGATCAAATTTGTTATGTAATGTGAGAGAAGGAGGTACAGTAACATTGCAGGTCAGGATACCTGGATACCCAGCATGAGGCGATCTTTGATAGTCTGCAGGTAAGAAAGCAGAGTGGGGTCTCATGTGCTGTCTCATCACTACACTAAAACATCCAAAATAGCACAGCATAAGCCTAAAGACACAGAAGATCTTGAAACCTAGTGACCAAATTGTAATTTGAGGAGTGTATTTGCAGAGATGAGGAAAGAGTTTGTATTTTACAATTACTCTGTTAGAGAGTGATCTTGCAATTTGAGAGGACATTAGAGAGCGAGATGGAAGAGGCGAGAGGCTGATGGCTAATGTCAGCCGTGATGTCATAAAAGTGTACTTCACCTCCAGTCCCACCATGAAATAAATGATCTGACACTTGCCTGCGCATGTGACCGAGACCAAGAATGAGAAACACGAGATTGTCAGAAAGAGAGCAGGGGTGAGAGACAGAGACAATGAGAGATAGAGAGAATAAATCAAATATCCTCTTATGGATATATGTGACCAATACGCTTATGTGTCACTTATACACCATATTATGAATTATTGCATATTTATCTGAACAGCCTGATCTGTATTTGCTGTGCAGACTCGGTGCATTCATACATACATGAATCACTACATCGTATCTGTACATTAACAGTCCTGTGAATCATATTCTTGTCTGGTAAAACATCTTTGGAGGCTACTGGAAAACAGTATTGTTTACTGTCAAAAGGCTTTCATACACGGCTAATGTGGTAGTAGACTTACTCACATTATGTGGAAATTTGCTGCAGGGAGGTGGCAACTTTCCAAGATATATCTTATTGGAAACTGACCCCACGTGTGTCTGGGGTTTTGTGTTAAAGCATCAAAGTCCCTTCAAAGTCCCTTTCTAGTTATTTGTTTATATTTTGTTACTGTCTAACAACTTGACAAGATACAGATGTTTTAAGCTGCATTAGTTTAACAAAGTCAGTCGTTAAAATTACAAAGATGGTGAAGCAGCAACTGATGTGTTTGCTAAGTTGCTTCACTTCCTATATGATAATCCCTATAGGACCAGTAGGTCAGTATAAGGTCCTATGAACGGGGCCTGTTGGATTTACTTCTCTCCAGGCCCAAATCAAAGGTGATTGCACATTTGAGGTTTGACTTTGCAATACTCTTGCATCAACCAAATCTCCTAGAAATTATGTTTCATATACTACTAATTTGCAACAGAAAATACGTATTGAAAGATACGTAGTACCACCTAAATTGTGTTTTCAATTCACATTATGAAGAAAGGTTTTACGAAGGTGTCTCGCAAGTTGCAAAATGTTGATACTGAACATATCAGCATAACGTCCTCTGACAACTTATTTCAAACTGATGGCAAGATGTGAGTCATGCTTCCCAGGTGCTCATGCATGTGTGTGCTCATGCGTGATACAAACAAAATGGGAACTGCTCCATAGCATTACTAGTGGTCAAAAACTTTTTATGTAATTATGTTTCTTGCAAAACAAATATGGCAAAACAAACAATAAATAAATGTCATTTCTAGAAGACAGGATTGCTTGCAACTGAAGATGTGAGGACAGTGGTGACGAGGAGCTCTAGACTCACAAGCTTGTGTAAACTACGATTAAGGTTCACCAATCATAACCTGAAACTCAGGCTGTTGTCACAATCAGATCCAGTTACAGCACAGGAGCTGGTGTGTATGGTTGCAAGACAAGTGTAATAACGTAGTTTGCAAGCTTTAAAATGTTGATTTCCAAGACCTCAGAGAACATAACAGTTTTTCAAGCCAGACTAGAAATTAAGGATTGAGGGATTTAAAGAAGAATCATTTATGGTTCATCTAAGAAGCTGCACCTAAAACAAGTAGATTTAAAGCTAGGGTAAGTAACGTTGGAGAAACTAGCAAGAGACAGCTAGATTTTGAAAAAATCTCACCCCCTCCCTTCAGGCCTCCTTCCAAAGCCACTCCCCAAAACACATTTTCATGCGCAACGAGTGAGCGCAGGTAGGCAGGTAGGTAGGCAGGCAGGTAGGCCAGCCAATCATTTCATTCGGGCCAAATGAAATGATTGGATGGGCGTATTACAGGCCTGATTAGATACCAGATTTTTTTCGTTTTTCACCCCTAGAGCATTTGATTTATTGATTGCTGTTGGGATGTTAAGAGAATTTCTTTACATCCCATCCTGAAGTCATTCTCAATTGAGAATGACTTCCGGATGGGAGCCGAAAAGTCTTGATTCTGAAAACAGTGTCCAGATGACTACGACTGAAACCTTTTCTACGATAGAACACTCCTGGACGATTGAGGGACTACACCGTATCACCTACCCTAGCTTTAAAGTAAGATGTGAGGATAACTTTTCCAGGGATAATATGACAGTGCTATTTTGTAATTTAGTGGGCAGGGCATAAAACATGGAACTCTAACCCAGTTAACCACTCACACAGCCACTTCAGAGGCATTAGAAAGGCACTTTTCATACTGAATGTACTTGGGGAACAAAAACGGCTGCCACAGCCCTGTTGTGTAGATTAGACTGCGTCATAATAATGTGCATAAAATTGCAGTTTATATAATGTCATGTGTAACAGCTTATGACTGGAAACATTTATGGAAATCTGATCAAAGGTGTTTTGTAGTGTAAGAAGGATTCAACAAGGATAATACAAATTCAGTCCCTTATAAATGAGCTAAACGCAGCAGGTAAAAGACTAATTTGCAAGTAAACAAAAAAACAGGGATGGTGGTTATTTGTTAGTCAGAATCATTTAAATGTGGTCAAATATCTGGGGAAAGTTTGCTTGAGTCATATTGCTCAGCCTTAGTCTTGAAGAGGGGAGCATACAAATGAACTGAAAGTTAAATGCAGAAGTGGTTGTGAATTTCAAGGCTCCAAACAACAAAGTGGTGAATAAATAAATGCCCCTCTGTCGTGTGATTTTCAGGGTAACAGTAGGACAGCCTTCTATATTTTCTATATTAGACTCAGTATCTCTATAGCTACACCACAGCACAACCACACAGACACACATGCACAATAATGCCGCCAGCAAGAGTCATTGTAGGCAATAGGTCAGAGCACTTTGGAGCCTCAGCAAGGTTATGTATTGTTGTCTGTCCTATTTCTCTTTTGTCCTCTCCCATTTCATTGACCTAATGAATTTTTAATTGTCTCTCTAAGCTCTTAAGGCAAGAGATCTGTGTCAGAACCAATAAAGCACAGAGACCACCTGTGGCTGGTGCCTGTTTTTGGCTCGAGTGGAAAGGGCAAAGGCAGAGATAACTGAGAGGGGTGACGGGGAGGGGTGGGTTTGGGAGTGATGCTTTGTTTCCTCCACAGGGGCAACAACAAGCCACGTTCACTCCAGGTTTGCAGGAGTCAAAATAATCTGTAAAATGATACTGAACAACTGTGAATACCCTCATCTCTTAATCTTCATCATCCCATTCCTTCTATACTGCTAGAAAATGTAGTTCTTTCTCTGACAATTAAACCCAAGTTTGAGAAGCTAACTCGAGGGATATTTATCTTGGTCAAGAGACACATGCACTTTGTTTTACAACTATGGGTTTGCTGAGGTATTTTTTTAATAATGAAAATATTAACACTTGTTTGTTAAGAGAAACTGTTTGCTGAGACATGGCTCGTGCCATATAGACTAAACCAAAACTGCACACTTTCAGGATGATAAAATATGAACATGGAAAGGAGAATTATCGAGTATATAATTTATCTAGGAAGCAGAGAGCTTTATGAGCCCAGATGATATCTGATATTTTAGAGTTGAAAATGAACAGTATGTCAAGCTAAAAGAAAGAAAAGAATCTTAATGATAATCTTATGAATAGAGTTTAATTTTGTTTTTCTATTGTCGTTTTTCATCCAAAAACCAAAGAGTAAAAATGACAAGGTACAGATTTACAGGGTGGTTATATGATAATCTATTTCTTGGCCTAGAACTTTAGTGGTGCTGGTGGGTGATTTTTCTTACCTTCGGACAGAGCCAGGCTTGCTGTTTCCCCCTTTATGCTGAGATAAGCTAACCCGCTGCTGGCTGTAGCTTTATGTTTAGGGAACAGATATGAGAGTGGTATCGATCTTCTCATCTAACACAAACTCTTGGCAAGAAAGCAAAGCATATTTCCAAAAATGTCAAACTACTCCTTTAAGTTAGCCAGTTATTCAGAGATGAGGAAAAAAAGGTCTTTATCAGTCTAAACTTTAGGCTTGTAGTATTTTATTTTCTTTCTTCTGCTACTCAGTGTATAATTTATTATTATTAAATTTTGCCTGTATATAAGTACATACTATAATGTAATATTTATTTTGATTTTGTGTATGTGGTGCCAGAAGATTTTGGTGTTATATTTTTTACGTTTGATATATAGCATTGTCTTGTAATCCCATTTAGGTTGTTTGGCATGACAAGGCAACTTTACTTGTATAGCACCTTTATGACAGAGGCAGTTGAAAGTGCTTTACATAAGCGAAGAAATGCAATGACATTTAAAAACACAATTAAAAGGGAAATAAAATGAAGCAAAACAGAATAAAAATGTTAGTAAAATATATAAGTTATAGTGCAGTTACAGGGCTGTAATATGTTGCCTAAATTCGATAAAGGAAAAGTGTGGTATAGAGAAACCAATCAATCAAAGTTTTTATGGACAAAGAAATAAACTGTATGTTCACCATGGACCACTTCTGCTGCATGTTTATCATCTGTTGATTCAGTGCAGTCTATGAGTAACCCTGTGATCAATCTGTATAAAACCACAATTGTTTAATTATGGTAACACACTCCACTACATCACTGTCCCTGACCAGTCTTTTTCCTTTGAGAAGACATGTGAGTTGAAATTGTTGTTTAGTTATCGTATGAATTGATATAGTGAGGTTATAGTTCACCTACTCACCCAAACACTAGAGGGATAATTTATCCTTGACATGAACTGATGATTGCCTGCCGCCTCTTTACTGTAATTTGTTGTTCAAACCTCTGCAAATTGAAGTGCTCTTCTGTTTGCTGGCATTCCCATTTAGGAATTTCTCACTCATAACTATCATATATGTCAATCATTTTACTGAAGTACTGCGCATGGAGTGTAGGGAAATTTGGAAAAGTGTGAGGCTAAGTGTGCAATTGATTGGCCATTAGTTAATTTCTCACTGCCCTCATGGAATGTCATCTTCTAGAAAAGAGCAGAAGCTCCTTTGAGAGTCTAGAAACACCACCTCCATCACCTGCCGTCCATCTTGCTCGGTCCCACACCTCACAGATATGTCAACTAGATTATTCACCCATAATCACAGTGTGGCCCCAGTGACGCTACCTGCCCGGCAGACCAAGCCTCAGTCGAGTTTACAGATTGCTGGTCTGGTGTCAGGACTACCTGGAGTCTGTGCTGACATTGTCCTCTATAAATACACCCACCTGCAGTTCATCCAAAGGCTCCTCAATAAACTCAATATTGCACTTAACTTGAGTGGTCCTGTCACTGCAGCGTGTCCTCAGACAGAGAGGTTCCTCTGTAATATTTATCACAGGGGTTTAACTGTGTTTGAAGGAGGTAGAATAACATAAAATAAGCTATTGCTCTTAAAATCATCAGTTTTCAAGCGAGAGGAACAACACTAACTTAAAACGTTTTAAGGCTTTAAAAATGTATCATCAATCTGTCAAATCTATCCAAACAAATATTAAATTCATTACCAATAAACACAGCAATAAAACTTTTGAGCACCTTCCTACTTACCAATTAGCATTTAGTTTCCTCTGTAAAATCTCAATAAGGATTAACAGTGTTGCTCACAAGAAGTAATATGTGGCATTTCTTTGTATTTTTAACATTAGGCTTTGCTTTTTATGTATATATTTATGTTTTTATTGTATGCATAGGGCTGGGTTAACATATTAAAGGCCTGTAGCCACTTCCAGGGATGAATGATGGTTATCTCTGATGCCTTTCAGACTCCTTGTTTCACGCTGTCTTGGGCTAATGAGAGCTGAAGTACCATATGGCTTTACAGCATGGCTGAGAGTGAGTGGGTGTTTGCTTACTTTATCAGAAGTGGGAGTTATGTAAAACCTGTGTAGGACAATGCTAAAAATAGAATAAGTGAAACTGTAATATTTGGGAAGCATCTGAAGTGAGACCTTTGCACTTTTACCTTACATACTGAAGCTTATGTGTACCAGACAGTAAAATGATATTTAAACAAATAAATGATACTTAGATTTTGAATTGCAGCTGTGTATGTCACATACATACACAGCTGCATACATATCACCTTTTTTTTTTTAGCAACACTGATTTTAGCACTGTCAATCAAGAAATACTTAACATTTGTAACAAGGTTTTCTGGGTTTTAAATGGCAGGGATAAGACCATTTTAAACTCAGATTGTTAGATTTTCTCAGCTAGGACTTTAAGGTTTCAGCCTTTTTTTAATGATATGCACAGACTTAAATGTGGGGAATCCAACTTACGCTGCATGGAAAATAATTTACTCAAACAGATTACAGATTTTCTTGGCAACACTTTAAGTCTTTCTAGCATTTACAAGCAGCATATAAACATTTAATAAATGGTTTATAACACACTATAATGTAGTAAGTAGATATAAGTGTTTATGAATGTATTTGCAAACAACTTTAACTTCTCCCATAAGTGGAGTCTGAAGTATAAACAGATAATGAATTACATTATAGTACAGTACAACACAGTAATAATAATATAAAATATGTCTTCATAGGAGAATTTTAATTGTTGACAAATAATATACTTTAATAAGCACTTAAAAATGTCTTTATATCTTCGTACGACTACATTATAGTATGTTATAAACCATTCATTAAATCTTAATACTGCTTACTGCTGATAGCTTTTGCTATCAGGGCCCCGAGGCTCTGGAACAACTTGCCCGAAGAAATTAGGTTGTCTGAGTCAGTGTCATCGTTTAAATCTCGTCTCAAAACACATTTTTATCTGAAAGCATATCCTGATTTTACCTGAACTGGCTGTTTATTTTACTGTTTATTTTATTACTTTTGTGTATTTCATGTGTTTTATTTCTTTATATTTCGTCATTCACTGTGTTATTTTATTTTTCTTGTTGTGAAGCACTTTGTACTTTGTTTTGATAAGTGCTCTATAAATAAAGTTTTATTATTATATTTATTATAAATGCTAAATAGAGGGGGCTTAAAGGCAGAATAAGTAGGATTTGTCAGTTGCTGTTTGTAAACACATGATTCAAAGTTGGCCCCTCCTCCCCGCCTCAATGAGAGAGAGAGAGAGAGAGAGAGAGAGAGAGAGAGAGAGAGAGAGCGAGCGAGCTAAAGAGTGAATTAACTGTGTATGTAACGGACTGTTTCACAGCGGTTACTTTCTAAAGCATAAATAAACACGCCAACACCTCCACAATTGCCAGATTTTGTGTGAATGCAGCCGAAGCCAGGCTTCATCCTGTCCCCTCTGTGGCCTCTCTGCTCTGCGTGATAGTGTAGCTCAGCCTCGCCCTCAGTCAAACAGACACACAGCCCTGCACACAGACAGAGTAGAGGAGAGACGGAGACAGCGATGTCGCTACATTTTTATAGAGTCCCGACCTCACACCCTGCATGCTATTATTGGCTGGGGGCTACACACTACTGCATGAAGGTTGATGCCCAGAAACGTCCCAAACACAGCAAACTAATAAGAAACTACAGGCATACCATTTTCTTTAGGCTTACCTGTATGTTTTTTTGTACTTTGAAATAAAAAGGCACCAAATTAAATACATTAAAATGCCTATTTTTTATGGAAAATAGAACCTCTAACAATAGTTATATTGATGTATTTATGCCCTGCCTCTTGTGTGTGTTGTATGTATACACACACTCTCATCAGTGGTAATTGGTTCAGGCAGCGAGGTGTGTCGTTTATGGCTCTGTCTGCCTCCATCACACCTGTGACTTCCTGTAGCCAGAGGCTTCACCAGCTGTCATAACAGCCATCTGCAGAAGGACACTGGGCTGTATGGGCTGTTCAGTCACACTGCACTACAGACATGCGGCGCTCAGGCTAGTTCAGGTTTCAAAATGCATTAAGGCTTTTTCACTGTATCATTGTAGTGTACAGTATGTTTTAATTTTTTCATATACAATAGTTCAGATGTAGTGACACAAAACTGGCATGTAAGGAACATTTCCTGTTCCATACATACACAGCCTCAAGACTTTTACACCAATGCAAGGTTATCCCTCCAAGCTTACCGTAGTCAAGATCCAAAAAGAAAAAAACTGTCTGCAGTGCTTGAAACATGGCTGCATTGTGGTCCCAGTGGAAACTAGTCATATTGGTGCAACTCAGCTCTTATTTGCATGAAGTGCAGTGATGTATGAAAGACAAAGTGGGTGTGGTAATGCTGGTACCCACTGTGGAGTTACAGTATATGTGCTAATATGTGTTGGTCAGTGAAGTGAAAAACATTCTGATCTTTAACAGGATCAGCAAATCACATGGCAGCATAATATAATAATAATAAGCCAAAACTCATACTGAACATGTATGTAAAAAAATTAGGAACTTAGTGAGAGCCAATAATTCTTGAGTTTAGACAAGCTGGCAGTTTAGAGTCTAATAGAATTGAATAGGCAGCATAAACATTGTGCTCTATGATATAGATTATAAAACACTGTCAGAGGCTATTGCTGAAGCAGATGCAATTCTGAAACCTTGCCCTGATGCAGCAAGTAATTAAAATATTCATACAGATATTCATATATAATTCAATTCAATTTTTTTTATATAGCGCCAATTCATAACAGAAGTTATCTCATTGCACTTTTCCTATAGAGTAGGTCTAGACCGTACTCTTTATAATATTAATTACAGAGACCCAACAAATCCCACCATGAGAGGGGCAGAAACCCTGGACAGAACCAGACTCGAATGGTGGGCGGCAATCCGCCGCTGCCGTGTTAGGTTTTGAGAGAGAGAGAGAGCGAGAGAGAGAGAGAGAGAGAGAGAGGAAAGAGAGAGAGTTTATAAGAGGGAGAGCGAGAGAGGTTTTGGGAGGAGCGGGGGGCACAATGAAAGGTATATATAAGTATATGAGTAAAGGTGTTGACTCAAGAGCCATTGATTGATGTAAAAACCAGCAATTCTGAAGGTTACATGTGTAAAAGGAGCTTAAGAAAAAGGATAAATACACTATGTTGCTTGTCTTGCTCTGTCATCCATACGTTACTTTTTTTATATATACATATAAATTATTAATAGTAAATTGTTTTGCATACATATATTGGCCACTGTAAAATCTATAAATCGTCAAGGATGCTTCTCAAAATTATTGTGAATATTTCAGATAATATTGTATGCATACTTTTAGTAACTCTTACCCTTCAGGATAACACAAAATAATTCACTTAATTTAACAAACTGACAACGCTACTCTGCCATAATTAACAATATATATATATATATATATATATATATCTATCAATTATATCTTACTATTCTCATTTCTGGCTAAAAATTATTTAACATAAACAAATAACATTACAACACCATCAGCATAAAGGAGGAACATTTATGCCTATTTGGTTAACCTGACCTGACAGGCTTGCAACTGTCATTAACCCTCCTTATGGCAAACAAACACCTCAGACAGCACCGGCAGTACTCCGAGTTACATAATCACATCTGCTTGACATCCTCCTTACTGTCCTTTGATGCGTTTCACCCGTTTTTCAGAATTAATATATAGCATATGGCATTTTAAAATGTATTTTGATCGTAAAGTATAAGTGCTGTGGACAACTGGGTGCCACTAATGATGATGAGTGTGATAATATAGTTCCACATTCATCCTTTACTTTGAGGCCCTGTCAGCGCTTGCATCTGTGCGTCTCTCACCTAGAGGAGTTGGTGATGCGATTCCTCGACATGCAAAGTCACAATGTTCAGCACACAGAAACTCAGAATGTTTAAAATTCAATTGTAAACACTTTAAAAAAAGTAAACTGGTGATTCCAGCGCATGTAGGAGGTTGTTATGGCAACTTGGGGCGAAAATCAACAGGAGATGCTCGCAGAGTGTATTCACATAGGGGGTGACCTGGCTGTTGTTTGACCAACATGACTTTCCAGTTTTGTACAGCAGCACCCTCAAGAAGACTTCCATTCAGCGTGGATCGGGTTGCAGGACATGGTGAAGGACATTGTCCTGCTGATACGCATTGGACCAGATGATTGGTTAAACTCCTGGCATGACATTGTTTGTGCTGGCAAACGACACTACATCTGTGAGACCACAGCTCTCAGTTTGTCCTGACTGGCAGACCATTAACCATTAAGTATAAATTTAGTAAAAAACTTAGTAAAAAAGTCGCAAGTGTCCGCCAAATGAATGTAATGTAATTTTGTAATTCAAAATAAAGTTAATAATTCACTGCCATTTAGGAAACACAATTTGTCACTACTCCAAACCGCTTAAAAGCAAGAACTGTTTTCAGTTCATGCCTTATAAATGTGGTTTATCCAACAGATAAGTAACTGAGCCCATCTACATGTTGGGATGACACACTTGGAGGAGCTATAAAGGACATAAAAGAAAAGCAGCACCAGACCTTTGTGTACTGCTGTCCTTGTCATCTGTGACCAGTCCAGGAAAAACTTGATCTGCTTTTTCCCCCACCTCATCTCTGATCTAATTTACTCTTTATCTCATAGTTTGTATAACTGGATATGACAAATGGTTTGGTAATACCAAACAAACTTGAGTGTTCCCTTGAAATATCACTTTAACTTTCATAATATATATGTATCAATATTACAAATCTGTACAAATATTACAAATCCCTTTATGCTGCCACTTGAAATTACAGTACATTTTCTTCAGTCCTAATTTCACTGGTGGAAAAAACTGATTAGTAGATTATGAGAGACAGGAGATTTGTGTTTGACATGTAAACATTTGCACTTGTTTACTGAAATTAATTTAATATGCTACATTAGGCTAATAATGTCTTTATGTTAATACCTTATGAATTTATTTTCAAATTAAGGGTCTATATTAGCCACAAAGCTTCCTAGCTGCGTGTTAGCCTTTTAACTTTGGTAATTAGCGCTACATATGAGAATGAACAAACATGTCTATTTAAAGCAACAGTCTTAATTATTTATGTAAGTAATTCCATGGCTGTTTTTTTTAGTGGCATGCATAACCTATCACATAGAGTCAAATTACCAAATAGGATTCACAACCGATTATTATGAGGTTATTCTGAAGTGATGCAAGTATTGCTCTCAACAAGATACACTTCTATGTACCATTAAAAAGTGAAAATTTCCTCAAGTTTCCATATGCAGGTTTAAATTACAGGCAAACACACAGCCTGATAAGGTACTATAAAGTTACACATGCACTGCACTGTATACAGTAGAAGAAAATCAACAGATCAGCTTTGACAATATATTCAATCCCAACACTTTGCACACAAAAAGCACCTTTGGCAGCAAATCCTATTTTAAGAAAAAGCAGATACATGAAAAATGGTTAACAGTTAGATGGGTGACAAACTGTTCTCGGCTTTCAGCAAACTCCGCAACCTTTTGGTCTCTTGCTCTATGAAATGCCTTTTAACAAATTCCATGCCTTTTTTTCAGGGGTTGTTTCCTTCTTTTAACATATAAAAAGGTTTTGGTAATCTCATGTTTTATTCATATTCAAACGAATTATGTTTGGTAAGGGTTTACGTAACTCAACTCAGGCTGTTAGATTTCCATTTCAATACATTTGTAAAAAAAAATTACATAAAAAATCTGCTTTAAAAGTTTGAGTTTATGTATCTAAATGAGCAACAAAAATTATAAGTGAATAACTTTTCAAATCAGCCCATAACACCACAAACAGTAAAAAAAGGGAAATCTACTGCTGTCATATACAGTGGTGTGAAAAAGTGTTTGCCCCCTTCCACATTTCTTATTTTTTTGCATGTTTGTCACACTTAAATGTTTCAGATCATTAAACAAATGTAAATATTAGTCGAAGATAGCACAAGTAAACACAAAATGAAGTTTTTAAATGAAGGTTGTTATTATTAAGGGAAAACAAAATCCTTCATTTAAAAACTGCAACTGATAACAGTTTATCAGTGTGGTGGTTAGTCACACTACTGTGTGTGGTATGTATGTGGTAGAAAAACAATGTTTGGACTCTAAAGCCTTCATTACTGACCTTGTGAATACATGCATAATGCTAGACACAACAGAAAATATTTGGGTGACGCTCACTCAAGATGATATACGACCAGCGCTAACCTTCCTTCACCCATTAGCTTTCAGATTGTATCAAAGCACGGCACAAATAGCAAGATAAGTGCTGCCTCCTAGCTATGATCGATGTTATATGAGGAAACTGTACATCTAAGTGGCCATCAGTTTTAAAGTTTTGCTTGTCTGGCAGCCAGGCCACATACGGGATACAAGCCAGTCTGCACTTGGCCTCAGGAAAGGGAGGAGGCGGCGCCCGGCAGCTCACAGCTGATCCTCACAGTGCTGCTGCCTTCACTGGCTATGTCTAATGATCACCGTCTATTCTGGGATTAGCAGGTGGTGGTGTGATAGGCTACAAAGGCATCTCAATGTGTGTCAATGAGTGAGGAAAAACCCAAGAATAACAATAAAAGCAGCAGCCTCCCCCAATGGGAGACCATGATACCACAACGCCCACAGCTAATAAGAACAGAGGGGAGTGAGAGTTCAGCTGAGGGGAAGAGGACTTGAAGGGCTTTCTCTATTGCTGCAGGGAACGCAGCAATGTGTGTTTGCTGCTGCTGATGATTAGGAAGGATCAGTTGACTACACTCTGTTCAAGTAGAAGAAGTTTCTCTTCAGAATGAAAAATAAAAACTACTGCAGTTCTTTCCACAGTGTAACCTTGTTTTTTATTTTAGTTGTGCCTTAAAGCACATTTTCCAGTCTGTGTGAATCACTCGCCTTAACACATGCTGTTCTCCACATACACACAAGAACAACACTGAGTTTGCTGAAATCTAGAGGCGATACACTGTGCAAGTACATTCAGATTCAAAACAAGTATATTATTCCAACCCTGCTCTCACAGAACACATTGCAGTCCACAGCCTGTGAGTTTTTATAACAGTAATACAATGAGAAAATAGACAAAATGCAAATGTAATCTCTCCAAAAGGTATATGATTTGGTGCAGGGAAAAAAAAGAGGATGGTTTCAAACAGCCAAGTGATGCATTTGTTTTGAAAGTCTTGTTTTTAATAGACAATAAACAGATAATTTATAAACAGATCACTTCAAGTGTCTTATTTTATGCTCATCTGACCATCATAACTTTCTATGAGCACGGAAGCGAATAAGAAAAACATGTTTTATTTGGGAAATCTAGTGCATCTCAGTTGCCGGGTCTTACAGTACCTTGAAACAGAGAGCTCACAAACACTCGCCATGAACGGTACTGCTACAGGGCGTCCCTCATAGCACATAGCAAAATAGATACCATGATCCTAAATCCAAATAGCATTTGAGCTGTTAGTGTGTTTAACTGGATTTTTGTGCAGTATCATCTTGTCCTCCTGTTCATGTCGTCAATGTTTTGCACTCATTTATAGTAACAATAACAACATGTATTTTTAGATGGGCAGCAAATAATACAATGCCAACATTTGAATGTATGTTTCAACTTCTGTATTAGACAATTCCTAAAATGGAGGATGTTTTGCTATTTTAATCACATAACATGATGTCAGTTTATTTTCTTTATACACACGAAAATAGCTTGTATGTGTTTATTAAAAAAGTTTGTGTTTGAAGAGTTCAAGCACTTTGGTGTCAGTATGCACTTGAGATTCACCTACTGCTGTTACACTGTAACAAAAGACGAATGTTTGAAATGAAGGTTAAAACAGACCTCAGGTTCTTAATGCATAGATACAACATCAAAGACTTCTCATTATTGACTTAGTTAAGTAAAGGCGAGAAGCTGAGATTTGATGCATTCAGCATTTGCACTTCTCTACACAAATACCCAAAAAATATGGTTTCAACAACTACCATTTCAGACCATATCTCATCCTGGAAATCAAGACGGTCGGATGGACGATCACAAATACTCAGCATTCATCGCAGTTCAAAGAAAAGTTAAAGATCACATTGCCTAGCTGGAGGAGATGGCAACTACAGGTGCTGTGTTAACATTTACCATCTCTTTCAGCAGGCTCTGCTTATGAGTTGACCCATCTGCCCCCCTGTGATCTGCTCCAACTGCCTCTGATACACTGCTGAAACCTTGTTCTCTGTAAAAGAAACAAAAATGTGTTTGTAGGGAATGAGAATATATTTGTATTGAGAATTAAAGGACATCTTTCTACAGTAGAAAGACAAAGCAATTGATGTACAAGAGGAAAATTGTGCTATAAGTGTTTGAGAAACATATGACATGCATGCAGTTTTGAGCACAACTGTCTCATTACCCGGAGTTGCACTAGCGTTGATGTCAAATACTACTGTATGCGTAGGCTGATGCTAAAACTCAGGAAAGACAACTTTATAAACAACATTAAAGAATAAATATGGTTTATTTTGGTCATATTTACACACCATCATTTCCATCAGTTATGATAACTCAAAGTAACTGCTGAGATCTGAGAACATTGCAACAATGCTAAAAAGAAGTCAGATAGGGCAAGATGATTACACAGCTTATATAAAAGCTATCAGTGTAGCCAGATTATCTGAACCACTTTATTTGAAGGCAAAACCAAAAGTGAGTGACCTGAAATGTCCATAATAATCGGAAAACTGTGTGCATGTGCAACTACAGCATTTACAGTGGGTCAAAGTTGAACCGGGAAATAGGTTTATAAATTATAATGACTATTTGTAATCAACAGTAATAATTTGACCATTTGCTTTCATTTTCTCTTTCAAATAAGTCTGGATGACCTGGAGGTTTGTTTAAAACCTGCCTGACTGCTTGTGTCTCTTGTTGTCTTTATAGCGCTGTATTCACAGATTTTAGCAATTCACTTGGTGAGTGCAATGTTATTTCCAATGATAAGACCAATTAGGGTTGGGCGATGTCCACAGTGAAACATCGGAATGGACGATGACATCGTTGGTAGTGGGGGGTGGGGTCTTTCTTTATTTTTTCTCCCTATTTGTTATAAGAGTAGCGTGGCTCCTTTAAGGAACAGGGCAGTGCACAGTGAGTGTGTGGGCGAGAGAGAGAGAGTGACGCCACTGTGACGGTGGACAGCAATCACAGCAGACAGGTGTTGGCGATTGGAGCAGCGGGACAGGTTAGCAGTGAAGTTGTTTAGTGGCAGTAAATGTACAATATAGGTTAGTTTGCCCCTGAATAAACACTGCAGCTCCTCAATACCCAAGATGTTCCTGTGTCTTGCTTCCCAGCTGCTGGGTAAAAGTGAAGGTGGTTAGCATCAACTTCAGCCCTGGAGGAAAACAAAGTCTACCCTGTGCTTCCCGACCACGGTCTGAAAGCTGCAGCAGGAACGGTTAACACTATGCTTAAGTTACCTCTTTAAGCAGATCATATGATTCTAAAAAATATTTGAAATACTAGCCATAGTGATACTACTACAACTACTCTTATTAGCTTTTTACTCGCAAAGCATTTATTGCACTTTCAGTAACGAGATTTTACGTGCCAGGGGGCTTTTAAATCACGATGTTACGATGGTAGAGTGCTCAGTGGGCGATGGCTAGACCATAGCATCGTTCATTGGCCCAACCCTACAACCAATGTGGTAATAAACAAGAATTATCCTTTCATGATTAAAAAGGAACCCCTCCAAATATCCTTAAACTTCCACTAAAAGATTTGCCTAGACTTTAATTCCCATTCATACTCACTTAAGAAGTTGTTCCAATTCTCGCTTTATCTTTGTCACTATGGGCGGACCCTGGTAGGTCAAAGCTGTGTACAGCTGAACCAGTGATGCACCAGCACGGATCTTATCCATGGCATCCTGTCCACTGGCCACACCACCGATTCCAACAATTGCCACTTTACCTACAAAAACATTATTAAAAGTATATTTTATATGTACTCTCTTGATACTCAGGTGATCGGAAATGGACAGAAAATACTGGTGTGTAAATAAGTACCTTTGGTGAGGTTGTACATCTCTCTCACAGTGCTAGTGGAGAGGTCTTTGAGAGGCTGGCCACTTAACCCACCAACCTCAGACTTATGCGGATCCTGAAGCGTTTCTGGTCTGGACACTGTGGTGTTAGACACCATTAAACCATCCACTCCCAGCTGCAAACCCAGAACATACATCAAGGAGAGGCCAGGAAGTGAGTGACATATGTACCTGCATCTACAGGAGCAGAAGTGATGTATGTAGGCAAGTGTAAGTAAAGGCCATCTGACTTTCACAGACCTCTAATGTTAAATGTACTGCGACAAAAAGAGAGAGAAGAGTGATGAGGTTGCCAGAGCAGAGAGGGAGAGAGGCGCCAAATGTCTTTAAATGGTTCTGTTGAGCAACAGAGAATGTTTGCTTAAACGGTTTTCTGCTGAGGCTGAAAATTAGCCAATTATAATAGTGAGCACCATAGTACAAACTGTCAGCTGAGATATCAAGCAGCAAATAACACTAACATAATCATGTAGACAAGCTCAGTGACAGTGACCTTAAACTGAACACATCTGACACATGGTGATGAATGAAGGAGAAAGTAAAACTCATAAAACCCATAACCTTACATTTGATCACTAAACAACCACAGGTGTTACTTTAGCAAGTATATGATTTACGATTGTTGTTTAAGATTGTTGTGCAAACTAAAATGCCAATTTAGAAACCTTCTGAAGCTAAAGATGTGACTACAGTTATATTAGTTAACAGGTGCTATCATTTTAATCATAGCAGCCACTAGCAGAGCTTTGCCAGAGGATCTGAGCAGAATCAATAACATCTTTTAAATCTCTTCTAAAAAACATTCTTTTTAAAAAGCCTTGTATCAATGTGAGCCCAAAGATTTAATTTTCCTTTTCTTATGTCATATCTGTGTTATTTGTTTATTACACTTAAAAAAAATCTTATTTTAGTATTTATTCAATGTATTTTATTCGATTTCATTCTCTGCACTGCTATTTGCCTGATGTTATCTAACTGTAGTGCTGAAATGTTTAAATCTTTTTAAGTTTGTTTTGACAGATGCTGTACAAATAACATTACTAAGAGGGAGTGATGGTAAAGTTGAATTGTTTTGAAGAGTCACATTTATCTGGCCAGCAACCCAACTGTTATTCAAACGAGAAGGTGTCTGCACCTTTGCAAAGGGTGTGTGCTGTTTGCATAAGAGCATGTGACATGGGTAAATCTACTGTCATCTCAGAGAAGGACCTGAACTTCAATTCTGGTTTTTCCTGTTAAAAGTTTGCATGTTTTTTCCCTGTAAGAAGGGATAAAAAGCAACAATTTAAAAACTACAGACTGAATTCTATAAAAGCTGTCACTTTAGCAAGTATATGACTATTTTGATTTACGATTGTTTAAGATTGTTGTGCAAACTAAAATGCCAATTTAGAAACCTTCTGAAGCTAAAGATGTGACTACAGTTATATTAGTTAACAGGTGCTATCATTTTAATCATAGCAGCCACTAGCAGAGCTTTGCCAGAGGATCTGAGCAGAATCAATAACATCTTTTAAATCTCTTCTAAAAAACATTCTTTTTAAAAAGCCTTGTATCAATGTGAGCCCAAAGATTTAATTTTCCTTTTCTTATGTCATATCCGTGTTATTTGTTTATTACACTTAAAAAAAATCTTATTTTAGTATTTATTCAATGTATTTTATTCGATTTCATTCTCTGCACTGCTATTTGCCTGATGTTATCTAACTGTAGTGCTGAAATGTTTAAATCTTTTTAAGTTTGTTTTGACAGATGCTATACAAATAACATTACTAAGAGGGAGTGATGGTAAAGTTGAATTGTTTTGAAGAGTCACATTTATCTGGCCAGCAACCCAACTGTTATTCAAACGAGAAGGTGTCTGCACCTTTGCAAAGGGTGTGTGCTGTTTGCATAAGAGCATGTGACATGGGTAAATCTACTGTCATCTCAGAGAAGGACCTGAACTTCAATTCTGGTTTTTCCTGTTAAAAGTTTGCATGTTTTTTCCCTGTAAGAAGGGATAAAAAGCAACAATTTAAAAACTACAGACTGAATTCTATAAAAGCAGAATGTACAAACTTGACAAGTATTTTTTCAGGTATTTTTCTTGTTAGCCAGATTGACGCTGTAAAATGCTAGAATTAAAAATGTAATCTTTATCCTTCCGAAGAGACTTGACAGATAAGGGACACAATCCTATCTGAATCAAACCTGTACATACCCTTCTATTTGCCATAAATGCGAAACACACAAGAAATGAAACATTGCAATATTACAAAGAATTTCATGGAATAGATTATAATTATATAATTTAAATTAAGAACAATAAAATCAAAAGGCACAATTAGAAAATTAAATGACTGCAATAAATAACTTCCCACCTCAGTGACAACATCAGCAATGTCTTGTTTGTCCTGGGTAGTGAGGTCAGGAGCGATCTTCACCAGGACCGGAGGTTTGGATTCTCCCAGCAGGGCATCGCGCTCCTTCAACACCTGAGCAGATTGTGGGAGAATGTGAGTATATCAGGTGAGGGGGAAGAGAGAGCTACTAGAGAACTATTGGAACCTAAGACAGAAAGATGGTGTACTGTGCTGCAAGATCTAAAGCCTTTGGAACAGGAAAGATCAAAAATTCAGCCTTTCAATTGATGGATGATGGGCTCAACAACGAATATACATTCATATACTTATTTTGTTTAAAGAGCAACTTAACAGCATGTTTAAGCTTGAACACATCCCCTTTGCAAAATCAAAAGGTTGCTTTCAAACCCTGACATGCACCTCAGGATAGTTTGATAGCATTTAATGAACCTGAATCCAGTTCTGAATCCGCTTATTAAATCTGAATCCTTTTGAATCCCTTACTGAATCTTTTTACTTAGTTTGTTGGTGGGGAATTAAAGCTAGAGTGTGAGACTTTTACATCCGTGGTGTAGCTTTAGCTTTTCCTCGTCAGAGAGCGCTGAGAGAAGGGGCAGATGTCACGTTACTGCTCTTGGACAGGTTGGTAAAATATTTGGAGTAGGCTATGTAGCTATTACATTTACTCTACCTAAGTAATGGCTTACTGTCTTGGAACTGTGGAAATTTCTCTGTATTTTTTTAACTATATATTGCCCGTTTGTCAACAGTGTGTGTGTAATTACTCTCACTGCCAGAAGGGGGACAAAAAAGTTCCGCACTATAAATATGTTCTGTTTTTATTTCTATTTCACTCAGTATCATACCTAAACCACAGACATTCTACTGTGCTGAAGGGGTGTAGGGCCTAACTGCTCTGTGACATTCATTAACCCTGTCCTGACTCATTTTTCCCTTTGCTGTGAGGGAAAACGGCATTTGCTCCTCACTGTTCGGGGGGGAGCGGTGTTCAGCTGCAGAAGCCATAGAGGCTAGAGTAAAAACAACACAGTGGGAATGATATTATATAATCTATTTTAGAATTTATTCGATGTAAGCGCTAAGTTACTCCTACACCAACATACATGGCATTAGCAGAAAAAAAAGTAATGTTTGCGATGTAAATTCAAAGCAAGAATAATTGGTTCCATAATTTTGGCAAGCTTGTTATGTTCCTTTAAGATGCTATTTTGAATCTTGCTGTATACTGTAGGACAGCATTTGGCTCTGAGATTGATTACTGTAAAGTTATTTATTACTTTTATAATTAAGATCTACTGTATATGACGGTTTCTTTCATTTACTTGTAATTTAAATGCAAGTTCAATTATTTTTGAGGGAGAAAGGCTGAGCAATAAGGGCAGATGATGAATATTTGTTGTGTTTACATTTTTGTCACTGATGGGTCCAAACCCAGTAATTTCACGAACATTCGGACAGTCCTACCGTATGTAGGAGCTGGCGGAGCTCAGCCTTCCCCTGTAGATCCCGGAGACCTGGTGTATTAGGACTGCTGACGTTAACCACCAGGTAGTCAGCCAGCGGGCCCAGCGCTCTCACTCCCTCCAAGTAATCTGCCCCTGCGTCCTGGGACAGCTTGTTCTTCCCTAGGTTGATCCCCAGGGGAAGGCCAGCTATAAACACAGACACACGCACGTATACAAACACACACACACACACATAGGAAAGTTCAGACAAGCACAAACACAGGCTGCATCATCACACACATGACTCAACTGGGGCAGAGGCTGCTGATGTGCTAAATAGGCTGTAAGCAGGTATGGATCAGACAATAAAATGTGAGACAAGGACAGGTCAAGATCATTAACATAGAATAGAATAGTGTATTTAACCACATACCCAATTTAGGCTTCCCCATTACAAACTAAGTGACCAGTAAATTATAAATGCACACCAGGAAAAAAAAACAGGACATATTTATATCAGACTTACTGTGGTAATAAAACTGAAAGCAACTTCATTTTTTTTTAAAGGAAAAATAAAAACAGGGTGACATTTTGCGCACTGAGATGAGAAGTCTACAGAATATAAGGAGTGCCTGCACACCTTTACTTTGCTGCTGCTGTGTGTCTTCCCTGGCCTTCAGCCTCTGTTGTGCTTCTGCCAAACCACAGCTGTTGAATCCATATCTGGTGGAGAGTGCGCACACATACATATACATACAGTATTAAAACATCAACTTACAAATAACAATAATCTTACAAGATTTTTATCATTTTGTAACTCCAGCTTTTATACCTTTTACACTAACCCAACTACATAAATAATGACATGAGCATGTTGATAAACTGATTAAATCTCCCCTTTGGGGCTAAAAATACACTGAAATTTTGCTTGTTTTGGAATATGGTTATGAGCAAGTGGAAACTGTATGATTTTGTCCACTCTGGAGCTCTAACGCAGAGAGAATCCCCTCCCAGACTTTGGTAACCCAAAGTGACATCCAAGATGTTGGATTATTCCTCATGGGGCCGTTTCTTGTAGCATATTGTTTTTCTTCGCCTACCTAATCTTCAACCATCAGTGCATTTTCTGAGGTACCTCATAACCATGGATGTCTCATGATAAAATCATGTCATTATAATGAGACATTTCTTGTTATAAAGCACATATTTATTGTTTTGACAACACACACCTAATTATAACGAGAAACTTCCAGGCAGGTTTACTCTTATTTGTTGAGCTATCTGCATGATTTATGAATAATATATATTGCAATTTTTCTGACAGGTCTTTGAATTATACATATTTGCTTTAGTGCTACATATATACTAATTAAGCAGATTAAGCGCTGTCTCAAGAGTATGTGTGGAAATACTGTACTGCTGCAAAATTACAGTGTAGACAACTATAAAACTTGGTAATCCTTAGAATGAACCTAATCAAGTGCACTAATAGTACAATTTCAATATAAAAATATCTATAGAATATGGAATAATTTAAAAACAGACTGTTCAAGATCCACTGGCAAAGCTTTTAATTCACAGGTAAATTGTCTGTTACAATAATTCAAAAATATAAATTACCAATTCTACTGTGTATAATTAAAGAGAGAAACAAAATGAAGAAAGAGCTGTTAAAGAAAGATTTCCTTCATTTAGCTCCTTCAAGTCTGTGTTGCAAAAGAAATTAGGTAAAACCATGAACTCTTATTCACAGCTTGATATATGTGAACCCTATATTAATAAACCTGTAGGGAGCATAATCTCTCATAACATATTGAGCGATGTGAAGAAGAATATTATACATGAACATGACACACTCCTGCTCTTGTTTTGTGTCTTAAGGATTTTAACATAAACTTAGACTAATGTGGCTACTGTTATATAAATTGAATAAACTCTTTGTGAGAGCAGGGCGTTAAAATGCGGAACATGGTCAATAAAAGAATAGAAAAAAAATTACACTGTCTATTCCTCTCACAAAAGCTTATCAACTTACCTGTTAATAATTGCATGATCTGTAGTGAGTCGAAACACACGTGGTTTGGGGTTCCCCTCCTGAGGTTTGGGTGTGATCGTGCCCACTTCAACAAAGCCAAAACCCACCTTGTACAACCCGTCCACGGCCTCTCCATGCTTGTCGAAGCCCGCCGCAATCCCAATAGGGTTTCTGAACTTTAATCCCAGGACGTTCACTTCCTGTAGATAAATAAAAACAAGTCTTACAGTGTCTCGGATCATGAACATCTGATGTCAACAGGAAATGTCACTGAGCAGAAAGTAAGGTCACATGCTTACCAATGATGCAGGGTCCTGGTAGCGGTTCAGAGGAACTAGACCAAGACCAATCATCTTCACTGCCAACACATGCGCCGTCTCTGCCCCCACAATCCTCTGCAGCAGGGGCATCAGCTGGTTGGCATAGAAACGTTCATCTCCAACCGCAGTGAGGTAGGAGGCAAACAGAAGGCTACCTGAGCTGATGACCTTCAGTGCATCTTTTAGCTGCTTCTGTTGACAAGAGCATGAAAAATCGATCCATAAAACTGTGTCACGTCAGACATGTGTTACTGTGAATACACTGGTTAGTTAATAGTTCAATAAAAGCATTCATAATGTTTGCATTGACCCAATTTCCACAATAACCTGAGTTTGTATACAGTGTTTTGTTAAATAAATCAGGCTAATATGTAAGGTAGCGTACAGAAAAAACAAACAAACACATGGCCATCACACATCACATCGTGCATGCATGAACACCAGATGGGCTAATGGGAGACCAATGGAACTGAGTCACTGTTAACGAAATTAATTACAACTGTTGGAGCGACTTTGTTGGTGTCTTTTGTGTTTCAAGTCAATAAAATGGAAATGGTCACAACATACAAATACCTTGGAATTGAAATTGACAATGAACTTAACTTAAGGGACTGTGCCACTTTAAAAATCAGGAAATTGCAGCAGAGAATGCACTTTTTATGCAAGCTTAACCATTTTAATGTAAACTGTCGGATTCTACAAATGTTTTACACATCGGTACTTCAGAGTGTTCTGTCTTTTGGTCTTATCTGTGTGCTTGGTAACATGCGCAAATAGGACCAATCCAGACTGCAACGACTTCTACAACAAAAAAACAAAATAAGTAGATACAAGAACTCTTTAATTCCTCAAGCCATCAGCCTGTAACATGCAGGTTTAATCAACAGGTCTCCTAGCTGGTCACTTAATTACACATCCAGCAGTTACGGAGCAACATTATCATTAATTTGATGAATGCAAGTCCAACATTCACTCTCCTTTTAGCTCTGTTTTTGGTCTCTAATATTGATTATAGCCACTTTGAAGACTATCTGATACTGGTTATGTTACTTGTTAACTAGAGGCAGAAGATGCTGTCAGACTCACAAACAGAATGCTACATTTCTCATTCAACCAGTCCGGTTATATTTACACCAGTTATAAAATGAAGGCAGTTAAAAGACATACTACATTATGGTAGATTTAGTTTGGTGCAGGGTGTACAGTGGGTTTATAAAAAGTTTCTGCTGTGGCCGGAAACCAGGTTGATGTAATCAGAGTTGCGTGTCAGAAAACCAAAACAATTATCTAGCAGACACTAAAGTACTCCGTAGGGCTGAAGGGAACTACAGTTTTGGGTGGTAATTCTCCGTAGGTTCCTTTGGGAGATTCATAGTCAGTGTTTTGGACTCACCTGGACAACACAGATGTGTGTGTGTTTCAACATTGTAGATATAACAGAAGAGAAAAAAAAACATAAAAAGCTCTCTCTTTAATAAGTCAGATTTCAAGTGAAGGCCAGAAGGCAGACTTCAAGGACCTACTGTTTCAATGAGTAATGCCTTATTATGATTATAATCAGTCCTTGCTTAATGTAGTTAAGAGAGTTGAAAACTGGTAAAAACAGTGTTGTTATTAAGATTTCGAGGCAGGCAGTTATATCTGAATGAACCTTAGGCTTAACCATGTGGATGGAAATCAGACATTAAGGAAAAGCCAGAGTACGAGTAGCCTAAGTATGAATCCTGCTAGCAGTGGTCGAAGAAGTACTCAGATCCTTTATTTAAGTAAAAGTAACAATACCACTGTGTAAAAATGCCCCGTTACAAGTAAAAGTATTACCAGCAAAATGTACTTAAATTATTAAAAAGTAAGTACTCACTATGCAAATGGACCCTTTCAGAGTGTTAAATTATGAAGCCTTCAAGGTCCTGAAAAATTTCTCTTTTTTCAAGTTAGCATTGTGTGCAGCAAGATAAACAAAAATAAAAAATTCTTGGGACGTAAGGGGCTCTCCTGTACTTTACAATACCTGAATAAATGTACTTAATTACTTTCCACCTCTGCCTGCTATAGTTAGCTTGTGCTCAATGAACCCAGTTTAATGACAACTGATTTTCACTGTCCATCTTCTTCACTGTCTCAATACTATCAACTGATATGTGATTGGAGGTCTTCTTTGAAGGAAACTATAGTGACTAAAGTTACTCTCTGTGTAATAGCTGAAAACTTACATACTCCTAAATACATTAACTTAAACATCTGTCTTTGTGCATTTTTCTTACAATAACCGCCCCAATTTAATCAAAGGGCAAGTAAATGATAGCAAATACACCGCCACTGCATGTGTTTCTGTGGTGATACGCAAAGACACGGAAACGCTAACCTGGAGTGCTTCCTGGTTTAACGTTACTTTTAGGCGGAGCAACCGAGCTAGCAAACAGGAACACAACATCAAGTTTCGTGGCGACGTTTCAAATCATTTGATTCTGCCAAAAACAAAAAGGGGATAAGATTGTCTCTGAAATTACCTTCAGATGTCCGGCCATGGAGCAGTTCTGTCACTGCATTAAAGGGAATTGAATGTATTTCCTTACGTTACACAAACACACGCGGTCACAGCTTCCTCCACATTCTCTCGCGATATTTGGAAGTAGAACTTGGAGGAGATGCAGGGATGTTGGTCATTCAATTAAATTAAGGTGCTTCTCAAGAGGCGATATGAAGTCAGTGGATATTTAGGGTGATTTAGTTTGAGAATAAGATACTTATTCTTACTTATACTTATTATCATTACTATATATGATAATATTATACTGTCCTTGGTCAGTAACAGATGGAAGGTTTGGCTTGTGTGATCTTTGCTGATGCCAACTGACTCCTTCACTTTGCATCTTGTTTGAGTTTCTGCAGTGATTTCCTTAATGTATTGAGAACATATGCAGAGTTTTTCTGGAGAAAGCTCCCTAATTTCCATGTGTCTGACAGAAGTGATCTTGCTCAGTTGCTGTTCCTGCCACAGTTCCTGCAGCACTATGAGCTTTAGCTCTGTACATTATAATAACTATGGACATGTTACTTCAAATCGCTGCCTTTTTGTGGATTTCAGTTGGATTTCTATATTTCCCAGAAAAGTCTGAGGCCTGTCAAGGCAATGACTACCCTGCACTGTGTGAATCTGTTTTCAGAAATGTCTGTTTTGAGTTTGTTGTAGGATCCAAAACCTGGTCCCAAGCCAGGAGCAGCTGTGAAAAGCAAGGAGGGGAACTCCTGAAGGTGATGAACACCCCAATCAAAATCTTCCTGAAGAACATCACCAAAGAGAGAAACACCAGCAACTTCACCTGGTGGCTGGGGGAGGGGGTCCAAGAGACGTACCAGGGACCCACCATAAGTGAGTAAAATGCCCACACACATTACATTTCTTTTGTTGGTGTATTTTTCTTTTTATAGTTTATTGTGTTTTTGGCTTGTGATCTTTAAAATCTAGCAGTGTCTATTTGAGACCCCCTGTCACAGGTTAACATGCATAATGGTGGACAGTTCAAGCAAAACATTTTTTTTTTACTTTTTCAGGTTGTTTGATTTGATTAATCATCAGAGGCTTTGTGGCCAAAGGTTTCAACATTTCAAAGAGAAAAGGGCGCACATTAGAAAAATTACTTCACAATACCACAAAATTATCTCATGAACCCAAGGGAGGTTGCTCCTAAATTATGAGATTACTTCTAAAATATGAGGATTTGCTGCATTTGTGTGTATTGTATCATTAAAAATCAATATGTTTTGGTTTTGGATCGTTGATTAGACAAAACAAGCAATCTGAAGACTTTACACTGGGCTCTGGGAACTTGATGTGATGGGCATTTTTCACTATCTTTTGATATTTTAAAGACTAATTGATTAGTCTGAAAAATAGCTGACAGATTATTTATTTTTTTGTCTTCATTGGGTTTAGGGTAACGCATTTGTAGCAAAGCAGTGTCCCAAAAAGTAAGCTTCCCTAATGGTGAGTCTGTGTGTTTATGTGCACACACACTTCTTTCCAAAACAGAAAATGTTGACGTCTCAAAGGACAACTGCACATACATGAAGCTGAATCCTCTTCAGCTCATCACAACATCTGACTGCAACCAGAGACGAGGCTTCCTCTGCACCCACAGTATGCAACAACAGCTTCCTAATCACTGCTTTAACGCCGTCCTTCCTTAAATTTTTCTTTCCTTCCTTTCTGTCTTCCTGATTACTTTTTTAAATTTCACTTTATATGCAACATGCTGTTTGTTAAAAGTGTCCTTCTTGTTCTAAAGATTTGTCGTCTTCATCAAACACAAAGGTAAGAGTCAATTTTCACAGTCAGTAAAAAGCCATATAAACATCCAAACTGAATTTGCATGCTAGTTTTGTTCATGTTTTCTTTGCAGAAGACAAAATCGTCCAGTCATGCAACCAGATCCCGTAAGTTAGATTGAAACATTATGTGTCTCATCATTTCAATCAGTATAGAAAGTCATAATCTGAGATTGTGTATCTGCCTCTCTTTCTTTCACTACTTCTCAAACATACACACACACAAACTTTGATTTCAGGGCTCAAAAGGGGATTGAATGACATGGGTTTGTATGTTGCAAACATTAGCCAACTTCTCCAGGTGAGAGATGCCTCATTTATTTTACATACAGACTGTTTGACCCATGAATCATGAAGCTCATTGAATAGTACAGTAATTGGCCTTTTGTTAATTGTACCTCAAAGTTCACAAGTGCTGTTTTTATTCTGAGACAGAAAGCAGATGAAGAACTACTGCGAATGGAAATGACAGTAGGGGAACCGACAAATGAAACCAGGGTGGGTACCTTCACTTTGGAAAGCCTGTGGAAAGTATTCCATTATGGTAATTGTTATGGCACATTAAATACTGTCTGTTTTTCCCTTTCACAGAACAATTTCATTAAGTATTTGTTGGAAGGCACTAAAATACTGACTCCAGAATTAGTGAAAAACAATGAAACTATCAGTCACATCATCAACTGTAGCAGTGGCATTTACATTCTCTCAATGAAAAAATGTGACATCCAGACTAACCCAAACCCAACTGTAAGTTCAAAAGAATGTGTGACTGGGACAGCTTAAAGCAATTATGCACATTATGTCATCATTATGGCTGTTACAGTCAGGTGATGTTGCATTTCCCCCACTTCCAGAATTTGTTTGAGGATATCTTTGCGATCTTTCGGACAATCTCTGTGCTGGTGGGTGCGATAACTCCACAGACAATTATCATCAGGCACCCAACAGGCACCATCTATCAGAGCAGGTTGGTATTTTGGTATCACTCACCTGATATTTCTTCAAACACTGTTGCAACTTTTCTTTCATTTTTAATCACATAAATATGGCAGCAAGTATATTTAAAAACTGTTATACAGTATATTCCAAATTTCCCTCCCCCCAGTCACAAAGCTGCTGATCTCAGCAATGCAGTGCTCGGTTCAGAGAAAGATGGGGAGTTCATCATACTCCCCTCATATTCCGCACTTAAGTCTCAGCTTGAAGGGTACAGCACAATCATCGCTCAGGTCTGTGTGTGTTATCACCACGTGTATGTGTGTTTGCATCTTTGTTGTCACCTACAGCCTTTTTAAAAGGGACAGTTCACCCCAAAATCAAAAATACATATTTTTCCTCTGTTCCTCTGTTTTGGTGTGAGTTGCCGAGTTTTGGAGATATCAGCTGTAGAGATGTCTGCTAAGTGCCATATGGTCCCATTATATTAAAAAATGCAAACATCTTTACGGCCGATATAATATGTATTTTTGATTTTGGGGTGGACTGTCCCTTTAACAGAGCCTTTCTCCTTCTTAGATGGCTACATTCTCAAAGAATCCCCATCCATCTGACGACAACATCTCAGGAACTGTTTGTAGCCTTTTACTTAGTGATGGAGACTCAGACATAGAGCTGGTACACCTGACAGAGATGATAGAGGTACAGCCAACATGAGAATTGGGTATTGTGTCATTAGAACTATAGTGCTCATTTTCTGATTGTAGGTGGCAAGCAAAGGGAACATTGTGCATTACATGCAGACAGTTTAACCTTATGGTACTTCCATAGAGCCAGGAAACAACCAGTTGTATTAAATAGGCTAGTCAGAGCGACTGCACAGGGAGTGAAGTTCCTCACTGGCAGGTGAAAAGAAGCAGCTAGTGACACCTTGTTTATCAGAGCACTTAGCACCTGACTGTGTATATCCTTCCCAGATCAACAGTGGAGTTAGCAGTGACAAGCACCACAAAACAGGTGAATTTACCATTTCAAATTGGGGAGAAAAGTTGGTAAATATACTACTACCACTAAGAAGAAGAGGAATAATATTGTGTCATGCATTTAAAAATGCCCGTCCCACATGGGCTTGCAAGACACCGCAAGTTTTCAAATGACACCATACAAAGTCCAAAAATGAAGAATACCAATTCATATAACTTACATAATCATATTTTCAAATCTAACAATGTCTACAACAAAAATATGTATGTTACTTATAAAGTAAATGCTATTCTAAGCTACTAGATATATTAATGTCAAGACTCATTAAATAGTCCATCTCACCTTCTTTTCCACACTTTTGAGACAAAGTTAGCAAAAACATCTGTTTTAAATAACCATTCCAATTTTTGATCATCTGTATACCTGAATATTTCTTTTTTTTTTTTTTTTTTTTTTTTTCATGAAAAATGTACTCTCTTTGGTAATTGTAGTATATACAATTCAAAGAAAATGAAACTCACTGTCCACTTATCCTCACAGAGCTCACACCAACAACTTTATTGGCAAGGGGAAAAATACCACTTCTTAATTGTGCAACTAAAGATCTTTAGTGTGATGTAGCATATGATTCAGGGCTATATTTGTACTTAATTAACATATATGTCCTTAAGTTTGATTTTAATAGTAGTAATAACTTGCTTTCTCTGGTTTCTCCAGATCTATATGTCTCATCCAAATGCTCCAGCACTGAAGAATAGTACTATTGTGTTGGAGAAAAACACAAAAGCGCTGACCACACTCAATGTCTCAGACCCTAATGTGTCCATCTTCTTCAGCGTGGAGCCCAGTGCCAATGTGTCATTGGTTCTTTTGTTGTCTCAAGGGTCACCTCCTAACAGTACATATTCCAGCAGCACAACCATCTTGAACCAAACGGGTAACTGCTGCTACAAGCAGAGACTGATCTATTGCTGCATACCCTAACCTCTGATTTCTGTCATTTTAAGTCATTGAGTTTAGAAACCTACTGTAACACTGTGTAGTAATAGGGCCACTGTGATTCAGGTAGGTATAATAACAACAAAAAATAGTAACAGACACCAATTTATGGTTTGTTTTACATGTGTGTGCTCCCACTTCTTTCATATATTAATATATGAGATAGAAAAGGTGTTACTTTTTTACATTTTAATTGGTTCTTGGATAACATATGACTTGTTAGCTGATTTTTGCAACAGGAGGCTATCGCTGGATGATAACCCCAGAGATGCTACAGCAGACTCCTGGAGTCTGGTATGTTGACACCAGACTCTTAAATTCCACCCGGACGCCAGGCCTGACACTGAGAATCACTTCTTTTATGAGCAAGTGCTTGTACTGGAACACAGACAAAGAGGCATGGAGCACTGACGGCTGTCAAGTGAGTTTCCAACTGGAGAAAGTGTGATGAACTTGGCTGTATTGCTTCGGCTCTGCATGTACAGTAATGGTCTACTAGTAGTAGTCTACTACTGCATATCAGACAGTGATGTGCTGTCTTTGTCTCAGGTGGGAGAGAAAAGCACTCCAGGGCGAACACAGTGTCTGTGTAACCATCTCACTCTCTTTGGGAGCTCCTTCTTTGTGATGCCGAACGACGTGGACATATCTCACACAGCAGAGTTGTTTGCCACTGTGTCTGAGAACTATGTGGTGCTGGCACTGCTGTGCACTTTCTTCGGCCTCTACCTGGTCACTCTGCTGTGGGCCTGCTATGCTGACCGCAGGTCACACTCTAAGGTCAGTCTCTCCAGACAGCTCTCATAAAACAGGTCTTTTTATATTGTGTTTTTCATATTATATTATTAATTAAAGGGTGAGGTTTCAACCCAGAATGTAATGTTACCATGTAGGAACAATTCATTTACCAGAAACTCATCAGGCCACATTAGAAAAATGTATACTCTGTTCTTAATTATGAACTATTTATAAGCATACCATAGCCATAATGTCCTACATAATGTCCTTTTTTGGTGTATATTTTGTTTGGAAACTAAACTTTTCACATTCATTCCAGTGCCCAAATAAAGCAATTCCTGCCAACATATTCATATTTATGCACCACAATGTTTTATGTTGAACTATCAGAGGAAGATGACTCTGCTGGAGGACAATCACCCAGGCGCTGGCTACAACTATCTGATCAGTGTCCAAACTGGCCATCGCAAGAATTCTGGGACTACTGCCAATGTAAGATTCTTCTTTAATTGACAGAATTATGATTTATTTTTTTAATATTTCTAAGAGACAATTGAAATAGCGCATAGAATAATCATTTTACTGAGAGTACCATACATCTTGGCTTAAAGAACTATACTGCATGCTTAAGCCTGATACAACAATTTGTGTATACTTCAGATCAATGCATTTCTTCCTACCATTCAGACAACCAGTGGATTCAGTTCAAGTTACAATATAAATATGATGCTGAACATTTATTATGTTGAAAGCATAGGACTGTTTTAAAATCTTTGCTCATGGAAAGCAGTATCTTCTCAGAATCTAATCCAGAAGCCAACAAGCAAACATAGCCACTGTGAAAAGGATAATGTGAATTTTGTAGCTTCATTAAAGGATAGGTTCATAATTTTTAATGTCTGTCTTATAACAATAGTAAGGTGCATATATGAACTATCTTCAAAGCCAGTATGGACAGGGAGATTGACTATAGTAAGCAAACCCAGCTGCAGTGGTCATATGTGCACCTGACTATTGTTTTCAGATAGACTTGGAAAATTGTGAACCTATCCTTTAATGAATAAGTTGTTTTTCAGCCAACTCACAAGTCTTGAATGTTAGAACTTCCCACAAACACTTGAATGCATCAGAATGGTGGACCCAGCCACTTAAGATAATAACTACTATATAGAGGGGTAATAACTGAATGTGAATACACTGAATGGTTATTGCTGAAAAAATGCCAACCATAGATAGTATCAGAAATGGGGTTTGATTTTGTGAAAATCTTAAGGATTATAATGTTAAAGAATATTCTTAATGTCATACAACGATGTAACTTTAACAATAAGATAAAACAACTAAATGTTTACTGTGATGGATTACCTATCAAAAGCTAGTTTCAAGTCTTTTTAAAAGGTTCTGAAATGAATGAAAACCAGCCTGGAAAGGATGAAAAATGCACTGATCAGTGTAAATCTACGGTTTGCTTTAGAGACTGGTCGGTAGTTACGTCTAGTACACACACTTTATAGTAAATGGGCTAAACTATGCACAAACATGAGTGTGGTCTTTTACACAATCTTGGTTCAGGACACTGACGTGTGAACCCAGTGCTGTTGCGTTAGTACATTGTGCTGTCCTGTAGGTGACAGTGAAGCTGACTGGCTCAGAGGGAGAGAGCGACACACACAACCTCACAGATCCTGACAAGCCTGTGTTTGAGAGAGGAGCTGTCGATATGTTCCTGTTGGCCACACCCTTCCCACTGGGCGAAGTGCAAAACCTCAGGCTGCAGCACGACAACTCTGGAGGTTGCCCATCATGGTACTAGAAGCTACATACAGTACATTGCAATTAATATATTTAATACTACTCCAGATCAGGGCACAGTGGTTCCCATAAAAAAAAGAAACTTTTATTTTTCTTTCAGACACCAATTTCCCTAAATTGTCCATGGCAGCTATATGAAAATGGCATAATTTGTTTTGAAATCATTATAAATGAAGTTTACTTGCAGCTTTATGTCATTTTTAGGTTGTACCTTGGGGTGACATTTACATGGTTGTGTTTTTTATGCTTGGATTGATTCAGCTCTACACTGAACATGTGGGTAATTGGTGGGTGTCAGTGTAAACCTGTAAACAGGGTTGTTAGAGCTGCCTCTATGCAGGCTTCTTCACAGTGACACTTTGAAATGTCAGGCCTGCCTTCTTAATTAGCACTGCCTTGTTATCACTTCTCATTAAATACCACTCATACTATACACATGCATACACACACACTTTGGTGGAGAATAGATCTGAGCTATGGTGTAATATAGAAATAAGATTGGTCATAGAGAATCACAAAATTCTTTGGGCAATATACAGTACTGTAGTACTTTAGGATAGGATACTATGACCAAAGCAGCAAGGTTGATGCTATCTTTACTCATGATATGATAAATATATCATGGTTTGTTTCACAACATTTTGCTCATACTAATATTGGCTTTGGCTGGAGGCAAGAAATCTCTGTGTACAGTAAGTACATTTCAAAGAAACTTCAAAGTAAAATACACAATATACATAAAATGGGTATAAAATTCTCTCCTTTTGCTGCCATTTGGTGCTCCCAGTTTGCAGAGTTGCCTAGTGCAGCCTAATTATTATCTAACATTTGCATTTCTCATATAAAATTACCCATATGGTAAAAGTATAATCTTTGTTGGTTTATAAAAAGGTATATAAACAAGGTGACCATTCAAGACCTCCAAACACGACATGTGTGGCACTTCTTTTGTGACTGCTGGCTGAGTGGTGATCGTGGAGATGGCATGACCAAGAAAACTTTCAATGCTGCAAAGAACAACGAGATTGCCAGCTTCAGGTCAGAGTTGAATCACTTAACACTGCTGAAATGAACCAACTCAACTCTTGAGAAAGTCATGTTAACCGATTAGTGTCATTATGGGTTTCTGTTTTTCTCTGTCAGGAATATTTTCCATAGCAGAACATCTTCTGGCTTTAGGGATGAACACATCTGGGTGTCCATAGTGGATCCTCCCTCACGTAGTCCGTTCACACGTGCCCAGAGGGTCTCTTGCTGCATGAGCCTGCTCCTCTGCACCATGGCCATCAATATCGCCTTCTGGAACATTCCTGTAAATGAGGACTCGCCAGTACTCTTCAAATTTGGTGAATTACGTCGTCTTTAATTATTTAAGCTGTTTCTTAGCTTTATGACCTGAAGAGCAAAGTTCAATTCAAGAGGCAAAACTACTCTTTATGTTAATTTCATCAGTATTGTTGTTGGTTGATAATAATTATGTTATAGGCATCTAAAAATGACTGGTGAACATTTCACTTTTAGAAAAAGATGCCCATTGATTGTTCTTTTAAAGCTCAAATTGTATCTAGAATATAAGGTCACTTGCACAACAAACCCACAGTTTTGTAAGAAAGTTACTATATTGATCATAAATAACTAACAAATATCTAAAATGTAACATAATGAGAGGTTTTCTTTAGGTCTCAAAGTTCTGGATGAAAGTTCAAAAGGTTGATGCCAATATGCGAGAAAGAAATTAATAGTTACAGCAAGTTTAACACTAACACCACCTTCAGGCATTGGTACAGCTGCATCTGTGTGTGTGTTTGAGATTTACATTTTACACTTGTGCTACCTGTTAGCTGAAATGAAATAATACATATAAATGGAAGACTATCTGCTATGTTGCACTATTCTCCAGTAAAATGGATGGATGTTAAATATTCAAATATAAATACAATTCAGTATGTGGTTTTAAAATACCAAATGGAAGCAAATTGGTCAAAAGACAAGTTTTTATTGTCTGTTATACATTGTCACAGGGTATTATATAAATTATTGCAACAACAAGGTTTTTGGTTAAAATATTCAGCACCAAACACAAAGCCAGTTTACATTGCTAATTTCCTTTTAATTTTCTTTGGCTTTTTGCCTTTGCATCCTACCCCCACTGTTTTCCTATGGACAAATAAAATCTGATCAGGACCCTTTCCTTTCAAAAGTAACCAGGAGTCCAGGAGGACAGAGGACATACAATATTCAGCAGAAAATATGCTCCACTTAACAAAACACTTGGTACATTTTAGAAGTGTAAAATATATAACACTGCATACACACAAACTGCAGCTAGAGGAAAAACACTCTTTGCCTGCAGGTGGTGCAAGTGTCAAAATTGCAGAAGTAGATACTTTTCTTGCCTTTAGCTGCCAAAGGCTCCACAATATTCACCAAGCTAGTCGCTAACTTTGTCTGTGTGCTGTTTGGTGTTGGGCAGGTAGCGCACAGTCAGTTTATCAGAGCTTAAACAAGGTTGAGGAGAGCCATAAAACCAATGTGCTAAAGTCTCTGTGATTAGATAATCCCGGCTGGGCCTCGTTTCAGTTGCTTCTCATCACTGACACTGTGTCCTTGTTTTTTTCTCTCTCCAGGTTCATTGCAAATCACCTGGCAGGAGATCATGGTCGGGGTAGAGAGTGGTCTTCTCATGTTTCCAATCAACATCCTCATCATCACCATCTTCCGAAGCATCAAACCTCGCATAATTTCAAAATCTCAAAAAGGCTACTCTGAAGAGAACTTGAGACCCCCCACAGTTACCATACCAGCTATTCTGAAGGTGTGTTTTGCATAATATAGTCTCTATGGGTGTGAGTGGGCGTTCAGCACTTTTTTGTGTGACTTGTTTTGTACATTATACTTGCCTCAGCACTGACCTTGTAAGCCCAGAAACATGTTTTACATTCAGTTTATGTTGCAGTAACTGTCAGTGTTCTGTGTGGCTTTGACTTCTGCTGACCTTTTAAGCGTGTAATATGTACGTACCTTTACTTTTTTCTGCATTTGATCAAATAGTATACATGTAGCATTTGGTATTTGTTGTGCATCCTGCCTAGGATACAGAGGAGGTGATTTCTTTGGTGAGCAGAAGTACGAGGAACAAGATGTCAGAGATGCACAGGCTGGAGTCCACCGCTGACCTCTTCCCTGCCTTGGACAGGGTGCATGAGTTCATCCAGCTTATGCAAGGTAGTATTTTAGTTTGTTTTTGTTTTGTTTTTACAGAAAAATAGCAAACACTGATTACCTCCTGTTAGCCTGACTCGATAAAAGAAAAAACTGTTCTGCAATCAGCATTTACATAAAAGGAGCTACACAGACAGGCAATAAGGGCAAAAATGAAGCATGACAGTATCCTATTGGGACCAAACCAACAGAGTGCATCTCTCAACACTCTCCAACTTCCCCAGCATGTCTGTTGCTCTCAGAGAAATGTAATTACATGCTGGTCTGTATGTAATCCTGTCAAAGGGGAGAGTGAGAGTGACCCACACTGGGTGTACTGCAGCAAGTTCCTCCTAGCTGGTCTCTATCACCTCATGATGTGCCTGGAGAAACTGGATGGAAAGAACTTCCCGAGTCCACATGAGTACCAGCAGGCTCTCAACATCACCAACCTGCTGGTTCGCAAGGCTGAGATGGTCTTCACTAGCCACTTGGCCTACTGGTCAGTACAAACACAGAAACAGAAACATCTGTATAGAGAAGAAATGTCACTGGTTTTATATAACTGGAACCTTCCCTCTTCTTGGCTCAGCCCACTTCCTGTGAGGAAGAAGAAGAAGTCGGGGGGCTGCTGGCTGCCCTGGTGGTGTGTGTTCCTGGGCTGGTTCCTGCTGCTGTCCATCAGTATAGTATCTACTTACTTCACCCTGTTGTACGGCTTTGAGTACGGCAAACAAAAGTCCACCAAGTGGGTCATGTCTCTGGCCCTCTCCCTCTTCCAGAGCATCTTTATACTGCAGCCTCTCAAGGTGGGTAAAGATGGGAAAACTTAAAGGGACAGTTCACCCAAAAATCAAAAATACATATTTTTCCTCTGACCTGTAGTGCTGTTTACCCATCTAGATTGTTTTGGTGTTTTGGAGATATCGGCCATAGAGATGTCTGCATTTTTTTTTATAATGGGACTATATTAGGTTACTTATTTACACCTCCAGCAGACATGGAGCAACATGATGAAAAACATAGGTAAAGATAATAGAGATTAGTGATTTCTGGAAAGAGACATTGCTGTTGACTTTTTCAAATGTATTTTTTTGGCGCTTTGAGCACCACAAGCTGAGTGCCATCTAGTTCCATTACATTCGAGAGACAATCTAGATGGATAAATAACACTACAGGTAAGTGGAAAAAAATTATTTTTGATTTTGGGGTGAACTGTCCCTTTAAACTGTATTAAATTATTCATCTTAATAAGTCGCTTAATTCATAATTTAGTCTAAAAACTATTTTCTTTCCAGCATGTCACACTAGTTATAGGATAACATCACTACATTTAAGATGATTTGCTTTCTGTAGAATATTACAATTTTTAAAGAGATTTTTGTCTGTTTTTTTATATTTCTGTGTATCAGGTATAAAACATTTATCAAAGATTGTCTGTGGCTTGTTCACAGGTGATTGGCCTTGCTGTGTTTTTTGCCCTGCTGCTGAAACCTGTTGCTGTGGAGGAGACTGAAGAAATCGAGCAAGTGCTGTTAGGTAGGAAAAACATCATGTAGGTTCTGTTACCAGAACTGTTTTTACCTATGTTTTTCATCCTTAAAGCTGATATAATCAATATTTTTATGTTAACAATGGGTCAAATGACCACTGTAGGTGTATCTCATAGTGATGAACCTACAGATTCACCTGACTCTGCAGTTCCCCTCAGCTCTACACAGCGTTGGCGTGTTCATTGTTTTGGTTCACTCTCACCTCTCTCACTCACTCTCATAGTGTTGTTTTCAGATATAACAGGCAGCTGTTTTTAGCAAAAAAGCCATAAAAACTGACACTACCTGCGCAGCACCAAATGGCAGACTTGGCGACGAGCTGGTGAACATAGTGGAGCATTTAGCAACTAAAGAGACAAATATTTCCCTTAGGAGTTGGTGGAGACCAAAACAGAGCTCATAGAGAGTGAATACTGGACTTACATTCTCCTGGTGGCCAGAAACATATTGCGCCGTGTCTGCTGGAGGTGTAAATAATTAACTGTTTGCTAATACGTTCACAATATCATCTTAACACAGTGGTTCTCAAACTTTTTCTGCCACGCCCCCTTCAGAAGTGGGAAAAAGTTAATGTCCCCCCCACCCCAGCAAAAGTGGATTTAATTTTTTATCAATCACAGCTTGTTACTGCTGCTCCCAAGTGGCCAAAAGTTCAATCAAAGTTAATGCAGGTTAAAAGACTTTTTCATAACCCTAAAGGGAATAATTAACTGGTTTTAATACATTTTATTCACTTCAAAATAAACTTCTTTCAAGCTTTTCACTTGAAACTAAAACTGTCATGAAATAAGTATATAATATCTGAGACAACTGAAATTCTACAAACTAGGAAAACCATCTGAGTGGAAAGAACAGCCTTTTAGGATAAACCAAACCAGGGATAAACAGCCTCTAAACTTCATTTATCACATAAATTATTTAGTCCAAACTACGTATTCATAATTCATAAAGCAGACAGCGGTATCCATTCCATTTTCTTTCAGGTTTACTGCTGGGAGCTCTTATCTAATGATGCATACGAAAAAGTACAACTATTTGCTTTGACAAGTATAAACTAGCGTCCCTTTTAGTTTTCTCCTCCTCCCAAGTGACTTCTCTCTCTTAAGTGTATCAATGCATCCTTCCTCCCCTTAAAGAGAAGTAAAGTACTGTGAGTCTTACTGCACTGTCTTCTCCATTTAACAGAGCAACAAGACAAGTGTAGACTGTACTCTGGCAGGCACACACTGTGAGGAAGCTGCATTTAGCGGGATAAGCTGTCTTCTCTGATGGGCACAGCTGCAATCCACGGCACTCTCGCTTCTTAAACACTCCTTTGCACTTATTGTAAAACTTAAGTTTTACTTTCTGAATATAAAATTGCATAACACATTCTGATGTTTTGTATGTGTACATTTCCAATGCCTGAGAAAGTTTTCTGAAATGGTGAGTCAGAGTATATGGGTAATTGAATATATTTTGCCCTTGCATGTCAAAGTGTTGTTTTTTCAAGTCATTGACTACCTATTATATTCTTCTTGTTTTAGCATGAAAATGATAATGATATTTATTGATGGCACAACTTATTTGCTTTTAGCAACTTTGAAAATATGGAAATGATCAGCATTCAAAGACAGCTGCAGCCTACTGCTGTCAACATGACTAGTCATCACAGTGTATGAAGGCCAGCCATTGATTGTACACCAGCATGGACTTTCACTTTAGAAGAATGGGAAGGTGCTTTTATGTAATTGCACATATGAGACCTAATTACTAATTGATCACTTTTTCATATCAATTCTGTCACTTTAATACATGCTGAAGGTGCATGTCATGACTTTTTATCATACATGCCTACTTCTATGTGATTCAGTGTGTCCTCCTTTTGAATGATTTATGTAGCAGACCTAACTACAGTCAAGTTTGTGCTTTTGGTTTGGGGATACAAGAAGGTCTGCAGACACTTTAATGTCCCGTCTTAGACCTTCTGTGCTTTTATTTAATCAAAAAATACTAAATTATTCATTTTTTTTTTATTTATTGATTCTGTATGTATTGTATGTGTGAACTTCAATAAACTATTAAAATCTTAATGTATTTAATCTATTAGTGACTTTTAACTGAAAGAGATGGAGTAGCTGATAAATCTGTAAACCTGATTGCCAAAACCATAAATCAAGATATACGTTTAAGATAAAAATGAAATTACAGCATATCTAGTTTCCACAATATGATGACAGTGAATACTACTAATAAAAAACTCATCATACACCAAAAGCCATTATGACATATGACATAATGACATATAATCACATTATGATTTCAACTGAAATTACTCAAATATAAGCTTTATTGTGTTACAAATGGTGGTCTTGTGCCTCACAGTCACTGTCACTATTATTATATAAAAAATATCAAAACATATTACAGACATCGTCCTCTATACTGAATTACAAGATGCATATATTGGGATATTTAAAGAACAAGCATAAAACACCATACCATTAATGTTCTAGTATACTAGATGCTCTACCCTGCCTAAAGGATTTTTACATCAGGCACTGCAGGAATAAGGCTAGGAGAATCATTAAGGATCCCAGCCACCTGGATAACGGCCTTTTGTCACTGCTGGGGTCTGTTAGAAGGTACCTGAAACACCAGACCAGCACTGAGAAAAGTAAAGTGGATATTTATTCAATGTCATCCAGTCAATAACACATTTGTCCTTGCAGACCAGATACATACAGTTGATATTTTAGTAATCACATCAAAATATGATAATTATTTACAATCACTACTTAAAAAGCAGTGTTTGACCTACTTCACTGACTTACATCACTTGCATTGGACAGTCCGTCAAAAGCCAGTAGGCCTACAACTATCCCATATCCTCTCAACACTGGTGTGATAAGCCAACAACAAAGCTCGCTTGTGATTATTTCCTCTGTAGAATGCGCCCTTACAGTGGAATAACCTTTGAAAATACATGAAAGAAACTTGCAGTTAGGCTATTCCAGCTTTGGCCAACAGCTCACACCACAAACTGTATCAGCAGCCCTCAATTTCTTCCCAGCACTCAAGCTGCACAGCTTGACCTACATTCATGCCACAGTGATTCTAAGCTAATAATGAACAGTTTGTCAGTGCGTTTTTTTTCAATGTCAGTGATGTTCATAGGGGCCTGGAGAAACCACAGTCATATAATGTGAAGAAAAGCTCTAAAACTGTCTTTTTTTGCTGCTTGGTCTTGCTATAGGGACTCAAACATACACCCGAATCTGTTAGGGTCTCTGGGCCACAAATTCAGATATGCCGGCCATGAATACCATTGTGATATAACACAGACTTAAACTATTGTTTAAAAGCCAACCTAAATACTTATATAATAAACATCTTTGATAACATCTAGCTCTTATTCCTGCGTAGGTTGAATGCACTTATTGTAAAGTGTCTGTCAAATGCATGTCATGTAAACAAATATGATTTGTTTATTCAACAAAGCGAGGTTTAAAGAATGGTTAACCTTTCTAGTTGTGTTATGTCCTGCTCAGTCACACAAGCACACTCTTCAGCAAACCCTAGACTTGAGTATTGAAACCAGAATTCTATGGTGGATTATGTAAGATGGACTCTCTTCTCAGCCACAGCCACTGACTGTTCTTTTTACAGACACTTTTAAAACTGATTTGAAGACTTAACGAAAAGAAGAGTCGACAAAGAAGACTACGACTACACAAATCACTCCCAAAGCTTTCAAAGTCTCACTTTTCAGCCTCTTATGCTGGCGGATATCTAAAATTCTCATTTTCAAATGCCTCATCTGCCACATTTTGCATTACACAATGAGCTCTACAAACTCCGCAGATCTATCTCACCTTTCGAGCTAAATTCTGATTATCTCTAAAAGCATGCAAATTAATGAGTTAAACAGTTGCCACTCTTGCAAACCTTCCTATCTGCCCTTACTGGTACTCTCCCAAAGAAACTGTGGAATCTGAATTGATCTTAATGCATTTAGAGGTGAGCAGGTAAAATGTGTCTCAATATGATGCATGACTGTCAAGACAGAACTATTAGGATCCTTGAAGAAGGTGAACAGATTACTCTAATCTGAAATAAGAAAAACTAAACCTCAATGATACATAATCTACTTAATCTATAAATAAAGATTTGTTGTATCTTTAGGAATAATTCTTTACCTTTACACTGAGGACCCCTGCTGGTTACCACTTGACATTACAGCATTGTAAAGCAGTGGAAGTGTTGTGAACAATGAGAGTATATAGTGTGAAACCTCACCAGTTTCCAGTTCCAAATAATCTTTTATTAAATTGTTATTTTAGTATACAGTGGAAAAACTCCTGTTTTTATTTTGCAACAAGACACCACTTTGTGTCTTAAAGTATATACATGAAAGAACAGTCCTACATAGAAAAGACAGTGAGCAGATCACAGTTCTGTAGTGTTAATAATCTCTCTCTACTTTCTCCAACACATGTAAAACACATTTATAATCTGTGTCTATCACCCAGTTTGAAAGCTGAATCGTTTTATTCAAGGCCACCGTTCATCTGCCATGCAAGCAGAGCTGGGTGTGGTTAGGTTGCAGCAACGCGTCACGTCTGTGCGACAACATAACCCTCTCACTCCCATTTCTCCACAGGAAAATACAAACATCTACCTTTATTGCCAGTACATACGTTTTTTTTTCCAATCTGCGATTTCAACTTAACAGGTTTTTAGAGAATTGTTTATGGGTAAAGCAAATAAAGCAAAACGTAATCTAATCAACTGAGACTCAATGCAGGTAAAGTATACCCAGCCTTGATGGATAACAAATGCATAATCCTGGTACAGACTGGCAAGGCCTCTGAGAGATGCTAAGGCAAATGCAGTGGTGTACATACAATATAAGACACATGCACACACGATCACAGAGGACAACACAAACCAATTACCTCTGGGGTCAATATATACATCTAATCAATCAAATCAGGTTCTTGTGTGACTGCTTTTGTAAATTAAGTACTTAAAAAAGAAAGCACAAAGTATTTGGTAAAACTGACATTTAAAAAGGGCAAAAAAAAACCACCTTTATTTGGAGATGCTGTATATAAAACAGATTTATCAAATATTGAACAACTCCCTACTACCAAACTCTTTTTGCTGTACAGTTAAATCTATATAATTGTAAATGTATTATATTACAGATTAACATACACTGTTTTATCACTTTACATCTGTGCCCCACCACTCCTGTAACAGAACTGACAGAAATGTGTCACCATGAGCTTTTCCTGGAGGGCTCATAAATCCTATCAAGAAACCATGAAGTGTAAGGAGTGTTTCAAAATATTCTTTCTACAGTGACAAAACTACATGACTGCAAGACACTGAAAATATGGCTTCTATCAAAAAATTGTTGGGTATTGGAGCCTCACCTTGGAAACAATCTGTAGCCTTTGTTATTGTGAAGGCCAGCTCCCACCAAACTGGGGCAACCAGTCGTGCTAGTTTGACTGGTCTGAGACGGGACTGGGTGACAGAGTGGCAAAGATCACAGCGACACAGCATGTGCAAAGAAGAATGAAGGCATGTACTGTAAATATTAGTCAGACTCAAAACCCTGGGAAAACCAGTTAAAAAAAAAAAAAGTCACTCAGACAAATGGGAAAAGTTAAAAGTCGTTGTGACCTAAAATGAGTGAACAAGGGTCAACACCCACATGATTGTATGTAAGAATTTATATAATGTGCCGTATACTGCCGACAGAAATGAGATTTCTGCTAATTGACAACGTCGAGTGAGCAACCACACCCTCAGTACGCTGGTCACATTTATATAAATGAGGTAAGAATACATGTATATTTAATATCTATGTAAGATTACTTCACCGTGGAAGGGGGAGGAGAACTATCCAAATCTGAATGAGAGCCTTAAACATTTTCCATTTCCTGTTCTGAGCTACGTAGGTGACGACACAGGCCTGTGTGTATGTGTGTGTATTAGTTTAGGGATATAGCAATTAGGTCTTCTTCTTCAGATCCTCAAACCGCCGTGTTAAATCGTCAAAGTCGATGTCATCCGAGGTGGTGGTGTTTCCGCCAAAGGAAGATGTGGGTAGTGTGTCGGGAACAGAGGGGAGTTCTGGGAGAGTGTTGTTGTCGAATAGCTGAGACGAAGGGCCAGGACCTGGAGAATAATATATGGTATTTAATTTAATTAATGCAGCAGCATACCTGGAAATAAAATAAATAAAGGAATGGACAAACGCTGTTCTTACATGAAAGACCTGAGGGATAATTTCGATAATATTTCAAGGATAAACCTAGCAATATCCTATAAATTTCTTCTTGTCAAACAATCCTATAAAAAGGCCAAAACCAACGATGAACTGATCCTAAGTATTGCCTGTGATGTCAAAGCCTGATAGCTTATTCCTCTGTCCCTCCATTGTTGTCCAAAAACTGTTAAAAACACATCTGTGAGCCACACTGTTATGCTGGGTGACATGTTCCTCCATTACGATGAACAGTGGTACTGTAGTTTATTTTGAATCAATACCACGTACACTGTCCAGCTGCAGTAAAAACTCACCAAAGCACCAAATCTGCTTCCAAATATAGTTCACAACAAATACACTCTTAATTGGGTAACATCTGCTAAAAACTGGGTTTTTTTGTATTATTTAGCTTTTAAAAATGAAACCGGTTTTTAAAGACTTACATTTTCAGAAGTAATGAAAAGGCTTGGGATTGAGTGCCATAGACAGGGTAGGGAAGTCGGAAAGCACCCCGAAACAGACTAACCATAACTGACCCTAACAAAAATATTGAATAACTTCAACTGTTGTGATTGTTGGCAGAACTCACCTATGGCCTGGGAAGGAACAGAAGGTTTGTTGGTTAGGTCATCAATCTGAAACAGAGAAAATGAGTAATTGATCATGTCATCTTTGTATTGAAATAAATGAATATTAAACTGTATGTGTTAGTATTAAGAAAGAATTAATTGTGTTCAATGATGCAGAAGTAAAAAACAAAATAAAAAGGGAATACTGCATGGGATTTTAGAACTAAGCTTGCCTAAGCTCTCTCTAAAATGCACTTATCACTCTCGTCTCTCGTCATTTCAATCCCACTCAGAGCAACTGATCAAGTCAAAGTTAGTAGTATTAGCACTTCATGCTTCCTATAGCCATACGGATGAAACTGAATCTGAGTCTACTCTGAGAAAATGCGTAAAAACGTAGATGACAGGCAAAACTGCAAGCAAGCTGAATGAACTGCTCTTCCCTGAGTGGTGCCCTGCCATGTCCGTCTGTCCATCTGTGGGAACAGGAAGGAGGCAAGGATGGGAGGGGTTCAGTCACTTACAGACTCGTATGTGGGGGGAGAAGTGGGCAGCTGAGGGGGCTGCCCTCCTCCCATGGGGTGCTGGAAATTGTTGTAGGTTCCAATGGGAGCATTATACGGTCCCTGGAGGAAAACAACAGTCAGGTACAAGTCTGAAAGTCTGTACATTTATAATTCTCATCTCTATCAAGCCATTCAAAGTAAGGATAATATATATCACATTTTGGGTGCAATGATCATTGCTAAAACTACATCTTTCTCACATCGCCACACGATCAGGTCATCACAATAACCGTCTTCATCGCAATAATCAGCATAGGCCGTGAAGGATAGTTCAATAGTTCAAATAGTTTAAAATGGGCTAAAATGTTGATTTTTCTTCAGAATAAAATGAGAAACCATGTATTCTTAAATACAGTACACACACACAAAAAAATCACTGAGGATAATCCACAGACCTCTCTACGGTCAGCTTTAGTTGGAAACAGTTTCAGGAGAAAGTACCAAGCACTGGCCACAGTGATGTCTGTGGCCAGTGCTTGAGTGACCTGGACAATGATGAAAACATGTTGCTGTTAAATATTTTCCAATTTGGTGATTTTTGGATGCTTTGAGCACCAAAAACAAAATTCCTTTCACTTTTGTTCTAGTGTGTTGGTAGCAGAAGTCTCAACAGCATATATAAAGATCTGCGTATAAACATGAAACTATCTGCTTGTCTCGATACCACTAGGACTAAGTGAGACGATTAGTTTATTTGTGATTTGGGTGAACGGTACCTTTAAAGCTAGTTAGAAGAATGGCCAAAACACAAATGATCATCATCTTTTTTTTTGCTTTTAAAGTGATATTGTTTATTATAAACACGTTTTCAATCACTTAAGTACTGTGTGTTTTTACTCTGTTTGAGGATTTAATAATTATCAACATAATATCGTATATCCCAATAATTCTGGGAAAGGTAATTGGACTCCATGGTTAGTCGATATGACGATATATATTGTGATTGAAAATTTCATCCTTGTCTCCGAATCCTATTGCACTCTAAAGTTTTCTATCACCAAATATATAACTCACAACAAAACCATAAAGAATGGGGCCTTTAAAAGCAATCACTTACAGCTCCGTTGGGAGGTGGATAGTTGAAAGCTGTCGGCATAGGCATGGGCATAGGCATGGGCATAGGCATAGCAGCAGCAGGAGCAGTGAAACCTCCACCACCTCCTCCTCCTCCTCTATTCTTCTTGTCAGTGTCCACGTCAATCAGGTCTGCCTCCTCTCCAGGACAAACCTCGGGCTGTCCGGAGACAGGGGTGGATGAGTGGGTAAATAAACACAATGCATGACGTCATCCTTCATACTGAGTAAGTGATTCTCTAAGGCTCACCCGGACCATGGCGTCAGGTTCATACGGCACATTATAGTTCTTGGCGATCTCTATCAGGTAGCGCTCCACCAAGATCTTGGGAGGGGCCTCCACGCTCAGTTTGTGCATCAGCTATAAACATATCACATATGTGAGATTAGATGCTGCTAAAAAGTTACTAAGTTAAAAGGTTCATGCATTCTTGAACAGACTTGTGGGCACTCCGTGGAAAGAACTGCCTACCCTATCGTTGACTGTGCCAATCTGGTTTGTCCTGCACAGCTTGCCATACTCCTTGCTATATTTTGCACATAGCTGGTCAGATACCTAAAAGAAGCATTTAGAGATAAGACTGTCAAGACTGGCCTTAATAGGAATAAATAGACAGAACTTTTTCAATATTGTTGGCAATGCTGCCAGTACTATGTTATATCTAGAGTACTTACAGTTTTTAGTTCAGACACCTCTGACTGGAGACGAGGCGCTGCCCAGATGAGGGTGGACACTGCCTCCTGTAAGCCCGGGTCTAGTTCCCTAATTGGAGAAACAGAAAAGGGGTTAACAAGAAAGACCACGACAGCCAGAGATAAAGTTAATAAAGTGAAACCCCCACATTCACCATAGTTAATAATTCATGTACACTGTGCATCAGTAAATTCAATAAAAGTGGCATTGGTGCATCTCGGCCAAGTTACTTACTTCATGGACTGAATGAGGCCAAAGCGAGTCAGCAGCAGGTCACAGTAAAGCTCAAGGATCTCCATGGCTTCCACCAGATAGTCTTCTCTGATAATGTGCTCCACACGGATCCGTGCCCGTTCATCCTTCCCCGATGACAGGTAATCTGCAATCTCCTTCCTTGCCTTTTGAGCAAGCTCAGCTTAATTTTTAATTTGTGAATGGGAGTGGGAAAATGCAAATTGTCGTTACTGGGAGGAACAGAAAAATTAAACACTTGTCTTGCAAACAAGAACCCACTGATTCCACAATTGTGGAGAGTGGGACCGGGGCTTTTATTCATGCAAGGGCTTACTTTTCTTTTTCTCAAGGAGTTTGAGTCGGTTGATGACCAGGCGGAGGTTGACTCTTAGCCTCTCTGCTTTGAATCCTCCTCCCAGCATGATGATAGACTTTCTGTGAACAGGAGAGCATGAGAGGAGCAGAAACCACACGGTAGCATAAATTAACTGTTACAACCGAAACCAGCCTACGGAGTCCATCTAACCTCGCCCCCACCTCTGATCCAGTGAGTCACTTAATCATGTGAGCATGACCAACCCATCGCAACAGAATGACTCTGCATATTTACTCCAAACAAATACAACACACACACAAACATTAAGTTAGCTCGCTAATGAAAACTACGTAGCATTAAACGTTAAACAGCTCAAAACAGTTAGCTTTTGCCTGACGCGACGGACAGCTAACGCGGCTACCTAAGCCATGCTACTTAAACGTTACCATCTTATCTATTTTATTTCTCCTTTAATCATCTATTTACTTAACAATAATATTATCGACACGTTTAAAACCCTGTGTCTGTGTTACTGGGCCTGACTTTTAGCTAGCCTTTGCTTTGTTAGCAGTCTTGTGCTGTCATGGTTTGCGCTAGCTAACTAACAGTTAACGTTACCTAGTTCTTGCTCAACGGTAGCTAAAATCAAAACAAACTGATTAAACCCACTCAAGTAGTTTGAAGAATTTGATAATATAAAGCGACAGTGACTTACCCGTAAATATTAGTGAAACGTACACACCAACTTATTTGGGTTTCTGTCCGTGTTCCGTCGCCTGGTTCACTTCCGTATTGCTCTTTAGTGACGTCAGGGTTATTTTATCTCAGGGGCGGGGTCTTCATACTGATTGTCAAATAGGAGTCAACTACAGTAGTACATTTACTGATATACTGTGATTTGCTATAATTATTAAGTAGTACTACTTATAACTTATAGTAATTCACGTTTTATTTACTTTTACGGCATTATATTCCAGAAAGAAATATTGCACTTTCTACTACTGCTTTCTAAGGCAAAATTGACTTACGTACTGGTTATTCCCACTTGCTAAGTATTACACAAGCTAATGACATTAAGTTCATTTTTAGAGTTTAAATTAGTTAGCAGTACATCAACTAGTTAGCAGGGGTGGAAAGTAACATTCATACAAGTACTGTTCATAAATACAAAACTGAGGTACTGCTTTACTTTACACTTCCATTTTATGATACTTTATACATGTACCTCACCACATTTTAGAGTAAAACATTGTGCTTTTTATTCCACTGCACTATTTGACAGCCATGGTTACTGGTTACTTGGCAGATAAGGATTTTACAAACAAAACATATAATCAGCCTCTAAAATGTGACGGATTAAACTACCCAAAAGTACAAAATTAGTTCCACCTCCACTAGCTACAACATTAAATGCTGCTTACATGTTAATTCATCTGTAATAATAATAATCAAATATATCTTTAAAAATATACCCTGATAGGGGCCAGTCTGCATAAATAGTTATCTTACTTTTTAAACATTTTTAAATGTAGGACTTTTTTTTTAACACTGTATTAAGTTTTACTTTGTAACGTAACGCCACTGGTAGTTAGTTGATGCAGGCAACATTACACAGTGAAAGATAACATTATTTACATTGTGTTCTTTTTGTTCTTTACTCAATACATTTTACTGTGACTATGTTACTTTGAGGAATGGAAGACTTTAAATTTTGCTGGAGTATTAATGGTAGTTGTTCATACCTTTACTTTTGGGATGCGAAAATTTAGTCCATCTCTGACAGTTCCAAATAACACCTGTACCAGATTAAGGTGTTTCAAACCTAAAAATCACTTGATTTCACACAGCTGTTCTAAAGTCAGTATTTTTGATGTTCAGTGGCTTGAGCAGCCTAATACACACAAAGTCCTAGATTGTTAGTGAGACATTTTTGGTAATGAGCTGACCTTTACATTTTCTCCAATTATGTGCCCACAGACAAATAAAAACATATACGCGTGCCTACTGTTTTTGTTTCTTTTATGATTTTCTAATGAGGAAAAAAAAAGATTCCTCTAGTGTAACGAACAACTGTGGGTCTTCAGACAAGCACTGTACATTCATCTTTACACAAAAGAAAGTGCTCTGATATTTTCATATGAATGTGAATGAACATTTCTTATAACAGTTGAAAATGCTTTACTTATGGCCAAACAAACACATCTGGGCACTTGATTTATTTGAATGAAAATGGAAACATTTAACAAGGACTTTCAGATTTAATATATTGCAGCTTTCTCATAAAAAAAGAATCTATACAATAAAAAGTTGATCTTCCACAACAAACTATCACAGTTATTATAACTTGAGTTTGCTGACAGAAACCTCTTTGCGTTTCTTCTTCTTTGACGACTGGTCCTTTGCACTTTTGATCTGACTTTTGACCTGGTCCTGTAGCTGAGAGAAGAAGGCTTGAGAGGACCGCAGAGCCTTGTCCTTTCCTTCATCCTGAAACAGAGGAACACCGTGTTAGTCAAGTCACCTCGGGAACATACACAGTATTATCTAAGAATTAATGTTATAGTTATTTTGGCATCAAAAGTGTGGCATGCGTGGGAAGTGGAAGCAGAGAATGAGCAATCAGTTTGACAACTTAAAATTGATGACCCAGTTTGTGATAGCAATATGCAGCTGACACAGTACTGATCCAGGACACAGTACCAGTTCAAATGACTGCTCTAACTAGTTTCTATTCTTTTGTTGATTCAGTCAGGGGTGGAAGAAGGACTCAGAAACATTACCAAGAAAATGTACGAATACGTCAATTTAAAAGCACTCTGTTTCAAGTAAAAGTCTTTAAAAATAAAAGTACAAGTACCTCGACTTAAGTTCAGTACCTGAGTAAATGTACTTTGCTAAACTGGACTCCAGTCTGCCGAGTTTTTCCATCATCATTATGTAAATAAAATCTAATCTGGGATTTGTTCCACTTAACTATTTGGGGCACAGTCAGTGTTAATAACATCACAGCTGTCTTTCTCCAGTTTATATATTCTAACTTCAAATGTTTGAACAGGCTAATACTGATTTCCATCTCCGACATGTGTGACAAATGCCAGCGCTGAATGCATACTGATCTGAGCAATGAGAGAAAGAACATGAGAGAAAACACTCACCTTGAGTATCGTGGCTTTGCCTCCTTTTGTGAGCTTCTTTAGGTTTTCTGTGACTTCAGCCTTTGATGGCTTCTTGTTCTCCCCAGTTGTACTGGTCTCTTTAAGTTTCTGTCTCTTTTCTTTCTCCTTGATCTTTAGACGCTTCACCATCTTCTTGTGGCGTCTCTCACGCTTCTTGTCTGTTGACGTCTTCTCAGTATCACCCAGAATATCTCCTGCTTTGCTCTTCTCCTTTGGTTAGAATAGAGTATTATTAGACAAGCTGTGTAACTAAATATACCAAGATCAAAATAAATGTTTAAAAAAGGATTGATGACAAACCTTGATTTCTTCTGGTGCGAGCAGCGTAGCATCACTAGCACTGACTGGAGCCACCTCCTCCATTGTAATGGATGGCAAGTTAGACACCACTTTGACCTCAGGAACGGGCTGTGGACAAAGGGCAACATGAATGCGGTTTTCAGTAACTGCACTGGCCTGCTACCCTTTACAGTAAATAATTTTCTCAAGGATATGTTCAAACGATTAGTTTTCATAATTTATTTCATTTCCATTTTTATGCAATTGCCCTATCTACAGACAACCTTTGTGAGGTGATGGCATGTTATATATTTACATATTATGTCTAAAAAGTTTTGAATGCATTACGAGTCACAGATTAAATTGAAGATGCCACTAACCAGAGTTAGATCCAGGGTAAAAATCCTACACAGGTTTTGCTAGATAAGCCTAGATTGCTGACACTAACTTCTACATCTTTCAGAATCTTTCAGTCAGCCAATCTCAAACTTCCAGTCAGTGCTGTCAGGCAAAACTTACTGGTTTAGGTGTGAAGTGGAAGTTGGAGAGAGCATCCAACTTTAGGAAGAGTGTGTCCATAAGCTTTTGAATTTCTACATGGGCTGGGTTCTCCTTCTCCTCCTCTGTCTTTTGCTGAAAAAAAGAAATAAATACAGAAAAATGGATGCAGCACAGGTTCATATGTGTTAGAGTAGCAGTGTAAACAAGATAGAAGTCAAACCTGAGTCTGCTTGAGGTATTCTTGCTCATATATTTCTGCTAGACTCTGCTTGCTCTTCTCATGGTCCAACGTTAGCCTCTTCTTGTATTCAAACACCTCCTCTTTGGGTTTCTCCTTGCGGACCACATCATCAAACGCCTTACAGAAACATAAGTCAAAGGCACTGGGTTATAATCAGTCAACAAAAAAAAAACACCATATATTTTTTTCAGACAATAAGTTATTGTGACAAACCTGATCTTTAATTCTCTGTTTGATGATGTCTTCAAGCTGTAGTGTGGTTTCCTCTGTGATAGCAGGGGCTAAAAGAGCAAAGATAAGATACTGTTGTCTGATTTGAAATAGTTCGCCATTTTATCAAACAAACATAACACTGGTGTGAATAACTACATAAATCCAAAATAACAGTCAATTGCCAACATACAAATGCAACACACAAAAAGAAGAGAAGTCACTCACCTGTCCTCGATGCCTGCTCAAACTCCACATCTTCCTCCAGCATGCTGTTCTCTGGACGAGTCTGTGCTGTCACCTCTCCGGACAACTGCCAGGGCTTCGCTGCTAGAGCTGCTTTCTCCAACTCCTCGATCTTCTCTGTCATCTGCAGGTTAGAACAGGATAGAATAGGATTAGAATAGGATATATTATTAGTGGATATTCAAGCCCAAATCAGCCCTGCGCTAAAACAATGCAAGAGGTTGCGTTGGTGGGGGCGTGTTGCTTCAGGTATCGGTAATCTGATGGCAATTTAACATGTCAGTCTCATGTCTGAATAAGCTCTCATTTGTACGTGAAAGTCATGACGGCAATCTTACTAGGGCGGACCTAGTAACATTTTCATATCACACATCAACACGGCACAAGTCTGAACTGAATGCCGTCAGATTAACATAAAGGCTGCAGGAGCACGAGGTTAAAGAGTTTCCCTTTGGAGATCAATAAAGTATTTCTGATTCTGATTAAACATGCAGAGAGAGAGAAATGTGTGTCTTTAATTATTAGCTCAATCATCATCAAATATGCTGTCGTGTCTGAATGAAGCCGCAAGAAAAGTTAACATACAAGTCACCCATGTCTGAATGACAAAAGGCGAGAGGGCTGTTTTTTCACACAGAGCCGAGGTTGCTCTGAACACAGCCTTAGTCGCAGTCTGACTGGTTTACATTGATGAAGCAGCTAGGGCTGGGTATCAACAGAAATGGGTACCAACAGAAATGTATCTCTAGCACAAAGTATCGAAAAAAGTTAAGAACCAAATTTTGGGATCCTATGCCTGGTCAGATTCTTAGTCATCTTCCTTGTACTCATTACTTTTACATTTTATTTATAGTTCTTGTACGCCTGCTTCGTGTTAAGGCTAAATTACACATTAGAGAATTGTTGCTTATTTTGTTGGGTTTTTTAGACAATATTTTCATGTTCCTCAATGTGATGAATAAAGTATTGTTTTGGTATTTAAACGCATATCTTTTTGGCACCAGTATCAAAAACTTTCAAACAAACAACAACAACAACAACAGTTACTGTAAAACTCCCCCACCAACTATGACTGCACCAGATTTAAGCCACACGAACTGGCAAAGCAAATTAGCAAAGTTTTAAACCTGGTTACCTTTTCTTGCCGTTTCTCAAATGATGACTTTGATTCAGACTTTGTTGAGCTTGGAGTTTTTCCTCCAAAAATGTCCTCCATGTCCTCTCCCTCACTGTCCTCATCCCCAGAGAGGTTAAAGGTCACTTTCTTACGAGATGCTTTGGACTCTTCATCCCTGGCAAAGGGTTTATAAACAAACATGACGAGACAAACATGCTGGAATCAACCATACTCAACCAAACGTGCTTCTCCCACACATAATTATATGCATTACATAATTTTAATCACACTTACTCATCGTCACCCTCCTCTTCACCATCATAATCATCTTCTTCGTCAACTATTTCTTCTTCACCTTCTTCCTGGCTTTCATCAATGCTGTCATCCTCGCCATCTGACTGGTCATCTGCTTTAGCTGGTTCACTATCCACAGCATCAAAGAAGTCCTTGTACTTGAGATTCCTGGAGCTCTTTGCCTGTCAATATAAACAATAAACCATATATTTCCTGTATTCTGTACCACCAGAACACAATAAAATATTTCAGAATAAGAGATCAAATACATACAGTGTTTTTCTTTTGCTGTTTGGTAGAAATGATTAGATCTAGGTCGCGATCATCGTCCTCATCAGAGGGCAGGTCCTGAAAATAGTCTACGTCATCTTTGTCCTCATCCTCCTTTCCCTCTCGCTTGTCCATATCATCAAGAAACGACTCCATCTCTGACAGTTTGAAGAACTTATCATCAACCTCAGAGGGAACAACCTTTGTTTTGGAGCCTTTCCTACCAATCTCCTTCTTCTGTTTCTCTCGCTTCTCCAGAGCATCCACATCAAAATCTAAATCAGAGTCCTCATCTGTGTAATCCTCTGCCCCATCCTCAGCCTCCACAGCCATTTTCTTAGACTGCCTGGGTAGTTCTTCCTCATCACTGTTCTCTTCCTCCTCTTCTACCAGCAATGTTAATGTCTCATCTGACAAAGCCTCATCAGTTGCATTTTTAAAGTGTTTCAGTACAGCATTGTTCTGCAACTCCAGCTCCTGCCAGATCTGCTCTTCATCAAAGTTTTCCACCACCAGCTGAGCCAATGGGCTGCCTTTATAATGTGCAGGCTCCTGGGCTTTGTGGAGGTCATATAGCATCTTAGTGAGAGAGGTAAAGTCTGCTGCCACTCCATCTTGAAGGCTGAAAAGGTGGAAACACATGATCAGTATGACAAGTCTGGTGTATTTTTTTATTTTATTTGTCCAAAAGACACCCATTAAATTGGGTGCAGGTCTGTGGTTTGCAATCTGCAGTGCTAAGGCTTGAACAAGTACTCAACACAACAATGTAATGTAACACAGTCATCTGTGATACACTATCAGTACCAATAATTACTGTTACTGTTAGCATTAGGCATTGGAGTAATGGGGTTAGTTCTTATGGAGTAATATGTCTCTTTCTATAACAATTTTGTATTCTAAGATTTCTTTTAGAGACAATTTCAGGTTTTTTTTTTCCTGCAATGGTTTATTGCAGAGCTGACCACCTCTGCCTGAAATAAAGACCATCTCCACTAACATCATAAAAATGAATACACTTGTGAAACAAAACCATACATGTTTAATGAGAATGTTGAGACCTTCATCTAAAAATTACAATGATCAAGAGACAAAATACGTCAGACCCTGGGTGGCTTACCACCTCTGCTTAACAATTTCCTTTAATATCACAGCAGCTGGTTGTCTTGCAATACTATATCATGTCACAATCACTTCATCCTTATCGCGTGCAGCATTTGATAGTATTGTACTGAACATAACAGAAAACCCAAGTGTAGATGCATGCTAGTTGAGTTTTGTGGTTGTTGTGGTCCTCGTGGATAAAGAATATATGGGATAATTGGGTTCCGTTTAAAGACATGTTGTAATGTTACCATAACATATAATAGTTAGTGCAAAACAGTGACTTGGTAAATAATAAATACCCTCCCAAATTCTCCTTAAAGTATCCAATAGGTTGACTGTGACAGCAAGTTACATTTAATGTAACACGGCGCTAACGCCACACGTTCATGCAGTTAGCTTTAGCTAACGGTTAGCTAGTTGAACCTCTTCTCTTCAAACGTGCGTCAACGACGTTGCAACATTTAACAGCTTTTTCAACAACACAACCATACTGACAGTAAACACTTGCCTCAGAAAGTTCTCTGGCTGTGCTGTGTTGGCATTTATTTTATTTACACACTCCTCCAGCACGCTCCACACATCTCCACTAGCCATGGTTTCCCCCACATGCGTGACGGACGGTGTCGCAGGTAAACAGGCTCACCGAGAAACTCTTCCGCTGCTGTTTTGGTTCCGAGATACAAACATGGCGTCCGCCGTGCTGAAGGTTGCAGGTTGGTTTGTGTCAATAAGTATTCAACTGCCAAACACATGTTTTTCTGTGCTGTATTGTATAAGTTACTGTATAAGTTCAACCCTATGTTAACATTACATCATGGGGGCTGTCTGGTTGCAGCGTTTGGGTAACTTACATGGAATGTTTCGTGTTTTGTGTAAAAGAAAAAAAGAGACGAGATTTTCTTTTATCTGAAGGCATGCAAAGATAACTTTACTGAATACAGTTTAATTTGATTCTGTCTTGATCATAGTCCAGTCTTATATTCACCAATGTACAGATGGTTTCTTCAACTCAGATGTAAAATGACAAAACTTATCTCCCCGATAACCTAAAACAGACATTTTGACGAATGCCATAGCTGTACTTCCCTAAGAAAGTATTTGATAGGTGTTTTAACCTGCTGTATGTGTATCAGTTATTAAACTCATACCATTCAGCCAAACATTATTAAAACCCACAGACCTTTATTTCAAAATCTAGTGGAGATTTCAGAGTTTTCAAAGATACCAAAAGCATGGATTTGGGAAAATGTGTGTTAAATGATGCACAATACATCTAGAATACTTAATTTTGATGAACATGTCTTGGGTTCACTCTGTAAACATACATTTATGTTTGGAACAAGCTGGTGCAGAATACCGTGTATATGTGATACTGTCAGACAGTGTGGAATAAGATTTTTCCATCCTTGAAGCTACTTGAAGGGAAAACTGCATGTAAAAACTCTAGTAGTTTGTTCCAACACAATAGCTACAGCTAATCTCACTATATTTTAATCTGTTTATTCAGTGGCAGGTCTTTCCAGATGTTCTCGTCTCACACTCCTGAGGACACATTCAACGACAGCACCCCTCCATCAGGGCGTTCCTGGATCGCTGTGGAAGCTGGGGAGGCTGAACCACATTGCCATTGCTGTCCCTGACATGGAGACGGCCACAGCTCTGTATCGGGACGTGCTGGGGGCCACAGTGAGTGACAAGGTGCCCCTGCCCGAGCACGGAGTCTACACAGTGTTTGTGGAGCTTGGCAACACTAAGCTGGAGCTGCTTCATCCGCTGGGGGAGAAGAGCCCAATCGCTGGCTTCTTACAGAAGAACAAGTCTGGAGGGATGCACCACATTTGTATTGAGGTGAGACAGCATTGATAGCTGTAGGGATTACACTCATTGGATACTTTATTAGGGACACCTAGTCAGTATTGTGTATGACCCCCTCAGATAAGCTTGAATAGAACTTTCTCACAGCAAACATTATTTGTCATAGCGGAATAAGCACACGTGTAAATAATAACATTAATATGCATAAGTGAGCCAGCACGCACGATAGTCTTTTTTCACAGCAGACATTCAGACTTGTCATACTTGGATTAGCACAGGTGTTACATTATTGATGGCTCTGTTCTAGTCAGCTGTCACAGTAAGCCATGACAGTGAGACAGTGAGCCAGCATTCACAATACAGTACCAGGACCCTGAAACCAAAGCAGCTAAATAGAATTCAGCCATCATTAATTTTATCATTTACACATGTGCTTTTTCCTACTGTGACAGGTCTGGATGAATTCTGTCAGATGACGGTCTGAGGACCGAAACATCTCGTGAGCTAAAGTCATGGAGAGTGGATTCTTTGGGTGGCTTTTCAAGTCACGAGTTTTTGATCCTAAGCACCTGTCTTATTGGTGCAAGAACTTTTTGAAATTACTACTGTGACATGTCGAAATGTCTTTTGTGAACAAGGCCAACACCAGAGCCCTGATGGCACTGACACTAAGTTGAATGTATCCATTATTCATTCATTATTAGTTACACCTGTGTTTGATGAGTCAAAATGTCTGCCATGAGAATGGTCTATTAGTGTTAAATAGCACATTTGTGCAACAAACATCCTGTTCCACTTTATTCCAAAGGGGCTCTTTTGGGTCTGGAGTCTGGAGACTGAATTCAACCTTTTAGTTGAAGACTTACGGTGCTTTCATGCCTAATGTGTTTGGTGCATTTGAGTATTTGGTTTGCTTCTTATTAGGGTTCCTCAGTGTAAGCTAAACCGCTATAAACAATCATTTATTCAAGAGCCCAACCGATACACCAACCAATATTAGTTTATTACAGATATATCATTACCAGTGTATATGTTGACCGATAAGTAACAAGCATTACAGAAATGTCAAAGATATGCATTTGTGTTTGTGTCAAAAAACAAATTGTTATCAGACTTTCAAATATCAATATTGGCATTGGCCTCACAAATCCAGTAATAGTCAGTCTGTAACGTATTCTTATGTCAGTTAAGCTACTTAAAACCAAACATAACATGTTTGTTGTGTGTGTGTTGAAACTTAAAGTTGCACATTTTAAACCTTAGTTGAATCACTCAGACCTCTCTGTTATGCTTTGGACACCAGTCACCAATACAGTAAATACAATACATTTTCTGCATTTCATACTTTGCTGTGCATTTAAAAGATGATCAGCATGATAGAGTGTGTATCTTCTTGGTTGCAGGTAGACAACATTAACGCTGCAATAGCCGACCTGAAAGCAAAGAACATCAGAACTCTGTCAGCAGAGCCCCTCATAGGTGCTCATGGGAAACCAGTGATGTTTCTCCATCCTAAAGACTGTGACGGTGTGCTGGTGGAGCTTGAAGAAGCATGAACACCTCAGTCTGACAGGGACTGTGGGAGCTGTTAATTCACATTAATATATTCCACAGTCAGTTTAATAATCACTGAGAACAAATGTTGATTTTCTAATATTGTTCTTATGGCACTGAGGTTTTGATCTTCCCATTTCAGAAAGGTGCCTCAAAGTTTTTCTTCCAGTTCTGTTTCAGAGCCTTTCTTGACTTTCCTGTTTTGTTGGGAAGACATTATGGTGTGATGTGTGTTTTGGCAGTTTCCATAAAGTGTAATGTTCAGTGAATGTCCATTTGCATTTGAGTTCACTCCACTATCCTCTAGTAGAATGACCACATACAGTATCCAGTGCATGCTGCAGTAGGAAAGAAATAATATTTAGAATGCAGTTCCAGCTGATGAGTTCTCCCTAATACCTAAAAAGGGGACGATAGATCAAATGGCAGTGTTGTGTTTAATGTAATTTTAATACAGAATTTGGGATGTTTGGTAATTTTTAACCATAACACAATTTATTTTTACATGATCTACAACTCATGCAGTTTTAATTTCACTGTATTGATGCAGATTCCAAAATGAAAAGGGTTGAATTAAATTTACATTTTTGGATATTTTATTCATGTATTTTTAACATGGCCAAGTTTCCAAATAGGATGGCACACTTTTTGACTCCAACAAAGGAATACAAATATTGAAACGTCTGTGTCTTTCAGGTGAAACCTAAATAGGAAACTACTTTATTACTTTAGTTCGGAGTATGTTTAGGAGTGCAGTACAGTAAAGTTGGCCAAAAATCCAGTATCATCCGTGTGTAATGGAGATGACATTCACTCAAAGTCTAGACACATTTTCTTGGCATGCCGTATACACAGTGCATATAGAAATTTTGATTGATAATTGTGTTTTTTAAAATCATGTCAAAATACATTTTTATTATTAGTGGCATTAGTTATTAGATCACCACTAGTGGGAGTGGCACTACTACCCACCAACAGTCTGTATTCCTGACAGAAAACAGCTGTCCGTGATTACAAAACAAGGGGAACTCATGGTGATGCAGGTCTACTCTCAATCATTTCATTTACACTTCCTGTAAAAAGTTTGTTTCTGAGCTGGAAATCCCCTGATTACTTGACTTTTTATAAACCCTAGATGGTAAAAATATAAAAATCAACATACATAACCTACTTTGACGAAGTACGAAGCTGACACAAGAGAGACCAAAGGCAATTTGCTCATGTCTTGAGACATGAACGGCAGATGATCATTAGTTTCACACCAAGCTGCTTATTTAGGCTTTTTGGTGTGTATTTTCTAGAAACCACAGGGTCTGAGGAAAACAGTAATTATGTTCTTCACATTCTGATAAATAGTGATTATTTTCTTGATTACCAGTCTTTGGAGTCTCCTTCAAATACCAAAACTTTTGTTCTCCATTAGTTCAAATACATTTACAACAGCCAGATCTTCATAAACATTTCATTTGCTAAGACATAAAAATAGATCCTACAATAAAGCGTTTACAGAGTTCTAATTGCTCACTGCCCATTATTGGGACTTGGGTGAAATTTTATTTAAGGTGCCTGCTGACTGCGTAGTTCTGTTTTCTCTGGTAATGGAAGTGAAACAGATCATTAGTACTATTAATACCCATTTTTGTCAGCAAGGTAGTTTTGCTGTTTTTCCAGTTATGGGTTTATTTGTTTTAACTATGGGACAACATTTAAAAAAATGAGACTAATCAGAATTCAGAGGGTTCGTTTTATTTGGTTTGATTAACAGCTCCTGGCATAAAACACAGCAAATAAATGACAGGCATAGCTGACAGCGGAGAGAGGTACAAGATACAAGAGTGGGACGTGAATGTAATAGCTCACAGCTCTGGGGACAGGGGATTACTGAAGTAACTAATGTGGAGGAAATAGCTAAATTTGTGAGTAATATAACAGGTTTAAATGACTAGCCACTACCATGCAGATGGCTTCATATTCTGAAAACACTGGAAAGCAAGATACAAATATACATATATAGAAAGCTTTCGTAAATGTGATCTGGAAGGATTTAGCTGCTTTCTTTGCCCAGGGTGTGTTTGTCAAACAGGTACTCGGCCATGCCATTCTGAGGAGCTCCCATGCGGCGCAGGTTGGTCACCCAGTCTGCCAGCTCTTTGATGGACTTCACCTGCTCATCCAGGTAGTGTGTCTCAATGAAATCACACAACTGAAAGAAAGTTAAAAATCACATCAGAGCTGAAACACACACACACACTCACTGAATTTAAATGAAAGAAGACACTTGTGTGAAGATTCTATTCTGATGGTTCGTTTGGTGAGGCTGTACTGCATAAATGTCATGCATGCCAAATCAAAGTATTGAATTTGCAGCTCATTGCAATGAACAAATCTATCTCTAATGTACAGATGTACAACCAATGTGTATGTCCTAAGTGTTTTTCAGAGCTCAGTATTTTTTTACTTCTGTAACAGGCTAATACTACGGGGTATGCAAGAGGTAGTAACTGGATTAGTTAATGTACTTATTAAAATACTTGATACTTATTTCAATTTTGAGAATTTGGGATTGGTGTTTTCTAAAACTAAAATGTGACATGGAAAAAAAAAAATTTTTCAAGGTGCTTTGCTGTTCAATCGTCAGGCCACGATTTAATACTTACATGTGGGTCATTGTGATCAGAGCAGAGCTTGTGCAAGTCCAGCAGGGACTGGTTCACGCTCTTCTCAAGCTGCAGGGCACATTCAAGGGCCTCAATACCACTGCCCCACTCATCCCTCTCTGGCTTCTGCAATACAAAGCAAGTGAGGAAAACAGTGAGACCCTTATTAATTGAGAGGCAGGAGGCTAACGACCCAACCCAGACAGCGAGCTTTCTGATTATTTTGAAAGTGGGTTTGCAGTTTAACGTTAAAGGGGTTGTGTTTGTGTGTCAGTGAAAGATAAGCAGCACAGCACACTCGCACCCTCTATATCTTTTTGTCTCTACGTTGCCCACCCAACATGGGCCGTATGATAGCCCAGAATGAAAAACCTCACACCCAGTGTGTTAAATTAAAACACATATAAAACAAAAAAACTAATGTATTAGATCAAATATGAGCTCATACCTTGACATCTTGTAGGAAGATCCTTCCCCCCCTCTGGTTCTGCAGTTTCATTAGCTTCTCAGCATGCTCACGCTCCTCGTGGGACTGATGACGGAAGAACTTGGCAAAGTTGTGCAATGCCTGGTCATCCCGGTCAAAGTAGTACGCCTGTGAGGAGGCAAGAGGGGAATACTGGTGGGTTTTTTAAAAAAATTAAAACTAGCCATTTCCTTCAGGTGAAGCAAAAACGTCCCGAAATGTGGCCAACACATAACTACTGAAGATTATTACACACACAGCTAAAACTAGACACGTATGCAGAGTTTAATGTGCTAAATTCTGTGATAAAAGAAAAAATAATTCCAACAATAGCTTTCATCTGACTCAATGCCACTTAACTGTTAAGCACCTTGTTGCTTCCATTAAAGATGTCAGACTACTACTATTATTTCCAAAAAATGCAAATGTTCATTGCTTTTTTTTTTTTTTTTTTTTTTTTTTTTTTTTTTTTTTTAAATTTTTTATAAATCAATAGCACAATGTTGGTCATTAAAAACATTCCTGTTCTGCAATGTAAAATAGTAAGAGCCCATAGAGGCATGGCAAATAAAATACAAAACTTTCAAAAATATCTCAACTAAACAAAACATTTATATTTAATTTAAACCTGGTAAATCCTTTAGGAAAAACAGCAGGAAGAAGAGAGACTTAAATTAAAATTTCACATACATAAAAAAGGTACAAAAACCCATTTATATACACAGCTGTGTGTTTGATCAATAGGTGAAAACTGTGCTTAGAGGAAGTGTTTTAAGGGCAGGTGATGCACTCTCTGCCCTTTCTTTGTACATAATCTCAAAAAAGGAACTTCAACCTTTGTTTTACGACTTGGCCACACAACATTCATTTGACCTGAAAACTCACCCACATGTTTAACCAGTTAATGTTTAATGACAATGACAGCTCTGCTGGTAGGTTTTAATTATTAAGCCAGTGGGCTGCTTGACTACCCTCATCCAAACTTCCCACATGCTTTTTCGTCCATCTGCAAGAGGTTGGCCCACTGGCCACACTTTGGAGGGTGTGTGAGGATACAAAAGCCCACTCAGCATAACCACAATACAGTCTAGTTAAAAGGAATGAATCACTTCTCGATAATAACTGGTATCAGCATAACTGTTCCCCTTATGCTAACCAGTTCTACTGTTCCACTTTGGGTTTTCCACTCATCTTTCCTCTCACTCAGCTGCTGATCTATTGTCTGAACACGTTTCTCTATCCACCTATTGGACTCTCACCATAGACAGGTAGACATAGGAGGCATACAGCTCCAGGTTGATCTGCCTGTTGATTGCAGCCTCGCAGTCCTGGTGGAAGTTCTGTCTCACCTGAGAGCTCATGGTTCTGAAACACAGCAAACAAAAGTCTTACTGGACAAACAAACACACTCAAAATGATACAACCCGTGTGTGTGTGTGTGTGTGTGTGTGTGTGTGTGTCATAAAGCATTGCTGATATAAGTCTACACAGTATATAACCGAGCTATTTTCTCTCTACTGATATTTCCTACATGAAACTACTCACAACAAGGTCTGTGGATTATCTTGAGTCATGATTTCAGCAAAGAGACATTGCGTTTTTCAAATGTATTTTTGGCGCTTTAAGCACCACAAACTGAGTGCCATATAGTTCCATTATATTAAAAAATGTAGATATCTCTACGGCCGATACCTCCAAAACTCGGCACACTCACACCGAAAAAAAAAAAAAATCAATCTAGATGGACAAATAGTACTACAGGTAAGAGTAGGTATTTTTCAGGTATTTTTGATTTTGGGGTGAACTGTCCCTTTAAAGTCACGACTGGTAAAATATACATTTACTGTTTTGTTTGACCGAAACAATGTGGTTGTTTGGCATGCCTGGCACTGAAGAGAGGTTGGAGAGCCAACTGCGCCAAGGCCACACTTGCGGCCGCGGCAAGGAGATAAACAACCGCACCAGTACTACTAGTGGTTTACTTTGCTCACCAGAGGCCAACGTTAACCTATTTAGTCGGTGTAAGTCCGTCAGCGACAAGCAAATATGATATAAGTTACATATGAAAAGACAGAAAGCTTAGAGATGAATTCTTACCAAATTTCAGTGGCGGGTCTTCTTGTGAGGAGGTCGAAAAGATGTCTGAGTGGCTTGCGTTGTTAGCAAAACAGTTAGCTAGCAAGCTAAATGTGTTTAGGATAATTTGGCTAACGTTAGCTGATGTTTTAAGGTAAATTTAAATTTGATGTTATCGACGGTCGTCTGAGTGATCAAAGCGATGATTCCCGTCCTGTGGTGTCTGAAGACAGCTGAAAGGTTGCCGTTCAAGCACTGTTGAAGCAGGTAACCTTCACTGTCCGCTAACGAGAGGATCAACTACGAGTTTCGGCCTGAGCTTCGAAGATAACCAGATGGCATGGGCCTTGACGTCACTGACCGGAAGAGGGAGGGACTTGGAGGCTGCACCTTGAACTGCTACATTTACTCAAGTACAATTTTGTGGTAATTGTGTACTTGAGTATTTCTATTTTATGCTACTTTACATCTACTTCACCACACCTTATATTCCTCTACGTTTCCGAGATAATATTGTACTTTTGACCCTTCAGGATATATCTGGCAGCTAAAGTTACTAGTAATAGGTCCCCTCGGGGATCAATAAAGTATTTTTGTTTTGATGATTTTCATTCAGAACATCTGATGTGAATGACAAATAACTATAGATTTAACTTTCCAACAGTATATGAAGCAGTTAAACAAGGTCCAGCTACAACAGTAAAATGCTGCTTACATTCTTAGGCATCAATAAAAATAATCCAATAATAACACTCCGAAGGGAGCCTTTAAGCACAACGACTACTTTTACTATTGATTCTTTAAGTACATTTCGCTGGTAATACTTAAGTAAAACTCTGAATGCAGTACTTTTAGGCCCACTTATATTTTTACATTGTGGTATTGCTATTACTGTTTTTTTTCTACATTGTATGTCTTTAATGAACCACCCATTACTATTTAGAAAAATAGAAGGCTACATGGTGAAAAAAACATAAATAAGAAGGATTTATCATTTGATTTTCTAATGAACCCATGAAGTGACCCCACAATTGTGAATGGGTAAACTAGCCCATTTGTATTGGCAGGATATTTAGGATTAGAGGCATTAGAGTGTGATAAACAAATCATGTTTATTTATATCGCCCAAAATCACAAGTTTAAACCAGAGCAGAGGACTAACAGCCTCCAAAGCACACAACACCCTCTATCCTCAGACCTTCAACAACAAAAAAACTCTCATGAAGTTACCATCTACTGACTCAGCTTTGAACATATGACACAGCTCTGTAGTTTTTTTCCCAGTGACATTAGCAAACCTAAAAAGTTGTGCATTAAGTAACAGTCTTATAGTCACACACCAGGACATGACTAATTGGCTTATTGAGACATACTGTATTAGTTACCATGATAAACATTCAATAATAACTGTGTGGCAATTGGTTTGTGGTAATTTGATTAACTGTAATTTTGTTTGGTAATATCCATAAAACTCAAGCACAATAACAACTGACATAACCAGGGGCCATTAGATGGGTCCTACTTTATTACCTGATTTCAGGCCCTGTCTTGAAAAGGGGCCCTGTGTTTTAAGGTGATACTGATACTGTGTGCACGTTGTACATATTCCTAAATTAAAATCTGGTGGACTCATGTGGGGCAGGACTCTGGCTCTATGCTGCACTCAGAGGTTACCATGTGACTAAACAGAAATAAAGATAATTTCCTGTATTTGTAAAGATACCTATGACTAACACAGTATGAAAAAACTGCCTTGAACAGCCTGCAGTACCGTCTGTAAGGCTCACCCCCAAGATCCAGTTATTAAATATGTTCCATTTAGGTCCATAGTTGGGTTTACAGTCTGCCAGTGTTAGCTTAGGAGCAAGGATTTGTTGGCATTGTGTCTATTAGATAGCACTGTCTGACAGGTGCAAGTGCTGTTCTAACAAAAAAAATCTATTAGTATTGAAAAGGTCTGGTGTCACTATGACGATCCACGCAACATGTGCACGTGAAGTTTGGGGGAAGGGGTTAAAGAATTCTCTATTGCTGTTAGTTGCCTGTTATTTATTGGTTTTAATGCTACTGTAAATAGTTGACATTCAGGATGTTGACCCTTGAACCATATGAACTGGAAACATTAAGTGACATGGGTTGAGTGAAGGTTTGTCTTTGCTCTTCATCATTTTCACTTGAGTTATGTATTGGTTATGACTGATGGATTGATTTCACTGATTAGTTGGACAAGTTTTGTAATGAGCCATCATGTTTGTCCCCTTCAGCATTCTTATGAAAGCTTTTTATAACTGGATTTTTCAAGACAAACCTAAAGTCTACTTATTGTATACAATCCATTAGAAATCTTCACTTCAGCTATTCACATCAAATTAAACACTGTTTATCCAAATAAGGGTGTAATAGATCTATCTTTAAAGCTTATAAGATACTTTAGTTAAATAAATGGAAGTAGTACATAATAAGCTAATGTTTACCTATGAGTATTTGTCCTAAAAGCATGAGTCAAATACCCAGCACTCCTTATGGAAACAATCACTGGCAAAATCATTTTGCTTGTGGGCCGTTAACAGCAGTAAATAATGCAGGTATTGAGATGCCAACGGTCTGGTGTAGAGACAAACATCAACCCTCATGGATAATTCAAAATGTTTTAACACTGACATGAAGGACCTAGCCTAGTGTCTCGTTCACTCTTGTGTACGGTGCAGAACTCAACAGCGCCATCTGCTGATCACTGGTCTCAATTACAGGATTCATGAGTTATTAACTAGCTGCAATAGTTTGGTACTTGCTCTTTTTTTTTAACACTACGAACAGAGCCAGTGTCAACCCACAAGTCCAGTACTGACACTGGGCCTCTTTTAAATTGGTCAATTTTGTATGAGTATTCAAAAAAAAAAATATATATATATAAATAAATAAAAGTCTCAACTTTTTTTCTACCCTACTAAATACCAATACAACTTTAATTCTGCTGTGAAAAAGACATTTAAATTGTTTTGATTTTTTATAAACTTTATTTATCTTTTGAAAAAGTTTAGTCGAACAGGCCGAATCCCATGTCGTCATCGGACTCCTCAGACTCTTCTTTCTTCTCTTCCTTCTTCTCCTCAGCAGCTGAAAAACAAAAAGCACTTGATATATGTCCTGCTATAATCAACATCAATTTAACACATTTAACAAAAAGCTGTTTATGAGATCACTAAAGGTAATTCATGCAATATTTTTATAGACTTATGTTAACTATTGTTGGGTTTACATAAATTAATGTGAAGTCACTGTACTTTGATGTCAGGTTTCTCCAAAATGACCCTGCTTAAAAACCTAGCATAAATGTCCCATAGATGAAAAAAAAAAATCTGTAACATAACATTATCTACATGACTTGTACATTCTGACAGGTTTAAATTATGTAGATTTGTAACATTGAATTCCATGAAAAACTAATTAATGGTCAATAACTGACTTGGCTGCATGTAATGATATTAGCATACAAGGTGAAGGTAAAAGGTGCCATATGCCAAGTGTCTTTGATGCTGACAAACAAGGTGCTAAGATGCGATGCTCACCTGCAGCAGGGGCTGCGGCTCCGCCTGAGCCAGCAGCCGCAGAGCTGGCAACGGCTACGGCGCCGCCTGCTGGCACGCTGGCCAGCTTACCGTAACCTGAGGAGACATGAGTTGGCAGACATAAAGCACAAGTGATAACATTGACACTCAGCAGCCAGAAACAAGATAGAGGTCAGAAACAGTATGTTGTTAACATGAGATATAATCTGGCAATTTAGTTGTATAGTAATATTCGGAGGCCAGGAAAAGATTGTTTAAGCTATGTCAAAGTGGGAACATGTTTAATCTATTTTCGCTAAGTGAAATTCAAAGATTGCCTCCGTCTGCTATCATATACAAAACTTGGCCTCAAAGACCATTAACACACACAAAGTTTATAGTAGATATAGTAAGAAAGCACCAATATTAATATTCATGCCATTGTCACAGTACCAACACTAAGATACAGTCAAAAGTTGTGATTTGATTCTGTACAGCTCGAACCAGGTGTAAACAATACATCGACATATACAATAAAAGGTTGAAAAAAGTATGCCTTCATATTCACAGACTGTCAGTGAATCAAGCATTTTGTATTTGCAGAATAACTTGATCACCTTATTTTAAAAACACTAAGTGTTGATGGCCCACAATGATGAAACCATTACTGGCGAGTCCAGCATTCACAGTTCAGTTACTCATATTTTGCGAATGTTTTTTCATTCCTTTCTTAATTTTCTCTTCCTGTGTACCAAGGGACATAATCACTATTCACAATATCCCACGTCAGAAACATATTCATGCCAACTTTCACACTTTCGTGTATTTGATTAATTCAGAGGCATTTCAATATTAAAATCATGTCTGATGCCGCTTTAATGGAGAGACTAACAGACCTGACAATTTCAGCAGAACCAAACAAAAATCACTACACACAGGCACAAACACACTCACCTGTGGCAATCACCTCATCCACATTCTTGCCACTGAGCTCAGAGATGACCTGTTGAGAAAGATCAAATTAGTGAATAATGACAAAAGACAATGACTAGCCGCTGGTGGAACAACTGCTGCCACAACACCAGAAATACAATTAAGAGCAGACTGCTCTGTACCTTGTCCAGACGTGTGTTATCGGCCTCAATGCCAACACTCTCCAGGATCTTCTTGATGTCCTTGGCCTCCGGGTTGTTATTGCCACCCAGGGCAGCGAGCAGGTAAGCAGCAACGTAACGCATCCTATAAAAACAATAACCAGGAAGGTTATTAACAGATTGAAAATCATAACCAAAAATGTGGCATGTTGTGTACAAAATGTAGGCACTCTGTCCTTAAGTATTTAGCAGCACCTCTTAGCAAAACTCAGACTAAGCATGTATTGTTGCCAGCTGCCAACATTTATACGATTTTCTCCTTCCTTGCAGATTAATTGTAGCTCAGATATAACCTTAAAACTGTCTTGCATGCATTGCATGTTTCAGATCTAACCAAAAATATTTTATAATCAACTCTGGCAACTGAAGGCAAAAGCTTTATTGTTATCCTTTATTTCTTGGTGGCTCATACCTTTAAGATACATTCTGGATTAATCTCAGTTACATTTTATCAGAAATAGTTTTTCTTGGCTAACATAAGGGGAAAAAATACCTATAAGATGTGGTTCATTAGGCTATTTAATTGTGATGTTAACAGCAAGCAAAAAGTAGTGATACTGTCAAGCAGCATAATCTTCTTTTATATAGCTACAAGTTGTATTTTGGTCAAGTTTACGCGCATCACTATTTACACTATAACGTTACGTTTGCAAGGTTTTAATATTAGATATAATATACGATTGATGGCCAGGTACCAAATCTGTGATGGTTTACGAGTCAACGGCGAAAACTCTTGAATATTTAGCATAAAGTCTGTGTGGAAAACTAGTTAGATATTCTCAAACAAATCGTTTAAAATCTGACAACAAAAATCCAGCTACACTTTTTACACCCATGTGGCGGCGTGTTCTTCAGTCCCCTTAACATTAGCTACCGTAGCCGCTGCCGACGTTGCCGTGCTTAAAAGGAATAAATGTTGCTAATATGCCGCTGTTGAAGGTTTTTGAGCTACCGGGGTTGGAAGATTACTTATTTCTTGTGATAACATATGTGTTCTCTCAGTGCTAGATATATTTATTATATTGTAAAAAGGACACTCACTTGCTAGACAGGCGAACGCGTGTTCACTTCGAGGTTAGCGCGGACAGAAAGGAAGTTACGTCACCGGATGAAAACGGAAGACACCGCTCTTCTTCTTCGTCTTCAATTAAAGCCCGAAAGCAAACAAATCGCCACCTGCTGTACCGGAGTGTGTAATGTAAACAGTTTTCTGGGGCTGTAGGTTCAACCACCTTCTTTAAAAGAAGTTGCCTCCATTTCAACCTTGCAAATGTGAATTTTAACGATATTCTGATATCAAATTGTGCAGTCATAAGAGTTAATTCATTGTAAACCTCTGCAACACTTGGCAAATGTTTCATTCATAAGATGTAAAATCTAAAAAAAAAAAAGAACACAAATACAAAAAGCAGTGAAATGCAAGAGAGATTTTTCTGGTTGTTGGGTTTTAACCTAATGATCTTCCAAGATAGAAGTTGGAAACCTCATTTATGTCATTGAAATGTGATTTTTGTATTGTATTTAGGTCTACTTATTTAAAAAACGTATGTAATATTTTTGTTTATAACTATGCAGCAATATTAACGTGTTGATTTTCTGTGTACATGTACATGTTCCATGTAATTCCATGAAATTGTACTTGATACAATAAAGACAAAGAATGAAAAAAAATACAATTTTGCAAAGTATGTCCCAATAAACCAATAATTTAGTTCCAAAACATGGATACATCTCATTCAGGCTGCTTTAATCAGCATTCATGTTTTGTGTCTTTCTGTGACAGACCCATGTTAAATCTCTCTTAGATTGTCTCCGTAATTTGGGTCGTTACAGATTTTGTGTGCAGAGGAAGTTTTCTCAGAGCGGTATCTTTAAATCTTTACATCAGAGAATATATTTTATAATTCATCTCGTATTTTTTGGAATCAATTGTCTGCTTTGTTGTAAGGTTGGTGCTTTTGTGACAGTGCAAGGCAGTCTTATATCTCCAGTCAGCTTTCAGCACTGCCACCATCTTGCCAGCTTTTTTTCCTCAAAACAAACTGTGTGTGTGTGTGTTTAACTGTACAGTATATTAACATGAATCAATGTCTTCTTCCCTGTCTGCTCCCACTGCTGATTTGGCTCCTGATCCAGTTTGGCCTCCTGCTTCATCCTCAGCCCCTGCTGCTGATGCTGGGCTTGCTCCTGGGTGTGATTGATTTTGGTTGCTAGAAAAGACAAAGTGAACCGTCCTCACACGAAACTCTGCAATGGACTGGCGTCCACACCATGAGAAACCAGCAGCTGTGCTCTGGTCTCAAGCTGTAATGTGAACAACCAGCTCTAATGAATCGCTGTCACGTGCGCTGTTTGGTTCCAGGCAACCGATCTACCACTGAGCTCCTGTTACAGAGCTCCTCTCAGTATGTATGTATGCATCTGGGTGAAACCACCTTTTAAGGAGAACTATATCCAAAGCGGTAATGCTTTAAGAACACTTACTGTAAACATTGACAGAAGCAGCAGACATTTGGGAGAGACACCAAAGGCTACAACCTAATTTTACTTGTGAACTAGCAAGACTTTTGCCTCTATTTCACAAAGTTAAATCAATTTGTATGATTAAAAATGTAACAATCTAATATTCGCAAAAGTGGCATTTATTACAGGGCTATATTGCTTTCTGTCAGTAGTTTCCAAAATGCAAAATGTGCATCCCACATGACCCGAGATAAAAATGTGGAGTGAAACTTAAGTTGAAGTTTTGTGCACATTTTGACTTGTATTGGATTTATTTTAGAACAATAAATAAATAAAAGTGCTTTGATGCTGGCAAGGCTACTAAAATTCAGGTGTAGGCCGGATTTATTCACAACGCAAAACTGCATGTAAAGTAAAATATGGAGAGACTTATGACAGGAAGCCTATCTTGCTCTCCAGTTCATGATCAATATAACAGGAAAAGCTTTGTTCTTTAACTCTTGGGGAAAGTGTTAACTTATTTTGTTCGGCTTCCAAAGGAATGACAGTAGCCAGTAGGAAACCACTTAGTCCATCCCTGTATATTTGAATGTCTCCACTTACTCATGAGGCATGGTTTTTGACCACGAAATTATGGGTTTAAAAGAAAATTTTGAATTTTACCTCATTTTAGAAAATACTCAATTTAAAGTCCAACTGTCACCTCCATTATGTTGGAGCTGTCGTGCTGCTCTCACCAAGTTTCTATTTCTATCTCTGAAGTATTTTTCCTGCTTTTCATACAATTAAGGCAAGACAGTGAAAGAGGAGCATTGAAGTGGAAGGTAAGACGGTGTAGTCCCTCATTCGTCCAGGAGTGTTCTATCGTAGAAAAGGTTTCAGTCGTAGTCATCTGGACACTGTTGTCAAAATCAAGATGTTTCGGCTCCCATCCGGAAGTCATTCTCAATTGTGAAAAAATGGACCAGGAACTCTGAAATTTAAGCTACTCTTTGTTACATAAGTCCTGCCCTCAGGAAGGAGAGCAGGGCTCCAAAAACCTGAGTATCTGTTGATTAGCTAGTTTTACCTGAAACAAACCTAATTGTTTTCATGATGGCCCAGTAATCAGCAATCAGGCCCATTGTTTTCTGTCCACAAATTTTTCCACATGATGTACTGTGTTCCCCACCAGCGGAGCCAAGATTGTAGTCAAACGTTTGGCTACGTTGTATGTGATGGAATCTGTGCTACACACAATGGGTCTGAGTGGAACATTCTCTTTGTGAATCTTGGGAAGGCCATAGATGCAAGGAATGGCTTCCCCAGGGTATCGTATAAGTCATTCCTTGCATCCATGGCCCTCCCAAGATTCACAAAGAGAATGTTCCACTCAGACTCAGACACACGATGGAGTGAACACATATGCAAACTATTAGACATCTGCTTCAGTTGGTGAGATAAGTGTATTTTAACCACTATGTTAAGATGAACTGTCACTAATGCCACAAAACTCTCAGAAACTAATTTGTTTCTGAGAAACTGTGGTTTCTGTCTGACTTTACAAGTTTAATGTTTGAAATTTAATTTAGGAAATATGACAGGAACTATCTCAATCCCAACACCAACTATCCCAATTTCATCCACTCACACAAAGTCCTCAGAGTTTATCATGTATACAAGCTTCGGCTGTATACATATATACTACTACTATGAAACTATACTGGCTCTCTCCTGTTAAGTGCAGAAGAGGAATCAGTTAAAAAGTGATAATACAGGAGATAAGTGTATTCTAACCACTATGTTAAGATGAACTGTCACTAATGCCACGAAACTCTCAGAAATGAATTTGTACATTAGAAATGTAGAAATGTTTTTAAAACATAGTCCACAGAGAACATGTGTTCTACTGAAGCTTCTTTCTGTTGGTTAAATTCATTTTAATCACTATATTACCATAAATTGTCATTAATGCCAAGATCCTCTCAGAAACTACTTCCTGCATTAGAGTAATAAAAACTGTCATTTAAGTACTGTAAAAATCTAATCCAGAGACATCAGACAATTACTTTAAGCTGTTTTCAGTGAGACAAGTTCATTTTCACCACTATGTCAAGGTAAGTTGTATTTTGTCATCCAAAGAAGGTCAAGATGAACTTATGCTTGCTGTAGGAAAGTTTAAAAGACCATCAAAATAACCATGTTGTCCTTCATCTCTAAACAGATTTTTCATGTTTCTTCTGCACAAATTTGATTGACATTCTGCAAACAAAATACAGCTTTCCTTGACATAGTGGTGAAAATGAACTTGTCTCACTGAAAACAGCTTAAAGTTATTGTTTTATGTCTCTGGTCCAGAGTAGCTTAAATTTCAGAGTTCCTGGACCATTTTTTCACAATTGAGAATGACTTCCGGATGGGAGCCGAAACATCTTGATTCTGAAAACAGTGTCCAGATGACTACGACTGAAACCTTTTCTACGATTGAAGTGGAAGGGAAAACATTTACTGGTGTAGCTGCAGCAATGTACGTCAACAACAGTGTGTGTCAGATTTGTCAGAAAATAAACTGTTATTCTCAATAGTTGAGAATTCAAGTTCATTCATGGGTTAATTCTTCCAACAGCATTTGACAGCAAACACTTTCTATTTCCCTCTACATCAAAAAGAGCTCTTACTGTGTGTTGTGTGCATGCTAGTGATGCTGGATTTCCATCAAACATCTACCATACTGTATGTCAAGGCATGACAATTATTATGAAGAGTGAAGACTCTATTATGCAGCCTGTGTGCAGCTTAAGTACATCTTATAAAAGGACAGACAAGTCTTACATGTTTGGAACAAAGCCTGAACTAAATGATAAGAGACATGCCCATAAACATCTTATTGTTTTGATTATGAAGGGATGGGATCACACATGTCCTCTCACCACTTTTTCACTGCCTTTGGTGGTTGTTCCCAATGTTTTAAAACTAAAATAAATGCTGTGTGTAAAAGATGTTCAAGAAGACCTTCAAAAGTCATACATTTAAGCACTGTTTATTTAGCCTCCAGTCCAATTATTATTATGTTCTACATCACAACATTTTACATTCCACATCACAGTCAATTAGGTAAGAAACCAGAGAACACAAAATAACACAATACAGTCTACAGGTAATAATCCTAAACAAGCACTGACTAAAACATTTCAAAACATTATCAAAGTTTTCACAAATGTTGCAAGTTTGGTCTTGGTACTAGAAAGAAAAGAAAAATCAGTTCAGATGTCAGAAAAGTGCTGATCTAGGACAGTTGATCTGTTAAGTCTGTAAGTTCATACAGTCGAGAGACCTCAGCTACCATCCTACATCAGTGCTGCTTTTCAGAGAGGCTTTGCTGATGTGGCCCTGGGACAGTCAACATGGAAGTACCAATCATTCCTTGTATTTGGTTTTAGGAAAATCACTTATAAAAATTGAGAAAAATATCAAAAGAAAAGTATTATAAAAAATACTCTATTGACCATTCCAATATATAGACAAGGAAAATGGGTAGAAAGTTGAAGGGTACTTCAATGGTCAGTGACATTCAGTGGAGAGTGTGACTGTGCAATATCAACACCAAGTCTCATTACATTTTTTCCTGATTTACTATACATGTGTGTAAGCAGTGAATCTAGCTAGTTAATGTTGGATAAAACACAATTAAGGGACAAACTATACATTATGTTAAGACATTTAATCTTTTATGTACATCTGCTAAATGTTCTGCCTCAAAACAAACATTTTGCTCAAAGTAGCCTATGAAATGGTCTATTGCTAACCACACTTTCACATAAGCCTATTCTTCTACATGCATCCTGACAATCATTAATTAGATAGCAAGGCTAATATCACATGGAAATTTTCACTGCAACTACTTGATGGTGATCAATGTGAGAATGTTATAACAAACATTGTAAATGTCTCATAACATTGCGTAACTCCAATGTGTCCAAAAAAAGTGCAGTGGTTCCAAAATTGTTGAATATGTCATGTTACATTTGACATGTCCACACAGCCTTAAAGTAGTAATTTTCAATACAATTCTGCAGTAAAATGACAGCTATTTGCACCATTACAGGATATTTCCAAAGTTCTTAAATTACTTTGCATAGATAATTGATTTGCATTCAGTATTCAGCATTCTGTAGTACTGTGTGTGTGTGTTTATTTTATACTTTGTCCCAAAATTCAGCTTTTTAATAAGGAATAATGGATTACAGCACATCCACTAAATACAACTGGGCTATGTGCTCATCAAGTATCATAATTTTTCTTGCACTATTTAGAGCAATATTAAAATAACACATAATACAATTTGACAAGTTCACTCTACTTGCTAATCCCGCAAGTAATCCTGATATTTAAAAGGAAAAGCAGACTCTGTGTTAACATGGGGAGTAATAATGGACACATGTAGACAATGTAACAGATAAAAGTAAGATGCCAAAGATGATTTGTTTGCTCCAAATCTGAATTTAGCAAAATGCAATTTTAGTTCCAATTATTAAGTAAAAATGAACATGTGATTATCATCACAACTGATACTCACTTTCCAATCTTTCCGTAACTTTGCACTGATAATATTTTTTAGCACTTGGTGATGCATTTCAGTGCATTTAGTGATGTTAAGTAATCTTTTTTTAAGTACAAATGGTTAAGCCCACAACATCAGAGAGACTGAAGCTACACCGAAGGTAATGTTTTCCTGCTTTCATACACTGCCATGTGTTTCTGTTACTTTATCCACCATCCATCTAATTTCTACATCAGTTAGATAAAACACAACTATCTCTGTCGTTACTACCTTCCTGTCCCAATTATGTGATGTGCTGATCCTGAGACTGGACAATAGTATGGCTTAGTCAGCTAAAGCCTAGTTTACATTATACTATACTATATACATGATATTACATCTAGGGAAACAAAACACTGTGGATAAATCTCTGAAATTAAATTTGTTCTGGGGATACTTTGTTGTCCCGCACACTGAAAGACTGGATGATGAGGGGTTCGAACAGACATTTATATTCCCTTTGCTGGGAAAGCAAGAAAAGTCTGTTAATACTCACTTTTGTAGTTTTATATTGAATAATAAAGTATTTTAAAGAAAACCATGACTTACAGACATGTTTGATTGACATGTTGCATGTATGCATGAGGGGCTTCTCGAGCAAGGTTTTTTAAGCATTAATATTCCACATCATTAGAAGTTTTCTCTTGATTCGATGAATATCAATATGGTAGCTAAACATGTATTCTGCAAACAATTTAAAACTATAAAAACTTGTGTTGTATATGTAAACATGGAAGGAGAGCCTACAGTATATTGGGGGTATTGACACTGTTTTGACATTAGCCTGCTCAAAACTGCATTATCAGAACAAACTTGACTGTTTGGCAGTATTCAGTAATAAAATGTTCGTCATTATGATTCTTATTTCAACATGATGTGCAGTTATATTACATACAGTACATGGGTGCCACCAAACCTTTGGTTTTAATGGCGATTGTTAATGATGATGAAACGACAAAAATGTCAAAGTACGGACATAAATCTGTAGTGTTTGTAAAAAAAAGTTTTAAACTTATTGCTCTACTAAATCATTGAATTGTTGGGCATACTCTTGTCTTTGAATGGAGTACAAGCATCATAAAGGTGAATAGTTGTTTAAATTTCAAGACATTTTTCTATACATCTTATTCCAGCATCGGTGTCCTATTTTGTCTTTAATTGAAGTCCTTGAGAGATGTCAATGATTACCAGGATAAAAAAGTTCAAATGAAGTGAATGTTTCATTTAAGACACTTTTGTTCTTCAACAAAATGTTAAAAACTGACTGAATGCTATGCCAATGCGATAGATTTACGGCATAATCCACTAAACACTGTAAAGTCTAGCCATATACAGTATGTGTGATAAACACCTGCCATTTCATTCATCAAAACAATGATGATAGCTCACATTAGGCATTATTATGACTTAAAGAGATTGTTTGACATTATCATCATTATCATTTTGAACTTTCACTGAATGATTTAAACAATGCTAACAAGCTGGGTTTTTTTTTTTTTGCAAAGATCAAAAACAAATTTTAAGTAATTGACTTCTCATTAAGTACTGTGCCTGGCAAAGGAAAAACATGACATATAGTACATTCCTGATTTATGTCACGACAAATTAATCAGAAGCTGAACAGGTTTAATCTCATGTCATTCTGACTGCAAGGTTTATGCTTATGAATGTTTATTACTTCGATAGAAGTAAAAATGGGCGTCTGTGATGGCAGTAATTTAGTTAAAAAGATGCTGAGACCCCATTGCATCACTTACAGTACCTGTTGAGCTTTTTAATGTATGACGTTAGAAAAACGGTAAGCCCAAAGAAAACCCTTTAAGATGTTCCACTTTTGTTTTGAAGTATTTTCAGTGGTTTCCCTTATTATCAAACTCTCTTTTTAACTAATTCAGACTGTCATCAACTCCACTAAAGCTTCCCTATTCTGCACATGCCTGTAGAGCAGCAATAAAAATAAAACTGCATCTTTTTTTGAAGTTCGTACAATTAAAAGGGTGTTTACCATGTGTTTATATCAAATCAAATGATCTTTAAGAGTAACAGATGCAAAGCATGCAGTAATTCCTGTCACAAGCATTTAATTACCAGTACTTGACTTGAAACCATTAAAAAGAAGAAAAAAAAAAGAACGGTGAACACAGTACATCAGATAAACGTGTTTGCCCTGAGGCACTTGGTAGTGGCGGTGATAAAAGAATTAAAAACACTACCTTTCCAGTCAAAGGAATTGTGTAGTTGGTCTCAAAAGCACTCAAAGTTGCATTCATATTGTCAATCCAAAAATAATGCACACGTGTGAGTGACCACCTACACTGACAATCATGATCATTCTAGTGTTTGTCTAGAGTTGTAGTGTCCAGTGTAATAATGGCGAATATTAAAAATGCTACAGAAAACGGTAGAAGCACAATATACAGTATGTGTGAGTAGGAACTACATGTAAAACTAAACTTGTATGTTTGTTATGTTTTTTGGGGGGGCAGGGAGATAAGAAAGAGACCAGAACAAATGGCCTGAAGGCTAGAGGAGGAGACATGGGAGCTGGGCATCAACACGGAAAAATCCTACTGGGGATAGTTGTTCTGTTGCCGGCGCTTCGCCGACCTCATTTTCTCAAAGCGTGACTCCATTTCCTCTAGGACTTTGGGGGTGTACCTTACTACCAGCTTCACTGTGCCCTGAGCTGCTTTGAGAAGTTCCACAGCTTTCTCGTGGTGCTCACCTTCCACACTCTGGAAAAAAAACACAGAAATGTATTGTAAGATTTTATCACAAAGAGGCATAACAACCGTAGTAAAGTCTAAAGTTTTTATAGTTTTATAATCCAAAAAGCAATATATATATGGGCAATTGTTAAGCACAAGATCAACAAGGTATGCAGTAACTTTGGAAGAAACAATGACCTCAGTATTTTATAGGTATTAGAGTGAACATAGTTCTAACATAAGCTTTGGCAGCCTGGTTCAACTTACCAAGTTTGTAATTTGGAAATTTTACTAGGAGAACAAACTGAGCAATAAACAAAGTCAGTTGGATGATTGTCTTTGGCTGATTCTGGAAATTTAATCTACATGACCACAGCAAGCCACGGCCACAAAGTGCCGAATGTTGTAGCTAATATGGAAGAGCCCTAAGGTACCGTGTGGAGATTTCTTAAAAAAAAAAAAAAAAAAAAAAAAAAAAAAAAAAAAAAATGTTTACTGTTTCCAAAACACATTTTTGAGGCCTAATAAACATGTTGAATGCATTTACTTCCTCATAAAACATTTTCAAACCTATCATGCTCAATTTTCCTTTCACCTATATCAAAATTATTACAAATGATTGTTTTCTGAATAATACAGTATGTACACATGGAAATTACAAAGTGCATTTGATGCTGGAAACCCACAGAAAAGAGATTATTCATGGTGGAGAGGAGGCCGTGTGGCTCAAGTCCTATCTGTTTGGCAGCACCTGGAAGTTGCTCGACGTCCTCCTGGATTTATATTCTTCATTTATGTTTACAATCTATCTATAATTGTGTCATCCTGATTGTCCATACTGTAATTATACTATGTTGGTCTATTCTGTACTAACAAGATTTATTGCATGGCTGTCCGTCCTGGAAGAGGGATCCCTCCACTGTTGATCTTCCTGAGGTTTCTTCCATTTTCTTTCCCCGTTAAAGTTTTTTTTCTCCCTTATCCAAATCGAGGGTCTAAGGACAGAGGGTGTCGTATGCTGTACAGATTGTAAAGCCCCTTGAGATAAATGTATTATTTGTGATATATAAATACAACTGACTTGACTTGAAGTGTAGAAGTGAATTTGAGAGGTTTTAAATTTTTAATCAGCTCTAATTGCTGAATTGTGTATTTTATCACCAAGTGGATAATGAAGCTGAGTTTACAAAAACATCAGCTTTGCCTTTTTTGCTTTGTCTTTAACTATCTATGGAAATACAAGACTTGTCGGCAAAATGTGTACAGGTCATCAGACTGAAGTGTGTACCAAGCTAAAAGAAATCTAACATCCTTGAGTAAGTCATGATTCTGTGAATTGAACGTACCACCCCATTAACAGAGAGAAGCTGGTCGCCTCTCTTCAGGCCTCCATGTCGATCAGCGATGCCCCCTGGGATGATCCGTGAGATGTATATAGGTGAGTTTTGCTCCTTTCCACCCATTATATTGAAACCCAGGCCTTCTTCTGTCTTGGGCAGTTCCACGACACGTGGATGTGAGTGTCCCTCACTTGCTGCAAAAGCTGCCACAGTAGCCTACAAATAAAAGTGGTGTTGTTTAACCTTTGCAAATATACTGTATTTACTGCACTCAACACACAATGGAAACAAATGATCTGAAATTAAGATTAGAAAAAGATGTGCACAAGTAAAATTCTGAGTATTCGATGGTATTTAACTTGGGTCTACCTTAGCTGTGGCGTTGGCCCTGACCTCAGGACTGCTGTTGATGTCCACTGTTTCATACACATGTTCATAAACCTGAAGAGACATTTTTCTGACAATATTTAGTCACATCCCAGCAACAGCTGTCCATATTTCCAAAAGGTGAACACAAAGTAATCAAAACTCTGTTTTTTTAACAATCAACTTTAACATCAGAAGAGAAAAGTGAACTAATGACATCTCACAGTTAAATGTTTTAAGAATAACACAGACAAAGAGTCTCACTTCTCTGACAGCGTTACAGAATTCACTCTGTAAGACTCTCTGCAGCGCCTGCAGCTTCTGGGGAGGCACTTCCCCTGTCCTCTGGAGCTTATCAAGCAGTTCAACAGCACGGCTAATATCTGTCAACAAGAACACATACACCACCATCAAGGTTTTCATCTGCAAATAGAGACATTCATATAGGCAATGACTGTTGCCTGTGTGAATGTCAGTACTCAGTCTGTACCAATATAAAACTAAGAAGCAAGAAACTATGAATAAGCTTAACAAATGCTTGGTGTCACCACAGAATTATTTACAAATCATTAAAGTTGGAATCAATTTCATTAAGCCTTCACTAAGTAAATTTAAACAGAAGCATATCATTAACTTCATGTTTTACAAATAAGTAATTGCCTCTGCCACCACAGGGGATGGGGCAAACATTATCAGCTACTTTTTCAAAATAAATAACCACATGAAATTGCATCAAGAAGGACAAAAACAAGTGTGAGCCGTTTTCCTTCAATATTTTATTTATACTGTTGCATTTACAGTTCATTTTGTCCTACTGAAATAATTAGAATGAAGATGAGTCATTATTCTCTTAATCTGTGCTAATTGCTACTGTAACTGATTTAATTAAATCATTACAGCTTCCTTCAACATTTCAGTATTCCCAATAGTGAGGAGATTGTGTCACATATATTTACTTATGCTTTTCTGCAGCCTAACATTACGTGTGGGGGTTTGTTAAAATAAAAATATGGGATATCTCTACTGTCCAACTACAGTGTATTAGCAGACACAACAGGAGCTAATGTAGCTAAAGCTAAGCATTTTGTTAAAAGGAAGACTGAGGATGAAAATAATCTGTAATGTAAATACTTCCTCCTGCTCATCCTTGCTTCTAATTATGATATACCTGGTGTAGCAAAGTGTAGGAAGCCTCAATTTTTTGTTTGCAAACATTCATTGAACCTTTGACAAACAAGCTAGGTTAACTGATCACTGTAGTCACTAATATTAGCTAGTTAGCTAATGCGCAAAGTAAAACAATGCAGCCGTAAAAACTATCGTTACTCTAGGTCGGTGCCAAGAATATACACAATTAGTCAAAGCCATAAACATTAGCTATCCGCAAGACATCGTTAACGCAACGTTAGCCAACTAAAAAAGAAAGCATGCTGTCCACAACAATCACCAGCTCTACTTGGCTAACGCTAGCTAAACTAGGTTAATGTCTCCCTGGTATGACAACAAATATTTCTAAGCTAACGCTAGCTAGCCAATTAACTTTACCTCTTTCCAACCGCACAGGCTCCCCAAGCGATGCCATTGTTAAAATGAGTGGCTATTTGATGTCAGATAGATATAGTGCTTAACGCTTGATATGGAAAACTAAATTTGGTAATCCTGGCTAACGTTACGTGCGCTTAACCGAGACGATAAATCAGATTAGCCAAGTTAGCCGGCTAGGCTAGCTGCCAGTGTCATGGTGCGTTCAAGTAATCCTCGTAAAGTGGAGGAGCCACAGAACTCATCACGTTCTTTTCCATAGTTACTGGATGTTTGCGAACGAACACTGAAGTAATTATTATAATATTAAGTATTTATGTAATACATCATCCATTGTACATATACCACTATTTAATATGTTACACTTATCAATATATCACAATATCACCCATGGCTTAGTGTAGGCCTTGTGGAAGCTATTTCTATTCTTGAGGATCTTTCCTTCTTACACCTTTAGTGCCTTGATGCATGTAGAATTTCTTGAGTTGATTCCCACTCCAGATGTTGGATACTACTGTGACTCAGGTTCAACATTAAATATAGATTATTACATAACGTCCTGTGTATTGGTGACAAGGGAAGCCAGAAGCTTCTTTGGCTTTTTGCTGACACCTGGGAGGAACGGTCTCTGTACTGCTCTCTACTGGTCGACTGCAGCACATAAGTCTGCAGGAAACTGCTGCTGCACTGCTCTCTGTGGGCTGAAACTTTCAAGCATGATTCACTTCTGACCACCCCCCAGTTGGTGATGATACACCTGCTGTGACATCACTGATTGGGGCGTGGCCAGAGGCACAACACACTTTAAAGTAGGACCCACATTTAGTGGAGCAACAGCAATTTCTGTCCTTTTTTCAATACAATAGGCACATTGTATGTATAAAAATGTAAAGCTGATTTTGTCTTTAAGCTTCAGCCACAGCTCTAGGTCAAAGAAATGCTACATCATACTGTAAGATATATTCACATGTATGATTTATGATCACAAAAGACAATATGAGCTTGCCTTTTCTGCAAACGCAGGCCCTGGCTCAAAGACAACTGATGATTTCAGAGTCACTTTATCCATTACTTTAATAACTGTGTGATTGGTGGATGGCAGATTTCTATTCTTAAGCTTTGTTAAACAAAACTATTCTATTCAATATATATTTGAGAAATTAAACATATATATAAAAAAACCTTGTCTAAAATACTTTGCAGAAGGTTTGATTCATGGTCCTGTATACTGAGGATGTGTTCAGACACATTTGATTGAATTTTACTAAATCGTTCCAATTCTATCTCAAAGTGTATTTTCTTTCAAGGGCAAGGCAGAACAAATGCTTTTCTTCCCGTAGAATAATAAAATGACTTAGAGTAATATTAATTCTTACTTGATTTGTGTGGCAAAGACAAGAAACCTCTGTACCTTTTGTTGGAGATTCATGACAATGGATCATTTGAGAGATACTACTGCATGCTTGTCATCTTTCTTGGAGGTGGTGTGGAGACTCTCAGCATCGTCATCAGCCTCTTCTGGAGGATCCAAGAGAACTTTGTTTTTTCCTCTTTTCAGCAATTTGTTTTCCAAAATCTCAAAATGCCAGATCTGGTTCTCTTCAGAGGTTACACTTACCTTCAAGTTGATGGAGAAGAAGTAAAATGATGTGGTTGGGATCACATGTGGTGAAGCTTCGTATGTGCTTTTTAAAATATATATATATATGTGTGTGGTGTGTGTGTGTGTGTGTGTGTGTGTGTCTACACTTTCTTAAATTTGTCATATTGGGTACATTGGAAGTGTTTCTTGATATTGAGATGAAAAGTTGTCCGACTACGACCTTAAACTATGGTGTCTAGACTTGGCAAGCAAGGAGTTGTCACAATGTAATGCACTGAGTTATAATCTGCTGGAGGGAATGTTGATATGTAGCTGCAGCTGCAGTAGTCTTTTAACCCAGATACCAAACCAGTTACCTATAATGGCTTTTTCTTCTGATCACAGTGAATGTAAAGCTGCATAAAATCTGTGATGATTGTTCTTTTGTAGAAGATTTAAAGATGGGATTACCATGCACTAATAAGAAAATGTTGGGTGTATATTTTTCTTGTACACATGTGTAAGTGTGGGTGAATCCATCACTGTCAAACTCAGACATGCTTCATGTGCAACCATAGCCTACTTGTACTAGTCTACACTTGTATGTAAAGTTTATTATTATTATGTGTAGATGCTTTTCTTGTGATGCTAAGTTGTTGTAATTGTGAAATATCACATGTGCAGCTGGCGTAACAATAAAGTAAATCTCTGAGCACCTGTGTGTAAACACCAAAGTATCAACGGACATACAGCAAGTTTGTGTTTCAGTAATGTGCTGGTGGGGAGCAGGAAGTGGTTTAAGAGCATTTTTCCACTTTTTCCCTCCTCAAAATAACACCAAGAGCTGCAAAATACACATTCTCTCCACCCGTCATTAATGCCGTTGCTATATATTACCCATTGCATTGACTGCTACTGAAAATCCATGATTTTTTTGCAGCCTGTAAAATTTTAAATGCCTACATTCTCTATTATTAAGCATCCTGGTCATTCATGATTTTAATTTGGTTGTTTTTGGCAGCGTTTGTGCGCATGCATGTGTGTGTATGTGTGTGCCTGCCTGTCTGTACAATAAAGTTTATCCTGCCTGGAAATGCACTGTTGAAACTTTATCGACATTGATTTTGTTTTTCAGTTGCCTATAGTCATTTTTATTTCTTCAAATATTTCAGTTTAATATTGCAAACAACTTCACAACATACAAAATGAATAATATTAACCCAGAAACATGTCAATGAATAAATTTTATATATATATATATATATATATATATATATATATATATATATATATATATATTTTTTTATATATATATATCTTGTCCTCTGGTGGGGATAAAAATAAACAGCAAAGCTTTGACAACAGCACCTTGACATAGTATGTAATTCCAACATTACCTTGAGAAGTTTAGAACAGTAAACAGATAAATTACTTGAGAGGAAAACTGTTTTCTGCTGAATATGTAAACGGAATGTTTTTTGGTCAGCATCATATCCTTTTTTGTAAGTGGAGAATTTTTCAATTCACAATTGAAGCAGCATGCAAGCTTTTGAAGATGGAACTGTCCTCTCATTCCTTGCCTGTTTTTTCCCTTCATTTTCTAATTCTTGGCAACGTAAACAAATCACAATGTCTTGAGGAATGTGATATAGTAATTTAAACTGGGCGCAAATGACTGATCAGATTTTTTTTAATTGTTTACAAGGTCATGAATATGTTCAATAAATAGACTGTAGTATCACTTTTACTGTATAAACTTCATCTTTTTTTACATGCAGTCCATAAAATTTTCATTTGACGGAATAATTTACCCTGTTATGTATATATACAAATAGATATTTTCTCTTTATTCTCTTTTTTAAACTCTTCAATAAAATCTATACATTTTATACACTATCTCCCTCTTTTAATGGTCAATGTGCATACACACGAAGTGTCTATCCTTATAAACCGCCAGCCAATCTTCTTTTTGCTATCCATGGTAAGCGCTCGCACGTAGGACTGGGTTGTCCTGCATTGGGAATTATAATGCCGCTTGTCTATTCCTCTGCAGCCCTCCTTTGTGTACCCCATGGGGTTGCATTTGGTCTCATAAAAGTATTGCTTCAGTTGGCCATTGGGGACAGGGACCTTTTCCATGACGGTAACTGTCTGCCCAGACATGTCTATTGCCGTCTTTTTATCCACAGCCGTCACCCACTGGCTAATACTGTCACACACACTGAGCTCTCCGCGCCGTGAGGGATCGGAGTGTCGCCGCACCCTCATGGACATGTTAGCGGCATCCAGATAGTTTTTGTATTCCTCCAGAAGAAAGAGCAACGGCGGCTCCAAAGGCACTTGGTTGCTGATCATCACCCGCGAGTCGTACAGGTCGACATCCTTGGTCTCTGTTGTGACCACAGAGGATGGGCCCCCACCTCCCTGGCTCTTATCAGCCCCCTGTCCCAGCTGTGCCGCCTCTCCCTCCACCTCCAGCAGCTCCTCTATCACTTGCTCAAACGTGTCTGTGAGTGAGGGCAGTTCCCCGCGCTGGCCTGGCCCACCACCACTCTGTGGAGTCCCATGGCCTCGTGCGGCCGTCGCAGCAGCGCCCAAGTAGCCTTCCGTCCGATGGCCCCGCATGCCCGGGGCGTCTCTCAGGGGCGCAGCTCTCATGCAACTGAAGTATGAAATAACCATAGTAAGGAACAGGATGGTCATCACTCTTCTAACCTGGTGGAACTGGAGGGGGAGAGAAAGACAGAAAACAAGAGGGAAGGAGGGGGGAGAGAGAACAAGACAGTTAGTCAAAGAGCATTTTCAATGAAGTTAGCTTATTCTTGATCCATCATGCACCACGTAAGCCTTTCCTCTTATTTACACCCTCTACTCTTTCTTTGCAAGCCAAAACGGGAGCCAGTAGCTTTGGAATAATCACAAAATGTTTTTTATTAAACTGATCTTGGCGCTGTGTCATCAGTGTTTTCAAATTGTTTGCAAACTGTAATAATTCTGTTCCTATGTGAGGTCTGGCTTAGATTTTTATTTGTTGGCAGCAGTGCACAAAAGCTGTGCTGAGCATCAGAGAGATTGCTTATTACAAAAGATAAGATTACACAAATAGATGTCACTACATCCTTACAAGCTTGCTATTATTTATGAGCCTTTTTTTTTACTGGTGTGTTAAACTGTATAGTTTATTTCTAGAGCGTGAAAGAATGTGCAGTTTTATAATGGCCAGACCTGTCACTCATCCCTCACCACCCGAATCATTGTGTTGTCTTGTCAGTTTTGAAAGCTCACACCTTCCCCATATTTTTTAAACTTTATAAAGGACTTGGTGGATTATCATATTCTTAAACATCATGTTTATTGGGCAAGTGGATACCTGAATCGTTAGATGTTGTAATATATTAATAATAAAATTGACAGGTGGATGCATATTGGGCTTCAACCATGTGAGGGTCAATTGTGAACTGGCAAAATTTGGAAAGGCTGTGCGTGTGTTGACATAAGGATATGGTTCTGTTTATTTTGTTTGTTTGAAGAGCTCATGTATTATCTTTTGACTATGACATTACCCCACTGACTGTCTGAAATGTTTGTGTCAAACACTGGTGCTGCAGTATTATTATTATTATTATTATTAAAAAATAAAAAAAACTGGTCTGTGCTGTAAGACAGGTCTGATAATAAACCTTATAGTCATGGACGGGAATCAGGAGTTTGTTGAGGGACACTGTTTGTTTTTGGCAGGTGGCTGGCTAGAGCACTTAAGGATGAACTAACAGGATGTCATGAGGACACTGAATGACAGAAAGATGTGTCATCCTCCCTGCACTGTAAAGTACCAATCTCGAGGCTCCAGAGAGCAACTCACAAGATAAGCAAAGCACTGTCGGGGGCATAAGGAGCCAGGGGTAGCGGAAATACTGTACATACATCCTTAACCAGCGAATCGCCTGAGAACATATGTATCCCTTACCTTTGAGAAGCTCTAAGATTCACAGCAAATCAATGAATTGGTGGACATCCAACAGCCCGAGATATAAAAGCAACCATAATGAAAAGAAAATCTAGATCTTGCTTTCCACAGGGGCTCATTTAAAAATAGCCTGGCCGAGGCTTTGGCTGCACTCTGCATGTCCCAACTTGATACAGGAAAACACGGCGCGCAAACACACTCCTGCCTCCACTCAGAACGGACACGAGGACCTTTACAGTATGGGGAGGAGCAAAACCCCACCTTAAAAGCATTTGTATCATTCTTAATTGGTATCTGGGGCCGTGGCTGCAATTAACCAACACCACGGTGACTGCCATAGAGATATCTCGTCTAAAAATAGTTGTGCTGGGAGTCTCACAGTCTCTATTCAGAATATCACATTCTTCTTAATGAGCCACTCATTCCCAGAGCTCAGTGATGTGCTCTTCCAGTGTGTGTGAGTGTGTGTGTTAGAGGGAGGGCATGGGGAGGGGCAGGCTTGTATGTGTTTGCAGGGAGATGGGGGTATTTTTCCTTTCACCAATTAAAACAACAATGGGGACAAAGCCAAGAATAAGGAGTTAATTATCTATTTTTCATTGAATATGGCTAATAGAAGCCTATTTAACATGCAAAAGTCAAGCTTATTAACCTGTCAATATTGTTAAGGATTTGGTTCCAATAACAAGAATTTTCTGTGAGGCTTCCCAGCACAGAAAATAATGTAGGTTTACGGGATTGAGGCCAGTCACGAGCTTTATGTGTAGGATGCATTTAGGCTGATATTATTATCAGCATTGCACTCAAATGGTTCCACTTCCACATGAAGGAAATGAAGGCAGAGGGCTGATTACTGTTAGGCGTCAAACTTCATGCTGGAAATGGTGCAGACGAAGAGTGCTGCATCTTCCGTAACAGACCACAGGGGTAATATTGCAGTAGCAGGGGGTGGAGAGAGTGCCAGCGTCATTTCGCAGCATAACAACCACAGATGACGTCTCTTCCAGGTCTCCATAGGGGAGAGAATGGAGGGGAGGAGGTTGCTGGGGGTAATGCCACTCAACAGTGTGCAATTGTAAGCCATTCCCCTGGGTATCCTCACACCGGGAACAACAAATGATTTTATTTCTATCTCTGTGATTTCCTGTTTCCATCAGAACAATCAATATGGCTTATACTCTCAATCAACATCCTGTTAAAATGCGATAAAGCCAATGAATCATTTAATTGCTGTGGGACTAGCGGAGAATCTCTGGCTTATATCTACTAGAGGCTAAATGTGACAACTGATTGGTTTGCTCTTGTTTTATACATCCAGTGAAGGAACATTTTATGTGCACTGCTGGATCTTGCAGTTAAAAAAGCCGGCTTGCGAGTTAACACAATGAGCATGAATAATCAAGCAAGGGAGGAACTACATATGGAGGAATGTTTGGAATAAAATGTACTTTTGTGGAGCCTCTGAAGCAGCTTCGTGACAATCAGTTTGGTTATGAAAATACCTAACACAAAGAAGTGGTTGAGAACAGTGCCTTACTTCTATCTAGATTGTTTGAAATATAATATCTCAGTTACATCCAGGTACATCCCACCAATCCAGCTGTGTCATGGCCATCCAAGTATAACAGTTCCTTTGACCAAACACGTAAATCACTTAACATGGAGTGCAGGAAGATAAAGCCTGCGATAACCGCTGCTCAAACACGCCTTTATTCACGACACCACACCTAGAGCATGAAACACCCAGAACAATAGGAGCAGGTGAGTGTGTGGACTCTGTCTAGTGTTTGGCTTTGACGTCTCTAGATGACCACCTGTTCATCTGCTTTGAGAGCACGGCTGTATGGTGGGGATATGTAACTTACCCTCGCATTTATTCTTTGTGCCAGGTGGGGATTAAAGTGATAAATGCCTCCTTTGACAGATGCTGAAAAGTTTCTCTAAAGCATGAAAGGACTAGCATGGCTCGTACTATTACACATTCAGTAATGTTCCCCAGCCTCCCTGCACATGTCAGCACACTTTATGGCTTCATCTTCATCATCACGAACCTCATGCATGATATCTTAGGAACCGTTAGAAGGGAAAATGAACATCAAACAGGAGAGATGAAAGAGGGAAATGTGTCCACCACATTTGAATAGAAACGTATGACCTACAGCAACATTTGTTCTCCACCGCTACTCCTGCTGCCTTGTGAGCATCCGCCTTTGTTCAATTCCTCAAGAACCGCGTTGGTTAGAGCTTTTTACCTAGCAACATGTTTTGTCATGTTCAACATCTATATAGCACACAATGCCAAATGTTGAGCCTGAAAAAAAAAACAAGCATGATATCATTTCTACTGGAGGACCCCTTGTGTTGTGTGCCACAATGCAGCACTTAAAAAAGGCAATTAGAGTTGTCTGCAGTAATGGCTGACACATGTGGAAGCTTGCTTCCTTGAGATCTGTTTTCAATCTGACACAGTTTCAGAGCACGTTTAGTAATAGATGAGCACCACTAAGGGATTATACCTGGCCTCCACGCCAACCCCGGCCACTGCCACAGAAAGCCCGGCATTCAAATAGCTGCTGAGTGATCTGTGCTATCCAAATGAGCCTTGCTTCCCTCCCACGCAGCATGCAACAGTGGACAATTGAAAGAATACAGTAGCAACATATACAGCATGGTGAAATCATAACTGACTCTCATTTGAGGGTACATACTCTAGTTTGTCAGTGTTAATGCACTCTAAAATTTGGTTTCCAATTAGAATCTTAACAAAAAAAAGTCCATAGTTCATTTTAACCCATGAATCAGCAACTCTGAAACCTAACATAAAATACCACTAACAGACATATAGCTCCAAATAAACAGTGTTGAAGTTCCACACTTTGCACACTAGATGGCGTGTGAGACCGTGAAATAGTAAGAGCTCCTTCTCTTTTTCCCTCCCTCCACCTTCCTTCATCTCTCTTTCCCTCCCTCCTGTGAAACACGATAGACAGACAGACAGATAGATAGATAGATAGATAGATAGATAGATAGATAGATAGATAGATAGATAGATAGATAGAACAGCCAAAAGCATCGTCTTTTTCCAGGACGCACAACCAGTTTTTGTTGTGCGTAATTGTAAAAAGGCTATAAAATTCACTTATATGCTATTTAGTCACAACTCTGCAACGCTGACAAGAAATTTGGCCCAAGTTTGCATTTTTTGGAAAGTACATCATTAATTCATCAGTAAACCATCATCTAACCGGCCTTGCGTTGCTTATTGCTGTGTTCAAGTTCTTGGACAAGATATGTTCACATGAAGCTGTCACATATGGGCCAGTTTTCCACCACTCTATAAATGGGATTTTATTTTAATCCGCGTTCATTCTCCGAAGTAATTTGAAGTTATTCAGCGCGAGTACACAACACCAAGAAGTAGACCCAACAGTGTATGTTGGCTGACCTAGCTGGGCGTTCAGGTCTCGGGTTTCCTATAAAGTCTTAATGAGTTCATCAAAGTTTATTTTCCCCTCCAAAACAACAATACAAAAACTGTCAGGATTTCTTTTTTGTTTGTCCACCGCGCAGGCATATAAATATAGACTAGACACCCTGAACACAGAGTTTATTGAGCTATTTATGCTATAAAGTTGCCGTCCAGTGCGGAGAGGCACGCTGGTTTGTTTCCACTTTGTTACTTACGAGAAATACTAATAACAAGTCCCATTGCTCAGGCTGCTCTAATAATGAAACAACAGTCTTTTTTTCTCGAGATTACATCTGCAGAGCCCGTGCTCTCCACTGGAAACCCAATCAACATAATAACTCCGTTTTTTATTAATGAACGAGAGGATAAGGTTACACATATCCCCTCTCGGGCTGCGGCGCTGTCTGTTCGCAGGATAACCGGACTTGATCGAGCTACTTTTAGACCCCCCCGCCCTCAACACCACATACACACACACACACACACACACACGCACACACACACTTACACCTCTGTCTTTTTTCTCAAGCAGCATCAAACAAAGCCAAAGTGCTTTAACAAACTTATCAAAAAACAAACAGACACATACCTTTTACTGCCCAGTCGTAAAACAGACCATTCAACAGGACAGTAGTGTCATCTGGGATGTTTTGGACAACTCCCTGAGTAATTTACTTAAGCGATATTTTTCTCTCTGTACTCTCCCGACAAGCTTCAGGATATCTCTTCAGCTTTGGAGCAAATAGATTAAATTATTGATGGTGGAAATTGCATGGATGAGGTAATGCACTCCCATGGCTGCACGGCTCCTTTGGAGATCGTCTGAAACTGAATTTGTCGCATGCTGAAACGCCGCAGCAGCACCACGGGATGAGAGACCTCTGGAGCTGAAATGAGGAGCCTCTTTGCAACTACAGTAACTTTACTACACAATGACGCTGCAACATGTGACCTGCAGCTGACTGGTCGCCAACAAACTCCTTTTTAAACAGCCCCGAGGCGGAACTATTAATGCGCTTTCAGCGTGCATTATGTGCTTTTGTTTGTCCGCATATCGTGCACCCTGCATCAAAACCATACTGTCTGGCAATATAGGAAGCGCAAGCGAAGCCTCTCCTCTTTCGTATTTTGCTCACGGAGGGCAAAGAGGTGGCGTATTTTTTTTAAGGGTTTTGCGTAACAGCGCGTCTCCACCAAGTCGTGATACACTGCGTGCCATTTAGAGATGGCCTATTTGTGTAGAATTAGATAGGCTATTCAGAGAATTAAAAATAAGCATTTCTTGCACTGGTCTGCAGATAGTGGGGAGGCTAGGTCATTTATATCAAAATAAGCTTTGCGAAAAAAGGTATTTGAGTCTGAATTATATCTTTGTGAACGTTTTTTTTACACCATTTAATCCATTTTAGACAGTATGAGTCTCCCTAAATCTATTTTCTAAATCCTTGATATAGCCCAAGAAGATTCTCACCATCTTCTCATATAATGTACTCTATATAACATGTAATTTTGAGTCACTTGTGTTATATATAAACCCCTGAATATCAGCTGAGAGGAGGCTTATCATTTTGCTACTGTAAAATGTAAGTGTGTTAAAACATTTGGATGGTTACGGGCACTGGAGGCTAACAAAGATGTGAACTTATTGAAAACAATTCTGCTTCTCCTTGCTTTTAAAGTGAGCCATCTCCACAACAGATGGGTGACTCCCCTGCAAGTGCTCTGCAGTGTAGTAACCAGCTTTCACAGGTTATTATTAGCAAATGTCAGCTAAACAAACGCGTTTAAATTATATACACAGATCTTACTCGGAGAACGAAACCGCTTTGCTTCTTGATACTCTGTTGCCCCTCATCGGGAACAAACTGGGAACAATTAATTCCCTTTATATTACGCAGAATTCGAATAAAAATGTCAGTGGAGCCACAACCTTTCAATGGGTGATGGACGTTGGGAAACTCCACCTCTGATGAATACAAGAGTGAGCATAATGGGAAAATAGCAGCTCATTATCCTTGTGACTTGGCCCTGGTCCAGTGCAAAGATTTATTGTGATGGGTTTGCTATATTGCCATCATGATTCTTCCCTGCACGAGCTTATGAGCTGGAGAGCTCTTGTTTGGCATGTAGCAGTATGGGAGTGGATGCTCACACCTGCTTAATGAGTCACTCCCACCTCCAACACACCCAGGGACATGCCAAGATAGATATAGTCCTCCCCGCAGGCTCACAGGAGGTGAGGGCAAACTCTGGATGACAAAGAGTTGCATCAGCAATCACTGAGCGACATGACTCCAAAGAGGATAAAAAAAAAAGCACAGTGCACAAGGGGGCTGTTCCAAACAAGTAATTCATAAATAAATCACTTGCCATCTCATTAGAAGAGCAAAAATAACAACACGGTCTCTCTCTCATTTCTGCTAATACAACACAGCTGAAGGTGGCGTATCAAGTCTTTTGGCTTGCGTGTGTCTGAAGCCTTCAGGACTGAATTTCTGAATGAAAATTACAAAATGTCTAATAGCTGGGAGCAAAAAGGAGTTGTGAGCAGTGTTAGGATGTTTTTGACTCCTCCGATCGAGGGTCAAACAGGAGCATGACAGCAGTGGCCTGTTATAAGGCAACCAGGAGTCTTCCTGAAAACTGCTAAACCCCTGTTTCATCGGAACTGAGGTGTAAGATGTCTTTAGGTTTAAGATTTCTCAATGCGGCGCCAGTGATGATGACTTCGAAATATCTGAGGTGTTGGGATGAAACCTTTTGTCTTTTGCATGTCATGTGGCACATGTCTACAGAGTTTTAATCACCCCATTCATGGCTAAACACATGGGATTTACAATAACGACAATCTTTTCGCCTGTCTGTGCAGCAGAAAGAAGAAACAACCACAGGAGCTGACAACATGACACACTTGTATAACCTTTCAAGGCTTCTCTTGCCAAATGCAGCACGATGCTGACAGGTCCGCACTGCCGAAAGCTTCACTTAACAAGTAGAATTATGCCTTCTTGTTGCGAGAGAGGAGCCGTGTAACACGGACGAAATGACATTTTGTGAAATGTCATTTTCACTGGGGATAAAGGAAGGCGATGATCAAAGTGAAACTGCATTCTTTCCCAGAGAAAAAAACACGTCAACTGAGAAAACATTTTTTTTTTGAATGAGGTTGGATGACGTCAAACAAGACAAGGGCGAGCTGGAGAACAGTTTGAGAAAACTCCAGACTAGTAAACAGGTAAACTCAGTGCAGGCCTTTTATAATCAGACACTGGAGTGAGGAGTTAATGTCATCCCTCCTGTGATGACAATAACCTTTATTGTAACCATCAGGCAAACACTGAAGACCAGTCTGCTAAGCTTCATATAAACTCCTCCCTCCACATCCTCATACAGCTGATACATTATTTCTATAGTGGCACAGACTGCAAATCACTCCATAGCCTATTAAGCCCCTCTGTGTCTCTGTCTGACCCCCCTCCCCCCTCCAATATCACCACAGCATCAATAACCTTTGCATGGTTCACTTCTGAAGGAAAACACAATCAAGCCACAAAATTGCTTGGAAATGCTGAAATATTTGTTTGCTACACAAATGAGGCTGAAGAAAACTAAATTAGTGGTTGAAATGCCTCCTGCTTGGTTTAATATCGCATATCCATGCAACTACTGATACATCTTTTACCAACTAAGGCACAGAAATGAGATATTTCCCATAATAAAAATGCCAAAAATCAACCTATAAGTTTGTCCGAACCTGACTCCCTTTTAGTCTGTCTGACATTCAGGAAATACAAATATATATGTTTTATTATTTTGGGAAGTTGCTTGGATTCAGTGATGTGCTGCATGTGCACATGCTGAGAGAGACACTTGAATGGTTTGCTCGAACATGATCGAACATTTCCTCTCTCTCTCTCTCTCACACACACACACACACACACACACACACAGCACCATGAATCCTTATAGTCCCGCAGTGGTCCGACACATAAGATGTCTTTACAGTCAGAATAGCCTTACTATATCCACTGTGTATTAATAACTTAATCGTGGGCTCCATCGCTGTCAAATCACAAGCCACTGTGACGAATGACTGATAATTAAAGGTTCGGAATAAGGTTCATGGCTTCGCCTCCTGACAGAACTTGTTTAAACAAGCCTGTTAATTGGATATGGGTGTTGGTGATGAAGATGATGGTGGTGGTGGTGACTAAAGCAGCAGGAGCGGCGGCGGTGGTGGCGGCGAGCGATGTAGCCTACATTTCCATAATGATTAAGATGATTAATTTTCGCTCTAAATATATCGTGACGCCCGCTTATCCGTGAGTCGAGATTTCTGCCATCTATAGCCCAAAATAATCAATAGCCTATTTATAATTTATGTTAGACCATCAGCTGGGATAAATAGACAAGTTAATACATTTCATGAAAGAAAACGTTGTGGCAAAGTGGGCAAGCACAATCCGAAATCGAGTTTTATTAAAAAGAAACACCTATTATTTATATTAAAAGAAAACTGAACGTCCTTAATTGAAAACCAGATTTCGGCAAATCCTTTTAGCCCCCACAAAGTGCATGAATTGATCGCAACGGAAAAACGACACACAAAGGCCATAATTTACATTATAAAAAAAGCAGCAAACCCATTAGCTGTATGAAACAATCCAGTATATTATTAATGTTAATCCTTATTTCTGCAGAATGCATTTGTTTATTTTTTTCGTTAAATAAATAGGGCTACCGAAAGAATTTCATCTGATTTTTGCAATGAAACCTACCATCAGGTTTGTTATTGACGCCCACCCCAACTCTGCAGAGCTGCGAGTGCAGAGGGAGAGAGAGAGAGAGAGAGAGAGAGAGAGAGAGAGAGAGAGAGAGAGAGAGAGAGAGAGAGAGAGGGAGATTCTCGGTAAAGATAACACACGCGGAGACGCACGCACACAGTTGCAGGCGCACGCAGACGCACGCCCGCACACAAACACACGCAGCCCCATTTATGGACTGATCCGCTGACGTACATTGCAGAAAAGTGCTATAAAAAAACCTTCATACATACAAAGTGTGTCGTGCCACCCCACAGACCCCTCCTAACCCGCCTCCGCTCATCCCTCCTCCTCCACCCAACACGCCCACGCCCACACCATAATCCCACGTCTCAGTAGAAAAAATAAAAATAAAAATACTGCTACATGGCCAGAAAATAGGCATCATGCAATGAAAAGATTATATTTATAAACAAAATACAACCGGAAAAGATGCTGCAATAAAAAAATCTAACTCTCTTGTGGCATCTGTGAATAAAAGGCCAAATATTTCTTTAAAGTATCACATTTTCCCTGATCTTATATAAACTAAATTGCTTATCGTTTCGTTAGATTAATTATTGATTGATCATAATTTGTGCAATAAACGGTTTTGTGGTTTTGATAAGCCTGAAACGTGGCTATTATAGTTGCGACGCAACCTTTATTAAAGGAGCATTTTTATGAATGTCGGGCAGCCTAATAAGTAGCCTTACATTATCTATTTTGGTTTCACTGTCATATAAAATGAGGAGTAATATGCTATAATTTACAGAAACCGATCTGCGCGCATTACATTGCTGGGTAAAAATGACCGAAAACGCCAGCGGAGAAGTCACATAATTCAAATGCAATTAGGAATTTACTGGATACATTCGTTTTGATGTATTTATTGTAAAATGCAGCCTGCAAGCGGAGTCCTGATTAATACAGGACTGCCAGTGGGCGTTGGGGCTTTTCTCTTCTCTTGCAGTTGTTTTGCCATGCAATTGCTTCGTCTGGGATCAGAAATCTTAAATCTTTGACCAGAGGGAAAAAAGAAGACGAGAGAGAGAGAGAGAGAGAGAGAGAGAGAGAGAGAGAGAGAGAGAGAGAGAGAGAGAGAAATAGACAATATCCACCGCTTCTCCTTCGGTGCGAGACGAATTTTTAGGCTACAAGTCCTTCAGGAGAGCAGAGAATTAAAATCCCAGAGCAGTTTGGTGTGATGATCATCTAAATCTAACAGCCTCACGTGATAGATTTTACACGTGCCGTCATTTGAAAGAAAGAAAGAAAGAAAAATCGATGCCTCCCGAACAATTGCATATCAAGCCATCTTATCTGTCTCCATCACATTCAACCATAACATCTGTCAGTGTATGCACTTTGACCACGCCCATATTTATTGTAATTTTACACAGGAATAATAGAACAATTTGTATACAGTAAAGGAGATTTGCTTTGGCAAACCCGGCAAAATCACACGAGTCAAGGCGATTAAGAATTAATTCATCTTTTTTTTCTTTTTCCATTATTCATCCGTAGCCTGTAGTTTGACAGGTCGACACAGAGCCGTGTACGGACAAAAGAGGGGGTAGGGTAGCAGGTGAAGTGAAAAGCACCTTATGAATGAAACCGTGGAGCGGTCGTAGTAAAAACACAAGTGATTTGATGGCGATGACGGGAGGGGGCGATGGAGGGAGGGAGGGGGTGGTGGAGGGGTAAAGAGTAGGGCTATTTTTGGTCGATAACAAAATCCAGAGGGTTTGACATCAAGACAAAACATGAATGCAGCAGACCAAACAAGAAAAATAAGCACACATAGATAGATAGATAGATAGATAGATAGACAGACAGACAGACAGACAGACAGACAGACAGACAGACAGACAGACAGATAGATAGATAGATAGATAGATAGATAGATAGATAGATAGATAGATAGATAGATAGATAGATAGATAGATAGATAGATAGATAGATAGATAGATAGATAGATAGATAGATAGATGAAAGACTGAGGCATTCCAGACAATTTTATGATATGCACCAGCATCAGTACTCCGGTTCGTGCAGGCTGGAAGGATCACTGCAGCGTCTTAAGTCCCATATTGGGAGCATGATTAGGCACAACGCAACGATTACGCAAATTATGTTGCAGCAGGCGGTGTTCGGAAACTCCAGAAACGCTTCAAAAAGCTCTGTTTTAAAAAATCTCAAGCACAGAAACGAGTCCCAATTTAAACGTTTCACATGACCTAAAGCCTATACGAATGTGCACGCACCCATAAATATAACTTCAACTGTAGAAAAACGAGATATTGGTCACCTGGATCGGATTTCATTTCGGAGTTATTTCGGTCACTGATACCCACAATGAACACACTGCCAAGGCGAAGGCTGCATGCTGTAGTTTTAAGCCGAAGTTCATTTGAGAAAAGCCAGAAGCCCGTAAAGACGACAGGAACAAAAGAGTGACATGAAAACAATGGATTGTGCTCTTACCTTTACAAGGGCTGACAACCACTATGTGCGTGGTTAGATCTCCGCGACCAAGACTTGCATGTCCCAAAGTTTAACGCAGTGTGGGGGGGCTTATAGGTACAGAGAATGTGGTGTGCAAAAGACCAGACGAGCTAACATTTCAACTTTCACAATGCTCTACAAAAACACATCTTAAAGCACACGCTTTTTTTTAACGGCAAGCGCTTTTTCTTGTTCCTTTTTTTATTGCTTTTTTCTCTCTCTTTAGAATCCCGTTTATTTTCCGTTTACAGACCACAGGTTCCCTCAGAATAAGCTTACCAAAAGTTGAAAAAACAATCCCAGGTTTGGCAAAGGGGGGCTGGGAAAAGAGAGAAAGATAGTTGGCGTCCACTCGGCGTTTTAGTCCATGCACGACTCCGGTGCCTCTGTCCAACGTGCTGAAAGCATAACACAGCCAGGGTAACTATGAGGGGCCAAGAAAATATCTATATACTTTTGTATATGTGAGTCCCCACTTTAAACTGCTTTTTTACTCTGCTGCTTCCCCGCGTCTTGTCACGTGTATTTCCCCCCCTCTTGCCAAACCAGTCCTGTTAATATTTGATCACATGTTGGTCGGACATTTCCTTCCAGATAACAGCACCTATATCACAAACGCCGGTTCAATTCACTGTTACAGTCGCCTCAGAAAAGGCTCCACTCTCACGCCAAATTACAGCTGCTACCGCTGATACTGAGCCCTATTGTTCTTAATGTCATGCTTATGGCAAGTGTCACAGGTAAGTGGCACATGTTGCTTTTTTTTTTAAACATGGACACCGCACAAAAAGAACATACATACATGCATAAAATATAAAGCCCTAACTGCCAACACACACAGCCCTCCAACACAGCCTACATCCACACATTGCGCGCAGACACAACGCAATATTTCCTTACCTCTCTCACTGTACCGGCATATCCTGAGCCGAGAAATGCCACACAATCTTTTTTTCACACAAGCTTTGTCAACATCAGCCTCATCAGACATGGGTCTCGATACTGAGTTTCTCAAGTAGCCACTGAGTCCAACCCTTCCAGCAATGCGTTGCCAGACTAAATAGCAAGCACGACTATTTACTGGTAATCATCCTTTATATGCTGTGTGTTTCCATTGCTACTTACCATTTTCCCCTACGCTGTCCTGGAGATAGAAGTGTCTTAATATCCACTCACTCCAACAGATGCTGGTAGGTAATGTGTCTTGTTTGAAGTCATCATATGAGAACTTCTGCTGTGCTCAGTAGATCGCCCACCACTTCGCTGACTTATGAATCTAATAACCCTTTGCAATATCGGCGTGCTTAAACTCTCTTAGGCAACACCTTGGTGGCTCTACAGTAAAGACAAATATCAACAAGCCTGGGTTGTCAGAAAAGCTTGTACAGATATACGTAACACCCTCGCCCGGACAACGCCATTAGGGGTCTTACGTGATTGAAATAAGCGACGGCAATCCAAGTTTATGGGGATACTAGTTCCTGACTGATCCGCTCGTTCACTGCCTCAAATCTGGAAATCGGCATCGAGCAACAATGACATAAAACTTCTGAGACATATCCATATTCACGTGTTTGTGTTATAGACTGTTAACTCCCTCTTTGGCGAAGGGCCATAGGCCTATTACGCATACGCACAACTGGCCATTTCGATTTTTCTAACACTGAAGATGCAGAGCCAGGTCGGGTTTACCAAACAAATATCACATTAATAGCGCCCCTGTGTCTGCCTGTCAAGTTCTTGAGGAACTTGTTGCTGCTCAAAAAGAAACCCCCCCTCTGCTTTTTTCTTTCTTTTTTTTTTTTACTGGACCAAACACTCTCAGATATACTTACATTGTTAAATTCTGTTAAAGTGTTGCGGTTTTTTCTTTTCTTCGGACAGATATAAGAGAAATCAAATCAAAAAGTTAATCCACGTCCTCCAGAAGCGTAATTACACTGGGGGAAGCGATCGGAGCGTTTAAAGCCAGGAGTGGTACTTTTCGATCAAGAATATCTGGAAGTTCAAAGGCGAAATCTGTTTTCAGTAAAATTCCATCAGTTGCACTGCCAACACTCAGCCATCTGATTGTTATGCAGTGACGAAGCGCTGTGCTTGCAAGTGAAGCCCCAAATGTACGAAGTAACATGAGTAATAGGTGATATTAGCCTGACTCTTTGCCAGCATCCCAAAACTTTCTAGAGTGTTTGTAAGAAAAGTGTCATTCTTGTGGTATAAATTACTTTTTTTGTCATAGTTTATGTAAATCACGCCGCATGGGTGGCGCGTTATTGGAACCTGTAGGCGAGCGTCCGCAAAGAGACAATAGCACCAATCTGACAAACCCATGGACTTCTCTCACAAAACAGAAAAGCTGCTCATCAAAGTGTTTTAGGTAACTCGATGCCATTCAGACTTGCTGCTCGGGCACACAGTTTGCCCCTCCACGTGAATCATGGGTTAACAGGGGGGCAGCACTATCCCTTGCTTCATCATACATGTAGTAAAACATGCGCTGACTTGAATCTAATCTGCAGTTTTATGACTTTGGAGAGAGAAAAAAAGATGTAATAGTTTTCTATGTTGTCAGTGACACTTGTCAATATTGTACCACCAAAACTTCTGACACATTCAAAAGTCTTTTCTTGGCAAATATAGTTGATTCTAATTTGGTCTGACTACGCATGTACTCTGTCATCTTGCTTGTAGAGGCAGTGACCAAAAAAAACAAAACTTATTTTCTTTGCAGTCAATACATTTCTGTCTCAAAGACACAAGATGGCATAATCAGATAAAATTAGAATCTTTTTTTAAAATTACAATTTTTATCTTCCAAGAAAGATGCACTTTTTCATGTACTACACAGGCAACAAGTGCTGAACTTGAGAGTCACACATAGCTGATTATCCTTGAACTCACTCCTCTCTAAATGTAGGTTTTTCACACAGTGGCTACTCATTACAGGCTACTAATAAAAGGTAGTGACGTAAAGAGAGAGGTAACACATATCAGCTCGGTGTGGACAGCAAGCTGTGGATGAACAATTCCCTTCATTCGCTTCACATGATTAAATGACTGGGATGTATGTGTCCCATCACCTCTCAGGCTTCTACCATCATCCTACTCTCAGTCCTTTTTGCTTCCTGACGTGGTAACTTGACTTGCTCCTACTTGTGATGTTGTTAACACTTCCTCTGCTCCCACAGCTTTTCGCAGACTCTGTTACTGACTCATGCTCGTCCCTTTTCCACTATCCATGCCCTCCCCCGCACCCTTCACCACAATATCTTATGGCTGAGTCCGAGGTCACAGATCAATCACTTCATTCCCTGGGCTGCATGTGACTGCATGGCATTTTGCTCTATGGTCTGCCAAGATACTTCACCTCTTTTGAGCTTACTCTTGGAACTTTCAAGTGTTTGAGTGGAACATATTTTGGCAGATGGAGTGTTATTAAAATGTGTAGCCAACGGGCTGCACCGTGGGATAAATATGTAGATGAATGTGTGCCATTATAAATCTTTGTGGTCTGTAAAGAAAGACTGAGATTGGTATAGATATTGATATTCATTAGGTACAGTAAACACAGCAAAGAAGATGTATGATATAAGAAAAAAAGCAGGAACAGTCGTAGTATCACTCTTTAGTGGTTGGCTCATCACCACTTGTTGTTATTACTTTGCGTTTTGTGAAACTGTCTTTACTTCCACAGCAGCACCCTGCCTTTAAGATGTCATTATATGTGATTTAATCCAACCTTTTCCTGAGGAGCTGACAACAATCTGCCTATAAACGCCTGAAAATAAATCCCAGCTCCACCTTCTCAAATGACAATTGTACAAAATGAATCACCAAAAAAAAGTATTGTTAAAGTCATTTTAAAACTGCAGTCATCATACTTCCCTGTTTACATCTGCTAATTACATTTGGGCACTGTCTGGTCTCTGGAATCATTATTAAAATGTAGAGTGCCAGCCTAAAATTTTGAGTCTATCAGCACTTTTCTCCCCCTCGCTGTAATGACAACTATTAAGCGAGGATGGATCCAGTTGGGGCTATGTGTATCATTACTCTGTCTTAATCTTTGCTCCATAAATATTGATAACAAGAGCTCCACGTCATGTGTTACTAGTACCTGCTGTTAAAAATAGAAGGCCTGCTGATGGCAGGTTATCTCTTACTGTCAGATCCCAGTGTCGTGTCGTCGCCCCCCTACAGGAAGTTGAGCTCTGGGACAAACAAAGAGCAGACAGAAAACAACAAATACTCTGATTACATACCAGCAAATCAAACTATTGTACCTCATATCCCTTCTATTCACCCTTTAACGGTCAAACAAGGTGTAGTTTGTAACAAAAATAAACTGCCCCCTATATAAAGTCTTGATTAATTTACATAAAAACACAATTTCTTCTTTTCTTTCTTCATAATGAACCAGTCAAAATGGCTTAATCCAGTCACCCTGTTGACAATGTGCTTCATGCTGTACATCTGTCATTCTGTCGTGCAGCTTCATAATATTTCTGTAGAGTGTGGAATTAATTATCAGGCTCAGTCGGTGACTCAGAGCTCAGGTCTTCAGAAAGTAATGCAGCCCGTAAATAATTGCCCTACTGCCACCATACTTCACACTGATGGCAAGTGCTGCATTTGTGCTAATTTCGCTGTTCTATGTATAGTGTGATGGACAGTGTCAGGATGGATGATATTTAGGTTGCCCCAGTGGCTTAGCAGGCTGAAATTGAACTGAAAGTGCTGGTGTGATATTGAGGGTTTCTATCTTCAATCTTTGCTGCGTACAGTATCATCTGTCTTCTCCCGACCATCTTTTACCAGTTAAACACCAGGTGACTATGTAAACTCTGTCTGAAGTGGGTGAGGGGAGAAATCTGGAACTCTGGGTGTGACATATAAGTGCATTGATCTCCTACCTCTGACTAACCTCCATCTGCTCGACAGCCTGAAGTGGAGGATGCTGCCTGTCTGCCATTAGCTTTATGACTGGCTGGGTGAGACAGGTAATCTGGGCCTGGAACTGGACTGAGAGGCTGCCAAACTACAGTAGGCAACAAGGAGGGAAAACACAAAACACTTGGATTTAAATTATCTAGAATATCTTAGATAAGTTTCATTTCTTGGACAAGTGCAGTGAACACAGAAATTTGGATCCAAACTTGTCTCAGATCCAATGCCGCCCCAGGACTGTGACTTATTCATGATTGAAATGAATGTATTTTGATTTTGCAGCGTGGTGCACTGAGATCAGATTGTGTGAGAGTGTTTGTGTAAGCTTGAATGTGTATGGAGTGGTGCGAATTTGAATAGATGTATTTGCATCTTGTTGCTTAGCCAAAGGCATTATGGGTTCCCAGTGGTAGTGACCTGAAATTTTGCATGCACGGCAGCTCCGCAAATGGTAGCCCCTTTATGATCAGCCAAATATTGTACAGCAGAAGTATGAGGCCCTGACCTTCAATGCAGCACATATATGTAACACACATCGACGGAGAGGTTCACATTTCATGATTTTCTCTCTTTCCCAGTTTTTCTGCTGAACTCTACAAGGAAAGGAGAAACAATCAAATGTATTTAAGCCTGTTTGCATTTGGAGTCCGATGGTTCAGATTGATTTGGTGACTTTGGTCATTAATAGTCAGTCCTCTTTGCATGCCACACTGCCTTCAAGTAGCTAAGAAGTCAGACATACTGTACTGTAGCAAAAAAATGACTGAAGACGACCACACTAGTAAAATACCAAGCGTGTGGTGATTTTTATAGCTTGCAGATGTACAGAAGTCATTCCACAGCAATACTGCGTGCATACTCAGGAGGTAGGTGGTAGATTGTGAGTTCAGATATTCACTTTGTGTGATTCAGTTCGACACCAGAGAGGTGGACTGAAGTAGCACAGGTTGTTGACCTTGTAATGGATTTCTGAACTGGACACTGAGCCCACAAACATCTTATTTTACTTTGAATAAGAAAATTAGGCTTTCTTAGTTTGTCAGCATAGTTAGTCAGTGTATACGTTTCCAGTATAAGCCATAAAATCCATTTTAAGCCAACTTAAAATATACCGTCAGACAAGATCAGCCACCCTGCAAAACTCATATCAGCATTACTCAGGATTTAAAACAAAACAGTATTTTCAATTTTTTTATGTAAAAGCCCTATTTCCTGACCCCCATACTAAAATGCCTATGTGATGAATATGATGAATCTGCTTAAGCACTTGTGGGAGCCCAGGAATGGACGGGTCAAAAGTTTTAGCTCTTGTTTACTGGTCTTCTAATATTAAAGATAGTAGCAGCAGCCTGCAGAGGAGGTGGAGGCTCGTGACTTGGAAGCTGGCAGTTCAAATCCCCGGACCGACTGACGAAAGCTGCGTAGGGAAGTAACACTGTGCTCTGCCTCAACAGCAACTGTCAAAGTGCTGTTGCACAGAGTCATTGAAGTCCCAACTGTTCAGTAACAACAGTGTGCGACTGTGGCAGTATGCTATGCAGCTCCCAGGTCTCTTCCCCTTGTCTGGTTAAATGACTGACTTTGATAAAGTGTGATTTATAAATGTTTGGAAATACACTCAAAGCTGACTCCAAAACTTGAAAATCATCATGTAACACCTACTTAAAGTGACTGTTATTCTGAAAGTAAAATATTTCAAAAAAACCCCATTGGTTCAAAGTTTATTCTTGACTGTGGAAACAGCAGTTGAGGAAGCAGTCTCAACACAAGGTCAATTTATCAGCTGTTCTGGAGCTTTCGATCATATCACATGATCTTCATTTGCAGATGGAGTTTGCCCAGTGCTTAAAGTATGCGGAAAAAACCCTCCCAATTATTTGTTATTTTAGATTACATAAGGTGATTTACTTTTAAAATGGAAATTAACCTTACTGTATATTATTATTTTGGAAAATTTAAACAGAATAATCGAAATACTGTCCAATTTCTATTTTCCAAGATTACAACACGAACATACATCTTGATTCCACTACAAAATATTCTGACCCAGTTTGAAAGATGACAAATCCCCATAAATGACTGATTCAGCACCAGTTTGAAATAGAGCCAGACCAATAATAAATTGGCCGGGATGATTTCAGCCTATTTCACATATATCAGTATCTGCGTATATCAGCCAATAATTAACAAGAAATTGCAGTGAAGAAATGCACGATATGTTTGAGGTAATTAAAACAGTGTCATCATTGCTTTGTTTGTCCACCAGTGAGCACTGACAAGTTGCTTTTTCGACTGTAAAATGTCCCACTTGGGCACAGTTCTTTAAAAAACTGAAATCCTTATTAGAAATGTTTGTTCCTGTTATGTGTCTATGTAAAACAAATATCGGCCAATATATCGTTAGTGGTGTTTTTAAACTCTTAAATAATGATATCGGTAACAGCCCCAAAAATGTTGGTCGGGCGAGCCTAAGTTTTCCACACATTCAAGCTGAAAGACAATTAGTGAAAATAAGCTAATATCCGAACACAGTGTCTATACAAAAATCAAAGTGTAAAAACGGCATGTTGAGTCTTCGCTGGTTGCCTGGCAAGACTCCAGGAAATGACTGCGCCCAGCCAGGAAATAGTCTGGCCCCCATAAAACCACAACGTGTCATTTTTACACGTTGTTTTTTGTACATATCAAAAATCAAGATATAACATGCTAATTAGTGAGCTTTAGAGGTGCTGGTAGGTGGATTTTGTTACTTTTTTGTTTCCCCCTGTTTCCAGTCTTTCTGCTAAGCTAAGCTAACCAGCTGCTGGTGGTTGCTTCATATTTGCTGTACTGATATGAGAGTGGTATCGATCTTATCTAACTCAAATAAGCATATATCCCAAAATGTTGAACTATTCCTCAAAACTGCTCAGCAAAATGGAAATTTAAACATCTACAATTTCATTACAACTGGATAAACTCCATCTGCTGAAGAAGAAGGTTTAAAAGCTCCAGAAAAGCTACTAAATAGACCTTATAGTGAGATTGTTTTGTCAACTATAGTTATCATATGTTTTCCCATTTTTACACCTCTTTACTGTCTAAAAGGTATCAAAATGTTATAAACACCAAACTTTCTTAATAAACAGTGTCTACATGATCAGGTGATGTTTTTTCATATCTGAACTGCATGCCCCCAACTCCCCCGTCAACCCCCCCTCTGTACGATAAAGTTAAACAAGATTCCCCATTACAGTTGACAGACAGACAGTAGGCACAAAGTTTAAAATAAAGGTCTTAAAGGGAATAAAAGCTTTGCAGTGAATGGTGAGGGAATTGTTAAGGATAATACAAAGGAGTGGGATTTCTTGTGCATTTGTCTGCGAGGGATATCCCAGCCAAAGTTTCTCTATACATCAAAGGGCCGCCGCAAATAAAAGCACACTTGTCAGGGGCGAACAAACTGCCTCCTTTGTGCCTTCTACCAGCCAAATTCAGGCACACAAAGCCTTTGGATGTACAACACTGCAAAGAAGACATACTATTCAGATGACATGCTTTGCTCTCTGGTGGTTTGCTGTGTGCTTTTGTCTGCCCTGACCAGGACAGATATATAATATCACTGGATCAAAATCCTTTCAGTCCCTTTTACTCCCTGTTAAAGACTCCCGTTACACTCCCTCCCCCATACACTCCACTATTCTTTCTTTTCTTAAACAAAGTAAACTTGATGCAGCCAGATAACACTTGCAGCCCTCAGGCCTAATGCCCAAAAATGAGTCTCAGGTTCATTCAGGTTTTTTTAGCCTCGTACAAACTGTGGTCAGACAGACTGGACACGTTTCACTGTTGCCTCAGGAAATCTTTGTAGGTTTTGGCTTTCCATTTCTTTAAACATCTGTCACCTGCATCTTTTACATTCCTGTAAAATAAATCACTAGAACACTTTGAGTTTTTCCATGCCAAGAAAAAAAGAAGAAAGTAGTTTTACCGCCCGCACACACTTTGACACGACTCACAATTACACAAACACACACACACACATACACAACCAAAGTCCATCCAAGTACAAACTAAAACATATCGAACATACATCAAAATTCGATATGATGCTGTGGAGGTTTCCTGCGTGAAATCTTGTAAATATTCAAATAATTATTTATTTATTTTAGGTAGGGCTGCAACTAACGGTTATGTTGTTATCAGTTAATCTGCTGATTATTTCTCAATTAATAGTTTGTGAATTATATATGAAATATAAAATAATTGTGAAAATGCCCATCATAATTTTCCCATACTGCAAGTGGACGTATTCAGATTGCTTATTTAGTCTGATCGACAGTCTAAAACCCATGAATATTAAGTTTACTATCACAGAAAACAACGAAAAGCACCAAATCTTTAAAGTTGAGAAGAACTAGTAATCAAAGAAATATTGCCGGTTCATTTTCTGTCAAAATCAATAGACTAATCGTTTAAGCTTTAATTGTAATATTTTTGATGTATTCATCATTGCCGCTGTACAAATGTCTTGATGATGTTCATTTAAGTGAATTCGTCCAAAAAGTCATTTGTCCTAATAATAATTTCTATTAAATGTGATAAAAAAAAAACAGAATTTACATTATCTTCCAAAACCTGTTTGATATGACATATGGCAGTGGTTCCCAACCTGTGGGTTGGGTCCCTCGAAGGACTCAAAAAATAAATCTTAGGGGTCTCGAGATGATTAACAAGATTTTTAAGACTTTTCACTTACCGTTAGGCGGAGCCACTGACAACTCAGTGACAATGTGCAACGAGGGGTCATAAGTAGATGTTGCTTCTTTTTAAGAGGTCATAAGGAAAACGCTTGGAAATCATTGCAAGTGCCAATTGTTTACTGAGAAAAATTAGCTGAGGAAAAGAAGAAATGCAGCAGAGCATTCACAATTTTACTTTTACTGTACATGTAATGGAATGCATAATAAATAAAATACAGTTGCCTTTGTCACCATAATTATTATCATAGCAGTTTTTAGCTGCCTTGAAGAGCATTTATTCTTCCTGCCAGTCTTGATTCTTTTCATTCTAAGGACACATTTACCCAAGAAACTAACTAACACCTAATTGTTGATTGGCTGGAAATATTATAGAAAGCCCAGTGTGATCACAGGAGAAGGGAGCCCTCTTTAATTGTAAGGTATGTGTGTGTGGCTGGGAAATCATAGTGGATTTCACTGGATTTCAATGACTTTATGTGCTAGATTTGCTAGACTTTTTTTTTTTTTCTTTTACATTTGAGAAAACGTCAAGGCACACCTGAGCTCACTCAGGCACAATGGCGAGAACCACTGCTTCACTCTGCCTTAAGAGATTTCAGTGTGTTGAATAAGGCGAATCTCTGAGTGAATGCAATGACTCATCGCCAGGGTCATTTGCCTTTCACTGCAAATGAGTGTGGGTGTCTGACTAACTTGCAGTTATAAGCTGGATATTGTTTTTTAATCACTGAAGAGAGAGAGAGAAAGGGTGAGAGAGAGAGACCTAGTGTTTGTGTGTATAGTACATATGAGTGTGAGAGCATGTCTATGTGTGTGGCTGTGTATAGTATGTGTGTCACACACAGACTGAGAGCCACATTTTGAGTCTTTGAGATGCATTGTGTGCCCGGAGCCACGCGTGTTATTTCTCAAACAGGCGCTTTGGCCTGGAAGTGCAGTTTCCTGTCGCCTGACAGAGAAGCCCTCTGTGTGTCAGCAGTGAAGTACGCCTGTCTCCCACATTCATTTAAGTGAGGAACATGCAAAAAGTGGGAGGAGATATGATAAGTGTGGTTGGTTGCGCATTCTGCCTGATTTCTTAAAGTTCACACTTTGTGAAGTCTGGTTTAAAGTGGAACATTTTTCATCTCTATAAAGCAGTTGCATGTTTTTGCAGGTTTTTAATATTAAAGGCCAAGGTAGGCAGGAGAAAATTTAATTAAGCTGCAGAACTCCAGCCCACATATAGCTACTATAATATCCATGGTAACACTTTATTTGAAGGGGTGTGCATCAGGCTGGCATTACACTATCACAAAAACTCTCATGAAAACTAACATGATCTTAAACTTCATGATTGTTAATGATTGTTATCATTAAGTGGCATTTAATTCATAATGTCACCCAAAGGTGTTGTCAAATTCTGAAAAGAAGCTCTGTCAAATGCTTTAAGCTTTCAGCAGTGTTATTACATTGACAGTGTAATATCACTTTATTATATCTTTATAAAACCTGTAAACTCTACCGCCGTTCAAGGAAATGATTCACAAAACTGTCATATGGGCATCTAAAAGTGTGATAATACCTTTTAGTTAAATATATTTATTGGTTTTCATATTTTTACACTATAAACAAAACAGATATATAGATAAACCCATAAAGAAAACACCAAGAATTAAAATAATTATGATACTAAATAGATAAATACAATAAAATAATATTTTTATATATCTGTTATATATCTTTTAAAAACCCTTATCACAGACTGTAACCCTTCAGCAAAGGTCAAGCTGTCATGACAGAGATCTCAGTTTTGCAGAGAAAGTTACATTGTTTACAAAATGACACTTAACAGGAACAGTAAAATACATTGCTGTAAACGTCAGTTTTCATTTATGACAGTGTTATACCAGACCTACGCACAAACACAAAAGGCTTCAAATAAAGTTACCAGTTCTGTTAACATGCAACTATAAAAATACAATATTTAACACCAGAAACTGACAATGTTATATTCCTTTGGTTGTTTTTGTGATTATTGGTGGAGCTAGCTACATTACTAGCAAGTAAGCTAGCTGGCTAGCTAGTAATGCTAATAAAACATAGTTAATCCTTTTTAAGGAAGTGGAGTGCAAAATACGCTTGGCATTAAAGTGTATTAAAGCACTGTTGATGTTGCATTTTACAACAAAACCATGGTCAACAAAAACTTTTTAAAAGATTTTTTAAAGAATAACTTGAATGGGCTCTGACATTTAAAAAAACTACATGAACTGAGAGCTATCAGAGCTAACAAAGTTTGAACATACAAAGTTATAGAGAGACGAAGTCCCTCCCCTTCCAGTATCCCTCATGGGACCTTATTTCGAAAAAAAATATGTACGGTAATCAATGGCGTTTTAAATGTGCCATGAATTACACATATGATGTTTGTCAATTTAAAAGATAAATTTACAAGTCAAGAAAGTCGCAGTTTGTCGTAGTACCATTTAGTTTTGTGTGAAACCGCTCAGTGAACTACATCTCTCGCTTGCACAATATACGTCACCAACACCATCATGACCGTCCCTTGTAACATTAGCTTACCTGATTAGTTTTGTCCAGCGACTCCTGAAAGAACAAGAAAGACCCATTCCTCGTGTGACTAAATCTGATACTTTATACATCCATGTCTGAAACACTCAGGCATCGTAGCTTCAGTGGCTCTGGTTAGCTTGTGGAGAGAGAAAGTCATGACACCACTTACGCGACTCTCTGGTTTGTAGTCTTTCTAATTACGTATTTTCACAGTCTTATACTTCAACAGTTTTACGAGAAACTGCGTCTTTCTTGACATGCAAAAATATCTTTTAAATTGACAAACATCATGTGCGTAATTCATGGCACAATTCAAACGGGATCAAAAAATTATTTGTATCGCCATTGACTATCGTACATATTTTTTCCGAAATAAGGTCCCATGGTGGTCCACCGGAAGGGGAGGGACTTTAGGGACTCTCCAACCCGTCTCTCTAACTCTCCAAGTTATTTTTGATGGTTTCAGAAGGCACATATGAATGATGTCGTCCTGCTGATAGGGGTGTCGGTTAATTAGACCTCTGCTCAGGTTTAAGTTGGGAGCTATGAGGGGAATAGAGTAGCTAAAAGGGAGGAATTATTTATTTCAGGACTCCGCAAGTTAAAGTCCTGTAAGACCACTTTCGAGGCTTGGATGGGCACAAAACTCTCCCAGTTGAATCATCAGTAGAAAATATGAGCAAAAAAGTCAAAGGTATTAGCTTGTGTACATAAAAATGTTACATGGAACATTTCAGGAGAAAACATCTATTCATTGACCTTCAAATTCTGTTGCACGCACTGCTAACAGCGAGCTGAAGCTAAAGATCATGGTTTGTAGAAACCTGATAAAACTTCCAGTTTAAATCAATTAACTTTCAGTTCCTGGGTTAATTTTGGATTAATTTAACAACTACGGTGAAATATTTTGTTGCAAATGCAACAATGTGTTTGAAGTGTAATTTTGCCACAGCTTTTATTCGTGCCTCTGACTTGCTTATTCTCCAGACCAATGATGGCTGAGGCTCACAGGTATAGTAGTATTTAGAGCCATCAGTCGCACTGAACTAACAGAAAAAACAGGATTTCTCAGAAATGCAGATGAAATAATTAAAAATGATGCAAATAACATACATGTATTGTTGAATTATCAAGGAGTCTTCTGCTTCTGTGTTGAGAAACAAAGAGGATTTCATAAACTTTGAAATTACATTATACATACTAATACAGTGGGGGAGATAAATAACGGAACTTCTCCCACTTTGCTATTTGGACGTACTAATAAGAAAGATAAAGCTGTTGCTAAAACTAACAGGAGAGTGATGCAGATGTGAATCAAGCACAGTCGGTACACACCTACACAATCCTGAGAGGTGGTCTAATCCACCAAAACAAGTGACAGCACCTCTGTGGGGGCGTAACATGGATGTGTAATGGCTCTAACTTTATTTGAAACAGGACAGGCTAGGCCTGAATAAAAAAGTTGTTCAGTTGTAGAATAAAAAAAATGTCAGGATGGATAAAACGTCTAAGGTGCTCTTCATCAGGTGGAGAATCCGCCCATTAGTGACAAACTTTATAATAGCAAAGATGACAGAGCAACAGGATGCTGCAAACTGAATGAGGGACAAGGGAGGATTTACAGGGTGTTTGAAGGGAACAGGTGTGAAAGGCTGCTGGGAAACAAACATCATTTGAATGTCTGCGTATTCCCTAACCATCCTAAAGAGGTGCAGTCACCCATCCACTCAGTGTGCAGTGTTTCCTGGAAGTTGTGGTGAAGGGTAATGAGCATACACTCATGCACTGTATAATACCAGTAGGTTTGGGACTTAACCCTGTCTCCATGGCAATTGCTGCAATGATGACAAATTTGCTGTTTCAATAAACAGAATGACTAAAAATTCTGGAGCCTTAACTGATGTGTCATTGTTGTGTGTTTTGGTGATAGTCATTACATGTGTAACACAGAAGGGACACATTATCACAGGGGGATATTTTACACTATGTGCCATACAAATAGAATAAAAAAGAATTGGTTTGTGAGAGTTTGTATTTGCAGTCTGTGGGTTCAGACTGTAAGTCAGCAAAGTACTTCAGTAGACTCTGCAAATCGTGAAATGTTTATTTGCAAGGCTACCTGCACCATACAGCTCATTCTCCTGAGGATGAGTCATCCACTGGCTACATACAGTACATTTGAGGTGGGCTTTGGATAAGCTCCTGGAGGAGAATGTAGAGGGGCAAAGAACACTGCTGAGCCATCACAGCTGTACTGATTTTCTGTCACATTGTTTCACAACAGGAGACATTACCTGGTAAAGGAAACTGTAAATCTCACCCATCCCCCACTATAACCACAGCTCAGGGTCCGCTCTGTATTGATAAAGGGAGCCAGGTATTTGCTGCCACGTTGTCTTCTCGCAAAATTTCTTTGCTGAGTAAAATGTAGAGGGAGATTAAAACAAACTGCTGGGCGAAAAATGGGGATGGCAAACAAACCCGTAACTAATTATATGAGTTATCAGCTACATTTATGTTGTGCTATCGTTGCAAAATAATCCATTTGACTGAGAATAAAAAACATTGTGTGCCATCTAGTTTTCTCTGATGTCTCTTTCTTTCTGTATGTGACAGACAGTATACATATGATGTCCTTGAGGATGGATGCGATACTGCTACCTCAGATTGACAAGGCCTAATTTTTCCAAAGTCAACCAAACAACAAGCAACTTCTTTGTTTATCTTTATTTCCAAAGACAAAAACGGGCACTCATTTTAAAAATGACATGTTTATGTAAAAAATCATCTAAGGCTTAGAGTGCTTATACAAAATATGCTCTTTTTTAAAAAAAAAAAGGACATTTGTCAACCCGCAACTAACATTTATTTTCATTGTCGATTAATCTGTTGATTCCATTTTCACTTAATCAATTAACTGTCCATAAAATGTTATAAAATAGTAAATAGTACAAATGCCCATCAGTCACCTTGAGATCTCACCAAAAACCCAAGGACTGGGTCAGAATAAAGGACAGACAGAATAAAGTTTTTTTGCTAGATAAACAACGAAAACTAAAATGAATCAAAGTTATTCAAAATTGTTGCAGATTAATTTTCTGACGACTGACTAAGCGATTAATTGACTAATCGTTTCAGCACTAGTTTAAATCTCTGTAAAGGTGTAAGCTATCAAGGCTTACCTTATGCAGAATCACTACGTTTGACTGCCTTTTCAATTGAAGTATCTCCCCAAATGTGCTCCAATTTTGTGGACAATACAGCTAATTTTTATTTTATACTTATATGTCTATTCCTTTGCTTCCCACTGTTGTACTAGACACAAACGTACGTGATGTAAACAACAATCTTCGTGGTCCTGCTTTACATGACAAATTCAGGGTGCATCCCAGGAATTTCCATAACCCCCATTAGAATATTTGCATTTAGCATCTCGGGACGGGACACTGAGCAAAAGCAACTCTTTTGTGCCTCGCTTATGCCATTTTTCAACTGAAAATTAAAATACATTTAATTTTTGACTACAAAACACTAACAGGTCACAGATTTTCCCTTTTAATATTTTAAAAAATGTTTTATTTAATTGAACTATCCACAAATGCATCCGTGTCCCTTAAAAAAAGAAGTGCAGAGGAGCATAAAATAAGTTTCAAGGCTGCTCTTGACAAGTATTTAAAGTACTATTTGAATCTGAAATTTTTAATCTTCATTTTTCAGCGTGTTCACATCAAACATGTAAATCAGGTGACATATACATATAATTCTAGGCTAACAGAGGTAAAATAAAAGCCAAGCGGTGGCACTATTTGTGGCAAAAGGACAGACAGTATTGGTGGTCAGCTCTCCTAGAGTTATTCCACTGTGCCATATTGCTTTAAGATATCAGGTCATCTAATTAGACAGGGGATGAAAAGTTCACAGCTGTGACGTGCTACCTTGTGGGAGTCAGGAACATTGTAGGAGGGATCATATGTTTATATTTGCATGTGGTAGTTGGTGTCTCTCTTCCTGGCCATGCACAAAGAGAAAGGCTCTTTTCAAACACGGGATTTACCAAAACATGCTCTCACTTTCGTTTAGGCCAACACTCAAGGTTTCCTTGAATCAGAATAATAATAAAGAATCATAATTAATTGCATCAGTGCTTTGTGTGTGTGTGTGTGTGTTAGCGTGATGGGGGTGTGGCGGGTTAAATGTTGCAAAACACTTCAAGAGCAAACGCTGACATTTCATCTACATGTAGAATCTTTGCTTTTAACAGCCTTGTTAGTCTGTTGTCTATGTTTGTAATCACTCATCTCTGACTCCGTGTGAGGCTCAGTAAAGGTTATTAACCCTGTAATCAAAAGCAAAAAAATAAAACAATAAAATCAAAATTCACTTGTACGTGCTCCAGTGACTTGGCGATGAAAATAAGACGTGTAGTAACATAATGACTTAAAAGAGCTCTGACTTGAGGGCGAAATGCCATTTAAGTCACTGTGATCTCTGATTAACAATACAAAAATAGAGTTAACAACTTTGTGACGCATTTGTACAGAGGTGTTTTTTACTAACAAATCACAAAACATAGCATGTAATGTCTCTCAGGGAGGCAAGATAAAACAATGGGTCCGACATGATCTGAGATTCTACCTGCAGTTGCTAAGCAACACCCACCTCCAACCTCTCAATCTGTCCCATTGGTCAGCAAGGAAAACGCACAAGGCGCCCCATTGGCTAAGAGAAAGTTAATAAACTTTAGCCAAGACCTGCTTCCTTGTGTGCGCACACACACACACACACACTCTCTCTCTCTCTCTCTCTCTCACACACACACACACAATGAAGAGATTCTTGTGAATGAGAGCATGAGAGGGTGTCAGTGCTTGCGCAGTACAGTGCTGATATATGCATTGAGCTCCTGAGCTAAAAATAAAGATCACACTGAATGCGGTGCCACAGAAAGTTGCAAGACTGAATTCAAAGTGACAAGTCTAGTTCTCTCCAGACAGAGCAATGAGGTCCCACCCTCATCAGAGATCCAGGAGGTATTTTTTGACATTCGTTTTTAGGATAGAATTCTAATAAAAGCTTGTTCCCAGCAATTCTTCACATTTGTTCAGGCTAAAAATACAACACAGGAAAGCCTAAAATATCTTTCAATTACAATTCAAAAGTGGTATTTAGCAGTGGTTCCCAGCGTACCCCCACAGCCCTATCAGATGAGCTCAAGTACCCCTTCATCTACAATACAGTCATATTCTTTTGAATGGATGTTAAACTGGATGTTATTTAACCCTGTTTATTATAGAAAAGTGGATATTGTTACAACATTTTTTTCTTCTTACAATTGAATTGTCAGTATTTATGTTGGTTTGGTTAAGTTTGCCTTCATACTAGTATAACTTGGAGTGGACATTAGGTTCTCCATTATCTTGAGCTATTTCAACCTTTTATCCATTACTTTTAGCTATTTCCACTGTTAATCCATTATTTTAAGCCAACTTTATCATTACTTAGCTATTTTGACCACTGACTCATTACTTTTACCTATTTATACATTTCTTTTAGCTATCTATTACAACCACTCATCCATTACTTTCAATTCTGTTTAGCCATTACTTTTAGCTAATTTTACGTTACTCTTCTCTTAAAGTAATGAATAAATAAGTGAGCAGAGAAGTTATTTCCACCATTTATCCATTACTTTTAACTATTTCGACTTCTCTGCTCACTTACCAACTAGATTTTATGCACTCTCAATCACAATTACAACTGACTCAGGTTGGTGAGCATGTAGTAGCCTATCGAAGATGTGCCTCTTGACTGAAATTTTGGACAGCAGTGTTTTTCAAAATGAATGCAGAGTCTGTGTTCTGTTGAATGGTGAAATATACTTATCATCCAGAATCCCCACAAGGCATCGATAGAAACAAATATCATCCTATCAATCACTCCACTCGGGGTTCACCCTTTTTCCTAAAGGCATATGAAACGGTTGCTTTTCTGAAATGAAGACAATGAGTTATCTTTGAGTTATACTGCGAGTCATTCCTAGGTTAGTTACATTTTTCTTGCCATTGTATTTTTCACCTTCCCAGAGCCTGTCCTATGTCACTTATTTATCGTTGGAACATCTTGTAACCCAAACATCATTGAAAACCACATTCAGACTCAACATCAATGGCACACAAAAAAGCAGATATTACATTTTCGAAAGGGATTTATTTGTCGAACAACAGGCACAGATTCTGTTACAAACAGTTTTATTATGAAATATCTATAACTCCATGTTATTAACTGTACAAGAGAAAAAATAGAATTAAAAATAAAAATACAAACAGCTCATTGTAGAGAAGTTTCAGTTTTTTTGCAGCCATACTTCCATTTGAGGTCATTTAGTCTACCTCAGCTGCCCTATGTGGTCACTTACCAGACCAATCATTGTTTTCAGAGAATAGTGCAAAGTACATAATGTACGTAAAACACGGAACATCCACAGGACATGTTGTTTTATTTCTTATTGTTACTGTGTACATGAGTTTTAAAATATATCTTAAAATCTAAAGGTAGACTTAGAAATGATAAAAACAGTAAATCAACTATGAAAAGAAAAATCTAAACAGATGACCAATAACTATACAATGTTTATATACAGTCAAGTTTCACTGCAGTGTAAGGCTAAATCAAAGAGCACAACAAAATAATGCAACATACATTACACGTCATCTTATTACATTAGCATTTATGTTGAAGAAACCTATACAATGGACCACTTTTTTTTAGGTTTTGAGAAAATGTTGTGAAAAGATGAATATGGACAGAAAAGGGCGGAGAGTCAAAATGTTCATAAAAGCAAAACGGCCTGATTTGAACAGGATGTTGCTTTACATCCGTTTGGTCACTCGTTTTAACTGTTGGGACGTTTTCTGGAAAATGGACTTGGATTTCTGAGGTTCAAGCAGGCTGAGATTTCCTTCAGAAATGCTCCTCACAACTCTCCGAGGCTTGTTCTCCTCTGAGCCTGAGAACAGACACCAAACAAGTAATAGTATCAAGAATCAACAGAACTACACTTTAATGTTCCTGATTGCTCTGAATAAATGCGTGTGAATGTCATGATTACAGGTACATTTTAAACACTTTTGAAACTTAAACTTAAAAAAGGACAAAAAACCATTGTGGTTTGTTCAAATCGTTTCATCGAAAAATATGCACATTTGTGTTGACACTTACCAGCAAAACGATGCACTCTGAGTGGTCTCTGGGCTACTGACGGGTCTTTCTTTATACGCTTCGGTGCAGAGAGACTCTGTGTTAACTCTTCTCTGATGCTGTTACAGTGAATAAAACGGACAGGGAAAATGGAAAAAGCAATCAAACACAACATCAAAAGTTCCTCATCATCTATTACTGGATTTTCTCCCAATAACACACAGAACGGGCTATTAAATTAGTTATTTTGGTGACAGTTATGCACAGCTTTGGTCCGGCCCCAGATAATCATAAATATGTCGAAGCAGAGTGTTTAATCAGTATAAAATAACATGATTTACATTAATATAAGAGAAAAGGCCAGGACACATTACCGGTTGAATTTACGCTTTCCTTGTGCAGCAGACGTCATGTCCATGTAGGTCGGGTTGGCTCGTCTCACGTCTTGTAAAGACAGGATCTGTTGTCTACAGAGCAAGGTTCATGTTACCATGACATCCGCTGTTTGGCTTTCACATGGAAATAAGGAACATCTCCCTTTGTATTCAAAAGCAGATGACTAAAAATAAAATAGCTTATAACTGATCATTTTGTTTGTGTTGTATTGCAAAAGCTTCATGTATACAAATCCGAACTTTTGATATTTGATGCTTTGTTTCGATGCACCTGCATTCAGAAATTTGGATATGCAAATTTTGTTCTCACATAAATTTGAAGTAGCATTTTTCCCCAATGGCACCTCTAGGTATATAATGAGTAAATTACTGTTTAAGTTTTGGGTGTTCATGTTTTTACACTTTACACTTGCATGGTATTTAAACTGTTGCACACTGACTAGATAACATCATCCCGATTTCAGCACTTTTACATTAACTATCCATAAGTTTCAAATTTTACCGATTCCAGCTGAGGCAAGGATGGATTCGACATTCTGATAAATTAGATGTCTTTTAACCCCATATAATCCGTTTGTAGCTCGAAATTCTCTAGCAGGTCCATACTTGCTGATCTGAGGTTTAAATTAATAAGCACATAATTGAGGATAAGATGAAACCAGTAAGCTGCTCTAAACTCAATCTCTGGCATTGCTTTAGCATGAAAGCTAAACCCGGTGAGCACGTGTTCCATTGCAGGACACAGGGACTGAATTTTAGACCGAATGAGTCATGTGAGCTGCTGGTGGCATTTAAAAACAGGAAGTAACGGGGTGTCTGGAAAAACCTGCCAGAGCAAATCAACCTGGTGAAATTGGTATCACCTTTTATGTAACCGTAACCTGTAATTAGCCTCATGTAACTAACCTTCCTCATTTATTTCTCAGCCAGGTCTCTACATTTGTTTTATTGGTGTTGCTGTTCCCCCCCCCCATTTCTTCCAAACAACAGTTAAACTGTCAAAGTCACTTTAAAGTTTTTCTCCCTCTAGTGTCTCTGTCTGCTACACTTTGCATGAACCCTGCCCAGGGAACTGCCTCACCCACCTTGCAGTTCCAAAAATCACTTTTCTACAGTTGCCAGAGTAAAACTAATGCATCAACTTTCCTGAAGTCGTTGAGTCTATTCCTCTAAATTTGGCTCATCATTTACACCTTTAGCACCATCTACAATGGTCTTGTACTGAGAAATATTTACAAAGGTAATGTCTTTTCTTCCTATCTAAATGCAAGAGTTTTCCTTTGAGATATGTCCTGTCTTTTGCAGGACAACTTAGTTTACCAGGTGCTAAGTGCTCTCACAATCTCAATCTCATGATCTTTAGTATTTGAGGAAAAACAACTTCCCATGAAACAGCATGTTTGTGGGCTAGCACAGACGTTTGCAAGCCATTTGATTCTTTTGTGTTGCGATTTTGTTGAATGAGGCGATGCACTTTGATTTTGAGGTTGGTTAGGAACAATTTTATCCAACAACTAAACGCTCTCAATGTGTTAATGAGAGGGCTCCTCTGCTGGGAGCACCATTCATTAACACAAACTCTTTCTGCTCCTATAGCTTGAAATATTTCCTATTTTGTTTGCCACTTCCAGCTGAAGACACCATGACGCTGCTCAGCTCAGCTGACTTAAGCCTCTTGGCCCAATGTTCCAGTCTGGAAACTTGCTGCTGGTGAGAAAACTTACACTATTTGCACTCCAGTCTCTGTCTTGTTTTGAATAAGGTTGGGAGGATTTACCACTTTTGAATGGTTTAGTTACCATCCAGACTGAGCGTCTTTTACACAAAATTCTTCAATTGCTTTGAATCTTTCAGTGGGCCAGAGGGATGTGTTTAAAGACTGGATTTTAAACATGTCAAGAAACAGATTCGAGAGATGCCCGTGTTAGTTCCCTCTGAACAATTTTTAAAAATGCAATAGATTTTTTTTAATTAAATACATAGATTTTTCTTAATGCAATTCATAACATTTTCTGTGTACTGCACTGAGGCTTGCTTAAAAATTTGATAATTTATGCTTTTGGAGAGCAATGTTTAATTCAAAATGTGTGGTGCAAGAACTGTCTGGGTTTAAAATGCATGAATATTGAACCAACGTTGAATCACTGTGCTTGTGTAAGAGAGTTAGGCATTTTACCAAGATTAGCATGGGTGACATAAGGAGTGTTTTCGCTCTGTACCAATTTATATTAAGAAACATCAAGAAAAAATAAGTGGGGATGTCCCTGATGCTTTAAACTCAATTTAGAAAGTAAATGACATTCATAATTTGTGCTATTCTTATTAAAAGGTTCAAAACAGCTAATTCAGAGATTGCTAGTGAAGGAGCAAATTATGATTTAAACCCTCATTACGTGTTCTTGACAGTTGTGACATAAATGGTGGACCACATCTGGGTGATTGTGAGTTGTAAGTGCAGCCGAGACAGAAGGATAAGAAGCGCATGGAAAACTGAGAAATACAAAAGGCATGTGTGCTACATCAGAGAGCAGTTAATGTTAGGAAAACAGGTTCAGACTTGATTAATAGTGTGTGTCCAGCAGAAAATGTGATTTATTTTTTGTTGTTGCTGCCAACTAACTGCTATGTATATGTCATAGAGGTTAATTGTAATGATGCTAATATTGGTCACTGGTGTAGTTCTGCTTTAACACTAAAGAGGGGCAGCTAAAAACGCTCCCTGGCTAACTCTCCATTGCATGTTGAGATAAACTGTTTGGTGAACTGGAGGCAAGAAAGTGCGACAAATGGTTCTGATACATTGTGGCAGCTGTTGCAGTTTTTCCCTCTGAACTTGCCTTATAAAAAATGTATGTCTCCAGTTAGATTGTGATGCTATATCAGTTTTAGTTTCTGCTGTGACAGCAGTATTTTCTTTGGTGTTTCCCAAAGTGTCTCAGTTCCCATGAAGAGGAGTGTTTCCTACAGTCTTTCTTACAAATTTCATGTTTATGTGAAGAGAAGTGTACACTATACAGTACATTTTGGAGGGACCAGGAGTGCAGTAGCCGGTTTGTGGGTGTATCGATGCATTGGTTTATGACTACTTCAACGTGTTAAAAGGCTGCACTATATGGACTGCCAAGAGAACTAAAATACTGTATGTGTAGAGTCAACTGTAATCCACATTACAAGCCAGCATGAAAACTGACTTGTACCTACCTGTCATAAGGAAAAAATATCTTCTGAAACCAAGTGTGTACAGTAGATGGACACAAAGTCATGGGTCAAAGAGTGCAGTTTTTGTTCCACACTGGCTCTATTTATGGACCAGTTTAAAAATTCAGTGCAATTGTACTTTTTGCAAAAAAACAAAACAAAAAACAAACAGGAAAAGAACAAGATTTATATGTCTGAATGCTTGAGAATGGAATCTCTAAAGTATTTTTGTGTTATTTTACATGCAAAGTTTTGAGTTAAAAAACATCAAAAGGTGTTGCTTTAAAATATCTTGTAAATTCACTGATATAGAGAATGGCTAAAACAAACTGGGTCTTGCACTTAACTTCTAAAATTATTATATACACTGCTTAACATCTTAAAATCAAAAGAGAAGTTATGACAAATATTTTCTCACCTTTTAGTAGGAATCTGGTTCCTCTCATTGGCCTTGGGAGGATGGAGTAGTTGGCTGGGACCTGAGACGTCTGTGGACTTTGATGCTTGACAGGGACTACCACTGCTTATTATGATGGTTGCATTAGTTTGATCATCATTGCCCAGAATTTCAAAGGTCATGTTGGGATCCACGGCGCTTGAGGAGCTCAGCGGCAGGACTTGAACAGTTTTTTGAGCAGGTTCTGGTGTACACTGGAGTGGGAACATGCCCTCCTCAAACACTTGGGCCTTGGCGACGGTCAGGGGGCTTTGTGGTGGCAGTGACGCAGACAGATTTCTCCTGATGGGCATTCTGGGAGGTGGTTTCTGTTTCATATCAGTCTTCCCTCTACCTAAAAAACAAACAGTTAATATAAAAAACAAACAAAGCAGCAATAAAACTAATTCAACCTAATTTACAGTGCACATTAATAAACAACCTATGAAGGATGGACACAGTCGCAATGGTAGTTTTAACCACCACCAAAGAAAGCTGATCTTTGCCTATTTGACAGAGTAATGGCCTTGAAAACCAATATTTGCAAATCAACTTCTTACTATGAGTGATGGGGTCCTACATTAACACAAAATGATCTGCCAAACAGTTTGGTTTGTCACATTAGAGATTTCTGTATTTGTGTTTTTTTCTGTGCTTTTCTCACTGGTTTGAAGTGGGCAGGACTCAGTGAGAAAAAGGTGATATCACATACTTTCATGCACCAATCAGGTTTCAGCAATTTTTAAATAAAAATCAGATTTAAGTTGTGGGTTTGTTGCTTATGCCTGTCTCTATCAAACACAGATAAAAATCCACCCACACCATCCTGTTTAAGCAGGTTAATTGAGTTTTTGACAGTTAAAACTCAAGGATGTTTACAAACTTTGTTGATGAATATTTAATTTAATAGAGAAATTTGAAAGTGAGGTTTGAAGATTTGAAAGTGTTTAGGGGCTTTAACAAGGAACTGTTTAGGCACAACTTGTTTCATATAAATAAAAAACATACAAAACATAATTATAAGGTTCCTTTTTATTTAAAAAAAATAATAATTTGAACAAAACAGATGAGTAAACCTGGACTGAGAACTCTTTCTGTATCCTGCATTCACTTTCTTTCATAAAATATTAACTGTCTGCAAAATAATTTGTGTATCCAGTGTTTATGGGTCCAAATGTTGCTGGTCAAAATATCACCAGACATGGGATAGGATGTGGTATGGCAGCAATGTCACCATGTTACTTTGTGACTAAAATGTTTGCTAGTGTCATCCATTATGATGTTTGCAGGAAGACAGAAGGACCACATGTGGAAACACATGGAATGGTTGTGTCACCTGCATTGACTTGATAACAACTGTATGTACCCTTTGACAATCACCATGTTTGTTTTGTCAACTGATCTTTTCATCAGTTGTCAGACTATATGCAAGCATTTAGCCTACCTTACTTTTGGTAAGAAACGATTAAGAACAAGTCATAATGTTACATAATTTTAAGCATTCTTTGCAGATGGCATCTGTAACAAGCCATCTCTGACATGCATTTATCAATGCATTGTTTACAACAAAGGGCTTTGAAAGTGAAAGCAAACCGAACCACTTTAAAAAGTAAGCAAGGCAACAGTAAACACACCCCTCCCCAAATGATGCCGTCCCCCATACTCAATCAGTAATCAGTAATAAACGCTGAAATGCCAGCCTTAGGCTAAAAAGTGCAATTTAAAAAATGTCACAACAGAGAAATGAGATGGATCGCTCCCTTAAGTTACATCAAAGTGTGATCAGTAGTGTTGGAGATATTATGCACGGCACAAGGCAGTTAAGCATTATAGTGCCCTTCTTGCACATAAACTTTACAATGCTTATTATTACCCTAAAAAGCACTGCGTTTTATAAATAGGCCAGGACTCGAGGATTTTTTGACTGCTAATAGCCCTGGAACTTCTTTTTTTAAACTGAGGAAAACATGGTGCTCAAACACACGACTCTGAACTCTGTGAACTCTGCTTATGAAAGGAGAAAATGTAGGTGCTGCTGCAGGTACTACTTGTTCAAAATAAAAAAATATGAAATAAGTTTCGTTCATATATCATAGGGTACTTAGTTTGTTGCTCCCATAATGTTAAAATGTAGCATCCCAGTGAGTACCGGGGTACAATAAAATCATAAATGTGCCCTAAAGCAATTTCCAGTGTGCTAATATTAGCTAGCAGTTCTGCAACAGGCAAATGCATTACAGTGCATCCGGAAATTATTTACAACGCTTCACTTTATCATATTTTGTTATGTTACAGCCTTATTCCAAAATTGATTAAATTTTTCTCAAAATTCTACAAATAATACCTCATAATGACAATGTGAAAGATGTTTGAAATCTTAGCAAATTTATTAAAATCACATGTACATAAGTATTCATAGCCTTGCTCAATACTTTGTTGAAGCACCTTTGGCATCAATTACAGCCTCAAGTCTTTTTGAGTATGATGCTACAAGCTAGCACACCTGTTTTTGGGCAGTTTCTCCCATTCTTCTTTGCAGGACCTGTCAAGCTCCATCAGGTTGGATGGGGAGCGTCAGTGCACAGCCATTTTCACATCTCTCCAGAGATGTTCAATCAGTTCAAGTCTGGGCTCTGGCTGGGCCACTCAAAGACATTCACAGTCCCATAGCCACTCCTTTGTTATCTTAGCTGTGTGCTTAGGGTTGTTGTCCTGTTGGAAGATCAACCTTCGCCCCAGTCTGAGGTCCAGAGTTCAGGATTTCGTCAAGGAAGTCTCTGTACATTGCTGCATTCATCTTTCCCTCGATCCAGACTAGTCTCCCAGTTCCTGCCGCTGAAAAACATCCCCACAGAATGATGCTGCCACCACCATGCTTCACTGTAGGGATGGTATTGGCCAGGTGATGAGCGGTGCCTGGTTTCCTCCAGACATGACGCTTGCCATTCAGGCCAAAGAGTTCAATCTTTATTTCATCAGACCAGAGAATTTTGTTTCTCATAGTCTGAGAGTCCTTCAGGTGCCTTTTGGCAAACTCCAGACGGGCTGTCATGTATCTTTTACTGAGGAGTGGCCTCCGTCTGGCTACTCTACCATACAGGCCTGATTGGTGGAGTGCTGCAGAGATGGTTGTTCTTCTGGAAGGTTATCCTCTCTCCACAGAGAAACGCTGGAGCTTTGTTAGAGTGACCATCGGGTTCTTGGTCACCTCCCTGACTAATGCCCCTTTCCCCTAATCGCCCAGTTTGGTGGTTCCAAACTTGGATGATGTATGATGGAGGCCACTGTGCTCATTGGGTCCTTCAATGCTGCAGAAAATTTTCTGTACCCTTCCCCAGATCTGTGCCTCAATACAGTCCTGTTTCGGAGGTCTACAGACAATTCCTTGGACTTCATGGCTTGGTTTGTGCTCTGACATGCACTGTTAACTGTGGGGCCATATAATAGACAGGTGTGTGCCTTTCCAAATCATGTCCAATCAACCGAATTTACCACAGGTCTACTCCAATCAAGTTGTAGAAACATCTCAAGTATGATCAGTGGAAAAGGGATGCACCTCAGCTCAATTTTGAGTGTCATGGCAAAGGCTGTAAATACTTATGTACATGTGATTTTTCGTTTTTTATTTTTAATAAATTTGCAAAGATTTCAAACAAACTTGTTTCACGTTGTCATTATGGGGTATTGCTTGTAGAATTTTGAGGAAAATAATGAATTTAATCTATTTTGGAATAAGGCTGTAACATAACAAAATGTGGAAAAAGTGAAGCGCTGTGAATACTTTCCGTATGCACTGTATATTGTGAGAATTTAATACAATGCAGAGTTTGAGTGTGCTATTGTAAAAATGACCCCCATAAACATAAAATGTCCCGTCACTCCAACCTCTGCGCCCAGTTGCCCCCCATAAAATCAAGGGCATGATCTATGCTGTGAGCAGGCTTCTAATTCTAAAATTTTACAAGCTGTATCAACATTTATTTTGTAAGTTAGCCAAGTAACAAGATGAGACTGCATTCCAAACTGATTTCTGTTCACTCAGCCAAAGATGGTTTGAACACCACTCTGTACTGTGAGTGAGAATCGTGCCGTTTTACAGCCGAGTACTGACAGACAGCTAACGATCGCGGATAGTGAATAATAATCGGAATCCACAGCCACATAACACAGGGATTGGTTGAACTTTCATTAATTTGCGGTATTATTGCAACAAAGCAAATTCCCAACAGGACTGAAGTTTGTTTAATGAGAATTAGAGGTGTAACGGTACATGCATGCGTCCCGAACCGTTTGGTAAAGCAAGTTTGGTTCGGTGTGCAACTTCCTGGGTTTGGTATGCCCTGTGACCCAAACAATTACTGTCAAAATAGTCTATTTATGTCTACTTCGCACACGCGGAACATAAATACTAGAGCCCGAGTTTTACCCGAAAAGTTCTGGAAGTGCACCAGTTGTTATCAGCTGTAGCATGCTAGTTGGCTTAGCCCGGTTAGTCAAGCTCATGTTGTGTCACTGCCGTTGGAATGACAAACACAAATGAGAGACCAGAGCTGGAGGATCCTCTCATGACATTTAGATCCACTGTATGGGAGCATTACATTTTGCCGGTTAGTTATAGCAAAAATGGACAAATATTAATGTCAAACTGTATGCTGACATTGTTCAACTGAAGTCGGGTTTGTCTGTGGATACACTTCAAACATACAATTCACAACAGCATCACCTGAATGTGTCAATTAGCGGAACAAGACAAAAACGGACTGGAAGGCGAGTCCTTATTTTCAAAATTTTCCTGCTGTGCCGAAAAGGTACCTAACCATGACCCCAAAACTGTGGCACATACCAAACATTGATTTTTGTATACCCTTACACCCCTAGTTGTAATACAAAGCTAAGTTTGCACAATTAAATGCTTAAATATGATCAGTGTTGGAATTAAAATATATTATGTGAACCCTCTGGTTCTTCAGCATTAGTAATTTTAAACACTGAAAAAGGATTATATTATTCAAATTGTATAATCATGATATAATTAAATACTGATTGATACATGAATTTTCATCCAGTATCTTTTTGCCATATTGTCTAGCTTCATTTAAAAACAACAGCAACAAAAACATGTACAGGTTGCAGAGCAGAATGAGGTTAAATCACCATGTCGGCATCACATTATGAACACCATTTCCTGTAAAGGTGTGGTGGGAGTTAGGAAGGGGGCTAAAGAAAAAAAAAAAAAAAAAAAAAAAAAAAAAGGAAAAAATGCCAGTACATTAAGGAAGTGAGAACACTAAATGCAAAGGTGAATGACTGATTTATACATTACCCTAAATATCAAAATGCAATATTTAGCAGATGTGAGTCAGACTTCAGACAGCACACCGAGTGAAGAGACAATGATAAATAGCCCTTTTCTGTGGCAGAGGAGTTGTCCCTAGCAATAAATGGCAGCAGAGTTCCTTCAATCACATATTTTTGGCTTGTAGGGGATTAATACATGCATGAGTTGCTATTTCTGGTGGAGGCTGCACTGAATTAGGGTCGCCTGGTTGCTGCTGCCTGTTTTTTATAGTGCGCCTTTTCTGGTTGGTGGAGCAGGGGAGTTTACGTCTGTTGACGTTTTTTCCTGCCCTGCTGTGGATCTGCATTTTCATGAATGAAGCTCAAGAGGGATTGGGAGGGTTAGATGCTGGACAGACAGAGAAAAACAGTTGAGGGTAGGAAGGAAAGAAAGGCAGAATGGAGGAAAAGCAGAATAACAGACGTTTGAAGCAAAAGGGACAGCAAAATCTAGGGAGGAAAAAATAGTTAAGAGAGAAGTGAGGAGTAGAAGATCGAACAGAAATATAAAAAGAACAAGATAAAAGGGGAGTGGGAGGTAGCTGAGTGAAAAATCATGAAGCTCTTAATAAATGCATGTGTGGAAATGTTAACATCAATACTAATTTGTGGAATAAAGAAACATTTATCCAAAGTGATCATTTTTGTGTCATTTGCTATTATTAAGCAGTCCACAAAGAGTTAATGCTCTTTCAAAACCCCAACCCCCCCTAAAACCAGTGAAATCTGATTGGCTTTGCAAGCTGCAGGGTGGAGCTATTTCTCATAACATGCTGCAGTGACTACCATTAACAGCTCAGGAAGCAGTAAGGGACTGACAAACAGCACCAGGATAAGAACATAGTTTGTCTGAATGCTTAATAAAAGCGTTATTTATTAAAACATCTGTGCTAATTCAACATTATATAATTTAGATGTGTCAGTAATTGACCTTTAGCATAGCTGATAATGCTGCACAACATGTATAAAGCTGTACCTATTGTGTGTATATGTGTGTGTATATACTACATGCATGTATGAGTGGTAGCTGTAGACTGAAATTAAAATGGACAGGGTGGTTTTCAAGGATGCAAGTGTGAGCCAGTGAATGCATAATTGAGGAGAATGCACAGTTATGATTTTATTAGAGAGAGATGAAACTGTAGCTACACAATCCCAATAATGGGAAAATAGTGTTAACATGGGATGCATGCCTGGACAATGAAATATATCATAAGGTGCTGCTTCAAGAAGGGCTTTATGTAGATATCACTAAAATAATGTTAACATAAATCTTTTTGTGCCAGGCACATTTAGCTGTAATACTGTACAGCTGTGTCCACTATTGCTGAAGGCAAATACAATACAAATCCATTGACATTATGTCAAAGTCAATGTTTTATTGTGGATTTGTTAAATGCTGCATTAAACTGCATTAAGTTAAAATTTGTCCATTTACATTTTTTTTGTTTGGTAAATATAAAAGCTCACCATAGTAATACAGTTAGAAGATGACCACAGATGTATTGGCAAAGAAATAACAATAACTGACCAAATGGAAAAAAACAATAAAACAACTGGCTTGTAATGTACAAAGAAGGGCCGGACGGACAGACCAAACTTTCAAAACTAAATGAAATGAGTTCACTTATTATAATAAGTTGCAGGGAAATTCAATACAGTGGTGACAAACTCCCTGGTGCTTTCATTCCAGTCAAGGAACGCTGGTCATCTGGCAGGAGTATTTTCTTCAAAAGTTACATTTCCCACAATGTGTTTCAATGAAATGTAGACCACCTGCAGTAAATATCATTACAGCCAATAAGAACTGCAATATTTCACAAAGGTGTTTTGTGTTACATTTCCCCAAAGGTTCCCTGTGTACAGTTTTCCCTCTATAAAACTGGTTGTGAGTATTCACATAATTTCATTATTCTAGTTTTGGCCTGTACAGAATGTCTGCAGCACAACTATAAATCACATTATATTACATGTCTGACTTTTATTGTGTATTTTACTACTCTGAACAACTCCTTATATTTAAACTGCTAAAAACATGTTCAGCAAATAAAAAGCAATGTGGTAAAGTGGAAATTTAGGCTTATGCAAAACAATTAAACATTTATATGGCACATTAAAAACAACTATGATCTGTGTGTTCTGCTTCAATAAAACATAGCATCATCTCTTAAAGTGTGTTTGGGCAAGGGTGATGGATTGAGTGAAAAGTGACAAGGAGAAAGCACATAAGTGAATGACTGAGGGGGAGGGGGGATTAACAGGTATGCAGGGGTTTTAGATTAATGACTATGGCATGTTAGCAAGACGGGGGAGAGAGGAGAATAGATTTACCTTTTGGTGATGGCGCAGTATTGCACAGTGATGTTCTTTTTGTGCGTCCCTCTGCACCTGAGAATTAAAAAATCATAAAGAGATTCAAGGAGAAGCAACATCAACACATCATCACAATTACAACAACACAGAAAGCTTGAAAAACGAAACCATATACGGGTTGTATGTTTCTAAATTTTTTGTGTTACTACTTATTGGATTGACGTCAGTATTTACTGAAAATTGTAACGAAACGTTGCTTTCCAACATAAAAATGTGACAAATTGCCACAGTGAAACATTTTCAACACTTAAAAAAGAGCTATGATTCAAGGTGTTCTCATCTCACTGTGCGGACAGTACAGACATTCAACCATCTTTATGAATTGTGATCTTTTCTTCAGAAAAAGTCAATGTAATGTAAAGTGACAGAGACAGAAGTCAGAAGAAACAGTTGGCAGTGGAACTTTTCATTCATAATGACTTGCCCAAAGACCAAGTCAACCTGGAGCGTTTTAGGTCTTATACAAACATTATATAATTTTTTAAACTTTAAAATATGACCCAGAGGAGGCTGACACTTATATCTGTATTCAGGGGTTGTCAAATTATTTGTATTACTGACAATGAAATGCTGAACTGAAATGCAACGAAAAACACTTTTAAAGAAGTACTAAATGTAATACAATTTAAAAGAAGCCAGCAGTGGAACAGAGGGACAGGTGTAAAGTTAACCGTCTCACAAATGATAAGACACCATCATAGTAATTGAGTATTGTTGGCCAGCTTTGGTTCATGCTTCATTGTCTATCATGGCTTATATGTCATGAGGGCCTGGTGCTGCTAGGTCATGCAGAGATGACAGTTAAAAATGAACTGGGCAATGTCTTGGATCCCACAATACACACTAGACCTGGACTAATGCCAAACATACTGGGCCTTATTGAATTAACTTATAGGACACCCGACTAACATATTAAACACTATCGTAAAATTGATCTTACATTCAGGTGTCACATGTGTATACTTTTTAACCTTACATCTTAGGCCTGCCACATTACAGAACCATCTAACGAAAAAAAAATATGGAAAAACAAATCTAAATCATAGCAAAATTACATATACACATCCTTGTACTTCTATCTTTGTGAGCACTGTCATTGACATAATGCATTCCCTAGCCCCTTACCTTAACCATCACAACTAAATGCCTAACCCTCACCATAACCTAACCTCAAACAGCACCTTGAAGTTGTGAGGACTGGCCAAAATGTCCTCACTCTGTAGGTAAAAAAACATGTTTCAGTCCTCTCTATGTAGCAAGTACACACACACACACACACACACACACACACACACACACACACACACACACACCTTGCTGTCTGTCACCTACCTTGTGCAAAACATTTACTGGAAAGTGTTTAAGACTCTATAATTCTATAATTATTGTCTCTTTAACAAAAGCAGCATGTGCTTAATGCGATACTATTAATGTGTGTGACACACTCCATGTAGCTACCTTATGCAACCTCTTGGCACTTAACATAATATCCTGACCAAAACAGTGTATTGTGAAAGGGGAATGTTAGCTGTAATTATGATTTAAACAATAGATGTAGTCATTTGTAAAATGAAAACATGGTGGTTGGCATGAACATGTGTGCACCTATATCCCCTTTTCAAAATATAGTACATGAAATAATACAAAAAACAAAAAATGTTATGTTAAAATAATGGACTCAAATTTAAGAAGAAATAATTAGTGTAAAGCTTAATATTTGTAACACATTCATTGAAGAGAGAGTGAAACATCAGTTGTGTAATGTAACAGTAGATACGTTATGAGGCCACATTTAACTGAGTGGGTTGCCCAGTAACCCTTAAACTGATGCTTGCTGTTTGACTGTCAGATTAGCCAAGTTGCAGTGCATCATGCCTGAACTCATCTTCAAGTAAACACATTTAAATAAATAATAATAATTTAAAAAAAAACAACAACAAACTTAGTAGGCCATTTTAAAAGCATTAGCTAGCTATTTGCTAAGATTCTTCACATTAGAGGGATGTATGGCCGAAGGACATTTTCTCCCTTACTGGTTTGACACAGATTAATTCACTGCAAAGCCTCTCTCGCTCTCTTTCTTGCATTCTGGGAGGGGGAGGGGTGAGATTGTCGCATGCACTTGATAGAGTTAATTGAGGGGGACAAATCATTTATATGTAATTATTGGGGCGACCTGCTTCCCCATAAAATGACGCCTTATCTGTATTTTTTCCCACCAACACAAGATGATGAATGCATGTGACTTATTGTTTTTTTTGGTCAGATTTTATTCAATTAATTTATTTAGGAGCTGTGGTGTATCATCTCAGTTGCTCTTTAACATTTAACAGACATTTTTCAAGGAAATGTATCCATTATAAGTAATGGCCCTTTTTTGCAACATTTGTTGTTTTTGTTGGTTAAGCATTTTGTGGCCATGTGGTCAGGTTTTCCTGTATTCATCGAGCAATCTGACATCTTCCCAGTCAGGTTACGTGGCACTAGATTTTAAGACTGAAACAATTAGTCAATTAATCGATCGCGAGGAAATGAACTGACAACTTTATCTTTGAATTAATTTATCAAGGAACTAGAATTACTGCCCCACAGTTGTATGCCTCCACCAACCAGTAAAGTTGCAGTTTACATCCATGTCTGTCCAGACTCAATATATGTTATGAATTCTTGATGGAATTGAAAAAAAAGTAAAGGCATAAAGTGTATTTTTTGGCTAAATGGAAGTTATAACTATATTGATGATACCTATGTATGATTCCAGTGAATATACATTGTTGAACTGATTAATGAAGGATTATCATAGATACATTGGCTAAACAGGTACACATGAACTTGATTACTATGTAAAGATTAGACTTAGAATATAGCTACATAAAATGTGGTGCTTTTGTTTTCTTCTAGCATTTTTAGATGCAAAGCCTCTATGAGCTGTGGGTGAAACTCACTCACAGGATGACAATTAGCTAGGCGCGCTCCAATACGTTGTTTGCAGTCACGTGATTCAGATGACGCTCGAAATACAGAATGAGGCAGGAAGTGAAAGGCAGAAGGGATGAGATGGAGGATAGCCCATACTGTGCTAGTTATTGTTTACTCATTGTGTCGCCCCCAGTCAATGTGTGTGAAATCTGGAATCGCCCAATTCATTCTTAAATTATGGCTAAAAACCTATTTTGAGGTCTCAATGACCTTTGACCTTGGTCAGACACTGTGAAACATGGTCACAATCTCCCCTTCTTTTCCTGAGTTATGGTGTTGAGTAAAGTGTTTTTCTAGCACATTACGATGAAGTAGGCCTTCGACCTTTTGAGTAAAAAATGTCATCACTTCATTGTTGTATCCCATTAAACATCTGTGTGTCATAATTACTGCAACAATTCTTAAGTTATGACCAAACACGTGTTTGTCAAGGTCATTTGAAGGTCACAGTGACCTTTGACCTTTAAGTCAAATGTGTTATCAATTCATTGTCTGACCAACTGTGAAATATGATCATCAATTCTTAAGTTATGGCCCAAAACGCGTTTTGTGAGGTCACAGTGACCTTGATCATTGACAACCAAATTCTAATCAGTTCATCCTTAGCTGTGTTTCGACTGTAGGAACTTTCCCCAGGGAATAGGAACCTTTGGAGGAACTCTGTGTGTTTCCACAGCAGGGACCAGGGTCTAAATTAAGTACCAGAGACATTTTTTACCCCCCAAAAAGGTCCCTGCTCTTGGGGTAGTACTTTTCAGAAGTACCGGGACTTTAGGGGTGGTGCTTGCTGCGCTGAACATTTCTGATTGGTTGAGCTCCGACCGCTGGAGCAGCGTGGTCTGATCGTCTGGATCGATGCGTTGCTGGGTCACAGGCCAGCCTTCTTTGGCACAGCGGCTCAGCTACTGCGATGTTGGAAACCATAGTGGAAGACACGAAAATGGATGACCAGTCGGTTGAAGGTAAATCACATACGGCCCACATGCTGCTTGTTAAATGCTATAACAGCTAAGTGTTGTCACTTAGCCTTGTAAGACAAGGTTTGGCTAAATCGAACGTACAAAATGATACCTTGTTAATGTCGTCGCAGTGAGACCCAACGTTTTTTTTTTCCCCACCGTGTTTTCCAGATGAAACGGATGGATAAAGTGAACTGCAGACGGCAGACCAGTGTGTTTACTCCTGCGACCACCAGCAGCCCTCGTCCCATGTCTGTCCAGATTAATAAATAGCTGTTGAACTAAATGTGTGTATAGTTGCTGTTCTTGTATCTGAAACCAAGTATATAGTATATACTATATATAAATATGTATATGTAAAAAGACATGTAATGCTTATGTGATAATTCTAAATTCTAATATTATAACACTGAGGAAGTAGTGGCTCTGGCTCTCAATTTCACCATTATGGTACACTTTGGTATGCTCAGTATTTAAAACAGATGAGAGTGCATAGGTTTAAATAAGCAAAGGTCCTTATGCTGAATTGCAGGTGATGTATTTAATAAGTCAAAACAAGAGAGTTATGCAGCTGTGTGATGGGTGTAATTTGCCTAATCTTCTCAGGTCTTTAGACTGCGGTGGAAACGCACACAACAGTCAGATGAAGGAACCTTTTAGTTCCTTGAAAAGTAGTTCCTGGGGATAAAAGTTCCTGGTACTTTTGGTAGAAAAGCAGCTCGTGTCCAAGTGGACGTTTGTGCCAAATTTAAAGAAATTCCCTCATGGGTTTCCTGAGATATCGCGTTCAAACATAATGCCTCTGGCAATGGCTATCGCCGGCACAGAGGCATAAAAATGCCAAATATTCGCTGGTTCTAGCTTCTCAAATGTGACGATTTCCTGCTTTTCTCTGTGTTTTAAAATACGATTATAAATTCAATAATTTTCATGTTTTAGACTGTCAGGCAACACAGAGCATTTTAGGACATCACCTTGGGCACTGGGACATGGGGATGGGCATTGTTCACCTTTTCTGATATTGTATAGACTAAACAACTCATTGATTAATCTAAAAAACAACAAAACAAAAAAATAACAAAAAAACAAAACAAAACAAACAACTGACATGAACAGAATTCCCCACAGCCAGATTTTGCGATCAGGGACTGGTCGGTTGCAGGAACATTAGATGAAGATAAAAATTAACCACCACACACTGAAATGGATTTACTGTGACTCTATATGGAAGTTAATTTTGATCTTCAAACAATTGACATATTAATTCATAATGTAAATACTCATAATTTACTCAATAATCAAATTTCCAAGCATTTTGTTTTGTAATTTAATCCAAACAAACCATCTAAATGTATGCTAAAGACACAACAACAGAAGAATAAATAGGATGATGAAAGTATGATGACTTACTGCAGGGGCTACTCTGGTGGTAAAGCAGATGTGAGAAAGACAGGACAGGTGCCAACGCGTTGCGGAGCCCAACGCTTCCCGCCTCATTTGTCTCCTGTGATTCCTCTCCAATCCCTTCACCTTTCAGTTGCTGCCCCACCGCTTCCTGATCTGCCCAGACCACGCCTCTCTCCCTCAACACAAGGTGCTCTAGTTCATGGTTCTCCATCTCATCTGCTGCTGTGACCAGCCCAGCCCCACGCAACGCAGAGTAGTGCCGACTATAAGCCGGTAACATGATGTTCACCATTCTGAAATGCAATGAAAAAATAATATTGAGTCATTTTTTCCAGGAAAAACCTCAGGTTAGAGTAAGGTGAAGTGCAGTTTCTTCAGATGCACTGAGTAAAAGTTAATTCAATAAAAAATTGATTCTATGTATTGTCAACCTACTTTTGCATGCGCTTGTTCTCCTGATCCTGCAGTGCAGTGAGCTTGACCATCTGATTTATGTGTTGTTTGAGATCATGTACCTGCAGCTCCAGTCTGTGGCAATGTAGGCCCTTCTCCAACACCTGAACAAGGGGGAGAAGTGAGGTCAGAGAGCAGAAACGATGAGGCAATAGCCATTCTAGCATAATAGCATATTGAATTAGCACTCTAGTGGGGAGAATTGGAAGAAACAAAAAGGTGGCTGGGGGTCAGGAAACTAGAGAGAGGATGCAAAGTTCTGTTTTCATCCATGTTTCAGCAGAAAAGCTGTCTGTTCAGGGTAAGGGAGGGGAGAGAGAGAGAGAGAGAGAAAAAAACTCTGATGTAAAGAAACTACGAAACAACAGCAGAGAGAACATTTGACCGGTGGGTGCGTCATAGTTCTGGGTCAGTTCCTGGAAGAAAGGATAAAGAAGAAAAAAATAACATGGGCATGGTTTTAGGTAACTGGCTGCTGTGTGAGGGATGAGTAAAGGGTATTGATTTATTCTCTTCAGTGATCCACGAGTGAGATGGAGAAATAAAATGAGCACGGTTCTAATTACTGGGAGAACAGATGGGAAGAAAACAAAGACAGTCACGACACCAGTAGAGACACAGCCTACCTTCCAAAATAAACAAACAAAAAACACCAAGCAATGAGTTTTGAAGGATGTAACCCAGATTGTAAAGTTTTTCTCTATATCTAATCAAGCTCATTTGTGTTCTTACATTAACTCAAACTATTTCATCCTGTCTACAAGTTATGTAATTAAGTATCTAGTTTTACAAACTGTTTGCCTCTACTGATCTATTGTCCAAGTCTGACAAGATTGTATGTACTCCATCGCAGATGTCAGTGCAAAGTGTTTGTCAGTGGAATTTGCATAAACATTGTGTTTAAACAATTTCAATTAGGCAAAATCACCAGCAATCACAATAGAATTTTACACAACTTCTACATGCAGTTGTTATAATTCAAAAAGATAAAAGGTGATACTAAACCATGAAGCAATTCTATTTTTTGCCCCCACCAGGGAATAAAAATTATTAAATAAAATTGAGATAATTCGTCTGTCACAACAAAAATACAAATTTACCAGTCAATCACCAAGTTGTTTTTCAGCAAGGGAAAGCATGTGAAAGGGTCAATAAGTTCTACTTACCTCTGAGGTCTGATCATTCGACTTGAGCAACTTAATCTCATTTTCGACACGATGAAGCCAGCCATCATTGTCCAGGAAACGTGTTTCTGCCTCCTTCAAACGTTCGCAAATGTGTTGCTGCTGAGTGCGTAAGCTGGCAATCTTCCGCTCATGCTTGCAAGTGGCCTATTGAAAGCAACAACAACAAAAGCTCATTTAAGTGGTATTATGAATCGTCCATTGTTTGTGCTAGTATTACATATTATTAACGGTGTATGTGGTCTTAATAACAATAATTACAGCAATATGGAAACCAGGCTCCAGTCTAGAAATATAGATTAATTTAAAGTCTTTAGCATTTGTTAAGAATTCATTGTTGGAGAGGTAAATCTCTAACTATTTTAAGTTTGAGGATAAAAAAAAAAAGTTTTAAAATGCAGGCAGATGATTTAATACCATTCTCAGGAAAATGGTTCCCACAGTTTAGCTTGTTTTGGATGACAAAAGTTTGGTGCCAATAATTCACCTTTTGCACTTTAAAATGGCATTTACAGCTGGGACTAACAGTGGGATTAAAATGGCAGAGAAGAGTCAGGAACTGTGACCATGTCCTGTAGTGAAGTAAATGAGAGGCTAAGACAACTATAGAGAACAGAGAAGTGAAATGATGACTCAGCGGCTGTTTTTCTGCGGGGATGATGGAATCTGTGGATAGCAGCGTAAGCATCAGCTACCTTCTCAGTCTTTTCTTTGGCACAGAAATATTGGACCTGCAGGTTGTCCTCCTCACTGTAGCGCTGGCGCAGCTCATTCTCCTTCAGTTGTCTCTCCAGATCCAGCTGTTCTCTCCTGATTTGAGCCCGGCCTGAGAAGATTTGCTGCAGAGCTTCTGACACCCTAGGGAGAGAGAAAGGGAGACAGGGAGAGAGAGAATGTTCAAATGTTATAAACTGCTTTAAAAAGGGCTGCATTAATTCACATTTGAACTTAACAAACGTGAATTAATGCCAAACTTTACAAAAATAATATATATATTTATATTTGCTCCTTATATGTGGCACAGCAGCTTCTAATCACATCTGACTTGAGGTGTTTATAATATTCTGTCCCCCTCATGTATGTGAATCAGCGGACTAAACAAAAATAAATCACCTTTCAGAATATATCTATATCTATCTATCTATCTATCTATCTATCTATCTATCTCTATCTCTATCTCTATATATATATATATATATATATATATATATATATATATATAAAATATTTTCCTGGAATAGAGTTGAGGTGATACCCAGACTGGATGCAAGCGGCTGTCTAGTTGAGTTAAAGCAGGAGAGGCATGCAGGTAAATAAGACTGGAGAGCTGTCGCTGAAATGTGACTGCACTCTTCAATGTAACTCCAGTGACGTAGGAGACGTCGTGGCCTTGCTAGACTGCTGAATTTTTAATAGTGTGAGAAGCGTGCAGCCTCTATTCAGAGCCTCTCACTGTGCGAGTTGTGAATTCTGATGCCAGTGAATGAAATGTGTGGGAGTGAGACTCATTCAGCTTTTCTATGTTCCCCGCCCCCAACCCAAATACCCTGACAGATGCCACTGTATGTCTTAAAGACAACTAGATGGGATGTGGTTGATTTGATTTATTTGAAATAAATAAATATGTATATGTAATTTGAATTAAAATAAAAGGCACGACACAGCTGCCTTTATACTCAGAGGTACCTTCTGTATATTTGCGGCAGATAGAAAATGAAAATTAAGTAGCATTTTTTCCCCCCAGAACACAAAACTGTCAATGCCAGGGGTTTTCAGTCTTGACCCTTAGGCCTCAAAACACCTCTGTTTTTTAAATCCAAGAGGTAAAATAGTCCCTGATTAGATAGCTAGATTGAAAACCAGCAGTGCTGAGCCCTATGTTATGTTTTGGAATGTATCATCCTGTTTCAATTCAAGACAAATACAATGTATGGAATAGACACAGCACTACTTTACATAATAACAAAAAGAAGGTGTAGTCCCTCATTCGTCCAGGAATATTCCATCATCCATCCAGTTCTCAGACCGTTTTTCACAATTGAGAATGACTCCCGGATGGGAGCCGAAACATCTTGATTCTGAAAACAGTGTCCAGATGACTATGACTGAAACCTTTTCTACGATAATAACAAAAAGGTAGTTTTAAATTTAAAACTAGAATAACGCTTTATTAAGATTTACCTTAAATTTGTCTGAAAGTTCAATTAATTATAAAACACACTGTTTTATAATAACATTTTTTAGTATCTCCAAGCTCTATGCAGGTCCACTGTGCACTACAGTGATCAAATTCTTACATAGGTGCTGGTACAATATAAAATGTTCCCCCAAAAACAATAAAACCAAAACATACAGAATCTTTTGAAAATAAATAAATAATAATAAAAAATAAATAAAACTTTCTTTTTGTGAAGGTACTATGAAACAGTGTTAGTTTCTTCATGTGAAGCATTTCCTTTTGAAAGAGAATGTTACAGAGGGACATTAGACTGCTATAGATCAATCTTGAGGGTAAACCGATGGGGCATCAGTTATGGAGAGAAAGGCAGTTTAATTTGACAAAAAGATAAAAAATGTGATGAGTTTTTTGATAGGACTTTTTTGTTATACCCACTAGTGTAACATGAGGTCACCACTGAAGATGCACCGCTTTCCAGGAAGTAGCAGTTTTCCAGGAGGTACAAGTGCTCATTTCATGGGATAGCATTTCATGGGAGTGACACAAACAAGTTGTTTAAAAAGTTAAAAATACCAGGTAAACTAGGTATGCTGAGAGCTGATCTACACAAGGTATGGGAACTGATCAAGGATTTAATCAGCAAATTTGGCAGCACTGGATCATCAATTCTGGCACTTTGTTTCCAGTATACTCTGGGTAGGTCAGCTGTCAAAAACACCACAAATGCATTGTGATGTGAATGATTGTGCATGACAGCACAAACAAATAAATAAAAAGCAGCTGGGATTTTCAACTAATGATATCCACACTGACACTGTGTGTTACTGATCAAAGCACATAGAACCGCTTTGGGTAAAAAAAAAGCGGCTTTGCTTCTATTTTAGCAATATTCTGCCGGTGCACCACACCTTCAAAGTGCTGCTCCTGGTTGAAAACTACATTTGAACTTTGGGATTTTGTTTATGTAAAGGGTGAAGACAGGCTATCCAAACACTATCAAAAAATCTCCCACAACAGTTTTTCCACTGTCACTGATCTCTCCACTGTAATTAAGTTATTATACAAAACATTATAGGTCACCATTAAAAAGAAAGGCAGACATAATTGCATCCAAGGAGCAGAGAGCATCTAGTTAGGTGACCTCTGGATTCTTTTTGCCAATGATGTAGTTCTGCTAGCTTAATCGCACTGTGACCTTTGCCAAGTCTGTAGCCACTACTGCTATAAAACAATAAAATGCGTTCTTTGGGTTGGGAACAAGTTGTTGCCGCAAATGAAGGAAGTCAACTATATTTGGTTCTTGTTCATAAGTGAGGTGAAAACTGAGCATGAGACTGACAGGTGGATTGGTATGTTATAGAAAGTAACAAAGGTGAGGGGTTCAGACGTCCACATGGAGATTGGAGTTGAACCGCCGCTCCTTTACATTGAAAGCAGCCTATTGAGGCAGTTGTGGTGTCTGATTAGGATGCACCATGTACGCCTCCATGTGGAGGTATTTCAGGCAAGTCCAGCTGGGAGGAGACCCCAAGGCAGACCTGGAGCATGCTGGAGGGATTATATATCCCATTTGGGCTGGGAATGCCTTGGGAACCTCCAGGAAGAGCTGGAGAAAGTGGGCAGGGAGAGGAGCTTCTGCTTCTCCCAACTAAAGGCTACTTTGCTTAGTCTGCTACAGTGCTGCGATATGTATGTGTGAAGAATTGCACGACCAGTGTCTATACCTCATATTATTCCATTAAGCAATATTTTTAATAAACATTGAATAATATGACTCGATATAAGTGACGCTAGTTCTGCTGATCCCGCTAAGAATCAACAACCCAGACTCCACCGCTGCATATTTTTCAACAGCTTTTATTAAATGTTTTGGCCTGTATGGTTGATTTACAAGAGCTCTCTCCAACCTACCATATAAAAGTGTTGGCTGCCACTGTCAGAATATAAACACATGTGTCTGCTTGATGTGAAAGTAAGCAATTGTTAACTAATACACTTGCTATAGGGACCTTGCTGAGCTGATACAATAAAGGCTCATTGCTAAAAGTTAATTTTGAAATATTTATAAATAGATAAAGAAACAACATATAAAACAGTTGTCTATTGGAAAATCATTGTTGATTCTACAACCTGGACCACCATGCCTAATTACACGTTACACTGCCTAATCCACTTCATTATAAATTATTATGGATCTAAAGCCACCAGAACCACTTGTAAAACCACAGGTCCCAGGAATGTATCACCACTGTACAATACTTTGGCAAATGCAGGCTACATACTTGTTCTGCCTGCAATCAGTGTCTGTATTCCAATTACAATGTTTACAATAGAAGGGTTTATGACACATAAAGAAACAACTACTGATATGTCTCAGGTTACACTTTGAATCACACGCATGTTCATGCTTACCTTTTGAACTCTGCTTGTTTCTGGGAAGAGATCATGTTAAAAGCCCCAGGCACCATGTTCTTCTCCTCATATTCTTTTATTTTCTGCTTCAACTGTAGAATCTTTAAAAATGCAATAGAACATTGAAATAACAGTCAGAAATGAACCACTGACCATGGTGACTGTTTAAATGAGAAATTAGTATGGTTAGTATTAGTTTAGTTGGTATTTATTTTAAATTGAGCATGGTAGTGTTACCTCTTGCCGTTGCTTCTCACATATCACTGCATACTGGCCAATGTGACTGTCCAGGCTTACAACATTACTCTTCAGCTGATAGGCATAGGTAGAGAGAGAAAAAATTATTTAAAATGAATTCATTCATTTATAGTCCAAGAATCACATAAGCTATATTACAATTAACAATTATAAAAAAATTTAATACTAACCGAGGACTTAATCTCCTTGGCCCTGTTGGCATACTTAAGTGTGTTGTGGGTGTCATCATATGACTTGGATGAGGGGCTAACATTGGCAATCATAACTGTCCTGCAGTTGCCTCCCAAGGAGTCTTTAAGAAGCCGTGTCAGCTTGCTGTCCCTGTATGGTATATGAGTTTTCTTACTCTGAAACAAATGAGAAAAATTAAGATTAGCCCAAGAAATAATACCATTTTGGATGTTTGGGTTCACTTAAAGTTTACACAAACAAACAACCCAGAAAATGTTGAACCCCCCCCCACCACCACCACCCACACACTCTTAGGGTTCCATTGAGTTAACTTAGAAAACATCAAAAGTTTGAAAGAAACAAATAAAACCTGGAGTTGACTACTTCTGTTAAACATGACACAAATCAAAATTACAGATCAAAAAGTGTGTTATTGCTGTGGTACGCAGAAGAGCACAAATGTGAGGTGCGTCTTGATATGTATTCTCCATCTGGACAAGCTCCACAAGAGAAGCTTAGTCAGATTACACTGACTAACAGATTACTGTACATTTTAGAGTTAAAACAGGGAACAGCCATCCACGACACTGGTCTTTCTGCAGCTGGTCTGTGAACACAGCTCAGTCTGTAATAATGGCATTAGATAAACTACAGCCACTTAGGTGAGTCACAATCTCGTGGGCATTGGGATTGCAGAAAGTCACATTAAAGTTAGGTAACAAAGGAGTGTAAAATGATCTCTTTTGGGGTCCGCGGCTTTGCCTGCACTTCTCCTTGGAAAAACCCTAAGTCTACATCTGGATTCAAAGACCTTAGCTATAGTTCATGTCAGGTTCAGGGAGTTTCAAGATAGCTGTGCCAATTTGGAAAATCTCCCTTTTAATAAGAGCAGGCGTTCAAACATATTCTTTCAACAAAGTCAGTATCTAAAAAGTAAACAACCATATTACACCAAATGTTTGTTTTGACTCTGTTAGATTGGTCAATTATGGGGAATCAGTCACAGATTCAGTGATAAACGACCCCCTGCAACTTACAGCTGAAGCTTCAAAAGGAACCTAGCAAATGTCCACACTAATGTGGACAACATTTTCAAAATCCCTTTACGTATCAAAGGAGGTTCTGTGCACACTTGTAGTTTCAGTTCTTTTTCTGTAAGCTTGCCTTCCACTTTCAAATGGCAGAACAACAGGAAATTTGATTGGATCTCTTCTTGTTCAACATCTTTCAGTTGGCAAACAAAACCGTTTATTAGTGCCATGATCTGGTAAGTAGGGTTGAGATGCATTATCATTCCATCTTTTTTCCACCAATCTCTATCAACCATTAGGAAACATTTCTGGGAGCAAACTCAGATTTCTTATCTGCTTCACTCAGTGCTGCAGTAACATATCACTGATTCACAATTAAAGATTCTGCGTGTCTGTGAGGGTCCGCGTGATGCAAATGTCGTCATCTGCCCATGTCCGCTCCCCTATGAGGACCCCAATCTTTGTGCCTGAGCAGACTATATGCATAACAAGCGCACCGACTGCGCATGCTCAAGATAATGGTGCGGGTCAGTTTGTAGTTGAAGTAGTTGCTGCTGGACTTTGGAGGTTGTTTGATTTGTACATGCTTTCAATCAATGGCACCCAAACACAGTGGAGTGGAGAAACACAAAGTTCCCGAATCATCTGTCACCTTCTACTCTCCATGATTCACTTACATTGTTTTTATTATAGCACACAAATTAGACCACACAAAACAAAATTCAAGTTTCAGTGGACATGTCTTTTTGTTTCTGCTGTCAGTCAACTGATTTTAAAACATTAATTCCAGGGCTCGAGCATAAAGACCCTATAAGTTTTATTATTTAAAAGGTTCTGTGTGGAGTTAATTTTTTTAAAAACATATATTAATCGGTTTTTATTGCCAATGATTGCCATTAAGTGTGAACAGACTATAATGTAACTTAAAAAATGAGACTTTTCCCGACTTCCTTGGTTGCCTTTAACAGCCTGTGGATTTCTATGTAAAGGACTAGGGATGGTTTTTCCATCAAAAACTCAAAGGATATGATGTTTATGCGTGCTTGCGAACGCCTTGCCTCTCTTCAGCTCCCCTATAGCGCCAACAGTGTGCAACAATAGCTAACGTTAGTATAGAAATGGGGTCTGCTAACGTCAGCAACCGCCCAGCGGACCCACCCATGACAGCAGGTTGAAAAAACGATAGATGCTGCCGGAGCGGAGTGTTTCTAGTTACCTCAGTTAGCTGTGCAGCTAGTGGTCATATTAGCTGACTCTGCCCGGATTGGAAGCTCAGAGCACCGGGGGAATGTTGGTGTTGTTTACACGAGCAGGCAACAGAACAGGGCTGAGCAGCCTCCAAAAAAGCTCAGCTCTCTCTGTCCACACCATTAAGCAAGATTGGCACTATCAAAAGTGTCCACTTTGGACAACATTTTCAGAAAGTCCCCTTTTTTGTGGGTGGGAAACACTGGCCCTGTGTGGATGGAAGGCCAAAATGGAGAGAAAGTCGTTAAATGTATCTGCATCGCCTAAGGCAAACAACTTACAACAAAAACCTCTGTGCAGCATAGCATGAAGATGACATACTGAACAGCCCAAACAGAAGTAGCAGACATTCTTCTCACTCAAATGAATGGCATGTCAGCCCAGACACAAGTGGGGACATTCTTCCCTGTAAACAATGGCCACAACATAAATTCCTTGTCTGCAAACAGTAAACACTGGCGCACCAATAACCATTGGGATAGGGTGGAGAAAGAGTGGGGATTAGTGGTGGGCGTTGTAGGTTGAGCAGATCAAACTATGCGTCCACGACTGCAACACTCCTCTAGAATGGTGGGCAGGGTATAATACTAACTGGACAGTGTCCGTGAAAAAAAACAGTTTTAACCCAAGAATGAAGTAACCTGTTGAAGAAGGATCACATTTCAACAAGGCTTTGGTACATTTGCACAGCACTTCCTAAATGCATGTGGCCTGCTTGCGCCTTGTCCCTTGAGACTGGTGTGTAAAATGAGAAGACTGCTTGACAGGTTAATGTATGCAACTGGAATGAAATAATACCCAAATACTCAGTTGACTCTCCACTTCCCAGGCTCTCTGTTTCATATGGAGACTAGTGGTTAACTTCAAATACCTATAACCATAATAATCTTATGAACATGATGCAAAATTTCCATGTGCACTGATGATTTGCTGACCAGCATAAAACAATACTAATCCCAATACATTTCATTTGCTAGCAGTTTGTGATGTGTTTAAACTCTGTAAAACTCTTTAAACTGTATTTGTGCACTGTGTCTGCAATCCACTGCATCAGTGCAATCGCAAAGTAGCATTTAATTTGATATCAAGCTAACCACACTTTGTTCAGTTTCTACAGTATGAAAGTTGCTGCTGTGCGTAGCTGTCTTCACTAACCAGGAGGTGTCTTTTGGACATTCAAAAGTGTTACAACACCAAGCACACAACACTGTTTGAATGTTAACTTTTTGTCAGCAAATCACTAATTTCAACTTCCAGCTGAAACTAGAAAATGAGTCAAAAATGTTCAAGGTTTTCCAGGGTCCACCAAAAATTTAAGTTTTTTTAGGAACAAGTGGGCACCTTGTGTTTGCAACAAAGGCTGGTCCTGTAAAATGTCGACATATATCCCCTGATTGTTATATAACCAGAACATTCATTAGACCTAATGCCAAAATTACATGGATATGATATTACTCTAGTTAATTTCATCCTGGGCCCTGTTTTCCAATATTTTGCATGATGGGGCCCCTTAAATAAATGGATAACAATAACTATGCAGCTTATGTGAGCAGTGCACCAGAAATCTGGGCACCACCTTTTTGCTCTATTTTGAACACTACTGTGTTGTCAAGTTTATCTAAAAAGTAATCTGTATCAGTAGTGATTGTGATTTAGCTAATTAAAAAAAGAAAAAAGAAGTTCAGCTAAATTATTTTTTGCAACACTCTGTATGTTATCTACAATATATGTAGAGTAATATAAACTCACCTTTGGGTCAGCAAGAGCATTGATAACATTTCCTAGGGCAAGGAGTGAGCGATTGATGTTAGCACCTTCCCGCAAACGTGCCCCTTTGGCATTGGTGGCGCTGGCTCTCTCTGAGCCTGCCAGATCAATCAGGCTCATTTTGGCAATGCACACATTAGGGTTTAGGCTGGCAGTTTTGTCCTGCTGTTTCAAATATATCTAGAGAAAAGAATACAAAACCGTCAATTTAAGACCACCAAGAATAAACTGCGATGCATTGTTAGATGTTTGTAGTGAAACAAGATACTTCAAACACTTATCTTATGAACTGAAGATATTAAGTAACTGCCCACTTGAAATCGGGGAGTTTGTAGTTAAGCTTTTGTATTTACGTCTTCTATTGTTAATTATTGTCTTTTTATATTGTTTTCTTATTCTAAGTAATGACATCATGCTACAGCCTAATTGTCCTTTGGGATTTCAATAAGACTGGATTGAAATACCTGAAATACAGCATGGGACCGGGAAGAGGTGGCATTCATATCAGTGGGGTGCTGTGTCCTGTTGCGATTGCCAGAATCCAAAGCCTCAAGAATGTGCTCTGCAGATTTTGGCTACAACAACAAAAAACCCCAAAAAACAAAACATAGATGGAGTCCTGATTTGGAACCACCCCAGTGCACTTGCACAACACAGCAACAGAACAGTAAGAGGGCTCAACATTAAATATCTGAATACGTAACCGGTATGTGCACAAGTGTGTATGATACATGTTGCTACTAACCTGATGCAGTGTGAGGCCCTGAACAACCACTCCTTTAGAACTGTCCTCTCTGACTGCCAGAGGGCCTGCATTAGCCAACAAGTCTCTGATCTGTTCATTGTAAACCTGCAAACAAATAACAAATATAACTGCAAACAGCGGCAAATCCATCAAAACCATCCCAAGAGATCAGTCAAGACAAAAATGTACGATTGGGTTACTCATACAGAAAATACAGGATATAGAAAAAGGAGAGAGGAAAAATATCCCCTTCAAACTTGGCCATTAATGCAGTGTGTAACTGCTACAATGCCTGTGGACAAAAGTGGTGTGGTTTAATTACTAATGAATATTACAATTGAAACCCTTTGGTCAAAGTCTGAGAATCAGTTTGACTAAAAAATTAACAGGTTCTGCACTAATACAGAGAACAAAAACAATAAAGATTCTAAAATTCACCTCAAGATATGAGAATGCAACAGCAAACTCTTTCTCCTCCTTGGCATCATCCATGCGTTTAAACAGCTCTTTCATGGTGCGGTACATGACCCCAGGTTCATTTTGTGAGCCTAACATAGTATGTGTTTTGCCTGCTCCAGTAGCACCGTACGCAAACACTGCAATTGAATGACAATTACTTTAAGTAAGACATGTATATATAATAACAATGCTTAGCACAACAACAATAGCAACAACTACAACATTGAACTTACTTTGGATAGAGCATAACCACAAATTGTAATGTGAAAAATGTAGATTGTGAGCAATGGAAGCATCAAATATATTATTTTTTCAAAATGAGGATGAGAAAAGCTGTGCTTATTGTGAAAAGCCTGGCTTAAGTGTGCCTAACTGATAAAAATTAAGATGTTCTAATCAGCACTGAATTGAAAGTGGGCCTAGAGTCTGTAATACTATTTCAACACCATCTAAATGACAAGCCTTAAACTCACACCATTGAACCAAATACAATTCTAAAGTTTTTGGTTACAGAGTACAATTCAATCAACTTAAGCTAGGTGGTAAACATTTGTATTCGGCATCCAGTGTACACTCAGTTGCCAGTTTATTAGGCACACCTAGCTAAAACTAATACAGTCTAATACAACAGTAGGGCAATAAATCCTATCTCTCTCCTTCATGAAGAGTATAATGTTCAGTTTTTGTTGAAACTGTTTTAGTGAGGAGTTGATTCAACTGTATGATCATTTTGGAGGCTGCAGTATGTGGTGCTGTTGAATTGTATTGCGGTATACTGACAGGTGTTTCTAAAATTTTATCCATTCCATTTTATATGAGGGTAGAGTAAACAAGAGGAATGGCTCTCTGTGTAATGCAATACAGTTCAATAGCACCACAAACTACATCCTCCAAAATGACCATACAGTTGAACATTTAAGCAGAATTAAGATTTCCAGCTGATCCAAGTATCTTTCAATTAGGGATGCACCGATATCGGCCGAACATCTGTATCAGCCGATATTCGTATCAGCAGTGGCTGTGTACTGTTGGAGGTCAGCCTTTCAAAAGGAGTAACGAGCAATAAATGCATAATGCAAAGTGTTGCATAGTCTCTCTCTTCTGTAGTATCCGCAGAGCGTTTCCCTAAACTGGCAGTATAACTGGACCAACACATTAACTGTTCTTATGGATCAGGGGGAATGCAAAATTACTGCAAGGGACCACAAAACTTAATGCGAGGAAATGTAGAAGGTATTGCGAGGGAACATAAAAGTAGTTCAGAAAAAAATCATCAGTTGTTAAACATATTTAAATGTGTTTACTAATTTTAATTTAGGTTTACTTTACACAAAGGGTATATATTGCAGCTGAATTGTGATTGGGACACCCCAATTGTTCAGCATATGATGTTATGTGATTTTTGTGCTATGGAGGTTCAGTTCTTTCTTTTTGCCATTTGAGGATGCCAACATGTTTGGCAGCCTGGTGCAGCTTTAACACACAGCTTGTATTTATTAATTTGTTACCTGTGCAGTTAAATCCATTCATCACACCGTCCAACACTCCTTTAGTGGTGTTCTCAAAGATGTCAACTTGAGTAGAGTTCTCGCCGAAGACATGGTCAAAAACAAACTTAAGGTCTTTGTTAGCTCTCTTGTTGATGTTTCTGTTTCGTACTCTTTGTGACCCAAAACATGATATGTCCTCTTCCTTGGGGTCAAATATGAGCATGTGGTTATCAACAACCTGGACCACATTTCGACAGTTTTCACGCTTCTCGCTGTCGCTGGTTGGCCTCACCCGAACAACCACCTTGACATGGCTGCACACATCACTTGTCATTGTGGTCCCTCTGCAGTGACTGAAGTGTTGCTGCAAAACAAAAACAAAGGCTTAACAAAAAATGTACGTTGCGAACACCAGTAATTAATTGTAATTTTTAATAATATGATCATTAAATCACACAAATTGAGAAAGAAACAGGGAAAGATGGACAGAAGAGAGCAGGTGATGGAACTTTGCTTGCTTTAAGAATGGAGGGTGTCGTATGCTGTACAGATTGTAAAGCCCTTTGTGATAAATTTGTGATTTTGGGCTATATAAATAAAACTGACTTGACTGACTGCCATTAACAAGTTTCTTCAGCCTCCCTGAAATGTTTGCCTTAGCTTATCCTCGATGGCATTGCAGATCATTGATATGTTTGCTAATAAGAGTTAAGACAAAATCTTACTGATAAACCACAAAACCAGGCAGGCAAAATTTGTTTTTGGTACAGGTTGTGTAGAGCATGTTTTTGACATTTAATGTCAATACAGGCCAACATTACTATAAGCCATGGATGTCTTGTATGGGAGCTGGGGGATGCATTTTAATACAACAGACCTGCAAAAAAACCTACTCTAATAAAAAGGTTATAATGTTTGTTGAAAATGTTTTTGAGATATCTGGATTCAAATTGATGGTCATTCTGGAGGCTGTAGTTTGCAGTGCTGTTGAATTGTATTGCTTTTTAGTGTGACACACAATTTTTCTAATATCTAATACTTTGTCCATCCTCACTGATATAAATAGGGTTGCATATGCAAAAAAAATATTTGAAAGAAACTCCTCTGTTGTGTAAAAATGCATTGGTTTTAGCCAGGTGTACCTACTAAACTGGCAACTAAGTGTATACATATGCACAATCATTGATGTTACTTGGGAATGGATGTACAATGTTAAAATGTGTTCTAACGTTAACGTATATCTATATGCACACTGTCGTCCCTACCATTGCACATTAAATTAATTGTTGTGCCTCTGTAAATAATATTATAAAGAGTACGGTGAAGACCTGCTCTATAGGACAAGTGTGATGAGATAACTTATGTTATGAATTGGCGATATATAAATACATTTTATTATATTATTCCTACCATGTTATAGTGGCTGGGTGGCAGTTTCTCTCTAGGTAGAGGTAAATCAACTGGTACGTTGCGACAATGAGGCTTAATAACGACATAATACATTCAAACCTTGCCTACCAGTTAATGACTAACGTTAGTAACCACTCTCAAGTCACAAAAAGTATCGATATAAAATACGAGATAGTGTTTTTACTGTTAGTTAACGTTAAGTGCTATTTAACATGTTAGAGTAAATATCTGAATTTAAACACACATTGCAATATGACGTTTTTAAAAGGCGAAACGACTGAATATGAAACAGACCCTGTCAAGCTAACGCCTGCTAAGTTAGCTAGCTCTCGCACAACTTCCAACGGTAAATTAGCGTTTTTCTCTTTATGTCGAATGCACTGTGTACGATTATGCCTTACCTTTTATCAGTAACGGTTATCTTTAATTTCATAACCACGGTAACGTTTTCTGACGAGACACAAGTAACGTTATTTGGTGTTAGACAAATAAACTCGCTAGCGAAGCTTAGATGACCATAGCTAGCACGACAAGCGCCAAGATTTTCAAAAACAAGCCCTCTTCCTTTGTCGCAGCAGATTGGATGTGAGTCGCTGGTCATTGGGCGGATCAGAGTGACGCGGCGGACATGCTGCTGAAGCTGAAGGCGGAGCTACTCTCTGGTCTACGGTAAGCTATAGTACATTTTCTGAGATGTAGACAAGGTTCTTCGGCACAGTTCACCTTGGTTAAATACTTTTAAATGTAACTGAATGTACTCTTGCGTTCCTATTCGTGCAATCGTTGACAATTTGTGTAGCTAACTGCGCGCGGTCATCCAACATGGTGGCATAGCAACAATTTCATTTGCATCTCAATCGCTAGGTGTAAAATGCCCAGCCACTACTGAATTAATGCCGTTACAGCTACTAACGTTACACGTGATGAAGAGCAACGGTGTACCAAACGTTGAATAACACCTCATATGGATCAGCCATCTCCAAGATATAGCTATGATAAACACATCTTTAGCACTTTTGTTAACGCTAGTGTGTGCATATGTAGATTAATCCACAGCCACTCCTGCACATTTTATCCACGTTAGCTCTGGTGTTTTTAGCAAGGTAGTTAGCAAACCTGCTTCACACCAAAACTGTTCTCCTCAATAGCAACATGACGTTAGGCCTACACTTGGTTACACGCGTTGGGTTAAATGAAATCACTTTGTAAACAACTACCAACAACCCAGTACTGTAAAGTTATGCTACTGTGACCTGTTACCCACTCCTAGCTTAATGGGTAGCAGCTAAGTAGCCATGGCAATAATAAGAGACAGGGGCGTAGCTAGAATCGTGGGCCCTTTTAAAAAATACCTCTTTAAATGAAACAATAATGTCCCTATTATCCTTTCCCTATGCTATGTGTATGCCATGAGATAAAGTCACTTTTAAGTTGTGACGATCTACTCTTTCGACAGTTGAAGGTGGTGACACGTACAAAATAATCACAAAATGATTCATAAGTGAAAATAAGTGTACAGTATGCTCTAAACATTCCATCATTCATTTGCTTCTGCTCTTCCTGTAAAGGATAGCTTACATTACCTGAAAGATGTAATATTTTGATTTACATCTAGATGCACACAATGATAATGTAATAATAGAATGTATAAAAAAAATTGAATTTGATTCCTGTAAGGCACATCTGGTATGGCCCATAATCTGACAGCAATAATACAACATCACTCAATATTTTTATTGCCACCTCTTCAAATACTGTGTAATTCTTTGCTGCCATTGAACACTTGCTTTGCATTCACCAATGCCATGTGCCTTGTGGAATTCCTTCAGCTCCTGCATGTATTTCTGTTTTATTAGAATGATACATCACTAACTGAGCTCTAATTTTCAATACATCTTGTTGCCAGGAAACACCTGAATACCTTGTGGCTCACTTTCGTGCCAGATGCAGGCAGTATTGTTCATGTGGAATGCCAAAATGTTGAAATTAAAAGCCAAAGATGTACTTAGTCTTATTGAGGGTTGTGGTGGTGATGCAGTATATGAACCACAGATGTATGCTGTTGGAAGGGTTCAATGTTCAGAGTGATTTCAACTGGCTTAAATTGTTAAAACTGTGATGCCCTCTTGTTTTGGTTGGACATCCCAGGTTGGAGACCAGCTGGTAAAGTCAGTTAAAAATTCCCATCCCATCTGGAAAATTCAAAGCTACTTTGTAAGCCTGCACCATAAGATTTCTGTCAATTTGCACTTATGATGTAGGCATCGTATTTTTGTTCCAAATTATTATTATTTTTATTTGCACTGTACGTTGTTGTTACATAGCATTACTGTATGTAACCACTTGGTATATATATACTTTGATAACTATTCCACATAATAGCATAGCAACTACAAAAATGTACTGTCAGTTATCTTGAAGTCCATAACATCACCATCTTACTTTTATCTTTCAACAAACTCACCCATATTCAGCAGTATTACAAAGCCCTGCTCCTCTTAATTGGCTTAAACACTTTATGTTTCTGCTTATGTCACCACATAGATTTGCTCTTATTTTCTCCATAGGTCATTACAAGGATCATGATTTTCCACATGTCTGTGCGCTCCAACCCAGTGTTACGGAAAACAAATATGGCTGTGTGGAGAGCATGGAGGTCATGGAAGTTAAGCCTGCACTCTTCTACAGTTTGTGCATCTTCTGGTCCTGGTCCCCTGGACAGATCCGAAGAACTGTCTTCTGTTTCAACTGAAAAGCCTCCTCACATGCCTGTAATGCTGAAAGAGGTGCTTCATTACTTAGACATCCAACTAGGTCAGGTACGTTTGCATCTTTGTTATTTGTGCAAGCTTTTTGATATCCTTAAGGAAGTAAATGTCTGTCAAAGATTCATTCAGACCAAATGAGTGCCGTGTGAAAGTATTCAAACAAAAGCAATGGTGTAATTTTACTTCTTTCTTATTACCATTATTGCCAATAGAAACTATTCACCCACTGATGTTTTTCCACATTAAATAGCTCCTAGAATGTGTTCAGACTGTAGGCAAATCTGATGTTTGACTAAATTGAATCTCTAGGACTGACTGTCCTCACTGATATTAGCAAGTGATTAGGTTGTATTTGTATTTTCAGGCAGCGTTATCCGGTCTGCCTTGGTTGCTGTGGTAATGGCATAGGCATAGATAGGCATGCAAACTCATACTGAGAGGTGTTTCTTATGTTCTGTCCCTCTAATGTGTATTATAACATTTGAAACACCTATCAATGTCATACATTTCGTTCAACACCACCACTAACTACAGTTTCAAAAACTACTGACAGCATCAATAACAATTTATATTCTAAGCTTCACAAAGATAAGATATATTGCAGAACTGTTGTATTAGTTTTGTAACAAATACATGGATTTGTTTTAAATTGAATGCATTTTTTTAATTAACACCAGTGTTAAGAAATAATTTTCCAAATGTGTGCATCATAATACCTCAATAGTATCTTATTGCACTCTAAAGATAACTATTAGAAATTACCTCTTTGCTGATAATTATTCTCTTTACTGAGATGTTTGTTGCTTAGGTAAATATTCTGTTCACACGCGATATAACAACTTGTTGTTATAAAAGCACACATGAATTGGACAGGGTGCCAGTAGCTTGGCTTTCACTTAATGTATGTACTACCAGGACAGATGGGAATGAGTCAAAAGCCTTCTGGTGTGGCAGGCAGCATAGGAGGGGAAGTGATGCCCCCCCCATATAATGCATGGTCAAGGCAGGTGGGGGCCATGGGTCAACAACTTAGTCAGGAATTGCGCCACTGTAAGGCTGTTGGCAGGACACAGGGTGCTGCGTCGCTCCTGCCTGAACTTTAGCACCTCTAAACTCCTCCGCTGCCCGCCCATTTGCCAACTGTCCCAAGACAGCTTGCCAATCAGATGCTATTAAAAACTGTTTGATAGATTTTGTTTTTTGTACAGTACATGCTGTAGACCTCACTTAGTGTGACGTTCTGTGAAAATGTTGTATGGTAACATTCAGAAGTCACGTTTTAAATGTTGCTTCTCTGCAGATGTCTGTTAATTTATTTATTTATGTGATGACACATATGTGATGTTGCAGTTTCACTGATTCTATAACCACAGCAACATTACAACCCTTATTAGGGTGCTGACACATATTACACCTTCAAATAGCTAAATTATAACTCTGTAGAAACAGCCACATGCTCTGTCAGCCTCGGTCAGGCAATCAGAAATCTAAATTCTGTCAATAACAGATCAGTTGCTGTGAGGAGGAAAACCTACACTTAATATCAGGCAAATGTTGACTGAAATCACTGAGGGCAGTGAGATTAATAATTTGAATGGCTGTTGTAAAATAATCACCAAAATGTAATTGCTCTTGTCAGCTGAAGCAGAGTATGTATGAATGGAGTACTTAAGCGATGATGGGTGTCAGAGCAAATACTGCAGTTAAACCAAAGTGTGTAAATGGAGCCTTCAGTGCCCTGCTCCCTCCCACACAGGACGTCTGGCTGTAAATGTGTATGCAGGTAGCTAATTTGCACTGGTAGCCTACACTATATTTTCACAGTTTTACAAATTGCCATCATCTTTGTTGGATCTGGATTGATAGTTTATCATATTTCTTTACTAAATGCATTCTTTCACTTAACAATGAAGTACACAGCTCACCACTAATTGACTTAAAGGTCCAATGCAATGGCTTTGAGATAGTTTTCTTCCTTTTGATGTGCTTCTGTATGAAGCAGCATATAGGACTTAAAACGTAAGGTGGGGAATGATTTTTTTCACCACGCTAGCTGCGTGGCTCTATGGATGATAATGTCGGTCAGTTGGTCCACCACTTTGAGCTAGACTAAAATATCTCAGCAACTATTTGATAGATTGCCATAAAAGTTTGTATAGACATTCATGTTGCCCTCAGGATGAATCCTAATGACTATGGTGATCCCCTGACTTTTCATCTAGCGCCATCAGCAGTTCAAAGTTCAAAGCTTATCCTTTGAAATATCTCAACATCTACCAGGTTGATTGGCACAAACGTTTGTACAAACATGTATGGTTCCCCAACGATGCATCATATGGCTTTGGTGATCATCTGACTTTTCTTCTAGCACCTCCATGAGGTGATATTTGGGGTTTTGAGTGAAATGTCTCGACATTTATTGGATGGTTTGCTATTAAATTTGGCACAGACACTCATGTGTCCCTCAAGATGAATTTTAATAATTTTGGTGATCCCTTAACTTTCCCTCTGGCGCCAACATCAGGTCAGTTTTTAATGTGTCCAATACTCAAGTAATACCTGCAAAACTAATGACATTCCCATCAGCCTTAGCTGTACTTGGTGTTTAGTGCTGATTAACAATATTAGCAAGGAGGATGAACATGTTTTTACCCCAGGCATGGTGCACTGCATGTGAGTCTTTGACAGTGAAGAAAAGTGCTGCTGATATTGGTGATCATTTTTGCAAACTGACACCAAAATTACCAGCTCTGACTCATTACTGCTACTAGTTTTAGATTGTGATTGTAAAGACTTTGCTGCTATTTCGTAGCCTGGTTCCAGACCCCTTAATCACAGACTTCATCTCTGAATTGTTAAGCATTTCATAAAGCAATTCAGTTTGATTATCAGGCTAGCTATTTAGCATATCGAACAGTCATTTAATTGTAGCGTGAATACAATATAAAATGAAATTATGGTCATCTTGATTGTAGTTTTTTGGGTTTTTTTTTTTTTGCCCCATGGGTTGAGGGGTTGGTCTATCCTTCTCTCTGTGCATCTGTCTTTCCAAAACTGTTGTCTAAAGCAACATATCCAAAATCCAAAATTTAAATCTTAGTGATGCAGAAACTGTTGCACATGCTTTTATCTCCTCACGCCTCGATTATTGTAACAGCCCGTTCACTTCTCTTAGTCAAAAAACTTTGACACGACTGCAGACTGTACAGAACTCTGCTGCTAGACTGTTAACCAGGACCAAGAAGTACGACCACATCACACCTGTTTTAGCCTCTTTACATCGGCTCCCTGTTTGTGTTAGGATTGATTTTAAGATCTTGTTGATTACTTTTAATGGCTCTTTATGGCCTGGCTCCAGATATTTTAGACCTTGCAATCCCTTATGAACCTTCACGTAGTTTGAGGTCTTCGGGCAAGGGTCTTCTGTCTGTTCCTGAGTCCAGGATGAAAACTAAGGGGGACAGAGCTTTTGAGGGCCCCGAGGCTCTGGAACAACTTGTCCGAAGAAATTAGGCTGTCTGAGTCAGTGTCTTTGTTTAAGTCTGTTCATGAAACACATTTTTATCGGAAAGCATATCCTTATTTTACGTGAACTGGCTGTTTATTTTATTGCTTTTGTGTATTTTATTTTTTTATATTTCAACATTCACTGTGGTATTTTACTTCTCTTTGATAAGTGCTCTATAAATAAAGTTTATTATTATTATTATTATTATTATTATTATTATTATTATTATAATCCATACAACTACTGGCCAGATATCCATGAAATTTGGTATCTATTTTCATGGTCCCCAGAGGATTTATTTATATGTACCACAGATCAACTATATATAGAACTATGGTGTTCTTTCTCTTATGTTTGTTTATGGAGCCTACATTTTGAATTAAGATAACATTCTAGTGGTGTCAAGATAAAGTTTTGGTGTTGATGTTATAATGCTTTCATGAAACTTATTCTTCAACTCTGTAATACTCATGTTTAAGTAAAAGAATTGTGCTGAAAAGGATGGAGCATGAGGAGTCCTCCACTGGCGCAGGCTGCTTGCGTAGGGAACCTCCTCTCAAATAGATTAATGAGCCATCAGCTGAGAGTCCAGGGGAAAAACCCTGTGCTGCTGTAGAAGGAGAAAAGAGCTGCCTACTCTTACATTTCAGTCTCAAAACACTCGCCCCCTTGTGGAATTAATGAGGCCATAAGTATTAAACCTACTTTTGTGGATCAATATCAGAGTCTTTCAACTATCAACTAATTTTTGAGCATGCAAATAATATTGGTTGGACAGTTACATATTATAGCTTGTATGTTATCTCTGTCAATGCGTTAAGGTATATCCTTGTCATTTGCTGATGTGACAGGATATTTATTATTCCTAACATTTATAGGTTTGAAGATATGTTAGTATTGATTTTGAATGAATGATGTAGTTTTATAATTTATAAGTCAAGTTAAACAATTCTTTTTTTGTTGGAAATACATATAATTATGTTTCTGAAATGCGAGCACCACTCAAGGCATCAGGCCAGTCATCTAGAAATGTCCAGACACATTTCATTCTGTTCACAGTCACTATCTCTTTCTGTTTCACTCTTGTTTTAGTTAGTTTAGTGTTAACATACATTAGGATGACATGATTAGTCTATATATTATTTGATTAGGGTCAACTAACATGACTTCTTAAATGCTGAAACACTTACCTCTTTACTAAGTAAATCCAAAGGCAACAAAAGTAAACGGTAAAAAACTTATAAAAGTGTAAACTGTTACTCGCACCACCAAAGCACTGGAATTTTTAAGTCTGGGGTCACCGTGAAAGAAATAGAAGCATTAATGCCAGCTTATGTAGAAAGCAGGTGGTTGCCGATTTGGACCTTGCACACCATAAATAGCATGAACTAGTCTAGACTCATGATGACAATGGAAATCCAGCACAAAAATACAGCAAAACAGGCAAACCTCAAATCACAGGTGTTGTATTTTGTTAAGGCCCTGAACCACAACAGACTTAGTTGAGTGCTGCATTTTTCACTTCCCCTGTTATTTGGGTTATTTGGCTGGCTGTAATTCGGACACATGAAGAGACACTCTGTTCTATGGATAGATGAGCACTAAACACTCTGCCAGCTGCTACTTCTCAATGTTTTTTTTTTTTTTTTGGATTTTTAGATGCAAGAAAGAACACGGACTAGAAAAACTAGTATACAGTTGTGTAAAACGAAAAGGTAGTTAAGTAGTTACCGTTTTATCTGTAATTTCCACATTTTTACATTAAATGTGGTTTTGTGGAATTTATAGTTTATGGAGGTTGTCAGGGACGAAAAATGCATCAGATGCAAGTTAATCCAGCGTATTGTCAAGTGTGTCCCTTATGTCAGCACAGGATCATTTTTTACCAGGTACTGAGTGTACCAGCTTAAGGGGCATAGATATGGGTAATATGATATTGTGTCTTTTAAATAAGTTTTTAAAGTCTTACAGCTGAATTTTGGGCCAGCTGAGGTGAGAAATGACTCTCTAAGTCTACAGTACAGGGATTACCGATATATAGCGATATATAATCTCTTTCTGATCTTTGTCAGTGCATGGGCTGCATCATAAATGCAGTCATAATTTTTTATGACTTGTATACTTCCTAACTTATTTTTCCCCCAGCATCAGCCAGGTGAAGCACTGTTGTGAATACAAGCAAAGGGGTAATATGATCTTGTCTCTTCAAATTAGTTAAAAGCCTTGCAGTTGGTGTTTGGGCCATGCAGCTGAAGTCAAGAAATGGCTTTAGGAGTAAATATGAAGTACAAGGAGTTACAGTAGTTGAACTGTCAATATATAGTCTTTGCATCTTTTCTTTTTATAAAGAGCACTGTTAAGACAGGCACTTTATACAAGAAGTTTTATTTATTTTTATAAACGCATTTGACAGTTTCTCAGTCAGTGTCTCCTAAGACAGACAATCCGTGATTTTATTTTTTGATGTTGTATATTAACATATGCATTTTATGAATATATCTATGTAATCCTTTATTTTTATTTTCAATTTCAACTGTAATCCACTGTGTATTTGTAGGTACTAAAATGGGATTTTTAATTGTAGAAAGTTACTATTTTATTCATATAAATCTAACAACACTTATTGAAATGTTTTTTTAGTCATTCTTTAAAAATGTGTAACAGTCCAGACAAACTCATCTGTCATATATAATGCACAGAATAAACACTGTCTGTATTTCCTGGAACAAGCAACTTATTATTTTCTCTGTTCTAAATTTGCCACCACAACCTCTTCTGGGTCTTGAATGTTTGTCTTTTTCCTTTTTTTTTTCTTCTTTACACTCCTTTTTTGGGAGCACTGAGGAGTGAAAGAGGAGGCTGGTAAATAATTGATCCTTGTAATTAAACACTCCAGCCAGGGATGCTGGGGCTGATTGACGGCCAGATATTAGGCCCTTGTCTCGTAAGGTTGCAAGTTTAGTCTGAGGTTATCAGTGGCCAGAAGAGTCTTTCTTCCTCCCTGCCTCATTACTTTCATGAGTAGAACATTTCATAGTGGAGTGGTGGGTGGGGGGTGTGGTGTGAAGACAGTCTGGGACTTCATTAGCCAAATGGGGTGCCTCAGTCTACAGAGCGCCAAATCGTTCGGCCTTGCTGAGCAGACAACCTGTTTATGGCTGCTTCACCACGCTGTCCTGTAGAGTTGTTTTAGCCCTTCTATCTTACACATTTTTCAGCTTCAGGTTTACTTGAACAACAACTTAAACAAATAGAGCAAGCCTTTCTGTGCCTACCTGAACAGATACTGTCTATCATAGCTTAGCTCAATTAAACCTCCCTCCCACCCTCCAGACTGTATTTGTTCATCTTTCCAGTTTTGCTACATTGCTTACAAATGTTGTAACTCTCACAGCTACAGTACATTATATTGTCCTGTAAATCTTAAATGTTCTCCTAAAAGTAAATACTTTCCCAAATGTTACACTTTATTAATGTTTGATTGAATTTGCCATACCAGCATTAACTCTGTGTGTGTGTCAGAGAGAAAGAGAGAGAGAGAAATCTCTTTACAATGGGTGCATGCACATAAAATCAAATAACAGGGGTAAACGGGAGAAGAGTGTGCTGCTCCAACATCAATTAGTTATATTTGCATATAGCTTTAATAACAATCATTGAAATTGTATAACTCTATACTCACATGCATCCAATATTGCTAAACTTAGTCAAAAATAAACTGGAACCCCTCCTCGATGCTGAATTGATACTATTACAGCAGGTTTTATTGCAATATTTACATTTGTTCCTGGTGTGTGAGTGTGGGTATGCTAATCAGATACATGCCCTGTGGACAGCTGGATTTAGATGACTCATTCCTGCAACACATCTTAAATTGGTGTTTGTGTGAGGTCCAACTGCATTATCTCAGTGGTCTTTCTTTTAAATATGTTCAGGATAATTTGTTAACAAAACATTTATCATTTAGTCTAGTTACTATTAGTTACATATAGATTTTCTGATTGCAATTTTAATTCTTATTTTTCTGATTGATTCTGGTTTTTATCAAATGGTTCCGCTTCTTGTCATACTATTTCACTATGAAAATGTGTTGATGGCAAAAAATACCTTAATTGTCAGCTGATTTAGACTAGCAGAAAGGGTGATTTGTCATACATGTTTAGATAATTTGTTTTTGGTTTTTGTAAAACCGCATAAAAGAATGGAAAATGATATTGCCATGCACATGGTGAATATTTTACACTTGTTTTTAATTTGAGTTTGATGCCCTGGCATTAACTGATTCTGGGGCATTCTTAGTACAACTCATTGATGGTGCATTTTTATACCTTGCTGCAGTGAATGGTTTGTCATGTTAGACATGCTTCCTCTCTTGCATGAAATTGTAGTTTAACAGCGATGTCATTTTGCTGCATCACTACTGTCTACTGTAAAGCCTAGCCACACTAGCACTACTACCAGACTGCCATATTGTAAACTCTGGAGATGTGTGGTGATGTAGATGAAAGTGTCCTGATCTGCAAACACCAGCCAGCACACCCTTGCTTTTTGTGTAATGTCATCAAAGGTGCGGCCCTTTTCACAAAAGCAATTTGTGAGCACTGCTTACACACAGATTGCAAATGGTGGCAGCGTCACGTTTCAGAAATTGTTTTTGCTCTCAAATTGCTGATACATTTGCGAGTCTTACAGGGCCCTCACTTGCTCATGAGCTGAAAGTATGGCATTTGTTTTCATGATTGAAACAGGTCAAAATTAGCGAGAGGAAATGAGCCCATGTTGTAAATCGCAGCTTGCATGTTGCACATGTGGTGAAATGGGCCCCTGGCTCAACATTTGGCACAATGTAATGCAATTCATCCGGCAAGGTGATGCGTTGGCCAATCGAATATATGCAAGTTCCATGCAAACAGGGGAATTCTACTCTTTACCTGATCGTCGAGACGGAGGAGAAAATGTTTTTTGTTGACTTTCCAGTTGTAAAATCTCTCCAAATAGTATTATAAACCTGGCTCTTGTGGCAAATTTAAACTGAAGGTAATTTAAAACAGGTGTGATGTATACTCTCTTACTGATCTTCCTCAGCATGTGTTCCTGCATCTAAATGATCTTTATTAAACTTCTGTTGCACCTTTTCTGATAAAAGTCAGTTGCAGTGACCTTATCTGTGTAGCCAACATTATCTATATTCCCATCAGCATCCAGGTGCTGTTGTTCTCAGCTGGAGTGCTCCCACTTCTTGCCTACTCTGTTTCCTGACTAATTTGGCAGGAAAGAGCATGTTCGCTCGGCACTACATGACACTACTGACCTAAACCAGTAACAGAAGTTTCCTCGCTTCCGTCTCACTGTTCCTACACCATGTCCACCTCCAGAGTGTCCCTGCTCTGGCTCGTTGATTTTATATAAATTATATTGCAGACACCTTGCTTAAAATTGATCTCTTAAATACCTGCTTGGTTCTTCCTGAGCACAACGATGGGCACAGTCTTCTTCCATCTCAAGCATTTGAGGGAAAGCCTTTCTGAGGACCGTTGCATCAATTCTCGCATTAAGTCCCATGAGGTTAGCCTCATCCTTTTGTCAGTGCACCATTCTTAAACTTAATGCTTCAGAGCCCAGATGTGCTTTGGCTCACAAGACCATCACCTCCTGCTGATGAGTACCTGAAGCAAATATATGCACACTGGCAGTGGTGCTAGATGTAGTAAATTTCAGCCTCACTGTATCAGCAGCATCCTGCTGAGAGGCAGCCCTCACACACAAGCTTACATACCCTCCAGGCAGCCTAAGGCTCCTGAGACTGACCACTACCCCCCAAAAGCTAAAAAGACTGATGTCAGAGATTGAAAGCCTGGGGCTGGCTGATGGTCATATTGAGTGTCAGCTCAAAGTCTGACCTTTGGTCATTTCCACCTTTACAAACTACAGTACTGTGTCAGCCCCTTAAGCTTAGGGATGGACATTATGACCATATAGACTGTGAGACAATTGAAATTTGTTAAACGTTGATACCGCGATAGCCTAGTTGCAGATCTCCGAATTTCTGCCCACATCTCTGATTTGTACGAGCTTTCCACGAGACAACTGTTAACTGCTCCCAGCAACCACAGCTTCCCTGTTGACTGAAAGTGAAGTTGATGGCATGGATATGTCACTCACAACTTATTGGTTAGGGAAAAGTAATCCTCCCTCCCAAACAGAAAACTGCTGACATGAACACGATGTCAGAGGGGATAATGAAGTGAAACTAAATGGCAATTCTGCCTGATTAATAGACTTATACTATGAGTATGGCCACCCATTGACACTGAGGCAATCAATAAGGAAAATACAAAACAATATAATGCATACTGTTATGCCTACAGTATGTCTAGTCTCTTTTGTAGCTTTAACTACACTGAAATATGATGCACTCTATGGTCTTTACAGTACTTTCACCTCTTTTAACAGGTACTATAAGTACAAAACATTGGTGAACTGATGATAAGACCAGTCATGGAAAGGCCCATGGCAACTTTATTAGTAGATAGCGCTGCACTACGAAGCTTCCCTCCGAGCGCACCCCCTCCCCCAAAGCACCTCCACTGCCCCCTCCCAATTCCCTAGTTCCTTTCATTTCATATTGTATTGTCAACCCAGTCGTCAAACTACTGGAAGCATCTTCTTAAATGCCTCTAGATGTCTTTTCCCTATTACCATGCCTTCCACCACGAAGCCTTCATTTAGCTCGACTCTTCTTTGCACTCCTTAATGGACTTGGCCCTGTTCTTCTTTTGTTTTCCTTTAGTACCATGAAATTCACCTTCAGGAGAGAAAGCCATCTCTCCAGATGCTTCTTTAAATTTTATGAATATAGTTAGATGATTCCTCCCCCTCTTTTCACTTTATCTTCTGTTTTTTCTTGGGCTTTATATGGTTTGCATTGTTTCCTTGGCACACTGTATTGGCAGTGTCACAAGAAGAAGAGCAATGAAGCGTGTAATCATTTTGAATAGATTCACTGCATCATTTTTGACCTTATTTCTTGTTTCCGGTTAAAACGAAGAAATTGCCTTTTGGCATATTTGTTACAGTTTGTGGAGTTTCCTATCCACAGGAAGTTAGAAGTCTATATTTTGTATTTAACAACTATGCATTTGTAGGCATGTCAGAATAACAGTAATTGAGGTTAGATAACCAGATTGAAAACAGGAAGTTTCCATTTTCAGTAGAGACGGTCGTTTTGAGAAAAAAGACAGCAATAGTACTTCAGACTACTTAAAATGGCCTATGTTTACATTCAGTGCCAAAGCTAGATGCATTGTGACATACAGGGCTGCAAAATGTTGTAGGGAGGAGTGGCAGTATATAACGTTTCCTTTGACAGTTGAGACCAGGGATTGCATCTCCTCCTCCCCACACTCAATGTTGGTTTCTTTTAACTATGAAGATTCGGGGTGAAGGTCTTTCCCTAAACTTATTCTAGTAGTTGTAATAGTCTAAACATAACCATAGCTTTCCCATTATTTATTTGGCATGACCATGATCTGCCTCTAATTATAACCAAGAAGTTTTTGTTCCCTAAACTTCAACATGCCTTTACCATCCGGGCAGCAGACCAGAAAATGCTTATATTACTATTTTTTGGATTCCTTCTAAACACATTTGTAATGTAGTGCATTGTGCATCTCATCATGTCATGTCTATTGACGCTCGTAGCCCACACCCGATTGTTTCATACAGACAGAGTAAGAAGTCAAGGTACAGTAGCTGGTATGTGCCCAGCGAATGTGATAAGGTCTGCTTTTTGTGAATAGTTGACATGGCTCGATGCTGGGAAATGGGACAGCGGCGTATCCCAGTGCACATCCATCCGTGATAATGCACATCAAGACTCCACGGGTGGTGGTTTAACAATAAAAATAATGTGTGCCAGTGATTTGATGCACTTCATACGCTGACCATGTGTGTTGTCCTTAAGACAAGAGTGCTTTCCTGCACCTCCCCTTATTTTTGTCCAGTTGCAAAGTATGAGCAGCTTCCTGGCCAGCGTCAGACCAGCATCGAGCATAATATAGTTGTGATTTGTGGGAGCGTAATGGTCTTCTTAAAGATCCCCTCCAGACATGTCTGAAGACATATAAAAATACTAATGCTATTTGGAATGGAATAATAATTTGTGTCTAATATGTTTTTCAGTTCACTTACTTAGGTAAAACATCTACCCTTTGTCTCTCTTTGAAAAATTCAGAATCTATGAATATGCAATTTTTTTTTCGTTTTAGACATCAAACTCTTGGACACATTATTTCTCCTACTTCACTGAAAAGTCTATTCTCAGTGTTTGTGCACTGGAGGATTCATGTTTCCGCATCACATCTGTGTAAGTTGCATACTGGACCATGATTGGCTTCCATACTAGTTGTGACGTACACGTGTTAAACTCAGATTCAAGGTGAGCACTAAAACAGAAACTTTCCTCCAGCAGATGAATGTGAAAACAGCCTTCTAGTGTCAAACTCTGCACAACCATCATTCTGCGCTGTGAAGGTCAAACATCCAAGTGAACAATTAGCAAAGCACAATTTTGAGTGGAGGAGGACTTTAATATTGCAGCAGTTTTCCAAAGCTTATAACTAATAGAATAAAATAATATTTGAATTTGTCAAACAAACTGTCAAATAAAATGCAGCTCAGTTGTGACAATTATGATTTGACGAGACTAATCAAAGTAATGTGGAGGATTTCACACACCGCAACCCTCTCTAGGTATAAATAAGGCATTAAATCCTTATAGTTTAAGTTAGACAGTCTGTTATAGGAACTTGTCAAAAATGTATCTTAGTGTAACTACGTTATAGCTGACTCAGACTGATGTATGACATTGTTATAATCAAACACATACATTTATATTTGGGATATCTTGTACTGACTGTAAAATATTTTTTGTTGTTGTTGTTGTTGTAATGCACTTGCAAATCTGACTTGCTTGTTAAGGTCTGCATTCAGTTTAATGCAAAAAGGAATCTTTCCAGCAGAGAAAGTGTAGCTCAGTAAATCTCCAACCTGCAAGACAAAAACAGATAGTTTGGCTGAGGGGTGGGGGGGTGATGACTCATGCACACAGTAGAGGTCCCTCCCTTTCCATTTCTTTCAGTGTCCAATCAGTTCTTTCCCAGCTGTCATTCATTTCCTCCAAATCAGATCCCCACAATACTTTACTATCCCCTGTAAATTACTTTATTTGCAAAGGTTTAGAATATGCAAGATAAATAAAAATGCCATTCACATCATTTTGACACACAGATTGTTGCTTGATAATGTGATTACCTTACAGTGCAGATGATAATCCAATGCATCTAGGATGTTTTGGTCATGCAGTGGCCTCAAATTCACCTAAACATACATGACCAAAATTCTAATGCTCCAGAATAGATTTTAAAGTTGCTACTTTATGTACATTGAGCCATTTTTCAATTTTGACAGAAAAAAGTCTAATACTTTATCAAAGTAGTTCTCTGAGAAGCTAGATTAATTCATCATTTTTTAAATGTAATTACTTTCAGATTACTTTTTCAGAATGCAAGCAGCCTATAAAACGGTAGAAAGACTAATTGTTGCCTTGGGTTGCCCACGTACAGTAAATATTGAGTTATTGGCTCATAGTTTCAGAGAAGATACAAGTGCCTGCTATCCCTGTTCCTCCAGGGATCTCCTCAGCACCACCGTGATGTAAGAGCCAGTCTCAGGACTCCTTGAAGTGGGCGGATGCTTGACATGGGCTTTATGAGCTTTAGGTAGAGGAGGACAGAGACCAGGGTTTTCTTCTTTGCAGTCAGATTTTTTATTGAAAAATTTAACCATAGAACAAAGGCAGAGCTGGCATGAATTATCTGAAAGTGGTAGTGAGGGGGAAAAAAGAGTACATAAAGGAGAGGAAGAAAGGAAGGAAGAAAATGTGAAGGGGTTGAGGATGTTATGGTGTCTGACTTGAGGTGAGTAGAGTGAGGGGTGATTACTTTACAATATTACACGAAGCTTCATAATATATCAGCAGCCGTACATGAAGCTTTAAAACTACTACTCACTTTACAACCATTAATCCATAAACTTTAGGCTCCAAAAAGGTGACATCCAAAAAAGAACTAATCCAATGTCTAATGGTATAGCATTCATTCTTTTCAGTTGGCTACTAGAGTGCACATTTGGTGTTTCGAGACACTATACTGAGCATTGAAAAATCATTCACGCTCAAAATTGCCGTGGTTGTTGTCACTGTCACTGATGTAAATTCAGACACTTTTGATGCAAGATCACTCCAAAATTGAGCAACACTTCATGTAAAGGAAGGTGCTAGGGAGGGACTGGTTTTTAATGGCACTGGTAACATCTAGGAAGAACTCCAGGGGCTTGGATAACGTGGCACAGTTTATCTTCATGTCCTCCTCCATGCTACAGGGTTATATTGACACTCAAACTACATAATCTAGGGCTGGCAAGTGAGTTAAAGCAATAGTTTTAAATGCAATCATTCCAGCAAGACAAAAAACCACCCAAACATTAAATTTCAACATCATTAGGGCTTCTAGCTTGGCATCCTACTTCAGCGACTGTTACCCTAAATAGTGATAAAGTGATACGTCATCAGGGCTCTAAACTCTTGACTGATTCCACTGCTGTGCCACCAACATTTTAGTTGGTAATACCAGCAGGTAAATTTGAGCAACAATGTTGCTTCTGCACACTGATTCCAAACCACAAGTATATTTAAATAAACAAAGTATCAGTCCCAGTTGGATCTTTGTCAGGTCAAAATGTTTAAAAATGGTTACGTCACCCATATATAACCAATAGGATGATAGGCTCTATGAAGACAGATGTTGTTAACCATCAAACCTACCCAAAGTAACAACATTTTTCCAGTTGGCTTGCACCTCCATATGATGTGCATATAATTACTCTCCTTCTATTGTCTACCAATATAGCTTCTTACATGGAAATACACAGAGTGGCCACTTTATTAGGTACACTTGTACAGTCTAATGCAATCCAATACAACTGCTCTGTCATAAAGTCTACTTTTTATGATAGATTTATCATAGAGGTGTTAATTCAAGGTCATAGTTAGTGATGGTGTTGTACTAACTGGACAGCATTATATTGAGATATGTTTCTAATATTCTGCTTCCCTCATGTATGTAAATAAAAAATACAAAAAATTAGAAACATCTCTCAATATAATGTAGTATTGAATAGTATTATTGAATTGCAATAGATTGTCCAGGTGTACCTAGTGTATGTATTAGCAGTTGTAAAATTAATGTCATTGTATTGTTTAGGACTGGGCATTTAAGGTTCAGTTCACCCACAACAGGACCAAATATATATTTTCTCTAGCAGTATCCAGCCATAGTTTGATGTAGATGTGTTGAGTTTTGTTGAAATGTGTCTCTGAGATTTCTGCTGCCACCCCAGTACAGTGAAGGTGAGCGGTATTTTTATTGTGATGCTCATTCCCACAGGGCCCCCGCCTTTCAACAATGCCAAGTGATACATTCACACCTACAGGCAAAAAAAAAAATGTCACCAGTTTACCTAACCTAAGGGACAATGTTGAGTATTTCCCACATCCCTGGCTGTCCCAGAATCAGCACCCTGGACAGCGGTCATGGCACACTTATGTACAAAATGTCAAAAATGATCCACCTGAGCCGAAAGCAGGAGGATCTACTGATAGTCTTGAACCTTTACCACAGCTGATCATAATATTATTTTAGATTACTAAGTTTTTGGTTCACCATAATCTGGTTGTCATCCAGGAGCTTCCAGGTAGATAAAGTCGCATTAACCAGAGCCCCTCTCATGCCCGTATTGGAAAAATATAAGGACAAGACAAAAAAGTGGGTCAATATATCTTTTAAACAAATATACACATAGCTCTAACCGTTTCTAATCGGCTCATTTAAAATTTGTTGTGTGCAGGTCTCAATGATAACTATATGTTAAATTTCCCAACTACTCAAGTTATGTAGCTTTCTCCCTGTGAGAGCTAGCTTTGCTTGCATACCATTACAGTATATCTTGGCTATTTTTTTCACATTTGCAAGACGTTTAAAGGAGTAGACACATTATTTCTTGCTTTTGTTCAAGTATCCACTGCTACTATTTTGTCAAATTAAATTCAGTTTATGGCAGTTTTATCTCCCAGTGATTGTTCCTCATCCCAGTGACCAGCAAATCCTGTATACACACATCCTACATAATCATGTAGTGCATTCATACTTAGGTAGAACGTTCATACTCACTTATTACAGTAAATAGAGAGATTGTGTGTTTGTTTGTTCAGTGTCAAGCTGTGGGGCGGCCCATGAATTTGCATTACAGTGTGCTGAAGTTTCCTCACTTCTGTGTTCTTTCTTTCTTGGCTTTTTTATCACATATGGACTTTTCATTTTTCTAGAGGCTCTAATTAATATATTGAATGGACATTTTCCATTCCTGGCGATCTACAATAATGGAAAACTAAGGATTAGCCTGGATAGCTCTGGGTGTGCCTTTGCATGTCTAAACAACTGCTACTTAAGCTGATTTATAAACTTTGAAATAACTTTGCCTCCTATTAGGGATGGGAGGATATACAATATTATCGTGGATCGGGATAAATAACACTCAAGATAAGTTGATTGTGGTGAATTTCCATTATTGGGATAATCGTGAATCGTATAATCATGTCCTTACATGAGTGATTTTTAAAAAAAATTTAAACGGGTCCAAAGTATGACAGTTTGACTCTATGCCACAATGCCAGTTGGACTTTATTTATTTTTGTTAAAGGATAATTACTGTATTTCTTCAGTCAGGGGTAAATTATATATACTGATGTAATTGATGCAGGAATTATCATGTGAGAAAGAACAGACTCACACAATGTTGCTATTTTTATTTATTTAGTTATCCTTTATTTATGCAGGGGGACCTTATGATTTATGATGACCATATTTAAGATTGTTTGTTTGTTTTTCACTAAAAATTATTTTACTAAAAAGATGTCCTATCTGTGATGCAATAAAAATATTAATTTCTTAACAAATGTAAGGTAAAGTGAATCTAGTATGTTTTAGTGCCGTTTTAAGCATATTTTGATGATTATCTGGATAATATCGTAAATCGCAATTAATTTGGCCAGGATAATCATGACATGAAATGTTCATATCGTCCCATACCTACCTCTTACTGACCTAGAGGCTGCCACTGTCAATGTGTAATGCTGCGTCTTCTTACACAGGCATAGGTCAGTGTTGTTCCCCACTTCTGCATCAGGCCCCCGAGCTTCACTCTCCTCTGCCCTAACACAACCTTTATCCTGTGGTAAGTGGCCATTATATAAGCAAGATAATACACTTAGAGGTGTCTTGAGGTAAAAAATAACAGACTCAGTGGAGGAGATGTCTCTGTTCTTTACCTCCGCCTAATTATTTTCACATATCAGGACATTTCATTGTGTATTATGGCTTACATAGTGTATTGTCCTCTCTGTGCAGGGCTTTTTCTTATAACCAAGTAGGAACTGTAATACATTAGTTTTAACTGACTGTTTCATGTCACAGAATTACTTTGTGCAGCTTATATAAACAATATTTTACTTAGGCAAATGTCATATATTTGATCAACACTATTGATTTACTTCTTTCTCCACAAAAGCAGTTAATAAGCTGCTTTATGTCCATGGCCTTAGGAACCTTTATGAATCTTTCCTGAGCTTAAAACAAGGTGACAGCAGAAGGGACATAAAGACACTTAACCTTGCCTATGTGTTTCATAACAGCGCAGATTGTGCCTGAAATTTGCTATATATGGTGTTGGGAGACACTGTGATAAACAGACTAGCCAGCTTCCTGAAATAGTTTAGATAGTTTTCCAGTATGTCCTCTGCCTTGCGCTACACTGAGAACACACACATTTGTTAACCAGTAGCCTATGTCCTGTTTCAGCCAATCCAAAAAAGGGATGTCTCTAGAAAAAAGACAAAACACTGGCTTAGCAGTAGATCGAAGAATGCCTAGTCAGTATTTGTGACTTTGTCAACAATTTTACCAAGAAAGAAAGCTAGTGAAGAAAATCCAACATTTATCAGCTGTAGATATTTTTCTCAGAAGTTATGTACATCAAAGCTTTAATATTAAGTATTACTCAGTGATCCTTACTTTCAGTTTCCATGAGTGACATTGAAGCTGCACATTTTTTGCAGCATAGTCTCTGTGGATATGGCTGTGCAGTATATAATACATATCTACTACCAGTCTCTGTTGGTCTATGGCTCTTCAGCCACTCTCTTTGCCGGTCACATCTTCCTTGGGGGAATATGCTTGACTTGCAGTTGCAGCTTGCTTTTGCTTCCTTTACATAATCATGTCAGCATTGTTTTGTGATTGATTGGATCAAGATTGGTGCTGACGAATCAAAAATGAAATGGTGAAAGCTGTGATAATTGAATATCATGGTATTCTCAAATGGGATTTTTTTTTATTGCTTTTAAATGTGGCATTACATTTTAAGTTTTTTAATTGTCAGGAAAAAATAAGCAATTGAAGACATCTCTTTGGGTCTGGTATCTTCTTGGGAGCGTGAATTGTTGAATGAATCCAATTAGTTAAATGTGAACTTCTCAGAAATGTGTGTGAACATGTCAGTAGGATTTACATAGTAGCCCTGTATGTAGCATCATGCCTTCATTAGATTTCGTTTGATCCCCAGCAGTGTTAACCTTTGTCTGCCTTGTTATACCTGTGCGTACATGTTGGCAGATGTGGGAGCATTTCCAGTAAAACAAACAGTGTGACCCAGTCTGCTTGGTTAAAAAAACATGAACAGAAACTGCGACTGACACTGATAAACAACATATGTAAAAAAAATATATATCAATGATTTTTTTCTCTAATCTCATTAAAAATACAATAGGCTTGAATGTTGTGCATTTGAACTCAGGCCAATGGGTGCAGCTTACTGACTTTTACGATTTGGGTGACCAGAGAAGCAGCATGGTGCGATCTGCGAAAATGGGGCTCAGCAAAAACAGAAGACAAAAAAAGTAGAATAAATACATTATTCGTCGGTGGAGTTAAGTCAGGCTTCAATAACATTTAATCAAATCATCTCCTCTCAAACCCTTTAAAAGCAGCAGATAGTTTCTTAAGGCCCAGGAGAAGAATCCACGTAGAGTCGCAGATGCAACAAGCGTGACAAATCTTATATGCATTATTGTCTTATACATGTAGCTATGACTCAAAAATATATTCAAAAACATAAATCAATAACACCATATCCCTACTTCAAAACAATTGAGGAAATTAATTAAAAAAACGTTTATTTTACTCTTGTATTTACCTTTTACCAGCTCTTTTGATTTTTCAACACACTTTCCTATTTGCTCAGCTCTAGCAGACATTTAATAATCTGTCACCCACAAATAGCATGATAACATTCACCAAATTAGAATTTATCCTTTGGGGAATAATCCGTTCATTAGTGTTAAAGACACTTAACTGTGGACCAAAGTGTTGGACCAATAGAAGGACTGAGGGACAAACATTATAGCCACATGCTTTGCATAGCATATATCTTCACACCTTATCACAGGCCTATTTATCTCAAATTTTTAAACACTAGACATAAACAAACCTGTCGTATGATCTCTTTGGACCCTCTCAATCTCGCCCCCTTACAGGAGGGAAGTATGGAGCCATCAGAGAGCCTTCCCCTATAGTTGGGAGCCTCATTATGCAGTTTTGACACCCACAATTCTAAAAACCAATTCCCAGACAAAAACTCTCCTTATTTCCTTATCGGTCCACATTCATCTGCGGATAAGTAAAAAAAAACTTCTGCTCATATCCCTGCAATAAGATCATGACTTAATGATCCTTATGTGATCTTCAAGTTCTGTAACAGCTGGGTCACTTTTCTCCTTCACAAATTTCCCACAATTAATTTCTCAGCATTCTAACATCAGGGAACACTTCAAAAAGGTAATACTAAAATATTTTTAAGTCTGTCGCATATGTACTGACAGACTCTGAAAAAATGGTTTCTTTATGGTTTCTAAGTGCCTCTGATAGGATTCGTTGATTCTCACTTATTAGTTTGGAAATGACCTACAAACTTCAGATGGGTGTTTTTGGAAGCAAACGAGCAAATGCTGTTTTTACACGTGTAGACGTGTCTTGTCTTAACTAGTTTAAATACCTCTTGAAGTGCCTTTATTTAAACTTGTGCTAAAAGAGTGCAAACAGCACTGAATAGACAAGGAATGAAAGTATTTGTCGTTACTCTGCAGCATTCCTTTGACAAAAGAAAGATTATCTTAACATACAGAGAGGCATTTGGAAGGAGCCCTCTGGCAAAGAGTTTTGTCAACATTTTTGTGCTCCTGTATCACTTGTTCACTCACTCACTCATTCACCCACTCTTTCTTTCTTACTCTTAGACACACAGGTAGTATGTTTAGTAGACTTTAAATTTAGGTAGGTGAGGCAAAAGGCTACATGCATCTAAGACCTCGCTGATCACCATCAACATAATCTCTTGACAGAGTAATTGTTGGAAGCTTTCATGCTTTTGAGTTTGTCTGCTCTCACTGGCCATCTGTTTTGTGCATCCCACCCCCACCTCCGCCTCCTACCTGCAAGACCAATGTACATGCCTATAACATTTGTTTAAATAAAATAGAGAAACTTATTTACACCCTTTTAAAAGTAAAAGTTAAAATCAACATGTGGCGGTAAGCTGTAGGAACAGACAATACTGAAGCTCTAATAAAGTGGTTCAGGTGTGTTGAACACAGTTGTTCAAGATAATCTTGATAAAGTTTGAGCATAGCAGCAGTTTTAAGTGTGAGATTTATATCCAGTGTCAAGTGCACAAAGGCCATGGCACTTCACTACTCTCAGTCATTCCCATAATCACAACCTCTACCTTCATCTATTCATATCATGCTCTTCATGCCGTAAACTGGCTAAAGTTTGTACGCACTTGTATCTTGCCATGAACTTTGTGTGACAGAGAAAGAAATGCAAACCTGTTACCTCCACTCTTGCCATGGCAACGGACACGACAAGAAAAGCGATCCTGTACCTGTGTATCTGTCTCCCTAATGGTCTGTGTGTTAGTGTAACAAGATCTGTAAAAACTCCCCTCAATGACATTTTAGATCCCCCACTGTAACTGACCTGGGCTGGGGAGTCACAAGTAGGATTTAGGTGAGTACTCAGCCTTCTCTCAGGTTCCTGTTCCCCTTTTCCTAATTAATTCAACCATAAGAAGACTTGAGATGAGGCCCCTTTTTCCATATGGCCAGGATATTATTTACTTTTGTATGAGCTGTGTTATGTTTGCAAAATCTTATTAATGCAAAAATCTAACTTTTCCCACATCATCTATGTTTTTAAGACCTCTATAAATAGATGCTCTTACCCATGTTTTTGATTTAACATAACAAATGAGAGTCTATAGTGTGTTTACCTTTTCTTTTTGGGAAGAAATTAAGATTGCTGTGGGGTGACGGCTGAAGTGTCCTGCATTATAGCACCTTGCAGCTTCACTGTTGGACTGCACCACTCAGACCACTCCTAACTCTCCTATTCCCTCTGCTGGGAAAGGCAGATATTACACACCCCAAACAGATTACAAAACATAGACTACAGTAATTAGTTTTATTTTAAGTATCATCTCTGCATTTAGAGCCTGAGATGACCCACGTTGTGTTCTGGCTTCATTTCAATCTGCTGCTTTCTCTGGGAAGGCCCGGTCCAGGTGAGAGACTCGCTGACACCCCTCTGTATGAAATATCAATGTGAATGACTCACTCCCAAGTTTGGTGTCAATCATCATCGCAAATGCCAAACCCATTATCACCAAATCTTTTCAAGAAGTTGTTTTGTCCATCTGGTGGCAAGAAGCAGCAGGCTTTTTGAAAAAGAGGGAAGATTTTCACAACAGCATTCAGGGCTTTTGAAGAAGCTTGTTTTCCCCCACGGTGAGGGAACAAGATTTTTAATCTACCTTATAAATGACCTTGTAAACATCCAATTCTCCATTTTTGGTTGCACACACTTAATTCTTAGGTTAGTTTATTTGGTTTGTTTGTGTGTGTGTGTGTGTGTGTGTGTGTGTGTATGTGTGTGTGTGTGTGTGTGTGTGTGTGTGTGTGAAGGAGGTGAAACTTGTATTAAACCTCATAAAGATGGATAGTGTCTGCCCAGTGCAGCAGTGATACAAATGTGAATAAACATTCAATATTTATATTTCCAACCAACCACCTCTAAAAATATTGAGCATCAGTTGGCAGTCTGTTGTATCATTCGCACCAGTGACATAAATAGGCTTTACCTTTGTTCTTTTGGCCACAGCTACCTCAAGATGTGACTGAAAGATTGTTGTGACAAGTGCTGCACACTCCAGTAGAGAACTAGTTTGTCTCCTGGTTGCTTGTGTCGACTGTTTCGATAAAAGCCAGCCTACTTTGCTGTTTGTGTTTGTGTTTTCGTTTTCCTTTTTTGTATTGAATAGCACAACAGGCAAGTTCATTATGCGTGTGACTCATCCCACTAGCCCACACCCCCTCCCCATCTGCTGCTGTGCGCTGGAAAGGAGAGGGAACCGCCATTGATCACTTCTTCCCTCACACATGCACGCACACACCCCACCTTCAACGTCACTATCGATCGACATGTTTAATGTTTTTGTGGGGAAGAGCTGGCATTTCCTTTTTGTGTCATTTTACATCTGTTCCCTACCATTTGCTGACATTTTAATACATCACTGAGAAGATATTTAAAAAATAAAAAGTAAAGCACAATCCAACCAATTATTCAAACAATCTCAGGCTGTTTGGTCAGTGCAAGGCTGTGATTTTTTTTGTAGCAGTGAGGAAATATAGAAGGAAATATGCCTAGACAGGAGATGTTTTCTGCTTTGCAAGTGGTAATACATGGATACAGCTAAGTTTACAGCTACCTGACTAACAGCAAAGATGCTGTGGCAGAATGGTTGGCAGGTATTGGACATTTCCTTGATAAGACATTTTCCCACTCCTTCCCTCTCATGATTTGATTAACAAATGGTGTTTAAAAATTAATAAATGCTTGTAACACACTGTAACATTGACATGCAAATACAAGAATATTCTGAATAGTGATTCACACATTTCTAAACATGAATTCATTAATACAAAGTTCATGCTTATACAATGCACGGTAAAGGTATCCTTTGCTGATTTTCACCCCTATCATACAGCAGAGTGCTCTAGTGATTGTCTTTTTTGGGCCAACCTAAAAGTTACTTTAGCAGATATCCAATGTAATTTTAAATTAACAAAATGTCTTCCGGAGTAACCAAAGGGTTAAAATATTCACTATTAAGAAATTCTTCACAAAAAACTGTTTTTTTTGTTGTTGTTGTTTTGTTTGAAAGACACACAGTTATTATACTGCAAGTAGAGAGCTAATATCCAACACTTTCAGAATTAATTTTTATAATCATAAAAACTGAAAATGTTTAAATCAACCACAGACCTTATTTTCTGTGCAAATTAAAGCCACATTGGGAAGAAATGCATTGTGAATATGGTGGCTCATGGTTTCTATAGCAATGTTTTAGGTGGCATGCGTCAAAAATCCTCTTCATCACTCTAGTCAACATATGCGTTCAGATGGCTGCAGGGATTTAATTAACTTAAAGATATGGTTTTTATACAGTATAAAGCATCTGTGGACAACAGATATTGTAAGAATCACTCATTAATTTATAGATAAATGCAGACTGCGTTACTTGTGTTCCTACTTTAACCACATTAAATGTTTAACGTACTACAAAGAGTTTTTAACTGGTTATGAAACAGTCTCAGTTTAATACTGATGCCTCCATGTGACCTACATAAGCAAACGAGACCATCATCGAGAAGATTAGCTATTTCTATGCAGTTATTCTTAATGCCTGTCACCGGGTCTGACTCCCCGCGAAATCAGACGAAGCGATTTACGGCACGCAGACCGGAGGAGCCTATGTTTACATTTTCCCAGCCAAAGTTTCACAGTGAGTTGTACATTAGCCAGTTAAAAGGATGCAGGAGGAGATTTTTCTTTAGAGAATTTTATTTTTGACATTATATTTTGTAGATACTGGGGCTGGATCAGCAAAGAGAAAAAGGGACAGAGTGTCAACCTTGGTCAGTCATTCAACAGATGGATAGAATTGCAGGATTTGAAAGGATTCAAAACTGATCCTGAATTGGCCCTCTTCCTCCTGGACCAGTATGTAATATGTCTATTTTATTTATGAAATACATTGCGACTTAGAATGGAGGTATCGGCCATGGTGGACATTACTGTAATACAACTGGCTTATAATGTAACATTTTATTTTGGCCTTGCTACCAAGCTATATCTTGCTGTTGGCTTATTATTATGAAGACATACCATTACGAGGGAATGTTGATAACTTTAGCTTTCTCAACAAAATTACTATTACTGGGCAACCAAATCTGTTAGTTGTTGGTTTACATGTAACCTGTAACCCATGTAAACAGGTGTATGAACGGTTCTAAAACAAAGTTTTCTTTGTTTCACCATTGCCATATTACAGTTATTAATCTTACATTGCCACAAATAGATACATTACCTCAACGCTATGCATCCTGCAAACAGCTGTTTAAAAAAGAAAAATAGTATTGAAAATAAGTTGTGTCTTTCTTTCACTCACTTCCAAAACAAATGCTAGCCAGATCAAGATCTTTATGACACGAGGCGGTGGAACACTACCGTTTTGTCCTTAGGGGCCACAAGAATCAACACAAAAAGTGAAAGTTCCTTGTAACCTCTTTTATTTTCGATGCAGATTTTAACACATTCACTGGGTGGAGTGATTCATTTAAATAGAATCAAGACATTTCGGCTCACGGATGGGAAAACAGTGATTCTGAAAACAGTGTCGAGATGACTACGACTGAAACCTTCTCTACGATGGAACACTCCTGGACGAATGAGGGACTACACCGTCTTATTCATTTATATAGTTTATTTACATTTTTCTGTCATTGCTGCGCATTTGCTCCAAGCATTTAGTTTCACCAAAGTGATGTTGTGCCAGAAACAGATGGAATTCTGTGACGTCTATTCTCAGCGCAAAGTGTAAGACCTATTTTTCACCAGAATACCAACAACTCGCTTTGGGGGCTCTACCTTCATTATGGTACCACTTGGCGCATGAGTATGAGTTTCGTTGACATCTGTGACATGTTCAGTCTTTCAGTGTTTTTAGAAAGACAAAATATCTCCACCATTGAATTTTTCCTGATTCTAGAAGGCCTGCTAAGGTATATAATTACCTAGCTAGCAATATTTTTTTCAACAAGGACTTTCGCATTTTTGGGTTGGCGTGAGAGCATGAGAACAAAGCCTGAAAGCAAGTATGTCCCACCAAGATCCATCTGTACCTGTCTGATTCAGCTCAGTATGTGGTTGATTGATTGAACACATTGTACATTTGCTTTACCATACTTAATCAGAGCAGCACGTTGCAAAATCGGAAAAAGAAAACCTGACTTTTTATAAGTAGGAAAAGTTGAGTACGGTGTTTTGGATCAACAAGTGTCCCCGTTAACAGGTGACTGTAGGCTGAATGTGTCCATGGTTACTTGTAGTGATGCGGTTGGCAGCTTGTATGCCGCGTTCACGTCATATGGGATGTGTGTGTGTGTGTGTGTGTGTGTGTGTATGTGTGTGTGTGTGTGTGTGTGTAATAAACAGATGGGTGACAAATTAAAGGATACAACACAAGATGTTCTCTCATTTATATATACAACCTTTATTTAATCAAGTAATCTCATTGAGATCAAGATCTCTTTTGCAAGAGACGTGAGTACAGCAGATAGAAAGAAAATCAAACACAACCAGACATAACAAAAGGATGTTAGAGCATCAGAGACAGTCACAGACTTCACTAAATAGATTTGAAGAAGAAATTATATATATTATATAATTATACTATATAATTTGGTGTTACGGAGATGGTGGTGAAGAGCATTGTCTTACATGTTGCTCCATAATCTTCCATAGGTGTTCATCTGGGTTGAGATCTGATGACTGTAAAGGCCGTAGCATTTTATACACATCATTTTCATACTCACCAAACCATTCAGTGAGCCCTGGTGCATGGAAGCATCTGCATTTGATACCTTTCTCCACTCTTTTATTCAGGTTTTTCCTTAAATTTTTCCCCCATACATATTTAGTCAGGTAATTGCATCAATTGAATTGATAAAGAATGTTGGTAGAGATGGAAGGATGATAGAGATTGGAAAGATTCCCATGTTAACGACTTGCGAGCTTTCATGTCATCAAGACGGTTGTTGGATTACAGAGTTGGTTGTGTGAGGATTAAAATACTGCGCATTAACATAATAACACCATATCCATTAAATTTTGGTTCAATTACATTGAACAACGTACTTTGGCTGATGTGAGGCATCTGAATTTGTTTGGTTTTCAAGCACTTCTGTAATAGTAAGTGCCAAGTCGGATATATCAGAGTTTCCCTGTCGCTGTTACGACTTGGAAGTTGACATGAACACTATTTTCAAGTTGGAAAATCACAATTACAATAACTCCTATATGACATGAACATAAAACCCTTGGTTTTATCAGAGCTTTGTCGCTGAAAACAGCTGCTTCCTGCTGCTGGAAACAGACTAACTGATGAGAGCGGTGGGAGTGAACCAAAGTTTAGTAAAGTTGTGGGCTGTAAAACCCAAACAATGAGCTGAAGAAGCTAAAATGCTCCGTAGAGCTGAGGGGCACTACAGAGTTGGGTGATAATTCTCTGTGGGTTTGTGACTAATGGTTTAGTTGGTCTACTGAAACACTGCTTTGGGAAATAATCATTTGCCAGAACATTCAAGACATTATAGCTACTTGAAAAATTCAACAAATGCTGGCCCTGTCATGTTTATCTTGTGTCAGTGTTTGTTTGTTTTTTCAGATGAACTCTTCCCACAATATTTTTTTTAATCTGTCACAGCCTTTTAAAATGCAAAGGGCAAAACAAAATAACAACATAAAAAGAACTTGAAGAGGATTTTTGGTATTAAGCAGAATATTGTAAAATTCATGTCTGGACATATTGAAATTTTACATTGCATTAAGAGGTGAAAATCTATTTTATCAGTCCAGACATGAATTTCATATTATTAGCTTGGAAACAATAGGTAAGATTTATACTTGAAAAATGAGCCTCGCACTTCCATTTTTCAAGTACAAAGACAACCCTGTTTAAACTTACAGGCCTATCTGCTATTTCGAATTAATTTCAGCTTTAATATTGACATTAAGTACCCTGAGATGAGACAGATTCAGAAAAATCTGATTTAAAATGACACTTGTCAGTGCACCACTGTGACTTAAACACTTAACTGAAGAATTAACATTGTGATGATAAGATGATGATGATGATTAATTGTGTATATGGAGTGTGAAAAGAATGTGTTGTTCTCTTGCTTTCTCGCATGTAGGTGGTCCTGGACATGACATTTGGAGGTGGTGGTCATACCAAGGCAATACTGAATATGGTTCCTGAAGTCACAGTCCTGGCCTTAGACCGAGATCCTTCAGCAATTTCTCTGGCTGAGCAGTTAGCCAAGGAACACTTGTAAGTGATTTATTGAAATATATCAACTAGACCAAAACACAAGTTTAAGCTTATGTTATAAGCTGCCTAAACAAATGTTTATACTATATCATGCTTTTGCCATACATTCTTATAGTCGCAGCTGACAGCTTGACCATTTTGAGCAGCGTTTGGTTTGTGGTCATTATTTCTTAAAACATACTGTAGGTGTGATATAGCATTGCAGATCTCCCAGTATTTCTCACTTCTTGCCTGAGCACGATCAAATACTGCTCGCCAAGATACAGCCCCTGAATTTCACCATCCAATCAAATCCATTCCTCCTTCTTAACTTAAAGCTTTTCTCCCCCCACGCAAAGCTGGTGGGCCCGGCATGTCATTTGTCAGAGTAAGGGCCCACGCCTGCAGTGCGAGGGAGATGCTGCCTCCCACGGAGGATCTATAAGAAATGAGGGGGGGGGCGGGAAGTAGAGAGAAGCCCAGAGAAGTTAAGAAGTGGAGAGAGAGAGAAAAAAAGAAAATGAAAACATGAGAGTGAGAGAACAGGGAGACACGAGGACACAATGCCAGGGTGAGAGGGAGTGTGTCTGTGCATGAGCAAGGCGCGGGAGGATGAAAATGAGATGTTCCTAAGACCATGGCGTGGGAAGGAATCCTTTTACGTAGATTCTGGGGAAACCTCTCTCAGGGGAATCTGCCAGAGCAATGTGCCTGTGAGCAGGGAATGACAATTAAGAGAGAGAGAATGAGAACACTGTATTCTGTCAGCAGCAATATACCCCCGCTGTAAACTCTTCCACGCCTACTCGTGATGCAAGTTGAGAGAAGCTAGAGAAATCTAGCAATTAACCAATATTATTGGAAGTCTGAGTAAAAGACCCTGGCGGCCTACGCAGTGCATCCGCACAACAGGGTTAAAGGATTTTCTCTCTCCTCTTTACTCCCATGGCTTGAGGAAAGTATAACCTCAATACAAACTGTTGAGTGTTGGTGTGAATCTGAACCCAGTTTTACATAACAAAAAGAATAATTTCACCTCCTAACGTTTTTTTAAAAGCACCCCCTGTTCCCTGAATGATATTCACCCATGTCTTTAATGGGACTTGTCTCCTGCATGTTGAGCCTTACTGTTCTCTGCTTTTCACAATTCTTGTTGTTGCTATGACTTCCCTGCACTTGAAACTCCACAGTAGTTGTGCCCACAATAAATGTTAAATCTGAAAAGGCTGCAAGCATTATTGAAAAGCCAAGTCAGACAAACATTGGATTTACATGTGTGCATGTGGGGTCACACACAGACTAATATGATATGTGATATGATATTAACTGCTTGCGTGCACTGTGCACCAAGTGCCATGTTGGCTATCACATATCACTATTGGGACATGAAGCCCAGTTTGTCATAATTTACCTGTACACATTCGTTCTCTCTGTCTTCTTTTGGCTTATTTAAACAATGTTTTATTTTTGTATCTTAAAACAAATTGCATGTCTTTCAGTAATGCTATCACTGACTGTTACTCTATAGTTTGTTTATCCTAAGGTTGTAACTCTTTTCTGTTTTTGTTATTGTATTGATTATCTTATGTTTTGTTTTGGATTGAGTTGTGTCTTGTGTTTTGTATTGTTTTGTTTTCTGTTTGTTCTTGTGAGTGTTTGTTTTGGGACCCCCTTGAAAATGAGATGATACTGCTCAAGGGGTCCTGATATAATAAGATTTGACAAATCTACAATTTTTGTTTGGTCCACATAGTGAGGGTGTAATAAAATTGTAGCAAATGATTTGGGCACTTAGCTGACAATCTAACATGATAATCTGACTAAATTCCCATTTCATTTCACTTCATCCAGCCTGGCTTTGTGTTCTTATTAGCCAATTTCTTGGGAAAGGGATTCTTTTGTTTTGTTTTTTCCTAATCAATCAGTAGTGAGTGATGTAATATTTCTCCCATCGAGACAATTTTCAGTCTACATGAAAGCTGCGATAGTGGTGGCTAGGAGCAGTTAACATTTTCATGACAATTGATGAAATACGTCAATTTAAGTTATTTCTGTGAGTCCACAACTTGTACAGCTGCGTCAATCTCATCCACATTCATTTCCATTTTCATTGCTGTAGCTAGGTAGCTAGCTAGCTATATAGGAAGATGACAATGCCATTCTTAGCAGGGATTCAGACCGAAAACAGCGCAAGGTGCTGAGTTGATGGGGCGAGTGTTAGGTACTGGTGAGACATGAAATATGATGCACAGTTGGAATAACAGATTGATGCGTTTAAAGACTTATCTGATGCCAAAACACTGCACAATGGTTTATATTACTCATAGACAGGATTTTACTTTGGAAAGTTAACACGATGGCATATACTTTTATCTTTCGTCACGACAATAGTGAGGTAAACAGTAGAAATACAACATTCACATTACAAAGTAATCCACCATCCAATGTGCGCTTTCATGTATGTGATTGGCCATGTAGTGCCTTTATGGGTTGACGTGTTGCGTTGCAGAAAACGTTGAGCCTGGTTCAACTTTTTTGGACGACTCTGTGTTATTTCCCCGAGCCCTTTGTGTAAGCACCCCTGCTGCTCTGACGGACTGGCTTCATTCAAATGAATGAGAGGCCTGCGTTTTTTCACGTGGTCTTAATCCCACCTACTAAGCTCTGATTGGTCGACTGTTTCAAAAAGGCCATATAAATAATAATATTAATAACGACCTCAAGGTAGCGACCTCAAGAAATCCATGTGGCTGAAGATGTCAGGGCAAAACATGGACTATGATATACAAGTAGTAAAAGTACCAGAGGAATCCACCATTGCCGACACCAACACATCCACCCCTTAAAAGGCTAAACACCATCTTTGTTTTTGTGTGTATTTGTGGTAGGGTGAGGGACGTTATTTGAGCAATGTCAACAAGCTGTTTAACATTACATGTCTGCCCAAAGCTACTGTACAGCTGCAACAGTTAATTATAGGTAGGTAATAAATATTATATCACTGCCCTTCACAATTCTTGAGCTCACCAGCCCAGTTAGTTTTGTGTTGAGTTCTGGCTAAACTGCACACTTCACGTAGAATTCGTTGGTTGGATTTTGGATGGTGACAAAACCAAGCCAAGTGTATTGTTCAGTGCAACACACAAGTCTGCTATTCTCTCAATTCTAACTAGTTGATTAATAACCTCAATGAATCAATCACACATCATAGACAACCTCCAGGGAAGCGTAGATTTCTATATTTGGAGTCTTTCCTTATCTGTGACGCAATATTTTCTAACTGTTCAGAAACAAGCTTTTGCACCAGGATATAAAGATGATGAAATTAAAGTGGAGAAACAGCAGGGAAGCATTTAACAGTTATTGATGACATTTCGAGGAGACGATGACAAGGCCACCGACGAGTTAACAGCCAAAAGTTAGGTCGAAAATCACAATTTTCCTGTAACTTTAATAGTAAATAAATAAGTCACGGGGAGGTTTTTTATAACCTTCCTTAGGTCAACTGAGGTAGCACAAATGGAAATTTTGAACGAAACCCATTTTAAAGACTAGCCTATGTGTGTTGGTCCTGTGTTTGTAGCCTCTTTCTTTTTTTTTTCTTCACTGGACTGTAGATATTTTCATCACTGCTCCCCTGCTGAAAGCAATCAATCAGCATCTTGTCTTAGGCTTCAGTGACGCAGGTAAAGGAACTGAGCAGGTCAACACAAGGGAATATTTCAGGCTTGATTTGTGAAGAGGCAGCATCGTGTCGAACAAGCATGCGCTCAAACTGAGGCTGCTGTGAAAGTTCCTGATGTCCTCACTGAGTGTACTCAGTGAGGACATCAGGATGGAAAAGAACAAGTGAATGCAAAGAAATATTTAGTGATGGGATCGTTGTGAGGAAATACTAAGGTGTAGTAGTTTTGCCGGTATTGGCTCATAAACCAAAGCACTGAAATTGATTTTTTAATTTTTTTTTATTTTGACCTGGTGATGGTGCTATATATGAAGTTAAGGTATCACCAAAATTATTACAGTTCATCCTGAGGGGAACATGAATGTGTATACCAAGTTTCATTGCAATCCATCCAATAATTGAGGATCACCAAAGTCAACTGAATATCTGTGCCAAATTTCGTGGCGATCCATCAAAGACTTGTCAAGTCATTACAGATGGTAACATTAATATTTGAATAATATCAAATAGTTAAATGCTCTGGACAACGATGGACCAATGACCGTCAGGTTGACATTGCCATCGTCACTAGTCTGGATAAAAAATATGCTGAAAAATGTAAGTTGGACGTTATTTAAATTAACAACTTTTACCTGGCACATGGTTTCTTCACTAAAAGAGGATGATACAGCGCAAATGGGAATGCACTTTTACTTTCTCCTTTTACTTTTTTGAGTTAAGATTGAAGTTCGCTTCACCATTGACTTACACCTGTATTATAAGCACTGGCTCTTAATATTTGTCACCAACATGTCACATATCCCGTGATTCAGTCTACAAAGCTTTGGACTGTCTCTGTGTGAGCTTTGGGAAACTCATATTCAGTGTAAGATTGATCCAGTGAGATGCCAGAATAACAAAAATGTGCATGATGTCAATGTTGTGGGGTGCTACAACTATAAATAGCTTAGATCTCTTAAGCAATTATGAGCCCACACTTGGACCTCAGCACATACACCACTGAAACTTGTCCTCTTTAATAATATAAGACCTTACATAAGGCATTTATATCTCCAGCTCTGTGTCTAAGCCACATAAAGAAGTTAATAATTTAGAAATGTTATGTAACTGTTTTGCATATTTTTAAATCCTTCAGTGGCTTACAAAACCATGTAGAAGAATTCGCAGTGTGTAGTGGAAGGTATGTTCATCACCTGCGTGTGGACGGACACACGGACTTCAGAATTTTTATTTTCAATAATTGAAAAGTAGAAGTAATTTGTGTAAAACATTCCAATATAATTGAAATGCAAGCCTTTGGTTAGCATGATAGGGCTTTCAGTATTGCACAGTGGCTAGCTATTACAAGACTTTGACTGTGTGACTTCAAAGGAAAATAAATGATACTTCAAATTGTTATTTGTGTATAAAATTATTCATACAAATAGAATTAAAAGGCAGGGGTCTCTTTTGTATTAGAATGTTGAGTTTTATCAGTCTACTCATTTTCACCTTTTCCCATTCATGCACATTAATGGGCAGGGTTGGAACCTGCTTCATTATGTAGAGTAGCAACACTTAACATAAACTCCTCCCATAGCTGCCTTCAAGTAAAGCTATGAGGTCCTGCTCAGTCTGAAGCTAAACTCTTGCCTAACTCGCTGCTCTCAAACCTCCTTTGCCAGTTAGTATGCTGGACAAAAATGTGTCTTGTCTGCAGTTACACAGAGAAGGTACTCTACATAGACCAGCTCACATTCTTTCTATTCCCCAAGACTAATGAAATGAGGAATTCAGCATTTGTTTTATGCAGCTCTAACGTGTGTAACAATCACTGGAAAGCTTGTGGCTTCACCAGTGGGCACTGCCTACCAGTCAGTGGAGCTCTGTCCCCTCTCTCCTCTGCCTGTGGCAATTCTCTACTTCTGCTGACACCTTCAGCCACCACCACATGAGCCACTCATTCACTGTAGGTGGATAATTGTTAGCTGTTAGCTAACAATGCTATTTATTGTAAAATGTAGAGTATAAGTGGTAGTGTTGAATATTTATTTGAAATAACTATCAGCGCTCCCATTTTTGTGCCCTTAGTGTATCAATGCATAAGCATCTTTTTCGCTATCACTGAAAATGTAGATATCAATATGTAATATACTTACAACTTTGCAATATTTGTAATCATTCAGATTGAAGTAGATGATTACAATGAATGTTTTTCTGTGATGTCATGTAATTCTCATGTCATGTCATTCTCGATCCAAAACCGACTCTTGGTTGAATAAATAGAAAGGGGTGCACTATTTTCAAAGAAACAGCCTATGTTTGCCTACGTTTAGCCTGGAGAAGCGTGTTTCAGCATTAAATCTGCAGCTCTATAGCGCTTTTGAGTGTCTTTTAGCACCTTGTTTTTGTTTTATGGCTGCACATTTACAGTTTGGTTGAGTCTCACCGTTTCCAGCAGTGAGAGGGAGCTGTGTTTAGTAAAAGAAGCTCCGATAAACTCACTATTTGCTATCTTTGCAGCACCAAACTGCAGACAAAGTCAGCAACTAGCTTTGAGGCAACAATAAAATCATTATCAGCACAACACTGCCTGATCTCCAACTGATTGAATCCAGAATGACTAAAATGTTCCAAAACTAATACGATAAAAAGTTTTGTAAACTCTCACCAAAACAACGGTTTGTACTGCAACTTTGAATAATGAACAAAATTTAGAAATTTGAGATGGTGGGTAGTTTGCTACGGAGGAGGCAGTAAGAGAAAGGGATTGCGCAGGTGATAGGAGAGAACAACAAAGCCTTTACTATAGATTTTTCAACAAATCAATCACTGTGCAGGATAGTGAATAACAACAGCAAAGCAAAGAAATGCCCTGGCAGTGTGGGTGAGATGCTCCCTTGCCATTTTGTCTTCAGTGGGTTTTGAAATAGAGGACCTGCCAATTTGTGTTCTTTCCTTGAATGCCCCTAGTTAATCTTGAAAAAGGTGGAGTCATTGTTGTGTACATAAACGGGTCAAGTTTCAAATTTAGTAAAATATCTCAGAAGGGAAGGGTATTGATACCTTTATTTTATCAATACCTATATTGATACTGTTGCTGCTTATTAGAATTGATACAGTACTCTTATCGACACACCTTCATTATCTTGTAAAGAAAAGAAGTATACTGTATGTTCTAAATGCAATGCAATTTTTTTTTACTTCAAGCAATAATTGGTGCTGCTTTACTACAAATAAACTGAACTTAAATAAAACTATAGAGGAGCAATAGAGCAACAGATACCTTTACAGGGCTCCTGTCTGCAGCCATCACATTTTTGCAACTAGTTTTACAGACACTGACTTATATTGAGATGCACCAGTGCTTCTCAAAAATGTAGAGGTAATGAGCAGTAAGTGGGTATTGTGGTCTAGCTTACACATGGTGGGCATCCAATAAAATCAACAAGCCTTCTCCAGATGGAGGTTCATGTGTTGAGATCAGTGACTCAATCTATGTGCACAGGTTGCTAGTTGCTTCAAAGATGGGTGAGACATCAGATGAAGCATTTGAAAGAGCATTCCATACATTTAAAGGGGCAGCAACTTGCTTCATTTTCACAGGAAGAAGCCCATCGGATCACCATAACCAGCCAGTTAGCTAATACTAACACTACTGTTAAAACCAATTATATATTATATATATATACATAATATTGCTGTGTTTAATATGCTAAGGATAAGCAGCTTAATAAGGGCCAATAGCAACTGCAGTCAGCTCTAGCTGTGCTTATCATGCTTATAGTGCTTAACCTATTTGTTTATTACCATGTTTAATTTTTTGTATTTTTGAAGAAGAAAGTTTTTCAGTATACGGTTAAAATGACGAAAATGAACTACAGAGGTTTATTAAAGCACTTACTCCTCTCTTTAAAACATTTAAACCTGTCCATCATAAATACAGTCTGCAGAAACTTGACTTTGTTTTGCGAAGCTTACAAATGCATCATCATTAATGAATGGCTAGTCATTGGGGGAAATGTTTACATATGCTTATGCTTTATTAATTATTAATGGTTATTTTGACAGCAAACTGAAAATGCATGCCATTAAATGAGTGAACAACTGAAATGAACCAATAGCAGTGGTATTTCGATTCTGAACCATCGAGGCTCAAGTAAGATTTAGTAATTTTGTCATGTGGCTATAGAAAATGTTTTAATTGTCCCAGAGTCATATCAGCAGTCACATATCCTTCACCAGAGGTCATGACGACTAGAGAGTTCTGTCCCATATTGAGGTCTTAAAACATATTACTTCAGCTTTTAAAAACGATTAAAAATGCATGTTAACCTCATATTGATTACACATTGTACTGAGTACTGGTTAAGTAAGGTGTAGTCAACTTGAGCTGCTTAGCTTTTGCAGGAGGTCTGTGATGTACAAAATGACTTGATAGTAATTTAGAAATGACAATCAGATATTTTTGGTCACTTTATTTTGAAGAGTAATAACTTCACGAGAAACCTGTTTTCATATCTGGCAACCAGATGGGTGGAGACCTTTTGCTCCAAATGTATAGATGCTAACTCCTGTTGCTCTCTTCTGCTATCATCTTTGTTCACACAATGTTAAAAGGTCACATGAAAAATGCATGAATGTGGCTGGAGGATCTCACCACTCTTGCATGAGGAAGTGACTGAGTACACAGGGTCTTGCTCTGTCAGTGACAAGGAAGGATCTCAGTAGGCTAGCTAAGACAGACGGCTTCCGAGGAAATATCTGATTCGGTTTAAAAAGGTTGACTGGAAAGCTACTTAAGTGTTAGTTTCCATTCAATCTCACATGGTCTCCCCATGAGATGTCTGCTTAAAAGAACCTTGACTTGCCTGATATTGAGTGTGGCTGTTGTTCATCTACAATGTATGTATGACACTGTAAACATAAAATATGGAAAACGGTCAATATTTCCCATAAATTGACGGGGCGACTTTATTTATTTACCATTCCCACTCAGTAGCAGTTGTGGCGTAAAGGTTAGAGAAAGTGAAAGAGCAGTGCCTGCCACTGCCTCATTACCTTAGTCGTAGCACAGACTAAGGTGCTCTTGAGCACAGCTCATAACCCCCAAACTGCTCCAATGGAGCTGCTCAGTGCTCAGCAGATCTGACTGTGGTTGTACTGGGCAGCTTCCAGGTGTGAATGTGTGTAACGGAGTAGAAACGCACAGAATGTGGCAAGCTGGGTGAAGCCACCAACTCTCATTAATTTTCTCTGAGAAGAGGTATAGACGCACAATGCAAATTCCACGTAGAATTTTAAAATAATAATGATGTAATGGTAGTGGTAATATTAATAAAATAATAGGAATGATAGTGATTAGGAATAATAATAATAGTAATAGGACTAATAATAATAATTGTAGCAGCAGTCGTCAAGCAGGGGGGCAGCAGGTGGCCCACAATCATAGATCCACACTCTGCAGCTCCGGAGGCAGAAATAGCTGCTGAAAGCGATAGAAAGAGAGGAGAGACGCGAAAGCACAAAACTACGGGAGAGAGAAGATGTCGAGTTAGTAACGTATTAATGGGATAAAAATGCATACAGATGGAGAGGGAGAGGAGGAGAGAGGTGCATCATGGGAGGTCTCCTGGCAGTCGAGGCCTATCGCAGCATAACTAAGGGATGGTTCAGGACTCACCTCAGCCAGCCCTTACTATAAGCTTTATCTAAGAGGAAAGTCTTAAGCCTACTCTTAAATGTAGAGATGGTGTCTGCCCCCCGAACCCAAACTGGGACCTGATTCCACAGGAGAGGAGCTTGATAACTGAAGGCCCTGGCTCCCATTCTATTTTTGGAGACTCTAGGAACCACAAGTAACCCTGCAGTCTGGAATCGCAGTGTTCTAATGTGGTAATAAGATACTAGGAGCTATGTAAGATATGATGGTGCCTGACCGAGCTTTGTAGGTGAGGAGAAAGATTTTAAATTCTATTCTGGATTTTACAGGGAGCTAGTGCAGAGAAGCTAATATTGGAGAAATATCTCTTATAATATATGATCTCTTTTCTTAGTTCTTGTCAGTACATGTGTCGCAGCATTTTGGATCAACTGGAGAGTCTTAAGGCACTTATTCGCGGCAGCCTGATAATAAGGAATTGCAATAATCGAGCCTAGAAGTAACAAATGCATTGACTAGTTTTTCGGCATCATTTTGAGACAGGATGTGCCTGATTTTTGCAATGTTACGTAAGTGAAAAAAGGCAGTTGAAGTTTGTTTCATGTGGGAGTTCAAGGATAAATCCTGATCAAAGATAACTCAGAGTTATCCGGTTCCTTGCGGTGGTGATGGAGGCCAGGGCAATGCCATATAGAGTAAATATATCTTTAGATAATGTGTCTCGGAAGGGTTTGGGGCCATGGGGCCAATAACTTCAGTTTTGTCAGAGTTTAACATCAGAAAATTGCAGGTCATCCAGATTTTTATGTCCTTAAGGCATGCCTGAAGTTTAGCTAACTGATTAGTTTCATCTGGCTTGATAGATTTATATAATTGGGTATCATCTACATAACAGTAAATGTTTTCCCTATTTATTGATATTTATTCATACCTCTATTACTGCTGTGCAATATCCTCCGTTTCATTATAAATAAGCTACACTTAACTTGGCAGTTCATGCACTATTACATTATACCATATTATTATCATCAACCGGTACACCCACTTTGTACTTCACACTTATTTTATTTTATACTTATACCCACTTGGTACTTAATTTATTTTCTGACCTGTATTATAGTGTATTATATATATTTTTTTGCTTAGTACTTCTATTCCTGTGTGCACTGACGTGATAGTGAGCTGCTGTAGCAAAAGAGTTTCCCCTCGGGGATCAATAAAGTATTTCTGATTCTGACTGATGTTTATCGAGTGTTTCCTAATAATATTGCCTAAAGGAAGCATATATGAAGGTGGATAGAATTGGTCCAAGCACAAAACCTTGCGGAACTCTGTGACTAACTTTGCCGTGCACGGAGGGTTCACCGTTAACATGTACAAACTGAGATTGATCTGATAGATAGGATTTAAACCAACTTAATGCGGTTCTTTTAATGCCAATTAAATGTTCCAATCACTGTAATAGGATGTAATGGTCCATGGTGTTGAATGCAGCACTAAGGTCTAACAAGACAAGTACAGAGACAAGTCCATTGTCTGATGCCATTAAAAGGTCATTTGTAATTTTCACCAGTGCTGTCTCTGTGCTATGATGCACTCTAAATCCTGACTGAAAATCCTCAAATAAACTATTGTTATTTAGAAAATCACACAGCTGATTAGCAACTGCTTTCTCAAGGATCTTAGAGGGAAATGGGAGGTTAGATATAGGTATATAGTTGGCTAAAACCCCTGGATCAAGAGTGGGCTTTTTAAGAAGAGGTTTAATTACAGCTAGTTTGCTTTAATTTGCTGGTTTGCGGGTTATACCATGGAGCTAACTTTCTTTGTTTTATTATCTTCTTTTTTAGAGGGGCAACAGAGTCGATTGTCGTTCGCAGTGAGCCTGCAGCACTATCAACAAGATGATCAATCATCATCTTTACAAAAATCACATTTGTTGATGACATCTACAAATCTTGAGGTGTAAGAATTAGTATTTGTATGGAAGAATCCATGTTTTATTTTGCCTCTGAATATTAGAAAAATGGGAGTTCAACACAAATCTTCCATGTAATGTACTTTTTCTTCTACTGTAAAAGTCCTTATATATTTCTTGGTATATTTATGCCTTTTAATATCAATTCCATTTACAAAGAATGTAAGTTCTGATTTTTCTGAACTCTTGCCGCTCAGAGTGGTATTTCATCAGCTGTAGAGTCCCACTAGGAATTGCATTTATTACCACTTTAAATTCTTTATATGTAATAAGATAGTAATAGGAAAGTTTTAGATTTAAGAAATTCTCATAACTACTTACTTTGAACATTATTATTTTGTAATTCTTCAGGGAAAATTATATACCTACCAATCCAATGCTGTAAATATAGTTATTTATTCTTTCTTGTTATGTATTCATTATTCAATATAATAATTTCGTGGGGAGAAAAATTGTGCACAAAACATCATTTTGCTACAGTAAGAAGCTGTTGATGGAATTTAGACAACATTTTGTTACATCATAGTTACATAGAAATTGTAGGCCTCCAATTTTTCCAAAAGTATTCTGTGGTATGAAATACCAAAAGGACTTTGGACTTGGATTGTGTTACTTTTTTCTTTACAAATAGATTGTTGAAAAAAAAGAGAGAGGATAGGATAAACAAACTTAGAGATACCAGAAGTGGCATATCCCTCCCGAGGAGCACGGGAGCATGAGATAATCAGTGACAAGAGACGGACATGCAACTTCTTCCCCCTTTTAAATCTGATGCCCCAACCCGTGTTTCAAATTAGACCAATCTTTACTTTGCCAGTTATGTCAAAGGTGCTTAAAAATAGAACTCAGTAATCAGGTAAATTAACACCTTAAAAACGTTTTCTAATTGAATTTCAGTATGGTTATCATTTAATATCAATCAACTGTCAGCTATATAATTTTCTACTGAACAAACACCTCCTTTAATATAGGTGATGTCAATGGAGCAAACTTTACTGGTCCTCACAAAGTATTTGATACTGAATCATCAAATTTTACTTGATAAGTTGCACTCCTTCCAATATATTTATATTTTAGAGATTATATCATATTTATTTAACAGACCCCAGGTGGTAAAAATTTGTAACCACTTTCCACTCTGTTTTTGATAATGGCATACCCCTGGAAAGCATACTCGGCCCACTACTCTTCCTCCTTCTGTATGTAAACAGTTTTTTGTCTTTTTTATGCTGATGACACACTATACTATGACACAGTAATCTACTAATCTGACCCAAGCATTGATGTGAATAAGTGCACAGTTACTCATATCAACACTTGGGTCAGACTAAACCTAACCCTAACCCTCTGATTTTAAAGCCTTATTTATAAGTAAATTATGTAACAATATTAATATAAAAAATAAAACAAAACATATAAAAAATAGAACAAAAAAAAACCCCTGAATATATGTATTTTTGTTTACAGAGGAAACTTTAACTAGAAAATATGTCTTTACAGTCAGATCAGGGCACATCTTTCACATTTCTTTAAATACATATCTTCATGCAGTTATACTTAAAAAAAAATGTCCTGTTGTCTGCCAAATTGGTCTCGTCCCATCACAAAACTTATTAAACTAGTCGGTAAACTTAGACACTCTGTATTATCAACTACATAACTCCCTTCTTCCTCCTTCATTATTTTATCAAGTAAATAATTCTGCAAGACTTGAGCATGTTACCAGAGCCATCATTTAGGAACTCAACCCTTTTATTGTCTTGGAAAATTAATGAGGGTTTAAGACTTTTTCTTTGTAAAATATGGAACACAATTTAATGCAATATTAGAAATACTTTCTCCTCTACACTATTTAAACATTTATAATGGCATTTTCTACTTCAGAGTCAAAATTGCATTTATTTTCCAATTCTATCTATATAAGGCTATTATGTTGACAGCAGTTGTGCCATACACATTGATATACAAATGTCTAATTGTGCCATTCCTTTTGCCTAATCCTTTATTCAGTGGTCGTGTGAAACCATTGCTTGGCCGATTCAGCGAACTTGAAGCCCTGCTGTCTAACATGAACATTAAGCCAGGCAGCATTGATGCTGTCCTTTTGGATGCTGGCTGCTCCTCTATGCAGATGGATCAGGCGGAGAGAGGCTTCTCCATCAGCAAGGATGGGCCCTTGGATATGAGAATGGATGGCGAGAGGTAAGAGATTTGCAACACATAGTAGGTCTGGAAGGCTGATGGATCTCAGTTTCATTAACAATGACACTAGACTTCATTTTCCTAATAAATGTTGGGAGGTGCTGGATAATCAGAGTCACTAGTGCCTTGAAATTGCTTCAGTACTCATTGAAGCAGTAAGTGTAACTAATAAAAAAGTGGCGTAGCCAAAATGGACTACTAATAACATGGGTCAAATGAGCCTCATAGACTTTATTTTAATTATTTTTTGTTGATAATTTAAATTCAATAAGTGAAAAGTGAAAAAGTCTATGTCTGATACATTCAACCAGTGAAACATCTATTTAAAAAAAAAAACAATCAATATTGTTTTTGTAATGATTAAAACAACCTATGTGTTCCTGACAAGTGACCTCTTTTGGTTGTTTGAATACAACTGTCCTTTCTTAGTAGCAAATGAAGAAGAAGAGTGACGTTTTATTGCTGCAAAAGCTAATAGGTAGACATCAGGTGCATGGTTGGGTGTACAAAATGTGTGAGGTTGACACCGAAGACCACAGTTGGTGTCCCATCTTCTACCAACATTCAGCCTTGGTTTCTTCTGCCTGTGTAACAAAATCATGAATATGAAAAACTGTTGTTAATTATCTTTATTATCTTGGATTGTGGAATTTCTCTCTCTTTCAGATTTTTGTTTTTGGTCATTTAAAGTATGATTGGGTTTGTGTCAACTTTGAGGCAAGTAGAGGCAGACTGATAAATTGGCCAGCCTACATATATAAAAAAAACTTTCCTCTGCTGTTTGTCCACCACCACGATGTCAGGCTGGTTCGCCATTACCATTCTGTCAGTCTGAATCTGGAAGTCCCACAGGATCTTGGCTTGGTCATTCTCTACCACCTTTGGAGGTGTTTCCCACTTTGACCTCGGGGTTTCCAGTCCATACTCAGTGCAGATGTTCCTGTACACTATGCCAGCCACTTGGTTATGGCGCTCCATGTTCCGGTGGTACATCCCGTGTAGGGGTTTGTCCTCCCATGATGGTCCCTCCTCCAGCACGTCTTCCTCTGTTCCCCATTGCCTGAGACATTCCCTGAGCACGTCATCTGTTGGGGCCTTATCTTGGATGTACTTGTGGATCTTGGATGTTTCATCCTGGATAGTGGCTCTCACACTCACTAGTCCACGGCCGCCTTCCTTACGGCTAGCGTACAGTCTCAGGGTGCTGGATTTGGGATGGAACCCTCCATGCATGGTGAGGAGCTTTCGCGTCTTAACGTCTGTGGTCTGAATCTCTTCCTTTGGCCACCTTATTATTCCCGCAGGGTATCTGATCACTGGCAGGGCGTAGCTGTTTATTGCCTGGGCCTTGTTCTTGCCATTGAGCTGACTTCTTAGGACTTGCCTTACTCGTTGGAGGTATTTGGCCGTTGCCGTCTTCCTTGTTGCCTCTTCGAGGTTGCCATTTGCCTGTGGTATTCCAAGGTACTTGTAACCATCCTCAATGTCTGCTATTGTTCCTTCTGGGAGTGAGACCCCTTCTGTGTGGACTACCTTCCCTCTCTTTGTCACCATTCGACTGCACTTCTCAAGCCCGAATGACATCCCAATGTCAGAGCTGTAGATCCTGTTGGTGTGGATCAGTGAGTCGATGTCCCGCTCGCTCTTAGCGTATAGCTTGATGTCATCCATGTAGAGGAGGTGACTGATGGTGGCCCCATTCCTGAGTCGGTATCCATAGCCAGTCTTGTTGATTATTTGGCTGAGGGGGTTCAGACCTATGCAGAACAGCAGTGGGGACAGAGCATCTCCTTGGTATATGCCACATTTGATGGATACTTGTGCAAGTGGCTTGCCATTGGCCTCAAGGGTGGTTTTCCACAGCCTCATCGAGTTTGCAGCAAAGTCTCTCAGAGTCCTATTGATGTTGTACATCTCCAAGCATTCAGTGATCCATGTGTGTGGCATTGAGTCATATGCTTTCTTGTAATCAATACAGGCAGTGCACAGGTTGGTGTGTCGGGTTCTGCAGTCTTGGGTGGCTGTTCTGTCAACCAGGAGTTGGTGTTTGACTCCTCTGGTTCCTTTGCCAATGCCCTTCTGTGCTTTGCTCATGTATTGATCCATGTGTCCACTTATCTTAGCCGCGATGATGCCTGACATGAGCTTCCATGTTGTGGAGAGACAGGTTTTTGGCCAATAGTTGGATGGGACTGTACCCTTTGCAGGATCCTTCAGGATCAGGATTGTATGCCCTTCGATAAGCCATTCAGGGTGCGTCCCATCTCTTAGCAGCACAAATGAACCAGCTGCTAGGCACTCGTGGAGTGCAGTGAGCTTCTTTAGCCAGTAGGTGTGGATCCTGTCAGGGCCCAGTGCTGTCCAGTTCTTCATACCTGAGATTCTTTCTTGGATGTCTGCCGCTGTGATGGTGACTGGATTCTGTTCAGGGAGGTTGCTGTGGTCCTTTCTCAGAGCCACCAGCCACTGTGCATTGCTGTTGTGTGATGCCTCCCTCTCCCATATACTTTTCCAGTATTGTTCAGTTTCCAGCCTTGGTGGGTCTGCTCTGCTGTTATTACCCTGTCATAGAGCGTACACTTTCGCAGGTTGAGTTGCGAACAGCCAGTTTATTCTTCAGGCTTCATTATCTCTCATGTACCTCTTTAGGCGGCTGGCCAAGGCTTGGAGCCTTTGTTTGGCAGTTTCGAGTGCTTCAGGTATGGGCATCTGGTTGTACTTCTTGGGTGCTTTCTCATTGCACCTCTCTCAGCCTCTGTCAGTTGGCTCACTTCTCTCCAGGCCTCCTTGATTTTTGCCTCCAGCCTTCGTTTCCATGGTGGGTACTGTTTCTCATGGCTCCCATGGTTGTTCTTATAGCCAAGCATCTCGAGGATCACTGCTGCTGAGGCGTATATCAGCTCATTGGTTTCAGTGATGGTTGTGGTAGGGATCACACTCAATGCTGCATTCACATCTTCTAGGAGACTTTCTGATGGTACTTCACTTAGCCATTGTAATTGGCATCGGGGTTGCCTTGCATTCATCCTCGCCATGATCTTATCTTTCAGGTCAGTTGCTGCCTCTTCAGCGTGATTGCACTTGGGGCTTCGTACCCAATCTCTGGTTGGCCGCTGGCTCCCCTCTGACCTGTTGTCCTGGCTCCCCCTTGCTGTAGCATTTTTTATTTTTTTTGTTGTATCTCGTCAGTCTCAAGTTGTGATAGCAGTTGCCGCTTGTGGATGTTGGGTCAGAGTTTTCGTACAGGTGTGCACATTCTCCCGTTTGTTTTTATAGATTCCAGCTGTTGCGTAGGAAGTGTTGTACGCCTCTTTCGGGCCGCGTTTTGAGCGTACAGTTATAAATGAGGCCCCAGCTCAGTACAACTTCTTTAATGACCAAATTTTAATGGATCCTCATCGAAAATGTTTGTTTTAGTTATGTGTGTAAATACTGTATGTATGTATGTATGTGTATGTATATCTATATATACAGTGGTGTGCAAAGTGTTTGCCCCCTTCCTGATTTCTTATTTTTTTGCATGTTTGTCACGCTTAAATGTTTCAGATGATCAAACAAATTTGAATATTAGTCAAAGATAACACAAGTAAACACAAAATGCAGTTTTTAAATGAAGGTTGTTATTATTAAGGGAAAACAAAATCCAAACCTACATGGCCCTGTGTGAAATAGTGATTGCCCCCTAAACTTAATAACTGGTTGGGCCACCCTTAGCAGCAACAACTGCAATCAAGTGTTTGCGATAACTTGAAATGAGTCTTTTACAGCGCTATGGAGGAATTTTGGCCCACTCATCTTTGCAAAATTGTTGTAATTCAGCCCCATTGGAGGGTTTTTGAGCATGAACTGCCTTTTTAAGGTCATGCCACAGCATCTGTGTGTATATATGTGTATATATGTATATGTATGTGTATATATATATATATATATATATATATATATATATATATATATATGTATATATATATATATATATATATATATATATATATATATATATATATATATATATGTATGTATATGTATATATGTATATATGTATATATGTGTGTGTGTGTATATATATATGTTTATATATATGTGTATATGTATGTATGTATATATGTGTGTGTGTATATATATGTATATATATATATATATATATATATGTGCATGTATATACCATATATATGTATTACAATTCAATACTTCTTGAATGTTTTCAGAAATATATACTATATGTATCACTTTACAATGTCAGCATAATGTGCAAAGCAACAAGCTAAGATAACCCCATTATAAGCTATTGCACAAGCTGAATTTCTCTTTTCATTCCATCAAAATCATTTCATTCAAAACTGTCAACCATAAAGGCTTTCAGCTGTGTCTCAGAGTTGTCAGGATTTGCCACTGTCAGCAAGGACGTGACGTCAAGCAGCTTAATTGGGCTTCTCTTTGTGCGTAGGTACCCAGACATGTCCTGCGCTGCTGACGTTGTGAATACCTTAGATCAACAGGCTCTTGCATCCATCCTCACTGCATATGGGGAAGAAAGACACGCCAGGAAAATAGCTTCAGCCATTGTGGAGGCACGCCGTGTCAACCCCATCACCCGGACACAGCAGCTGGCCAGCGTGGTTGCAGGTATCTCAACACTATCCTGATTAATTCCCTGCAGCATCCTGGAGGCTGTAAGGGAAAATAAAACAAGAGTGGAGTTATTAAGGCTGTCTCCTGGTGGGACGTATTTGTCTCAGAAAATTACGTGGAGTGTGACCCCAGTCATCCTCTCCCCTGCCTCTGTTTTGGGTGCCTTTCTTCCACACCTTCCTTTGAGAGATAAAGTTGAGACAAAGACAGAGCTAGAGGTGGCTGGAAGAGAATGTGGCTAATGCCTTAAAAACAAACAGTATCTCACATACAGTAGCCCATCTCTCTCTCCTTCCACATTGCTTTCTTTTCCCCCTCTTTTCCCCCATTTCTCTGCTCACAAAAATGCCCACACACCTGACACAAATGCAGACATACACATATGCTCACACACGACACACTTGTTTGTTTTCATTGATTGTTTTTTTTTTTTTTTTTTTTTTTTTTTTTTTTGCCGTATGCCTCCAGATTTGAGCTGCTGAATGAGTGAGATGTTGTTTCAATAGCTATTGCACAGAGCAGTATGTGCGTCAGTGTCACCCTGGAGAACAGGTGTGAGTAAGAGCAGCTGTTTAATCTTTTTTGAAGAGCAAAGCTAGTCACCACCAATGTTTATTCAGAACAATCAAAGAGGTCCTCATTTAAGAAAGTTCCACGGGGGGCTCTATGACCAATTATGATAGTGATGCTGACAGGTAAAAATTTACAGTCACAAGAGAAGTGACGAAGGTTTGGGGGAGGGGGCGGGTTTACAATTGAGGGTCTGTTACACATTGCACAGCAGTAAATATTTATTCAAAATGATGAATTTTCTAGATGAAAATAACATAGCTCAGCAAATACTGTGTTGTATTTGTACAGTTTGTTTGCATCAGCATCCACTGTGTAGCCTTGTTATTTTATTAATTATTACAAATATTAAATTGTAAAGGAATATAAAAATACTGCATTTAGCAGGGCTTTGGAGTTGTATACACACCTGGGGCCAAATGTAAATGATGCATACTCACAAAACCATGCATACGCCATTTCCCACACATAAACTGGTAGAAAATGATTGTCCTGTGACAATGTGCGCTATAAACTAAATCATCCCTTTGTGACGTTGAAAAACCTCACATTCCATGAAATTTCACTAAGTCTTTGCCGTTCTTTGTTCTTAGAGTAGTGAAGCAGGCAGAACCACTTATATCTATATGTATATAGATATAAGTTTGAGAATACGTTTGCATATTTCTATCTTTTTGCGTACACAGAGTTTTAGTCACTGGTCATATTTGTTTTACACCACATAGTTTTAGGACAGCTGAATGGTGCTAATTTCTGGCAGGAGACCAGGCTCAGATTTCAGGAGGTTCAGGCTGATTGTGAATTTTTTACAGATCTGTCTTTGAGCAGCATCAATTTAAAGGTTCAGTATGTAGGATTTAGTGGCATCTAGCAGTAAAATTGCAGTTTGCAACCATTTGAATACCGCTTGCATCCTTCCATTCCAAGCGTGTAGGAGAAACTACAGTGGCTGCAAAACGAAATACACGAACAGCCCTATCTAGAGCCAGTGTTGGGTTTGTCCATTCTGGACTACTGTAGAAACATGGCGGTGCAACATGGTGGCCTCCGTGGAAGGGGACCCTCTCCCTCTGTAGATAAAAACGGCTTATTCTAAGGTAATGAAAACACAACGATTCTTATTTTCAGGTGATTATACACTAATGAAAACATACTTATAAATATTATATTCCATTTCTGCCAATAATTCCCCTGCCTAAACTCCTCCTAAATGTTACACACTTTACCTTTTAAGATATTAGCCATTACGTTTCGTATATTAATGCCAAACTTTCCTGTATCTATAGGCTTTCAGCATCTCGTTTAGTCATGTTCTGTCTCCAGTTGGGATTTATGTGTATTTGGCACAGTTGTTCTTCAACTGTTTATCCAGTATGTTGTAAACATCAGCCCAGTGTCCTGAGGAGGTCCGTTGATATTGGACAATTCTGCAAGACACGATTTGCGTCCAATGCCAATGTCCATTGCCAACACAGGAAGCAGTGTGACGTTCATGTTGTATTGCTAGAGGAAAGGGTCTGAAGGTTAGCTTGCTGTATGGGTGTATATCACATTTATAAACCTAATTCTGGTTAATTACTTTTGTGTGTTTTTATCTACATTGGCGTTTCCAACCATGATAATGTTCTTATTTTATCCTTTAATTTGAGGCACTTTGTAAAGCTTGTTTCAGTATGAGCTCTATAAATCGTTTGATATCTTTTCTGACATTCAACGATAATGAGTGAGATGGCACTGCTGGGTGTTTTACAAATAGATGTGATAAACTGATGATAATAACGGTTCTACAAATAGCCACAGCCATGTGTAGTGGTCTCATTGTGCAAATGCAGCCTGTTTCACGATTGATTGAGATTCTTTAAACAGAACATGGCATTGCTTTACAAATTTGATGAAAGAGTGAATAAGCATGTCTTTGTCTTTGTCATGTCTTTGTATGTACACAGAGTTTTATATGTCTGGACTCTGGGTGGTAGGGGCGTTTTCCTTGTATGTGCTAATGGCATCAAGAAGGTCACAAAAATCATGCCAGTGACCCAAAGATTTAACATAAAAACACATTTACATGGTGCAGGCATCCATGGAGACACAAGCATGTCATACAGCTGCAAAGGTAACAGAAAAATCCCATAGCCATGAACTGTTTGGGTTTTATTTGTAAAAAGTGCTTCAACAGCTTGAAATGGAAACACAGCAGGGCAGCTTCTCCAAATTCAACCCTCTAGTTTGTTTACTGTGCCGATCGCTGACAGCAGGAATCAAGTGAGAAAAAGCATCAGCTTTAGCTACATTACAGCATGAAATGCTGTAATGCTGTAAATTGCACAATTACCCTGTATTTAACTGTGTTTTTTTTTTGTGTGTGTGTGTGTGTGTTCGTTTGAGTAGCCAGAGGGAAGGACATAGATGCATTCATATAGAGACCAAGAGGCTACCAACAAGCTGTTTAAGGTTAATTTCCACCCAGAGCAACATCTATAACAGTAAAATACATGTGGTGATCTTCTTGAATTAATTCAACATTAGCATGTATGCCATCACTGCCAATTTAAAATGCATTTAGAAAACCTCAACCTGTTGCAGAGTTCCACAAAATGGCAACAAAAGAACCCTGTTTACCAGCTGTTTATTTTATAGAGATTCTTGGATAAAATGGTTGATGAATATAAATGTTATCACTTGAACTAAGTTGCACAATATATCAATATATCTTCGATAAGCTAATATTGGCAGATAGCTGATTTGTAGTTTTGGAGTACATCCTTCTTATCCTCTTGGTTTTTAAAGGTGTGTAAATGTGTTAAGTGCACACATTCAATTTGTGCAACTTTCATACTTGGTCTTATGGCGTGGTCACACCAGCACGTACAACAGCAACACATCAGACATAATTAGTTCATTGCAATAGCATTTTCACGATCAATGGAGTTGCTTGCGGAAGCAAAGTAAAGTCACATGGAGCTGTGGCATATTCAACTCTGGATTTTAACACAGGAATTTGTATTGTTAATCAACTGCAAACCATCTTGGCAGTGACAGTCCTGAACTTTTGAGGAAACAAATAGCCACAAAGTCCAAAATGGAGGAAGCTACCATATTAGTTTTGTTGGTCCATCCAATTTTATATAAACCTACTCTCCCGGAGTAAAAACTGCTTCACAAAAGAGGCATGGTTTGCAGTCAGTCATGAGAAAGGAATTGATGATACAGATACTTCTTTTGTATAAGCTGTTAAATTATTGCACAGTTAACAACTGAGCTAGCTAGCTTGCTAACTAGCCTGGAGGCCTATTGTGGCTGGCTAGCACTAGCATGTCACCAGTTTGCTCACCAACTACAGAATCTAGCCCCGCAAGTAGTTACCACATCACCAAGCTTCCAGCACCACCTATTTCGTGAGGACTTTCACTGTGCAACTTTCTGGTGATGTTAATTCTGTATGTAGTCCTATGTAATACATTCGCAATGGTGTGGTTCCTTCTTAACTACATGATTTTGCCTTTATGTACACATCTTAATCTCTTCTTTTCTCTATGGATCTCTCTGTAGGACCTTTGAAAGATGAATTAGAGAGAGAACACATGGCTTGGTAAGGCCAGACCAGGGCTGGTCCTTGCTGTGCAGGCATTGTATTGATTGCAGTGTGAGTCACACCTTAGGCTGTTTAGTGCAGGAGGAGAGAAATGCCACATCACTCTCTTCTCTATTTATTGCAGTTTCTCTTTAGGTCTTTATAAGTGTCTAATTGTTCATTTGTCTTCTGTGTGGTGCTAATGAGTCAGTCAAGCTGGACCCTGCATACTCATCACATTTTAATATAAAGCTAATTTTTCCCCAACTTTAATGTGCAGCAAATTTTGATACATTTTCAGTTAGTTTTAGCCCTAACCTTCAATGTCCATTGTATTGACCTATTTGTTCCTAATTTTTGATGCATTCCACACCCTGCATGTTATTTATCAGCTGCACAAGCTGTAAGTTGTCTGCATGTCTGCAGTTAGTAATGCCTTTCTCCTTATTACACATGCATTTTGAGGGAGGATCGTTCAAATAACTGGAGGAGATGTGAAAAGTTTTGCATGGAAAATTCTCCTCCTCTAAAAGTCAGGTGAAATTTGTTCAGTAGTATTAAAGAGGAAGGTTGGAGTGGGAGAAAGAAAGGCCAATAATAAGTGCACCAGCCAGAGAGCAATAACTACAAAAAAACACAATATTTTGGTATTTTTTAACAGTAATTAGGACACGGGGAGTAGTCGTTTTGTGCTCAGTAAGATTTAACTTGAACTTGGCATTTAGTGAACTGAGAGTTCATGAGAGGCATTTGGCTGGATTTACCTCAGTATTTTGGTTACACATCATCCATATCAACACCATGTCCACCATCCATCTGCTCCGCACAGAGCCTCTGATGGACCTGCCACTCAGTCCTGCTGCGGCTCTCTCTCCACTGGCTTCAGTGGCTTGTATATATTTTTCAATAAGCTATGTTTTTGTGCTACGTCGTGCTATGTCAATTCATCTCTTATATGTTTTCTTTGAACAATCTTTAATTAGTAGTCACCTCTTGCATTAACAATATAAACCAGCTGACTATGTCTGATTATTCTCAGTCAACCAGAAGATAGAATGCCTAGAAGTAGTCAAAGGCAACTGAATTTAATTTATTTTTGAAAATGTTTTCATTCAAGAGGCTTCTTTTATTCTCTTGACCAGTGGAGATCTCAGGCATTTCAACCTCTTATGTGTTATTCACACACTGATCACACCTGTGGGTTGTTGAGATCGTATATGAGTCATTAGGTCACTTGAGCGTCTTCAGAGTCACAAGAATCAAGGTATTGATTGGTGGTATAGTAGCTGATAAGTGGTGTGGCAGTCCCCCACTTTGTTCATGGATGGTTGTTTAAGATTTTAACACAGATGGCCTCCTTCACACCTCCTTCAAATTATCTCTCCCATCTGTCCAAAATGTGTATATTGCTGAGCTCAAAGTGGTGTCTCTTGTCCTTTAGATTGATGTAGACTGTGTGGTCTTGACCTGAAGAGTTGACCCTCTTGGCCCATGAGCTTGTTCAGTGGTTATTTTGTCTTGTTTTGCATTTGGACTGTGCATTGTGTATTACATTGCCTTTCTAATGTTATAGAATAGTGACAACTATGCATGGTTACGGTTAGGAAAAGATCGAGGTTATGGGCAGAGTTGGGAAAAGTAGTGTACCTTGCCATGGTTAAAAAAAGTCAACATTAATTGTTGGTCTGAAACTGGTTATGAAATTTGGTGTCTGGCATTTCCTGAATGAGAGGTCAATCCTACCTTGTCTTTCTAGAGTTTTGTGATTTTTGCGTGTTCAATGAGATTGAACTGTGCGAAGTGAAAGAGAATTTGCGACTGGAAGCTAATACATCTTGCTCCGTTCCTCATAGAAATGAATGGGGAGCGAAATCCAGTGTGACTGCACTTTTAGTATGTTGCTTGGTTAGAAATACACAGGGATGCTGTATTTACTGAAGATCCTCATGGGTTAGTCAAATACTCCAGACTTTCGCTCTAAAGGGACTAGGGCTGCAACTAACGATTATTTTTGTCATCATCGAATATTGAAAAACTCTTACTAAATGATCAAGTTACCAAAGCTGAAAGTGATGTCATCAAATTGTTTGTTTTGTCGGACCAAAGAGATCCAGAGATCCAGTTTACAGTCACACGAGACAAAGTAAAGCTGTAACCATTAAATGTTTGACATTTTTGTTTGAAAGATTACTTAAACAATCAATCGATTCTCTAAATAGTTGCAGATTAATTTTCTGTCGATCAGCTAGTTGATTAATGGACTTATCGTTGCAACCTTAAAAGTTACCACATTCCTTCATTCATCTACCCCTTTTGGTCTCCTGCAGTCTTGATTGTGTTTAGGTCAAATTTTTTCTTTTGTTTTTAGCCTCTCCTGCACACTTACATGTTTTCTGTTTACATTGAGCAATACTTTTTTGTCTTATTCTTTATGCTTTCTGTCTTTATCCTTTTTATATGCAAATAAAACAAGACTTGCATCCAGTTTTTACAAGATACCACTCACTCTGACCATTTCTTTGTCTCTAGGATCGTTTCCTGCTGCTGTCGTCTATGCACGTAAAGACCGACTTCACCGACCAGCACATGTGGCCACTAAGACTTTCCAAGCTCTGCGTATCTTTGTGAATGATGAGTTGAACGAACTACATGCAGGCCTGCGTGCTGCCCGTGCAGTACTGAGACCTGGAGGACGTCTCTGCGTAATCACCTTTCATTCGCTAGAAGACAGACTGGTCAAACGTTTCCTCCAGGGAGATGACTTGTCTAATCTAGATCAGTATCACTTCAGCCCAAGGAAGCAAAGCACCGGGAAGGAAAAAAGAGATGGTGGAAGTGTTTATTGGCTTCCTCTGCGAAGAAAAGTGATTACCCCAGAAAAGGACGATGTAAAAGAGAATCCTCGAGGACGCTCCGCTAAACTAAGGGCAGCACTTAGATGTTAATTATGCAACGTTAATTATGAGAGAACAGAAATCCTCCTTCTTTTCATCTAAATGTTTGAGCTTTTTTACAACCAGAGTAACTTTATAATTAACACTTAAAGGAAGTTTAGCAAAGGGTGTAGATGCAGGTACACAATAACTCTACTGTATTTGTCTGCTGTGGATGTCATTTATTTTGTTTCTTGACTGTAAATGTAAATATTTTTCTGTATTTGGGTGCTCAAAAAAATTCAGATTTTTACCAATTTTTTACCATTTTTTCTAACTTAAACCCGCCACAGCAGAGAGCTAGGGTTTAATCCTGGCAGTGGTACCTCTGGCACAGTCGTGCATTCCTATGAACACAAGGCCGTGTTGGTGGGAAGCCAGTGAGGGCTGTCATCCATGATGCTACATTAGTGACTCCTACTGGTTGGATAGGGCATTGCACAGTGATGGGTAAACTCTGGGCAAGGGAAAGAATGAATGTCCCAAACAATATGGCCACTGGTTGGAGCTCAGATTTGTTTGTTTTTTCATTGCCAGGTTAAAAACAAATAACTGGCATCACAAATGTAGCATACATCTGCAGTCCTACCCCGGACAAGTAGAATTAGCAGTGACAAAAACTGTTGTGTAGGGAAAACAGGACTTTTGGGATAAAACTGCCAATAAAGACAAAAAAGTTATATATGTAACAAAATAATCTAAACTCAAAGGTCCACTTACTTGTTTTCAGAACTTTCACTTGCATCTCACGGTTTTCAATCAGTGAATTGTGTTGATTCAGCTCTCATCCGGGTTCTGTGTGTGGAAATTTGGTCATGTAATATAGTAGAAAAGGTTTCAGTTGTAGTCATCTGGACACTGTTTTCAGAATCAAGACGTTTGGCTCCCATCCGGAAGTCCAATTGAGAATGACTTCCAGATGGGAGCCGAAACGTCTTGATTCTGAAAACAGTGTCCAGATGACTACAACTGAAACCTTTTCTACGATAGAACACTCCTGGACGAATGAGGGACTACACCGTGTCATGTAATATAGCATTTTTTCACATTTAATTCACCTGATGACACCTGATTCAGCTCCATTCACTGAATAAAGACCAATAGATGCGGTTGAGAGCTCTGAACGCTAGTAAATGGACCTTTGATCCAAGATTATTTTGCTACATATACTGTTCCCAAAGGTCAAAAATGAACTTCCATGCTACAGTTTAAAATATGAATTTAAATGAAGACACAATACTAATTACAAGAAGCTGATCATGTTTATGTATGTATAATTATATTTAACTGGCTTCCAGAAGAAAAACTTCTTATTAAATTACTTAATTAAAAACCTGTCCAAACTCAATTGTGAACACACAATTGTATGAAAGCTGGTTAAAGTTTGAGGTGTTAAAAAGGTAAAAATATAATTGTGGTAAAACCTTTTTATACCTAAATAAAAGTATGTGACCTTTGTGTTGTTTGCCTTTTGTATTATAAAATGTACAGAAAATGATTCCCACAGTTCATGTATGTAAGCTTTTTTTCTCTCCAATTTTACATTACAAACACCTTTGGTTTCATACAGCACTGTAACGAATCCTGTGTTTAAGGTGAGAAGTTTGAATGTACACACTCCTATCTAGAGTGAAGATTTTTAAACTCTTAATTTCTGTGTGGTATTCTAATATATTTGATTTTCTTGAATTGCTAATGTTTTAACAGCATATTAGGTGGTTATTGCAGCTAAAAAGCTCAACATATAAAACAAAAAAACACCTTTTCCCACCGATGTCTGTATTTCCCCTGAACCTCCCGTGATGAGTAGGTCATGTGAAACCTCTACTGTACCATCAGTAATGCCACTAAATACGGAATGACGCAAGTGTCAGAAGTGGTGCTGAATGAACTCAGTGGTGGTTCTTGAGCATTATCTCACCTTCAACTGAAAGCAGATGAGGTGTTTTGATCCTTAGTATTTGAGTTTGACTAATTGTAATTGCTCCATCAAGATTATTAACACTTTTTTCTTCCATTTCAGTTTAGTGCACTCTAAATATACCCTCCTCGTTACCTTGGAAACTAAATGGCGCAAGTAACATTTAACTGTGTCTAAAATTATATGCTGTTTTAATCTAAAGTGAAATGATGCTATATTGTGAGTTTAAATGTCCCTCCCTTTTGACATCAGTGGATGTGACGTAATGCAAATCACTGTCCATGTTGACAGAATATGTCATAACATTTAATCTTTTGGATACCTTGTTTCTATTTTATTGCCACAAGATCTTTACTGAATCACACTGTTAACCATGTATCAGGAGGTGAACACGGGTAAGAAAACGTTACTCACGACTTAATTTCACACTGATGCGTGACAGTGTTCATATAAATATCAAGGAATAAAGTAACATGGGAGAGATGCCCACTTTTTTAAGTGAACATATTAATGAATGGTATTTTTCTGAAAGGTTTATCCATGACATTTTTAAATGGTCTTTTGTACTGCCACCATTTTAACCTGGTATTCAGGACATGATGTCATGTTTATGTGTGTGTGTTTTAATATAATCTTCTGAACACTAACTCCTCAGCATCTCACAGGTTATAGAAATGTCATACTCCTCACACGTACTGTACCTACAGCACTGATGAGATTAGACATAAGTAATTGTCTCATAACTGTAAAATCTTTATTATATTGTCATTAAGCAGGTCTAGTTCTTACACAATACATGGGGTGAAGGTCATGTATGTCTGAATGCGTTTCAAAACCAATAGTAGAATTTAACTAAGTACATTTACACAAGTACTGTACTCAAAGGGGAACGCCACCGATTTTACACATCATAGTCTGTTTACAGGTCTTGGAGAGTTCTACTGCATAAGTGAAAAAAGTTGTGTAAAGCCTTTTGTGGTTTCAGAGGGAGCTGTGTGAAGTCCGATAAAAAAAAATGCCTCAAGTGACGTCACTTGAGTCTGCGTCGTTTGGGGCTGAAGACTACAAGTTTGAAAATGAAAATAATCTGGCAGTGTGGAGTTGGAAAGCTATGAGCTTACTAGACCTCTGTAGCCCGCTAGTGGCCCGAGGCTACATTAGCCGCTACTAGCACAACACACCTGAATCTCCTACAGAGCTGTTGGCGGTCAAGTTGTATTGTGGGTAACATAGGTGCCAGGTTTTGACAATGAAGAAGAATGTGTGGAATAAAAAAGACAATATCTCTGGTTCTGCTTCATCGATTTTGATCCCTTATTTTTAACTGTCCGTCGTGAGGGGTGCAATGCTAAATCAGTGAAGTACTCTTTTAAGTACAAATGTAACGTACTTTTAAAAAAAAATGTAATACATTTGGAATGCAGGACTTCATTCATTCTAGCATTTCTACTTTTACTGTGCATCAGATTATGTAAATTATGTTGTGGATGGTGTCACGGATAAATGTATAATTTGTGGCTCAGATATTTTGTTTTTTACCTTGAAATAGTGTCTCGGGTTTAAACAAAAATCATATCCAATATGATAAAACCCAATTTTGTCAGCCACTGTTGAGACAAAGATATTTTATTTAATGGGTTATTTGTGGCTCAACTTACTCAATTGCAAGGCAATTGTATATCCAGTGTAACCAGTGTCAGAGCGGATGATGGCATGTAAATTTAGCAAAATACACTCTATTGTCTTCCTGGTGGTTTTTTCAAAATCTCTTGTCAGTATAAAAAACAACTGATGTTTGTTGCTCGATGCAGGAGAAGATGATAAGACAGGAACATCAGTGATTATAAATTATTGTTATCTATTACTGCAAATTCTCAATCACCATGGAAACAGTAACCTCAAATAATGGTAAATATACTGTAAGACGATGCTATTATTGTAGACTTGGATCAATCCATAAATTGACTACCAGGTACATAACTAATAGCTACTGTTGTTGAATCACATCTGTGAAACTGCAGGCAGACACACTGAGCATCATCTAACCTGCTGCTAACAAACCTGTAGACACAGGATGAATGTCTTCCTTTGATACAAGGACAAACATGCAAAACCCAATCTTTATTTCACTGTTAGTTTTCATTGTTTCATTTCAACAAAAGAATACGCAACAACTGTGCCTTATTGTTGAATCTAGCTTGCTAGCATATGCTCAGTACGTCAAAGCAGAGGTGTCTGGTTGAACAATCACTGAGTCACAGTCTCACTAATTGCTTTGAATGACACTAAACAATTATGAATGAGTATAACCAGATGTGGCCAACCTGTGGCTCACGCATGTGGCTTTTTGCCAGCATATGTGTGGTTAGTACTCACATCTTTTTGCCTTTTTAAACAAACAAAAAAATGGAATAATTTTATTTACATCATATATGCTAATCATTGGCTTAACATAAGAGGCACACCTCAACAGCTCAGGACCAAATCCATTGTAATTAAACAAAGTTTGTGGCTACACCTTCCTGCGATAATTTTTATGACTGGAATCACTTCGTCATCACAGCAGGGATAGGTAAGTGTAAAGCTAAGTGCAATTATAAGAATGAAGAAATAACTAATATTCTTTTTCCAGTTAAAAAAAAAGCCTTGTTGACTACATTGTGAACCTTTTTGCCTGATATGACAGATGTTACTGTCGCATTTCAAGGCTTTTAATGTCTGGCACAATTTTACTTCACTAATGCTAATATGAACACTTTGAAATGTCAGAAAATCAGAACCAGTTGTTTCAAAAATGTATCCAGTGGTGGAATGCAACTTAGTATATTTAGTCAAGTACTGCACTTGTGTACAAATTTGAGGTACTTATACGTCACTTGAGTATTTCCATTTCATGCAACTTTATACTTTGACTTAAGTACATTTCAGAGGGAAATATTGTACTTTTTATTCCACTACATTTTACAGCTTTAGTCACTAGTTACTTTACAAATTAAGATTTTACATACAAAACATATGATGGGTTTATAAAAGATGGATTGTTATAGATGAAGTTACCCAACAATATATGAAGCAGTTAAAATTAGCTCCACTTTCACAACAATAAAATGCTACTTACGCAGTATTACATCATCATTAATGATCTTATAATATAATATATAACAGTGTAACACTCACATGGGCCATTATTCTGCATTGAGTATTTTTGATATTGCAAGTAAATTTAACTCATTATGTTTACTTAAGTAACATTTTCAGTGCAGGACTTGTAATAGTCATAATATTAGCTGGCATTGTGCACTTCACATGTTTAAAAGCTGTACAATAAAGGCAAAAAGGAAAGACCTCCAACTGTCAGGACACATGGTTGAACATTAATAATACTACTGAAATACAGTTGTGTTCCAATCTTGGTATTTGAACATTGAATTGGATTAGTCTTGTGAATCTTGTGAAATCCAAGCATTGATGTGTCTTTACTCATCCATGTGAAGGAGTTGTGGACAAAAGTGTAGCCACGACAGAATACAAGCCAGATTTAAAAAGGATGGTGGAAAACAAGAAATTCCGCCGGGGCCACTGAGTCAAAAGCAGTTAAATACAAGGAAATTAAAAACATTTAATCTTACTGGAATTTGATTTATCATGTCTGCGTGACACTGTTTTGGTTCTGTGTCTGACTGGTTGGACACACCGGGTATAATCAGTCAGCAGTGTATGTTAATAGAGCTGAAACAATTAGCCAATTAGTTGATTGACAAAAAAATATCTCGAGAGTATCCCACATCAAAAAAATAATCAGCACTGATAATCGATTAATCATTTGTCATTTTTCAAACAAAAATACCAAACATTCCCTGGTTTTTCTTTCTCTGTATATATTTTTTGTTTTTGACTATTGATCAGACTAAACAAGCTATTTGAAGACAACCTGGGCTTTAGGAGATTACAATGTATATTTTTCACTGTTTTATGACATTTTGTGATTCAAATGATTAATAATAATAATAAAATAATCGTCAAATTAATCAATAATGGTGTTAGTTGCACCCCTATGTTAGTTAAACCAATGATTATCAAGAGACCAAATACCAAAGTTGTCTTTTTTTAATCTATAAGAAATAAAAGCACAACACCCAAAGAAAGAACACACGCACAATAACAGCAATAAAGGCAGGTAGAGACTGTACTGTATTTGATTATAACGGTGTTAAGTTTCAGTCACCTTACTGTTATTCATTTGTACTGTATAACGTGATCACTTGCAGATAAAATTAGTTTTTAGTAGTGTTAAAAAATTAAAACAAAAAATTAATCAATCAATAAACAACTTTGATAGTCGATTAACAAGTAATTAATCTAGCAAGAATACCAAATATTGAATATAAATACTTCCCGACAGAATACCTGTTGATTAGACATTTTAAATGTGTATAAATGTTAATTTATATAATTTTCAGACTTGATCTTCAGATCTTTGTGGTGAAATTAGTCTTTTAGAGTAAAAGTTTTTTCTTGGGGGAAAATACTGTTTGACCACTATTGATCAGATTTACAGTCTTTTCATTTCATAAAAAAACCCCAACACATCTTAAAATCTGGACTCATCTGTGCTGCTCTTGTAACTGTAAAAATATGGTGGAAAGATTGAACTTCTATTTCCTCCTTTTTTGGAATGTAAATGTATTAAATCATCAGAGGTCATTAAACAGGTCTTAACATCTTGCCCTCATTAATTATCTTCATGTAAGAGGTCTTACATCAGGTATATTAGTCAGTATTACAGTATTAGCTATATTTTTTCAGCTGTATGTGGACAGTGTAGGCTATTATGAAGCAAGGCCTTGACTTGCAGGGATACTAATGGAATATCTATATATAATATATGTAAAGTAAAAAGGTTGGCAGCAAACATTTTGCAGATACACACAATTTAAATATTATATCTGACATGTACTTAGACTTAGTCCAGACAGCACTTTTTCCCCCCCAAAACCTATTCTGTTTAGAGTGGAAACGATTAACTCACAGAACTCAACTGACAGAAAATCGATTAATCGAAAAAGACGTTAGTTCCAGACCTAATTCTCTAAATGCAAAATAGTTGCACAAACATGATTTGTAGGAGTTAAGGTTGCGTAAAGGTGCGTTTGTGTGATTTTATTGTTTTAACTTAATTTGGATTATTGTATGTATTGTATGTGGTTTCAGAATATTCTGTCACTGCTGGGTTTAAAAAAACCCTATTCAAAACCGTTGTCATTTAATTTGAAATTTGAAAATCGAACTGCAAATATTCAGATGTGAAACTTCTACCAATAGTGCTTTGTGAAAACTGTGGAGTGAAGTGTGATCCACTGAATGTTGATGCCTTATATGGGACGTACGTGGGACTTCAATTGTAGATGGCTTGTACTGAACTTTAATTGACCTTGGCTTGAAGAGCCACAGCATGTAAAACTAACAAAAGGAAAAAAAACTTGAAGCAGATGCAAAGACAAGACAAAAAATATGACAACTGAAAAAAGAAGAAAATGTGCTGTAGGCTAGCATGAAGCCATAACTCAACCCCCCCCCACCACCATAAAAATGAATGTTCATCCACCCCTGACTAGAGCTTTTTGTTATTTCTCCATTTCTGGCGGAAAGAAGTGTGCCAGGCGCTGTGACCATTAACTCTCTGTGTGAGGAGAGAGACAAGCGTCAGCCTGTGGCTCCCCCTCTGACAGACTGAAGAATGTATGAGTTTCACAGTGTTGCAGAACAGACTGAGGCAGCTCATTCTATCCACATCTTTACTCCCTCCCTCCTACTCATACTCCCCGCCCATCTCTGCTGCTCCGCCTGCCGCCTGCTATAAAAAGATTTCGCACTGAAAAACACTGAGGTCAAAGCTATTTGAATAATTTTTGTGATTGACGCAGGGCCTGCAGGTCTCATGGGAAGAACATCCAACTGTGAAAGAAGACAGCCATGTTGGATAATAGCGCAAGTGTGCAGCCAGGGGCTACTGCTGCGTTTTGCTGACTTTCAAATTGAAACTTAGTTCAAGGGATTAAACTATGACATTGAAACATTAATTACAAGTCCTACCCTCTTTAGCGTTTACCCAAATTCATCACCTTTGAGCTGCCAAAAATAAATCAGAGGTGTTTAGTGTATCCTGGAGCTTAAGCTGGTCACAGCCTCTTCCTCATGTCTTACCCATCATCAGAGTACCACTTGCTGTGTCAGGTGGTGTACAGGGTGACCTGATGTCAGCTCACTTACTTGAGAGTCTTAAGCTGAAGGAGACACAACACCAGCGTTCTTGCCTTCTATAACAGCCAACTGAATTTTTGCACCTGTTTATTTCTGTCTGGCTATATAACAAACCCTGCCACAGCCAGTAGCATAGATGTAAAAAACGCATCTTTCACTACCAAATTATAATCAATCCTCACATTTTAGATGGTAAAATGACAGTAAAAACATTTTTTGACGATTTCCAAACATCTGCATAGTCAGTTTGATTGAAATCTACGGTCCACATTTTCAGTTGTAGCATTTTTAGTTGGTAATGTGACACATTTCTGAGTCAAACATAATATGTGGGCAGGGTATAATTTCAAGACAGATTTGATCAAATTGTTCTCAGATTTGATTTGATCACTAAAAAGTGGATGTGACTCAGTGAGGATGGCGCTGTAGAGGATTGTTTTCCTCCACTCACACCTTCCCTAACCCGAGGAAGCTGAGGATGAGGGAGAAATGAATAAATTATGCCGCAAACACACTCCTTTGAAAATGTTCACAATGTTTTTGCCAACTGACATCAAAACATTTATTGCCGACCAATGATATCGCACAGCCCACAAGCTAATGTAGCCTAGTGTAGTTTTCTATGATGGGAGGGGTAAGCTGGTCACCCCATGTTTGGATGATTGGATACATTTTTGACACAATTTGCATCTGGTATTAACATGCAATCAGTATCTGGATATCTTAGCTAGATAAGGAAATTATATGTTAATGCAAGGTGTAAATGCACGTAATGCACATGCAATTGGATCGGCAAGACCACCTAACCTGTACAGTTCGGCCACATTCTTAAGAAAAAATCTCAGCTGCCCTGTCAAACTAGTCCAAAAGCTAAAGACGACCCTTTCCTCAGCAATGAAAAAATTAGCAGAACCCATGCGGCAGCATTGCCTCGGGAGACTCTCAAGACCCTGATCTTGCATGTCATAGAGTGAAAGACGAGGGCCATGTGACCAACAGCAGTATCCAAGCTAGCACTAGTGCTAGAATGCTTTTTCAGTGGCACTAGTCAAATTGTTATCCAAATTTAGCACAAATTTTAACTGAATTTCCAGAAAATCCGGAAAAGAAAATGCTAATTAATGAATGTTTCCATCCACTACTGTTATGCGAAAATTAGGAGTTGGGCACATCAAGATGATGTAACTAAAAGAGCGCCAGTCAAACCTCAAATAATATAAAACCATGTGGAAAATGTGATGGAAATATGGCACTTAGGTTTCTTTCATGTATTATTTTGAGGAAGGTTCATCAGATCAGTCCAGACAGATCTGATGTTTTCATCTGCTGGTATTTTTCATTTTTACAGTGGAGCAGAAGCTTCAGAGGATGTTTAAGTCACATGTACGTCATGATTTATTCACTAAGTCTGTCTCCATTGCAATTTGTTGCATTTTGTTTTCATTGATACACCAACTTATTTTTGCAGTATTTCAACTTTTTTCAAATTTCCCAGCATTTCCACTTGCAAACTTAAAATGTGCATAAACAGGTGATAGCGTATGGATGTCTGTCACATGACCCTCACCTTTCAGGTCATTGGGTCTCTCGAGAGTATCCCACATCACTTAACTTCACTTTCATGCACTATGTTTGTTGATAAGACCACCAACTCTGCCAAGCTAATTTGCATATTGAGATCTGATTGCAGGGAGAATGGAGATAAAGTGAATGCTTATTAATACCAGGTGTAAATGCAAAGGCCTGAGATCCTGAGATTTTGTTATCTAGATAATATATCCAGATGCAGCTCACATTACAATGTCTACATCACCGAATGCAGGATAAGTGATTAAAAATATGTTGATGTTATACAGGAAAAGAAAATAGAAGGATTCTGGTATATAAATACTTGCTTTTGTAACACATTTCAAGAGCTAACAGAAAGTGGCAGGGAAACAAGATAAGAACTTGGATTTTTTCTATTTTACTGCGATCTAATATTATCCCTCATACTGGATTAATCTTGTTTGTTTTTTTAATGATGACGAAAGCTTAATCATTGTGTAGAAATATGATTGACTGTCACCAAAAGTTAGAAACCAGGGTAAAGACTTCAATCTGTAATATCATCATGATATTCTTTCTGAACCTGCTCCATTGAAAATGGAAGTTGATGGTTTACTTTGTGCTCTCCTAAATTTAGTTCAAGCTGCGTCACCAAAATGTGTTTCATTTAATTTCATTGCATTTCCCATATATGGTGGTAAAATAACAACAAATCAGGTTGTAGGAGGTAAGACGGCAAAACCTAGAAACCAGGAGCTGTCTGTAATCAACACCAATGAGGCGATATATTGGATGGTGGCAGCAGAATAAAATCACCACTGTCCAAGTAGGTGTACAGTATATGACAAAATCTCCCCCCCCCACTTACTGCCATTATCCCACTGTAGGGAAAATTGCCTGTCTGGGTACAAGCCTGCAATATTCCCAGCAGTCGTCCATTTGGCTCTTACAGAAGCACCACTCACTAGAAAGACAGTGAAAATGAGGTCACACACCGAACATTCACCCTGGGGTTAAAATGATAGAGTTTGTGCGAGTGTAAATTACTCTATAACACAGGACACCTTAACTCTGGTCTTTAATGGATCCCTTCCTAGTCTTGTTTTATGGTTTTCTTATCAGTGTGAGCCCTGTTGGCTTGTGGATTTTGCTTACTGTGATCTATTCAGTTTTTTTGTAATTTTAGCAACTTACAAATATTGTTATGTAGTAGTACTGCTTTTAGCTCCATACCCTATTTCAGGCCATTTCAGCATCAGCAGCTGCTCTAAAGGAAAATGTTGAATATTACGAGTCATTTATCAATGTGTGTATCAGTGTGAAAGTTCATTTCACATTACTACCGTTAACTTTGGAAACAGTAGTTTGACAGAAAAAAAACCTTAAAAAATAACTCAAGGTCCACTTAATTGATTTCAACCACATATCCTGGTTAAAAGCTCTGGAAAAAGCCAGTAAGTGGACTATTAGTTAAGATTTTTTTTTGTCAAAATTCATCAAATTGTTTCCAATGGCACCCAAAAATGAACAAATGAACAAAAGCAGTACAACTTGGATTTGCAATGAGCATTCAACAATGTTTGCATGTGTCACACACTCTTAGTCATTCATCACAACATCACCATGGCTCAAAGAATTTTGTATGTTCCTTCTGGTTGTTTTGAAATCATACCACCTTCAAGGATTTAGTTTTGTGCACCTTTAAAGCATTTATAGTAAAAAGGTGGTTGCCAAGCAACTGTTAGAAATAGGTGAAGGGGACATAAAATCATCCTACTCCTAAACTGCCGTTTATGGTTTTGTATCTGCTCCTGTCACATGTAATGTGTGGTCCAGCATTGGCCAATACTTAATTTGATTTAAACATTTCTTTGTTTGTATATGATCCCCCTTGGTCATACTATCTTTTTAAAATGGTCTCCTTCTGTTATGCTGATGACACCCATCTGTATGTTGTGTTTTAAACTGAAAGTTGCTTTGCTGCAATAAAGACTGAATAGCTTCTAACCGCTCACAGTTGAAGTCTGAGATTCTGGTAAATGGTCCTGAACAACATTACCCCTCATCTCTTAAAGTTCTCAGGCAGAAATCTTGGTTTTGTTTTTTATCTATACATGAACATTAATCAGTACATTCAGCCTTGTTCAATCCTGCTTTCTACAACTCAGAAATACTGCCAAATTAGATCAGATTACATATTCATCTCTTCTCACCTTGATAACTGCAACTCTCTATTCACCTGTTTTAATGGTTTGAAACAGCAAAAAGGCCTCTTACCTCACTTTACTCCAGTCCTGGCTCCATTACATTAGGACCCAGTTCATGAATTAATTAATTTTAAATTACCTTTAAAGCTCTCCATGGATTGGCTTGTGCATATACTTATATACTGATTTTATGTATTTATCTATTTAGACCACTTTTCTTTCCACAAATGAAAAAAACAACTAACTTAAGACATTTGTGTTATTAAAATTTGTTCTAAATCTAGCATTGTAAACACTTCTGAAACATTATTGCTCTCTAAATATAAAGGCGTGATCTGTGTATAGACAATAGCAGCTAAGCTAACAGTAATGCTGGCCATGAATGCTAAATGCTACAGAATGAACATCCTGCGGGAGCAAGCTCTGCTTCTGACATTTCACCTGCTCCTGCAGATGCCTTCACAAAGATTCGCTCCTCTCTGAACATTATTTTCAACTAAAGATGAGTCTGCCCTGTCCTGTATCCCTTAAGAAATATTTAATCTTTAATAATCTGGAGAAATGCAAAAACAGTCACTGAGCCATTTAATGAGCCACCTTTAAAGACATAAAATGAAAACAAGGTTTAATAAATGCCTTTAAAAGTAAAAAGCAAAACAGCCCCAACTTGAGGCAGTGAGAACTAAAACTGAATAACAACATTATAGATTGTGTTCCTGCTTGTCTGATAGTTAATGCAGTTTCTGTGGCAATATACAAACCAGATGTTTGAGTGTCAGACTTCAGAGCTACAGTGATAGTATTATTGAGTATATAGTATATTGATCACAGTTAGGGACGCACAGTTTACTAGAAAATGATACATTTACTTGCAAAGTTTGCCTCTCTTATTTTTATATTGTGTATGAAATTTCATCCTGTGATTATGATGTTGACCAACCACTTCTGCTTGTATTAGAGTAAATACATCCTGTTCCTGCAACATTTGTGTTGGGTCCCCTGGGACCTGTAGAATCCTTATCCTGTTTCAGCTTTCCACTAGGAAGGAACAGGTAGTGTGTGTGACTTGCTTCATTGGGTATACTGCCCAAACCTTCAACATATAGAGGCAGAGAGGACGGGTTAGAGTGTGCGTTCTGTTTGTGACTAGGTCTCTCCGGGTCTGTGCTTAGCACCAAGTAACAATGTGTGGGTGTGGGCTTTTGGCTTGTGTCGGTGCTGTGTGCACTGTAAAGACTAGCATGCATCAGTTGGGGTGTGGTGGCTAATTCTTGACAGGTGACGTACTTTTGGACCTCTTCGGATAGTTGCACTAGGAATAGACCATTGGCTGTGTGTCTTCCACACTGAGGCCAGCCCCCTCACCCCCACCCTCACTTTCTCCTCAGCAGCAAGGCTGGGTGGGAAGTGGTACATCCTCTTCTTGGTCAGTGTTGCTCAGGGCTATAGCTTCTGGGCAGCAACAGATGAGAGCAGCTGATTGCACTATTCATGTCAGTCACATGCCAGACACATCAATGAGAGCTTGGCTTCATATTGCCTGATTTTATATGCCTTGTAAGACCCACAAACAACTTTGTGTTGCCCAAAATGTAACTGAAAGGCAAAATCATGTGCAAATGCAGTGATTATTTCTTTTTCAGAACTAAATATATTTAAATCAGCTTGTTTACAGTAAGATTTGTAAATCATTAATAAGTAATGGGATTGACATATTAACACATTTATTCAGAGTTATATTGTTAAATTTGATCATTTATTGAGCGCTTTTATGGAGATGAATGAGAATGATTTGGAGGTTATACACTGAGGTAGTGTGTTAATGTATTCTGTATGTTAAAACTCAAATAAAAATATTACTAACAAACATTTCCCATTTCCCCTTAGTGGTATGAGACATACAGATTATTTTGGTTTCATTTAACCAGGTTTTGAGACTTCTGTGGACCCCAGAACAATAACGATGGGTGGAACTTTGTGGCAACAATAAAAACTAATTGATTGCAAACAGTTTTCAGGTGTTTCAACTTTTATTAGCAGCTAGCATTTAGTAGTGCTATATTTTTTATTTTAACATCTGTGACTTATTAATGGCTCATTAGAGAATTATTAAAGTAAAAAAATGCATATTTTAAGAATATCTAATGCTAAGTTAAACAAACACAAATATGTATAACTTGCCAGTGCATATACCAGCACATGCTCTTATGCACGTCTACTTCTTACTGTTTTCTGTTATCAGCCTTGTTAAGGTGCAGGTGGCTGAGTCTTGATACCCAGCTCTGTGAATGTTTATATGCAGATGACTGTACCCTTCATATCATTAACCACACATAATATAACATTTTAATTTAAAATGTACTGAACTCAAATAAGGTGTTCAGTAAACCATATCAGTGTGCAGACCAGATTTTCTGAATCTCTGGATAACTGGTTCCTTGTTTTGGTAGTGTTTCATGTTCAGACACATGAAACACTTATTTGATTTGTGGAAGATTAAATGAATAACATAAAGACACAGACAGATAGAATTTTACACTTATAATTATATAACACCAATAGATTGTTTGCCTCTTTTTTTCCCTGAAGCCGACTCCTTACAAAACTACCATCTCTTAATCATGGAATTGTTCCATGTCAAAAAACAAAACACAAACAAAATACATGACACATAAATACTGCCCTAAAGCATATTTACACTGAAAACAGTGTAGAATTTGAATGATACCCGAGCACCTCTTGCCTCAACTGCAGGATTTATTCCTCTCTATGACCACTTGGATAACTTGCTGGAGCAATACAACATTCCACCTACTGCTCTCAACTGCACCTTAGTGATGTACCTGCCAAACGGACTTCATCTACATCTACGAGGTGAGAGCAGAACAGAGCAAGGTGTGCAACTTGCTGCAGCCATCCCTTATGTAGAAATCCTTGTGGTTTTACACTTGCTCTGACAATTTACATAATAAAAGCATCTGTAACCATCTGTAACTAAATAACAATTTGTAGGTCATGGCAGAAATCTGTAAGTCGTATGTTTCTTTAGTGTATTTCTTTTTGTGCACGCATATTTGCATTTATAAAATATGTACTGAGGTGATAGCAGAAGGGGAAGGTTCTGAGCAGCAGCTACTCCATTTTTCACACAGTTATGGACAAAAATGTGCTGCACAGTACGTAGGGTTATTTGCACCATTAAAATACTGTTTTCACTTTCATGTGTTGCCAACATACTATATTTTTAAATGATCTCATTGAGTCTGTAAAAAGAAAACATATCTCAATGAATGTCGTTAGTGGTTATATTTTCACCTGCCCCACCTAGCTGTGAACAAAGCTTTGGTTGTGTGTTAAAAGGGAAATAAATGCTGAAAAAAAAGAAGTAGGATACAGTCGGTGTTCCAAGGTTTTAGACAAAAGAAATTTGTCATTGTAAAACAACATAGTGAAAATTTTAGTTTAGTATTGATAATGTACAGAGTGTTACTCTGTTTTTGGATTAAGCACAATGAGTCACACCTTTGCTCGACACTGGTAGTTAGACAAAGAACTGCACAACAGATAAAGCCCTGGTAGTGTGTTCAGAGAGAGAAATAGATAGGAAGAAAGATAAATAGAAAGATAGATTGAGATAAAGAGATAGATAGATAGATAGATAGATAGATAGATAGATAGATAGATAGATAGATAGATAGATAGATAGATAGATAGATAGATAGATAGATAGATAGATAGATAGATAGATAGATAGATAGATACTGTATGCATAGACAAATGCACAGAGTGTCTCAGATGTGAGAAAGGCTCAAGTGTAGCTGCTGCTCACAAAGAAGTTGAAGCAGAGAAATGCCACAGCGCACGCTGAGTGACGTCAACCAGGAGGCCCCGTGGGGATGAGGTGAGTCAGAGCCAGGGCCGCGGCCTCGCCAGCTCTCCGCAGCCATGAGCGCGTCATCACCAGTCTCACTGACACCCTCTCACATTTCTCTGCATCTGCTTCAATGTGCCTCTGCCTCCCTCCATCCCTCCGCCTCCTCAAGAGGATCTCTTCACATCCATGGCATACGCCAGTCCTAGCTATGCCTGTCTGTCTTTGTCTCGCTCCACATTTGGGGTGGGTACTCATCAAGCATGAAATGTTTTATATCTAATGATGGTGTAAGCTTTCTGTCTTTTTATATGTAGTCGAAGAAGGATACTAAAAAAAAGAGGTAACACACAAGATACGTCCCAAGGTTTGTCATTAAGTGTTAGGGGAAAAAGGATTTTTTTCTAGATACCTTGACATTGTAAAATTTATAGTTTTGTATTGATAATGTACAAACAATAGCACAGTTTGGTGGTGCAAGCGCAGTAAGTCACACCTTTGCTTGACACTGGTAGTTAGAGAAAAAGAAAAGCACAACAGACCAACATCCACTAATATCTTCCAGACCTAACAATGTTAAGGTTAAGAGACTAAATGCTTCCGTATCTCAGCAGTGTAGGTTTATGCTGATAAGGAGCTCATTAATGCAGGATATACTGTTAGTGATGGATCTGGGCGGGCAGATCTGAGATGATGATTCACCCATCACAAGCAAAAATATTTAAATATTTTTGAGCAACCGCTCAGACACAAAGTACCCTAGAAACCTTCATCACTTAACCCACCCCAGGGCCTCTCCTAACAGTCAGATAGCACTAATTGGTAGTATTTTAAAAAATGAGGATGAATAGATCCCCAAAACAAGAATTACTGACTTTTATTATCACAATCACTAACATCTCTAAGGCTAACAGACTGACACCAGTTATTTAAGCTTTTACAACTGTCTGCAATCAGACATTTTAGTTTAAGGTATCCAATTTATGTATTTTTTTATGTAGATGTTTACAATAACAAAAATGAGAACAACTGAAATACTACGTTTTTAACTAGCGGTAAATTAGTCTTAATGACAGTCTTTAGTAGACATAACATCTTCAAATGGTTAGTTTAATTGTATTTCACTGACTATTAAATTTAAACGTACACATGTCTCAGGTAGCAGTAGAGCCGAAACAATTAGTTAATTAAGCGATTAGTTGATCAACAGAAAATGAATCAGCAACTTTTCTGATAATCGTTTTAGGTAAATTTTCAAGCAAAAATGTCAGACTTTCTCTGGTTCTGGCTTTCTTAAATGTGTGGATTTGCTCCCTGTACTGTAAAGTACTTGTCATATATAATGGTAAATTAAATATCTTTGGGTTTTGGGCTGTTGGTCAGACAAAACAATAAATTTGAAGACATCATCTTGGGCTCTGGTCTGTTTTATAGACCAAATGATTAATCGATTAATCGATAAAATAAATAGCAGATTAACTGGTAATGAAAATAATCGTTTGTTGCAGCTCTAATCCCTTTTATGTATTTTTTTTTATGTAAATGGACAAAATGTACACATATAAAACACTTCTTGTAAATTAGTCTTAATAGTAGTCTCCCTATCCGGGTGGACATGAGATAGGTTTTATTGAAATTCATCATCTAACTAAACTTGAACCTAGGTGGGTGTCAAGTCGCAGTATTTGATTTGTTTAAGTTACTGCCTGTATTCTTCACATTACTGCTTCCTCTACATCTAATAGCATAGAGTAGAACAGAAAAGAATATTAATACAACTCCTTTTCTTCTATGGAAAAAAAATAGACAAGTTTAAGCACTTTTGCTTGCTTTGCTAGAAGACAACTCACTCTGAAAGGGGCCAGAGATTTTAATTTGGTAAAATCAACAACTGTCAAAATCTGACTTGTCAGAAAACACGTTTTCAGAACTGATTATAAACCCCAGCATTCTACATTTCTGCACACGCTCAGATCTTTTGAGATGTAATTTACCAGAGATACCAGTTGCTCTAGTAGCAGTGCTCCGATGGCATGGCACAGACAAACCACTAGTGGGGAGGATTGCAGTAGATGGAGGAAAGGGGTGGCAGTTATAGAGAAACAGACTTTCATTTATGTATTTACCTCCTTCCAATTGGTTGATGCCTGTCTGCAAGCTGCCTGCAACGTGTTCAAGTTCCATTCATGCCAGGTAGAGCACACTCAGCTAGGGGGAGCATCAGGGTCTCTGCTCTGGGGTAGGGGTGGTGGTGACGGGCGGCGGTGGTGGTGGTGGGGTGCTGTTGGGTTGAGAGCAGGGTGGGGGAAATAGCTTGCCCGGAGAAAGAGGTCTGCACCACATACAACATTCAAGCGGACATCTGACGTCAGGTCATCAATAATTAAAGCATTTTATTCATAGCCTGGGAGAAAAAGAATCAATTGACAAATCACATATTCACTTTGAGTTACTTCAAATGGTGAGACAATTAAAATGCACAACATGTCTGTGTGTGTGTTGTGTGTGTATGTGATGCTATTTACACATTTTTCTATTTATAGCTTCTATGTTATTTAGGATGCACTCCCCAATATATAGAAAAGGCAGGAATAGAAATCATGACTCACTTTTCCCCCCTACTAGTCTGCCCTTGCTTTCTGATTGTTTTTAAGATGCATCCGGCCATTGTATTTATACTATCTATCATGCTTTGACATGGCAACTTCCTCATTTGTATTTCATGTATTGCTGTGCATGCTATCTAAGAATATTCACATTTTAATTATATTTAATTTTATTTTTCACTGACATGAACCCCAGTTTACTGCAGCGCCATCAACTTAACTGTTCAGTTGAATTATAATTTATATAGCTATGTTGTATAAATAGCATTTATACAGGTATTCATAAAACAAATGAAGTCAAACATAAACACTAAAGACAGCAGGTTGTTGTAAACAACCTTCTGAAATCACTCTTAAAGGAACTCATATTGTAGGGCTAAAATTAATATCATATATAATTCACTCTTATCAACTAAACAACCAATTAGAGCAAACATGCTCCGCATAACCATATAATTAGAGGAATGCTATACACATTTAACAAATCTGTATATTACTAAAGCAAATACATGTATAGTATATATACATATACATATACATATATATGTAAAGATGCTCTATAACACATTACAAGCTGTGCCAAGTGTTTGAAATGGTATACACTTCCTGTCTCCTAAGTGGGCCCCCACCTTGCTTGGAAGTGTTCTGACAGTCATGTGGATAAATGAAAGCATATTGAGTTGTGCGTGCATGATGTTATCGGTAGATACAACTTTAATATAACTTATAACTTACTTATATAACTGATAACTCTCTGAACCAGAGAGCCAGATCTCGCGAGAGTATATTGCTGAGACAGAGAAAGGTCTCAAACAAAGTAAATTTTCTCCTTATTTGTCTGTCTGAAAAATGCCATTTTAGTGTCAGAATGTTAAAAATGGGTCCAATATTTACTCGGTGACTATGGGGCGAAAGAATCAATCATTTATCTGTGCTCACGTTCACTTCTCCCATTGGAGTGAATAGACTCAGGACCCACCATTAGTCTCCTAAAGGGGCAAGGCAGTGATGAAACCCACGTGACACAGTTACAGGAAATAACTCTTAAGTGAACTGGTGTCACCATCTGTTCTTCATGAGCAAAATGTTTCTCCTTGTGGCAATCCTTGTAATCTATTTGTTGTATATTACCAAATGCTTTTTGATTAAGTCTTCCTTGTCTCACAAGTTTTGACTATTCTGTTCCTAAAGCTGCACTAATTAATATTTTTTATAGTGACAATGGATCAAATGACTATGTGTAAAGTGAAAGGGGTCGTTTGTAGTGATAAACCCACAGAGAATTTTTACTTGACTCTACTGGACTATTTCTTGGCTGGGCGCAGTGGCTTTGTACAAAAACACTTTGGCTCTTGTACAAATTCAATAAATGACATACAACGTGTGAGCTTTTTGTGGTGCTGGTAGGTGGATTTTGTTACCTTTGGATAGACCCAGGCTAACTGTTTCCCCGTTTCCAGTCTTTATACTAAGGTAAGCTAATCAATTGATGGCAGTAGCTTCATATATATTGTGCAGACAGTGGTGTCGATCTTCACATCTAACTCTTGGCAAGAAAGCAAATAAGCGTACTTCCTCATTTTCTGTGTCTCCAGTATTTTACTACTTGTAACTAAGGAATAAAAAACTGCATTACTAGCTGGTAAACCAATGGACAAAGAAGTCAAGATTTCAGTGATGTTTAATTAGACTTTTCTAACAAGTGCAGAACCTGAACCACCGAACCAACATGAATGTTGACTTCATTAACTTGCCAAGCATGTCCTCTGTTTTCCCTTTCTGACCGTCTTTGGCCTGCATGCTGGCCTGCCCCTGACCTAATCTGACCTATGCTCTATCTTTGCCAGTTGCTGCATCCGAGCCTTTGCCCTTTGTACCCCCCAAGACACTTTTGGATGCCCTCTCTGGGGGTTAAGGGCATGTTATTATTATGGTCAGAATCTGGTAGTAAGCTTTGTTTAAAAGAGAACAATATCACTGTCACCTCCAAGCTGAGTCAAAGCAAGACAAAACAAGACTCAAACAGATGCCTGCAGAATTTAAGACAACAATACAAAGTACAAAAACACGCCAATGAAGTGTTTATTTGACAAAATCTTCGCACTTTAAAATAGAAAGCCCATTTAGCTTTTTGCATCCAACCTGTTTATGACTCCTAGGTCCAAAAACATATTTGATGCCAGCATTACAAATATGTGCCCACTGTACTATAAACTGCCAAGATTTTGATTTTGCACTCGGTATCTTATTTAGAATGTACAGTTGTAGATAGTTAATATATGTTTATGTTGCTTTGCAGCCTTGTCTCCTAGGAATTATGTTAAAATACTACTGTATTGCTAAATACGTTTTGAAGGAAACGTAATAACTGCCTGGATTATGATCGGTGGCATGGAAGTGCTTTCGAGCAGAAAAGTGTTATGTTTTTGTACCACACTGAAATTGTTGGGAGGTGGTTGGGTGGATGGAAGGTGTGTAAAGTGCAGGACTTTGACACCAAGAGATAGAGGTTCCCATCCTGTGTATTGTGTGATTGTAGGTTTAGGCAACTAAAGCACTTACGGTTAAGGTTAGGGAAAGATCATGGTTGAGGTTACGTGTTAAAGTAAACTCGTGCTTCAAGTCACTTTTGACAACAATGCTTTGAGTGTCTAAACATGACCATAGAAAAACGATTCTACTTTAGTTGCTACGAGTGGATATTGTATCGTACGAGCAAATATTTTAAGAAAACAAATGAAATATACATTGTCAATTAAAGGTGCTATTGGTAACATTGATAATATTCAGCCACTAGATGTCGTCCCCCCACCCCCAATTCCATTTCAGTGGTTGCCAGTTCATTCATTAACCTGCATATTTCATGGTCAAGTGATTAATCTTTTGTGGCAGAGTAATGAATTCATTTTGCTACATATAGCGATGCATTAGCTATAGATTTAGATTTGTTTAAAGATTCATGTAACGTTATCTATAGTAATCTTAGGATATGGCTAGCTAACTTTAGGTAAGGTTACCATGTCATCTAAGCAGTAGTGTGGTGTAGGGTATGAGCAGGAATACGTCATATATCTAGTCCTATTTATTTTTCAGTCGGCATTGCGTATACCAACTTCTAAAACCTCTCTGATGCGCATCTCCTTTATACATTGTTTGAGGGAACTATGACGTTAGGTAACTGGGCGCAACCATCACTAATGTTAATGTAACTCCTCAGAGATTGAATCCATTATTTTTCTAATTTTGATTATCTAACCAGTGTCAACACGTTAGTTAAGCTTTTAAGGTTGTAAGGACTATGGCTGTCGGTAGTTGTTGTTTTGATTTTGTTTACATATAATATAGTGATTACGGTGTAGATTCCCAGTCAGCTAACGTCAAAGTTAGCTAGCTAGCAAGCCATATCTTTAGCTTACCGGTCGAGTAGAAAATTGGCCACCTCGGTGTGGCTTTTCAGCCCTTGAAGCTCCTTCAGCTGACTCCAACGGGAAAAAGCTGAACCAATGTTTACCCTGGTCTTGCTCCTCTGTATGTCGCAGAGGATTTGGGATGGGTACCATAGTGAAGGCAGGCGCCTACTGTCAAACACAGCCATCTTTCTGTTTTTTCAGGCAACTATGTTTGCTGATGACGCAGAGATATCACGTGATACCAAAATCATTATACTATTGGCTCACAATCCTTGTTAGAAGCGGAAACCAAATGTCAGACAGCTTACATGGAGATAAACAAAACATTCATTTTGGACCTGACAAATTTTTAAAAAATAATTAACTCACAATCTAATAATTTTGACATTTGGCAAATGTGCTGCGACTGAATTAAACTAACTTTCACCTCACCTTTTCAACTCAGCCTTGCCTTTGATTAATATCTCTGTACAGCTGAGTTTATCTGACAAATCCACTGTGATTCCACTGTGATATTTACATACTATTGCAACTTCAATGTTAATCAGTAATCTGTGTAATGTGACAACTTCCTAATTCATGACAGATTCAAAGAGAGGCAGAGACTCAGGCAGAGAGATGGAAGACTGAATGAATTATGTGTAAGCTCTGTGACCGGGAAGGATGCTAGCTTGATTCTCAGGACTGACTGAAAGACTCATAACTAATATCACTCACCTGTCCTTCAAATCTTTCAATATTGTGCCCTTGACCAATTCCCCAAGGCTCTGATTGTAGACTGTGGCAGCTTCCATGTTGTGTAAATCTGTTTTTGAGTTATGGTGTGTTCTGAAAGTTTGTTCAATCTACGACTTAGGCACCTCAAGAAGAACATATATTCACAAAATCTGGACAGTGAAATAAAGTACACGCTGTATCTTTGACTCTGTGTGAGGCTGGCCATGCCACTCATGTCAATGTGCCATTCTCTGACTCATGGTGTTGCCTACAGTGGGGGAGGGAAACTCAAGAGGCAGAGAGAGATAGTGAGAGAAGACCAAGAGCTCTGGTACTGAGAGTGGGATGAAGTGTTTTCTCCCCCTACTGACTGAAAAGCTGTCTGTTTTTTCTCAGTGGAAATTTCACACAGATGCATACACACAGACCCACATTCATTCATTATTCATTCATATTTACCATTTCCTTTATTTAACTGAAGCTTCATTTTAAGATTTCTTTAACCCTCAAAGGTCAATGGAAGAATTTTGTGTTTTTGCCACTAACACAACATGCAGTGGTTTAAACAAACAACAGGGCCTTAAAAAATTATACTTTTTTCCAGTAAAACATGTTTTTTGATTCTATCATATTATTTTATCAGTTTGAAAAATGTATTGAAACAAAATATTCAAAAGGAAAATGGTAAAATTTTAGAGATTTACAAATGTGAAACATCATACCAAAAGGAATGATTGAAAGTAATAAGTTAGCAATGCACAACATTGACGGGCAAAAGACGGGCTGTTTTTAAATATTTATCAATTTTTCACTTATCCCATGGCTTTGTTAATGGCTAGGTCTGTTTCAGGTTAGTTTCACCAATGAGTTAACAGTAATGTAGCATGACCATTGTTGCTATGGAAGACTTAATACATTTAATTATATAAACTAAAAGATCTAACTGAAAGATCTAACTCACTCTGTTGGTCTTTTTATGGACCTCAGACACACATAATCCACTCATGATCTGGTGTTAGAGAGCAGGGATTCTTTCTTTAACAAATGGTCTTTACCCAAGTACAGACAAGGCTTTTGGAGCTTGTACTAACTACATTAGCCAAGTTTCATTTTTGCCTTTTGTCAAGTTATGTACAGCATTGAAGTTAATAAGATACAGCTGAAAACATCCCCCTTTTGAATATTGCTTTTACAAATAAAAAAGAGCAAGGAGAGATTCAAAAGACTCAAAAAAAGATTTGCTAGCTTCACAGCTTGGTGAATCTGGGTTTATCAACCTAGAACTAGATCCCAAAAGGAACTGGCTAAAATGTGATTATAGATCTCAACTGAGTTCTCTTTGACTGAGCTATTTTGTGACTTACTAAAAAATGTTGAAATCTGAGCCTGAGTGGATTCAATAAAGGAATCAAAAGGATTTGGATTTGATAAGTGAATTCAGATTGGTTCAAAATGCTAGTTATACTTAGAATTACACTAGAAATAATTTTTAAAAGGTAAAATTGTGAGTTAAAATTGTATTGCACATAATTCAAAACACAAATGGCAAATAAAATTTCAATTTGATTTAATTTTAACATTGGCAGTCCTGGACTTCCATAAAGCAACATTTCAGCTCACATATGGGCTAAGGATTAAATTATTTAGTTTCAATACATTTATTAAAATTTCAAATGTATTGTTTTATTCCATTAAAAAACTGAAGGGCATTTACCCTGGTTAAACCAACCAGATGATGAAAAAAAGAGAAAAAATATAATTATTTTCATCAACCACTATGAAATTCTCCTATGATGTAATAGATATTTCAGTTCAATTCTAACAGAGGAAAACATTAAGAGTGAACAAGTGTGAACAATGATTCACAGTCATTTTAGTTGCTTTGAAATCTGAAGCATAGGTTTACAGAACATATGTCATACCTTTAAGGCTTTCCCCCCCAGTATTGAATGATCTGTTGACAAGAAAAAATGATTCACCTGTTGTTGTTATTGTCACAGTTTGAACTTGCACCAAGACAAATTTGTTTTTAGTTTAAATACGTTAAAAACTTATAGTTTGTATTTTTGAAATAGGCCAGATCAGATTTGCTCTGATTTGTTGGCTGTCCGTTCCTTATAGCAGAAAAGTAAAAAGGGAAATACAATTTATATATAAAGGCCACCTAATAACTGATAAAATTATTCATCAAATTAAATTAATAAATTAGCAAATCATAAACACTACACTTTTCAATTGAAACACTGTATTCTAGTACTACTACTACAAGAAAATCACAAAACATTTTCAGAGTTTGCAGAAATTTTAATCTTCATCTGCATGAAGTGCTTTAAAAACAACAACTCTACAAAACAGAGTTGGTCCCTTTAGGAGGCAAGGCTTTAATGTATCAAAATATAATTTCACAGCTTAATTGAGCATTAAAAACATGAAAACCAAAGAGAAATTCCTCAAGTGTCCCAAGGGTTTATCACATTAAATTTGATGTTAACCCCAAAACTGAAACAGAACAATGAACCTTGTATGCAGAACATTACTGATTTATCATCACTTGTACATGACTTTCAGCTCAGCTACATACAGTCTCTTACAAAGAAAATACTGTAAATAAAGTTTTGAATGGCGTAATGACACTTTTCATTTTGATCTTAACACAACCTCCAGCTTGCCAATAGCAACTGTATTTTCAGGTGATATCATTTTAGCTTCTGTCTGTGGTATCATTTTATGGTAATTGTAAATATGTATAGCACTTTTCTACATTGACGGACAAAATGCTTTACAATTTTGCCTCTCATTCACCCATTCACACACACATACACACACAGACACACACACACACAGACACACACAGACACACACACACACACACACACACACACACACACACACAGTAAATACAGTCTAAAATTTACAAAATTATGATTTCAATCAAACTATCTGATCACAGAATGAGTAAATATGACTACAAATCTCAGTAAAGTAACTAATCATTCACACACCGAAGGCATAGCCCTTGGGAGCAATTTGGGGTTCAGTGTCTTGCCCAAGGACACTTCAAAATGTGGGATGGGGGAAGCCGGGAGCAAACCTCCGACCTTCTGATTGGTGGACGACCCGCTCTACCACTAAGCCACAGTCACTCCTGCAGCTCTATCTCTCTGAATATTAGTGCATTATGTCAGTTGACTGTGTCTTGCCATATTTTTGCATTTCTTTATGCTATGTGATGCAATTTGTAACCGTTGTTTTGAAAAGTGCTGTACAAAAAAGTTGTATAATATTAGACTGCATTTAGACTGCAAAAATATGCAGTCTGCCTTACATGTTTCTTTCCAACCATGCCTTTCTCCAAATACATTTTTTGATGTATGTTGCTGCACATATATTTGATGTGAATGGTATTACCTTTTTAGGCATGTTAGATTGCACATGTCCATGTGAGCTCAGAGATCTTGATGTCAGTGACAAACCAGCAGTCAACAGAATAATCCCAGTTTAAACTTTCAGCCACTGTGAGGTTATTACAAGCGAGAGATGACAACATATCTTAAGTCCTATTCTATGTCTGATGCAATTCAAAATGTGTCCAGATTTTATGTCTTATATGTGTTTCTATATGACTTACGGACACAGTAACCCCTTTGAGTCACTACATACCAGTACATGTGCAAACAAATATAGCTTGTCAGCAGGTGTGAAAATGCATTTTCCTGTTATTAGGAGAAAAGCTCTCATCTGACTACATGCACACACACACACACACACACACACACACACACACACACACACACACACACACACAAACACACACGTGATCGTCTGCCCGTGTGCACATGGGTGCATCAGTGTGTGTATGTTATGTGTTTGTATTTTGATTCTAACATGAAAAGGCACTTCCACACCCATATATTACCTTCTAAAAATAAAGTCATGACGTCAAACAACAGTTATTTCAGTTGGTCAGCTAGCATTCCCCCTCCCTTCTCAAAACACACTCAATAACAGAGCAACTTTCAGGCTTAAAAAATAAAAGTATAAAAATGTTTTTTGTAAACAAGTAACACACAGGATAAATATGTGACATTGTATCTTATATTCATGGTCCTATAATGCAACCGATTATGTGAATGTACAATTTTAAGACTGTTAAGACTAAACCAACAAAAGTAAGATCTAAATGGATAATCAGAGAGCAATTCATGAAAACATGTCAAATATTTTTGTGTAAATACATTTCCTTTTTAATTATTTTTCAACAGCATATCTGCATCCTTTCTGTTGTCATGGTGTGATGCAGCATCATGAACAGTAGTTAATATACATATTAAAAGCAAACAAATGTGCTCCTGTCCCACTGATTTACTCATAAAAGATGGATATATTACTACCAGGCTGAAATGTAGAAACAAGTTTAGGATTGTTGCCTTGATAAGTATTCACATCACATATAACTCTCTGCAGTGAGGCTTAGATATGAGTCATAGTCTAGAATGGTAGGAGGGCACATTAACAGACTGACTTTTTATTACCACTCAGCCAAAAACAAATATCTTCAACGACTGGATGAATGACTGTGGACCAATAATCAGGAACTGTCTAATTAAAGAAATATTAGCGTAGTTATATACATATAGTACATAGTGTAAAATGTTGAATTAAAATGTAAGTGTTCCTGGAAAAGTGACAAACCAGACTGATTTGAACATTGCCTGGGATCAGTGAAGGTTTTGATTCATGTCACATAAGGACAGACAGAAATCCACATTCAAAAAATAATTTTAAAGTCATGTAATCCACATTTTTTTTTTCATGAAATGAAATGTAGTTTTCATTACGGAGGCTGAAATGTGCCAATGGGATGATTATAAACTTTTTTAGTGGTGGTTGAGTAGTGCAATTCAAAAATCACTAAATATGCAGATTCAAAATTCTTTTTTATTTAAATGAAACAGTGAATTTTTGAATAATACATTTTTAGTTTAAATGGATTTGCAAAATATTTTTAATGGATTTTCAATTCATTTCATTTAATTTTGTTAGTCTATTTAATATCACATCCCTCCTGCTTTAACAGACACATTTTTTCATTTCCTCCACATTTTAAAGACACCTTTGTTGATGGAAAGATACACAAATCAAAATATAAAAGGATGTCCAAACCCCAGAGAAATATTATTCCTGCTGCTGCACTGTGTGTTGGACCTCCTTAACATAGGCTACTATAATATGAATCAAACATATGCCAGTCTTGCAACTACCAGGCCCCGTTGCACACAGCTGACAAGAACATACAAATAGCCAAGACATAGTTAAACAGGTCCAAAGGGCTGTCGCACACAGCGGACAAGAACATATCCAAATGCACACAATATTTTAACAGCACAAATACATTACATTACATAATTTAAACCTCTGGCTCTATGACTGGGCATGGACATCGTGTGCGCATGCACACACACACACACACACACACACACACACACACACACACACATAATTCAGCAATTCAGCAATTCAGCAAATTCAGTGAAGCCAGGAGAAAAAAAGTATGCCAGTCTTGCAACTACCAGGCCCCACTGCGCACACTGGACAAGAAGATATCCAAATACACACAATATTTAACCGGTCCAAAACCCCAATTTGCACAGCACACAACAACATAGCCAACTCCATTTTTTGCAGCAAGAGTATCAGTGTGATATTACTGTTTAATGATAATGTTAAAATGCTCAGTGGCAGCTCATAATAAACCAAACGCTTTACCTTGAGCTGGGTGCTCCAGGGGTTATGGAGTTAACGTCCCTTGACCAAGATGTTTGGCATTATTTTGATAATTATTCAGTATTGCTAATTATTTACTCAAAACTTCCTCAAGCATTCAATTGAGGAAAACAGGAAAGTTATTCAAAATTCTGGCAGAGAGTGCTTTGCATGTCTGTAGCTTGACCCGTTTCCAGCTAAGTCCCACAGCCCTGGCTCTGTTCTGTCTTTAAATGAAAAAATGTATTAAAAGGAAAAGAAGTATGTAAAATAAGAGTGTATGTAGCACAACACCACTGTAAACCACATCACTACAGCACCAGTCGCAAAGGAATACCGTAAATTCTTAAATAGTGAGTCCTTTATTTAACCCCAGTGGCATTTATTTCAAAATCCCCCTGTTCCCCAGTGAATGCAAACTCTAAACTTCCTCCATGTTTACCTGTTGTCTTGATAAATTCAGTATAATGTCCATTTCATCAACACTAATTCCATCAGTACAGTGAGAGTCATGTCAGGTGTTCCACTTTGCCTTTTCCATCAAACTATTCCTCACATTAAAAGTCTTCCTTTATAGATAGGCTTTTAATGTGAAAAAACATCTGAAAGTGTTGAGTTTTGTTGATGGTAACTTAGCATCGATCAGGAGTACGGCAGATGGATAGAAGAAGAAATGACTGGAAGTATGAAAAGAGTATGTTAAAAAAAGAGAAAGAGCAGCAAAGGGGTGCGTGTAACACAACTCTGTTGTTGTACTGATGAAATTAGTGCTGTGGAAATGTGCATTATACTCAATTTTACCTGTGAGTTGTTGTAGGCTACAGGTAATTCCACCTCCCTCAATTCTCATCCAACAATACTCCTTCACTGCCTCAAACTTTCTGTCTACACCTCATCTCATGTTTGCTGTCCAGTTCCAGAATCTCGTTGCAAGAAACCTGCAGAGATCACCTAATGCCTCCCTAAAGGATGAGGAGGTGATCCTCAGCCTTGGACCTGATGCCACTCTTGGTCTGGTGCCTGCTTTTTTGTCACACCTTCAATCTTGTAAGAAACATCCAGTGTGATCATAAGGACTTTGAGGTGAAATCACTACTGCCATTAACCCACTGAGCGTAAAACCCTGTATTACATAACAGCCTTCAGCTAAATATTACACTCACTTTCACCTTTAGCAGTGATGGAACTAATCAGTTAGCTAAACTTCAAGCATGCCTTAAGGACATACAAACCTGGATGACCTGCAATTTTCTGATGTTAAATTCTGACAAAACTGAAGTTATTGTATTTGGCCCCAAATACCTCAGAGACACATTATCTAAAGATATAGTAACCTCGGAGTTATCTTTGATCAGGATTTATCCTTTAATACCACTCAAAATGATGCAGAATAACTAGTCCATGCATTTGTTACTTTTAGGTTGAATTATTGCAATTCCTTGTTATGAGGCTGCCCGAATAAGTCCCTTAAGACTCTCCAGTTGATCCAGAATGCTGCGGCACGTGTACTGACAAGAACTAAGAAAAGAGATCATATTTCTCCAATATTAGCTTCTCTGCACTGGCTCCCTGTAAAATCCAGAATAGAATTTAAAATCCTTCTCCTCACCTACAAAGCTCTTAATTTGTTTTGGTAAACAAAAGTAGAATGGGAGCTAGAGCCTTCAGTTATTAAGCTCCTCTCCTGTGGAATCAGGTCCCAGTTTGGGTTCGGGAGGCAGACACCATCTCTACATTTAAGAGTAGGCTTAAGACTTTCCTCTTTGATAAAGCTTATAGTTAGGGCTGGCTCAGGTGAGCCCTGAACCATCCCTTAGTTATGCTGCTATAGGCCCAGACTGCCTGGAGACTTCCCATGATGCACTGAGCCCCTCTCTCCTCCTCTCCCTCACTATTTGTATGCATTTTTTATCCCATTAATGCATGTTACTAACTCAGCATCATCTCTCTCCCGTAGTTTTGTGCTGTCTCACTGTCTTTTCATTTCGCTCGAAATCCAGCAAAAAGTGTCTGTAAGTGTCACACCTCCTGTCTTGCCCAACTATCGAACTACTTCAGGAGATATTTGGTTTTTGTTCATATAATGAACAAACCAGGGGCCAGTTTCACAAAGATAGACTTTGACTATGGCTTATTTTTAACTAACAGTCAGACTTCAGATAGACGTCTACGCTGTTTAGTTCTTGACTATCTAAAGTAGGACCTATTTGACATGGATTTGGGGTAAATCAAGACTTTTTTCCTAAATTGCAGCCCTACAGTAATATATACAATAACTACTGTATACATCCAGTAACAACAACAAAACACAATAAAAAGAAATAGTGATGGCAGAACAGGTATTCCAAATCTGTAAAACGACACTGACCCTCAACACTCAAACAGCATTTTGACAATTACAAGATGGAGCCTGTGAATGCTTCAAATTCCATGGAGGGAGTCAAAGTGACAGCACAGATATTTTGAGGATGAGGAACTGTTTCCTTTTGAAGAACAAAGCAAGAGTTCTGCTCCATATTCATCTTTCTTTTGTTAAGTCTTCTGCCTTTTGATGCCACAGAAAAATGTAAATATTGAAACTTGTCAGGAACTGCTGTGGGAGCAAGAGTCAAAGCCGGCCAGCAAATGGCAGTTTACATATTTTAGTTGTGAGAAACATATTTCTGAATGAGTCTTACATAAATATCTCACATCAGCTGGGATACATCACAGTGGAGCATCTTCAGGAAAGTATTTAACTGGCTTTAACGAAGCAATAAACCAGACGGATTTCAGTAAGTCTTGTTAACTTTTTTTGATAACTTGTTTTACAAGCAAGCCTGAATTAAATACCATACATACCAGGTTTACCCTTCCTGTATGCTCGTCCTACATTCAAAACATCCTTGTGTATCCTGAAGCTGTGGCCAACAACTTCTGTAAGACTTGGAAATTTTTCCCCCTCAGATATAATACCACAAGTCCTTTATGAATGCTGCTCTTATTTCCTCTGTGGTGTTTTTTTCTTCTTTTCCTAATTTTCTGCAGCTTTTTTATGACATGTAGTAAAGCTGATCTGATCTCAACTAATTTTAAAAACAGCATACAATATGTGGACTTTACATTACATTACATCCATCTACCAGTGTTTGGAAATCCAAACTGTGTGTCCATGGTGAACAAATCAAGCCGACAGCAATGATGCACAAACAAGCCCTCAAAGGTGTGATTCATAAATGTGTGATGCTACCATTTGTTCATGTTCCATAATGCCACAGTTAAGCCAACCTTGCAATTGCTACAATTTGTTTCTTCACATACATTTTATTCACTTGATACAAAAAATGACACATAATTGAGCTGCCCGCCATTCACACGGTAAAAAACATATCTTTAAAATATCAAAGAGCAGTTGTGCAAAAACACTGTACAAAGTGATTCAGAACAATCTATTTGAGAGAGGAGAAGCAACTTTAAGCAAAACCTTTTAAGAGGCTTTGTAATGATAACTATCCAAGCACACGGTTTTTCTGAATGAAATGAAACCAATAAGTGAAGGTGGGGTTAATGAGTTGCTATAATATGAGCAGCAGTAGCAGTAGCAGTGTTTGCAGAACAGACGAGTGAAGCAGAAGCAGAGCAATAGTGAGTGGTGCACTGACACCTTCAAAGGACCACCTCATTGCAAAGAGCACTTTGGCTGCAAGTTACAGCAGAGTAATGACGTATGTGGCTAACTCCTGGTGCCTGCCTGAACTGACTGGTAGTCTATGTTCCATTAATTGTTGAGATTTTGTCATATATAGAGAAAACAAAGGTTGTTTCGATCTTTTGTCTAAGTTAAAGGTTTTACTACACTGACTATTTCCATCACAAGAAAATTACAGAATGGCTTGTAGCTGAGAATCAGGCTGAAGGACAGCTTTTACCTTGTGAAAAATGTGTAAAAGGCATATATGTGAAATACAGAAGCACACTTTATTTTGAACTGGATATGGATTTGACGTATAATTCTAAGACCTAAGCAATTTAATGCAATAACGATACAAATTATAATCCTGTTCTCAAATTAGACAAAAGTAAGCACTAAAGGCGGTTTTAGCAGGTTGTGTGTATACAGTGTGTGTGTGTGTGTATGTACATGTGTGTCTTTGTGTATGCGATTAGAGCAGTTGTGCCAAGGCTGTGAATGAAACAAGGTGCTTGTAGCTACAGCAGGAGAGGAAGTAATAAGTCTTAATGTTGGGCACTTGGGAGATGCACGAGGCCTCATTATCTCCCTAAACGCCCCAGGCTTTCCGATGTTCTCACCTTACACCCACTGCTGACCTATGACTCACCAGCCCTTCTATCCTCATAGTAAACGTTTATTACATTACCTTAATCGGGAAGCATCAGGTTGGAAGGTTGGAGGGCAAACCCCCGGCTCCTCATCACTTATCATTTCACCCTCTTCTTATAAATGACGTGTACGTGACTTGGACCATGTCCATTTGGCAAAATACTGCACATATTGTGCATTCTTCCAGCTTGAAGAAGTAGTTCACTTTTATTTAGATTCACCATACTGGTTGTGGCGTTGGCCGACGTCCCTGCGTGACAGAACACATTGCTGTTTAGAGACTGACGTCACTCCATTGAGATAGTCAATGGAGTGACTTTTGTCAGAGAACTGGTATGTCTCTGCTCAATAATGTAGCATCAGTTGTTTAGTTGATGTAAATGTGACACCCCTGACCCATAAACCAGCTAGGGAAAACTTAAAAATCTCAATTTTAGGCTTACAAATCCGTAAACTACACTCAGTTCCTTGGAGAAAAAGATGAGGTCCCTTCCCTTTGATTTCAGTAAAGGTGTAACCGACATGAGCCCAAGTGCTGTAACTGCAATTATTATTTAGGTGTAAACCATTAATTTAGCTCAGTCACACTCAGTTTGACAACTGTATCTCTTTCAGAATAACCTGATAGAAAATGTGTTCGGATTATGAGATTAAGACATCTTAGGTTACAAGAGCAAGGGTGTTTTTTTTGTCTTTTGTCATGCAAAACGTCCCTCACGATTTGAGTGCATTTGAATGCCAAAAATGGGCAGAGTTATCTACTGCTATTACTAATTTTCTATCTTCTGTATTAGAAGTATCCTGAGTCACACAGGATAATGGTAACTTGCACTCAGATGTCAAACTTTTCTGTTCGCGGACTGTTCTACATGTGGGTGAAATCCCACAAATGGACAGGAATATTTAATTGTTCAGGTACAGTACCAATGGCAACAGGGATGTTCAATCACAGGGCATCTATCAGAGAAAAAGATTTACATTTACTATAGTTTGTTAAAATGCTGGGTTAATTTGTGCATGTAAACATAGAAATCTGTATGTTTTCTCATGTGATAATCACAAAGCCCTCATTTTTTTAATATTTTATTATTTTATTTAATGCAGCATGAATAAAGTGTATCTTCTGTGAAAAATAAAATGATCTTTTTTTTTTAATCAAAATGACAATGATAGCTTGTTTTTCAATATAAGTGATACCTAACTTGGTTCCCAGGCGAAAATGCCTTTCCAGTTTATATTTAGATAAGCCACTGTATATTTTTATCCAGATATTTTATGTTTAAGTTTTTTTGTTGTTGTTTTTCTTAAAATCTATGTTTGGGTGACCAAAAAATAAGTAAAATATGTGCTATAATGAACCATTGCCCAATCTAACAAAATGTAGATGTGAAAATTTTGTAGTTCCATCACTGCTGGAGAACAGAGGCTACGGTCATCTTGAGTTCAGTCAAAAATACGTTCCAGTGATGACAAACTTTTACAGCAGAAGAAGTACCAAAACATTCACAAAAACCTCGCAAACTCTGCTGCAGAACCCACTTCTTCACTGTCCATCCATATGCTCAGGAAGTCGCAAACAGGGCTATAGCTACCACAGTGGTTTCTGTGTCTTCTGTATTTTGTTTTTCCAAGGGAGTATGAGGCCCACAAATGCATTTTGCGTTTTGCATTTTATAATTTAAAGTTACAAAAAGTGGGTTTTTAAAAGGCAAATACCAATAATTTTTAGACACAGTGTCTTCAAATGTGACACGTTTTAGGCCAAGAAAAAATTTAGAAATACATAAATGAATAAATACAGCAATTGAACAAATGTTTCCACCAGAATGTATTCCTGTGTAAAGAAAACTCTCTGGGACTGGACTCTGGTACATACAGTTTAAAATATTTGTAAAATGTTACAAAAAGATATAATAAGACAACAATAAACGTATCTGGGGATGGTGCAGCTGCTTAGACTCATTATGACTTTAAAAAAAATATAGTCTATGTTCCTGGTTGTCACATATTTTCCGATATATGTCTAGATATACGACATCACCCTGTTGGAAGCTCTGCTGGAAGTACTGCTGCCATACTGGGCATATGAACAGTGAATAATGTGATTATGCTGGATTTAAGGCAACCTTGTGTCCATAAAGTGTATTCTGAATTTTAGCATTAATTTGTTAATTTCACAAAATGTAAGACTGTTCAAAACATTATAGGGGTTGAAATGTCTGCAGCTATATTTATTAGTAAAGTGAATCACTCTGTTGGAGCTAGGAGGAATTATAACAATATCGATTTTTTTTTTGATAACTGAGTAGAGGCTCACTGATACAACAAGGGATCCGACGATTTTTGTGGGTCACCTTAGTTTTGAGTGTGTCCTTTTCTCACATCCAAAGGTTTTCATCTCAGCCAGAGGCCACAATCTTCACATTCCTTATTTCCAAACCTCACTTCTGCTGATGACCCATCTTCCCTGCCTTATTACAGTGAACAGCACTCACTCTCCATCGTTGGACTACAGGATTACTTTACCGCACACACCTTATAATGAAATGGAGAGGTCGATGCAAAAGGTGGAAAGGGGCGACAAATTGATTGTAAACTATTTCCGAATATCTATTTATATGACCAAGGGAGTCTGATGTCATGAAGAGGTAAATTTACTGAAAAGGTAAATTTACCCTAGAGCAAAGAGATGACAAGAGAAATAACATTTACAAATACATAAAGCAGATAGTCGAATCAGTGTTCCAAAAAGACCTGGAATATATGGGAGTTGCGATTTTAGGGCCTGTTGTTTATGTTACTCAGATCATAACCAAGATTCAAAGATGTGAGAAGCCAGAGGTGTTCCCAAAATCAAAGCACTACTGTTGTCTGTGCTCCATACTTGTCTGAGACACACCCTCTATTTACATTACAGTGTTTTCACAATGTTCAATAAACTATTATTACTACTATTCTAAACTATATCAAATATAATTTCTTTTCATGCTTATCGAATGCTTTCATGTTATTTTGAAATATCTGACTCTAAGGTAAAGACTTGAGACTTGACATGGACTTGCATGACTTATGAACATTACTGGTATGGAAACCAAAAGTGGAGATATTGTTTCCTGATGTTTGATTAATATTTTTTTCTTTGAATATATATATGTATTATATTAATTCACTCCTTGGAGCAGATAGAAAACAGAGAAAACCACATTGAAGGTACTGATATCTGTAAAATGTCAATGTAACATTTAGGAGGCGCTATTGGCAGAAATGGAATATAATATTTATAAGAATGCTTTAATTAGTATATAATCACCAGAAAATAAGAATTGTTGTGTTTTCATTGTTGTGTTTTCATTCTTAGAATGAGCTGTTTTTATCTATAGAGGGAGCGGGTCCCCTTCCACGGTGCAGTAGCCCAGAACGGACAAACCAAACACTGGCTCTAGATAGGGCCGTTTGTGTTTTTCATGAGTTTCACAGCCACCATAGTTTCTCCTACACGCTTGGAATGGGAGAGTGATGTGAGCGGTATTTAAATGTTTGCAAATTGCAATTTCATCACTGGATGCTACTAAATCCTACATACTGCTGGATCAAAATAAGGGGTACCTTTTACGTGCATGCACATGGTGGCTGATGACCTTCACGTGTATGCATATGACCTATGGTGCACGAGCATCTTTGAGTGACGTGCATGTCTGGGGTTCGGACATGTCCGGTCACACCTTCCTTTCACAACCCTCATCCCTCCAAAGACCATTTGTTGGTCCTCAATATGGGCATGGATGTTGTTAAATTGGTGTAAAGTGTTTTTTGGGCGTGGCTTTGACATTGTACAAGTATATAGCTGCTACATTTGGCAGAGATTTTTGCATTGATTCTGGACGACGGCTGTATCTCGATTGAGTGACTTATTTGCCATGCTTCTTTTCCATTTTGCACTGATTCTGTCAACATCATGGCCATAGAGAATACAGGTAATCAAAAGAAACAGACCTTGAGGTCGACGACCCTGAACCCTACATCTTTTTCACCCTATGCATGGATAACTCTGTCATTCTAAAGGCTCAGAGGGGCACTCCTGACGAGGATAAACTCTACCCCATTACATCTAAAGAGTGAGAGACATGGTTTACCACTGGTTTTGTAGTCCAGTGGAGTGATTGGGGCAGAACTCTTGAAGTTTTGTCACACATCTATACATTATTCAGATGGTAGAAGACTTACAAGCACTATGAAGGTCTCAAAAGAAAACTTTTTGACACTCTGATAAATGAGCAGACTCCAGAAGCTGATAATGAGAACAAACTGGAGCGGGCAGATCCTGGCATATGCACACCTTTGCCCAGACCAGTACGGCCTGATGAACTCAAATATTTCAAACCTCTTGCGTTTATAGAGCCACTCTAAACATTTGTGAAGAAAGATGCACAAAAAAAAGTAAATGTTAAATATTTTGATTGTTCTGAATTTTAGCAAGTTTGTACACGTATGATGTGAGGATTTATGCATGGTGTGATGTGCCGCTGATGGTGTGAGTTTGCTGATTGTTCTTGGCACAGCTGTCCAAAGTACTACAGTCCTGGACATAAAAAAAACAAAAAAAGGGACCATATTCTGCAGGACTTTTTGAAAAGTTGCGAGATGCCTAAGGGCACGACCCATGAAAGGCACTGTTTGGGGGTCGCACCAAAGCATTCAGACTACACTACAAAGTTGTAGCCGGTAACTTGGGTCAGCTTAGAATTGCAAAAGGCTGTTGAGAAAGGTTATGTTGACACCAAGATTGATGAGGTTTGGCATTTTGCAGAGACGAGTGATGATCTGTTTAAAGAGCATGTAAAAACATTCCTACAGCAAAAACAGGAGGCCTCAGGTTACCCTAGTTTTGCAAAAGATGAAGAATCCATAGCAAAATACATACAAAACTATTATGATAAAGAGAGGATTCGGCTAAATCCAGAAAAAATAGCTGTCAACAAAGCTGTGCGAAGTATCAACAAATTGTTGCTTAATTCTTTGTGGGGTCATTTTTTGATGCGTCAAAATCAGGCTACATGCGAATTAGTACAGACCCAGAGCAATTTGTTCGCTACATGTTTAGTGATTAGTATGATGTCAGACATTTTATCTGATGATGTTGCTCTTGTTCAGTGGAGATACAGAATGGCACTGGCTGCTAAAACTAAAAACATAAACATATTTCTCGGAGCCTTTACAATAACTCAAAGAACATTACTTTGTGGACTAAACAAGGAATGGTAAATGGACTGTACTTGTATAGCGCCTTTCTAGTCTTCCGACCACTCAAAGCACTGCACACACTACATATCACATTCATCCTATTCACACACATTTATACACTGATGACAGATGCTAACTGCTCATCAGTTCAAGAAAACTAACTAAACATTCACACACACTGAAGGCACAGCCCTCGGGAGCAATTTGGGGTTCAGTGTCTTGCCGAAGGACACTTTGACATGTGGGCTGGGGGAAGCTGGGATCGAACCATCAACCTTCTGATTGGTGGACGACCCGATCAGAAGGTCGAAGCCACAGCCGCCCACAAAGAGAATTTGTATTTAATGGAAATATTATGAAAGGGTTGCATGTGTATGATTTTATAAGAAATGTGACTGCTGCTCACAATGTGCTCGATAGTCACCGGCCTACAGGATGGAACGAATACTGACAATCATTGGCTATGCTGAATGTCCCTTTATCAGAGTTTAAGAGAAAGACATCTGATGCCCTCACTCCTCTTATTAGCAGAATCTCCTCCTAAACACATTTAACTGACTGGATACATTTTTATTTGTATATCTTTGGTTGTTTTAAAATAAAGACAAAGAAACATTTATCATTGCAGAGTCATTTATTTAGATCTACAAGGTAATAACAAAACTGATTGTATATGTTTACATATTTGGTCCTGCAATATGTACGATTCTTAAAAGAGGCACAGAGCTGTGTCCTACAGTTTGATATTCTATAATATCGGAATAGATGAAAATGTTGTACATCCTAACATTAATATTAGCAGGATGTGGTGGGATCGGGTGATCCTCGTCGATTACAGTGTCCTCAGGGGTTTTGAAGACTTCTCCAGGTATAAATCCCTAAATTTTCCTTGAAACGTGAATTCCAGGTCCTAATGGTAAAACAGACACTCTGTTTGTGATGGTGTTGTAATGAAGTTTGATGTGCTCCATATCGTTCATAGATAAGTGGGTGTTAATTTCTGTTATTAACTGTGACATGGTTGTGTAGAATCCTGGCGTCACGGTTAGACAGGCCCGCTTGTTTGATTACATGTTCATAAATAAAGTTCCACATTGTTTTTTGAAGAGTAAGCTGACATGTCAACTAGATCTAACACTTTATTTCTCTTACAATGTACAGAAGCCGTTCTGTGAAGAGTATAAGCGTCTAGTTTTAAGCCAGTTTTCTATATCAGTCTGCACAGCGAATACCTGTACTGTCAAATAGAGCGTTTTTAAGTTTTTGTTTACCCCCGTATCCCCCTGCATTTTCTGGTGCATAGTATATCTTTTTCATAACCTCATCCATGGCTGTTGTTGAACACTCACTGTCTGCGTTTCGGTATTTTATTTCCAAAGCATGTTTACATCATCAACAGTCTTGTCTTACCAGACAGTGCTGTTTTACAGGTATACACTTCAAAAAATCAATACAGGCATTTGTATTTTTACTGAGCAAAGATTCTACTAAACATTGCATTACATTATCAACATCCACATACTGCTTTCTGTTTAACAACAACACACACAGATCAATACTAAAAGTACAAAAACAAAACACATGACCCATGTGGAATTCATTATCGTTTGAAGGAAAACAATTAACATTGACTAGAGTAGATTTCACATCTGCGTATTTATCTGCAATCATTTGTATCATAGCATGCCAATCCTCTGTCACTTGTCTAACACATCCAGTCTGCTTTTCAAATCTAGGACAACATAGTGATCTATCAGTGTTGCATACTGCATTATTAACAGCATCAAGTTCTCATCTTATATATGACATATTTCTTTTTGACATCGTTTTGCAGACTAGATACGTTCCTCCTCCTGTTTTGTCTTCTCCAAATGTTCTGAGAATCCTTAACTACAGTATTTACCCTGTTATCCACTGTACTTAATGTAAATGTTTTAGTGTTGCAATGAGAAATCGGTTCATCAACCATTTCTGCAAAGCATCTTCATCAATGTCTCGAATGTTGTATGTAGAAGGCGATACAATCCCAGACAGTCCAGTACATATGCTTGCGCATCTGCATAATTTTCATTAAAAATCTCTTGCTTAAATTCTCCCAGATGCCCTTTGATATAATGCAAGGGTAGTATGTCAATGCATGAGTGAGACTGTCTGCACAGTTCATCCATATAAATACAATATATGCATGTTATTTTAGCTCTTTGCTGAAGAATTTTGTGTAAATAATAGTCTATTGTTATCCCTATAATATCGCGAACAGTTGGATTAGATGGGGTATCACGATCAAAGTAATCCAGAGTGTCCAAACAATAGGCATTAAACTGTTTCTCTTTGCAGGTGTCGTCTCCTTGTCTTCAGGAGAAAGAAATGTCAAATTTCTTTTCCCCAGCTCTTTACCAATGTCATCCACCTAGAAGTTATCGCTGTCATTATCCTGGGATTTTGGAAAATAATTAAGCATGTTGTAAGTTGGCAGCACATCAAACCATGCAAATCCTCACACCTGTACAAAAAATTTAGAACAATCAAAAAATTCAACAGTTCCATTTTTTCTGCCCAATCACTCCACTGGACTACAAAACCAGTGGTAAACCATGTCTCCCATTCTTTAGATGTAATGTGGTAGAGTTTAACCATGCATAGTGTGAAAAAGATGTAGAGTTCAGGGTCGTTGACCTCACGGTCTGTTTCTACACGATAGGTCTCTCCAAACATAGATCCATCCCATTGTGCTGTGTACACCCCTTTCGAGTTACTTAGCTCTTTACAAATTTTGTTTCTGAAATGATCCCAGTCTCTGGCAAAAACAAAAACAAATGTGTGGTTTAGTTTCACAAAGGAACATTTCATCACTGCTCCTTGGTCAAACAAGTATCCCGATACCTTAAAGTCTTCCACATCCCATTCATACTGCGGAGCCCATGCCTTTTGATCCAGAAAATCAGTCAGGTTTTTAGGGCAAGACTTATTCTTTCTAGGAGCCATAAGCAGATCAGCATCAGCAAGATTTATATGTCATTTTGGAGTTAAGACCCCTGAATGATTACCTGTATTCTCTATGGCCATGGTGTTGACAGAATCAGTGCAAAATGGAAAAGAAGTACGGCAAATCAGTCACTCAATCGAGATACAGCCGTCGGCATTGTCTCCCTATTCAGCTTCCTTACTAGACTCTTAATTGTGGAATAATATAATATAATGGAATAATAATAATAACTGTATTAATAGTAATAAAAGAATAACGATGGAAAGCTCCTGTCATGCTGCACTTCTCAATGACAAACAGACAAAACTGTCAACTAGTTGTTGGAAAGAGTCCTACATCTGCCAAACTACCAATACCCAGATATTTTACTCAGGAGTTGGTGGAGACCAAACCAGAGTTAAAAATAGAGTGAATTCATCAGGTGGCCAGAAACAAGACTGTACTCCCAAAAGAAAAACAACAGCATCAGGAATTCTCTGAACAGTTCTCTGAAGGTTCATTACTTCAAGCATTACACATTGTCATTTGATACATCATTATTGTACAAATATTGATTATAGCCTCTTTAAACATAGCAATGGCACATCATGAAACTGATTTATTTTTCATCAGTGATTTGTAACAGTCCGGAAGGCACAGACAGATGATGTCCTGCCGATAGGGGCGTCATTTCATAAAATGTATTTTGTCATTTAATTTGGAGAACTTATTGCCAGAAACCGACTCCAATGGGATGATAATGTTGTTCAGTGTTTACTGGATGTGTAATTAGGCAATACAAGTCAGCCATGTTTGCCAACTTTATAAGGTGGTAATATTTTAGGGCTGTGTGTCCATCAGCTTGTTTTGGAGTTCTTCTGCTCTCTAGTGGCCGAAAATATGTAGACCTCATCATCTCCATGGTCACTGTTAAAATAACACTGCTGAAACTCATGTCCACATTCTCAGAATTTGTACTCTGCTGTCCACTCTGTATACATCTATTATTCATGTTATATACTAGCCAGACATGAGAGAATTTGACTTTTCAAATATGCTTTAAATATCCTGTTGACTGCTGCCTGCGCAGGCTTTACCACCCTGTTTACTGTATTCTCTTAATTCATCACTGGCAAATGCATAGGGCCCAGTGTGTTGAATAACCATAATTTTTCTCTTCCTTTATGATTTAATCAGTGAGTGTTGGCAGGAGCCTAATGGCAAGGCCAGTGATGAGTCAGCCAGGCTGCAGTTTTGGGAGCTGGAGGTGAGAATAACACTGAGGGGAGGAGGAAGGCAGGGACAGAGAGAAAACACAAACAGAAAGGAAGACAAGGAATGAGGGATACCATTGTGAAAAACACTGCATTTAGAAACAGGATTTGTTTTCTCTAGTAGTCATACAGCTGAAGAATTTTTGTAATGCAAAAGGACTGCTAGTTTCTGAAACACCCCATTAATTGTCCTCTTTGAAATGTTTAACATCAGGATGACTACTAACCTTTGAAATGAGCAAATTTGTTCCATACAAAGATCAGATTCCAGTCCAAGGATGCCTTTCCCTAATCGGGAGTCTGGGTTGGACCTGCCCTCATGTTTGCTGAGTGTTATCAAAGCAGAATAACCATGCTAGACACATATATACCTCCTATCAACATGATTAATGAGTCAGACTTGCAGCATTCAACATCAAATACCATTATGACAGGAGAGCTTTCCATGCCTGTGTTTAGTCCGTGAGCTGAGGTCTTTATTTTCAAACATTACAGTAAATCTATTGTTAATTATGGACATATTTAATAGTTGACTGTATTTTCACTGCCAGAGGCATCTAGTGACATTGTTTGGGTATGACACACCACAGTTTAGACAGTGTGGTATTTTCATTCATAACACTGAAGCTATTCCTGTTCCTGCTATTGAGCCAAAGACACCACATATGTTAGAAGACATTCTTCAGCTGTAACAGTTTAAGCTTGTTGCTATATTTCAGTCTCATCTAAAACGTATCCTAAATTTTGGGAAAAAATGTCCATATTTGAACACCCACTTGTACACCAACAACAAAGTGCCTTCAAATAACCACATTGATTTATGAGAACTTTGTGTTTGTCGCTTATTTAAACATTTTACCATGTCAAGGTATTAGAGCTCAATAAGATAAAAAAGGTGTGAAAAACACAGGTGTAAATAATAAAAGTTAACAATGGCTAAATTCCATTTAGCTACTTCAGTTTCTGAGTCCTGTGCATGCTGGCTCACTGTCACACTGTCATGGCTTACTGGAAGAGCTGAACAGAACACAGCCATTGTTAATGTTATTATAAACACCTGTGCTTTTCCTACTATGACAAGTCAAATTGTCCTGAGATTTTTAATTCATTAACCAATTAAATGCAAATCGTGTTTAGTACATGAAAATAGAAAATGTTAAAGTTATTGTCCAGTGATGTGGTGCACTGCATGTCTGTATTTGTGAAGGTGTGATCATGTTCTGAGACAAGTCTACAGCTTTGGCAGACACTGCTCATTTACTACAGAAAGTTGATATAACTGTTCAGATGCTATGAGCTTACTTTCAGTAATCACTCCTAGCCACATATGATTGCCTGATTACTCATTTCTATAGACCTTTTTCACAGCAGACAGGTAGAATTGATAAAAACAACTGAATTCCATTTAGGTGAGCTAGTTCCAGGGGCGTTAAACAACCCCACACACACGTTGCGCCACGTTCAAGTCCCACCCTACTGTGTTATGATTGGCTAGCTCGTTACTTTGACACGTCCTTGTGATTGGATGCTAGCTCCACCGGTTTTTCTGTCCCACCAGCAACACTAGTAACATTACTGATGTTGACGATAATGTAATAATAATACAAATATAAATATATTTTAAATCCTTAAAATCTACAGAGGGGATGCAACTCAATTTAATTCTACGCAATTAACCTCTTGTTCATATAACATTTGCTTCTCAGCAAATCATGTATTCATAACCATAACTTTATTGTTGTAGTTTGAGGTTTTGTCACGTCCTGCTTTATTTTTTAGTGTGTTCCTGTCCTTGTGTGTTTTGTCGTTTTACTTCCTGTCTTTGTTTGCTTTCCCTCCAGTTTTGATTGTTGGCCCTTCCTTGATTGTTTGAACTGTATAAAATAACAAAAAAAGCAAAATGACTTAAGATTAAAGCGTTTCTGTTTTTCGAGGGAAACGGCTATGCTTATTATCTTAATGTATGCCCCCTCAGAAGTATTGGTGTCAGTGTGGTAAATTAACTAATCAGATCTTTCCTATTTCATAATAGACTAACTAGAAAACTAATGCAATAAGTCACGGGCAAGGGTGCACCTAAGGGTACAGCCACGCTCACAGCTAGCATCCAATCACAAGGACATGTCAAAGTAAAGAGTACTAGCCTGTCACAGCACAGTAGGGCAGGACTTGATGCAAAACGGTTGGGATAAAAAATGACGTGTTCCAGGGTGCTGGTATTGTGCATACTGGCTCACTGTCATGGCTTACTGGGACACTTGATAAAACTGAGCCATTGTCAATGACATTTTGGGAAATAATGCTTTTTTTTTGCTTTCTTGCTGAGACTTATATGAGAAGATTGATACTAATCTCATATTTGTGTATAGAGCTGAAGCCAGGAGACAATTAGCTTAGCTTAGCATTAAGACTGGAAATGGGGGGGAATAGCTAGCATAGCTCTGTTCAAAGTTTAGAAAATCTGCCTACCAGCACCTCTAAAGCTCAATTAACACTTTGCATGTATTACTGGGAGTTACATGTTGTAACAATTTCTTGGCTGGGCATAGTGACTTCCTGTGATGTGGATGACTTGCAACCTGTTGAGAAGACTCCAGGTTTGTGTATGGATTAAACAAACAAGATATAATGTGTTAATTAGTGAGCTTTAGAGGTGCTGGTAGATGGTTTTGTTACGTTTGGCCAGTGCCAGGCTAGCTGTTTCCCCCTGTTTCTAGTTTTTATGCTAAGCTAAGCTAATCTGCTACTGGCTTTAGCTTCATGTTTAGTTTACAGACATGGTATCGATCATCTCATCTAACTCTGGGCAAGAAGGCAAATAAGCGTGTAGTACTTGCAAAAATGTTGAACTATTTCCATTCAAGCTAAAACATTTTTGACTCAAGATGATGTGTCCTCATCTCAACACTTGCTTTTTAAAGTTAATTTGCTGTTTTTCAGTCTTTCCACTGATGTATGCATTTGTACCACCTCTAAAGTTTGTTACTGAAAAAAACATTGTTCCATCTTTTGAGTAATACTATAGTATAATATAAAACAATACAACCATTGCATAAGAATTCAAAATTCCTCAATCATCTGACAGGTGCAATTACAACACTAAAGTTTCAAGTCTTTCTGACTGAAAAGGGGGCTGAAATCGGTTAAAATATGTGCAGAATCATTATGAGGCCAAACACTCTCTTGTCAGCCTGTTTCTTACCCAGCCTCCTACTTCAGGGTAAAAAACTCATACAATGTCCTTTGGATTTTTTTTTCTTAGTACTTAAGCCACCCCCATGGGTGATTTCTTGCACTTATTATGAGCAAGAACCCAAAGGTGGCTCTCACTCATTTTAAAGTAGCCAGAATGGTTTATTCTATATTTCTATCCATGAAGCCACAGTGTTCACAGGCACCTGAATGTAGCAGATGTTTGTAAATTTATATGAAACATATGAAAGAAACTTCAAGCTGAATGGCATACACAGGATGATTTTTGATGGATAAAATGTCACTGACATAGAAAAGTGTGAAAATATGTGAATTCTTATTCATTATGTATTCCAGATCTGGGTATGAAATGTCATCATGACATGGACTTTCAAAGAAAAAGAGGATGACTCATGAGTTTAGGTGATGAATGATGGTACCAAGAAATGAGGGTGAGAGAAAAAGTTCAGTATGAGGAAGGAGCTGGAAAATATCTAACCATTAGAAGATGGAGGGACATTGATTATTCTGTAATATCTAATATCCAACTGCAACTGTTATTTAAACATACTTGTATCACTGCAAAACATCCATTTTAACAAGTCATTTGTTCTGAGGTTCGGCTTTCAAGACTTAATAAAACCCAACATACCCACTTTATTTGTCTAACTCAGGCTGCTGAAGTATTAGTTTCAGCTGAACTTCTGAACATATTTTTACACAGAATAAGGACTGTGGATTTTGTCCCATGTGACTTACATTGGGATTGCACTAAGAAGGGGTCTCTTTACAGCCAATATGGACAGGAGGAACAAATCCAGTGACCAAAAACTGTTGCAATGTACAAATTTGCATGTGAGTATTGTTTTAAGACATACATACAAAATATGAACCTGTCCTTTAATTTATTTTATGTGTGTTGAATATATGTGTGCGCTTGAGCTAATCACACACATTTAAGATGACGATGCATGTGTCCCCTATAAATAAATGAATAAACAATTAAAAAAAACATCAATCATCTGTGACTTTTTCCATTGGTCTGCTTTAAGTAGCATATTTACTGGTGACCTTCCATCCTTCCATCCATTCATTTTCTGGAGCTTACGCAGGTTGTGATGGCTGCAGGCTAAACAAGGTAACCAAACAGACGCCTATCTTCACAGTCAAATCTTCCAGTTCTTTCTGGGGAATAATGAGGCACTCCCAGGCCAGATGGACATGTAATCCCTACAGGATTTCCTCCAAGTTGGAAGCAGGGAAGTGTCCAGGAGGCTTCCTGATCAGATGCCAGAACCACCTCAAGTGGCTCCTTTCAACGTAAAGAAGCAGCGGGTTGATTCCAAGCTACTTGTTGATGTCTGAGCTCCTCACCCTCTCCCTAAGAGTGATACCACTAAAATTATACTGATGAAAAGCAGAGATGGTTGGAAAGCGTTCTATGAAAATAGAATTTGTAGATTTTTTTTTTTTTTTTTTACAGAAATAGTAAAAATAATAACTAAATTAATTCAATATATTTTTACAGAAATGGTTTAAGTATACTAACGTTGCATAAAATGCATTAATGCAACCCACTTAAATCACCTGATGTTTTCTGTACCATATCTTAAGTACAATAAACATAGACCACCTCCAAATGTCATTTTTTGTATTGTAACAGAGGCTAAGAATACTGTACATATAGTGTACTGAACTACAACTCCATATGGGCACTGGCACAACATAATAAGACAATAAATGTAGGCTACTGCAAGTAAACAAGATCACTTACCAGCCCAACAGATAATGAACCACATACATAGTACATATGTGTTACCTTCCCTAACCTCCTTTGGAGGAGAAAAATGTTTTAAGAAAAGTTTCACTTTTGGAATTGCACTATTTTATGATATTAAGAACTATCTAAGAGTTAGCTCATTATTACTTTTAAAATCAAACCAAATACAGAGCTTTACAATTCTATAACATTTAATTTGTGACAATAACATTTTTTGCTGCATTCTCTATATGTGTGTTCAGGCATATGTCAAACAAACATTGTTTCCTCATATTAGTGAATTTAGTGTTTAATTATTTTTGTGAGATCACAGAAAGTGGGGAAATGTTTGCCTCCATATTCGTCACAGTAATTAATGATGTTTTTGTGTGTGATTTCAAAGCAGACTATTGAGAGCAGCACTGAGAGAGAGAGTAGCTAAACTCAACAGACAAGTACATCAAAAGTATTTAGGTTGTGTGGGCATGTACGCCTGTGTGCATCTTATTCTGCAGCAGGATCAAGATAGCCAAGCATGAAAGACCTGACACCACAGTGTGGCTCACAAAATAACGGTTCAATACTGTCATATTTGTGTTTTTGCAGATGCCTAACAATTGTCACCTGACCATGAGGGACAGAAGTGGAGCAATAGGTCCCAGAGGTCATGAGGCAGACTACTGATGAGGCAAAGCCAGGTAGTTGTAGCATCAGGCAGGCATCCAAGGTCTTTGAGGTCCATGTCCGGTGTCACAGGTATGGAAGCAAATTAGGGTCATTAATATTTTGAGCTTGTGAAATGATGTTCACAAATAATTTCATAGCCTGCACTTGTATATCACCTTTTGTGTACATGTGAAAAAAATGTGCACGCATGTATCTGAATGTGTGACTTTGTAAAAAAGTTTTGCATCTGTAGAAATATTTTGTGCATGTGTGAAAAAGTTTTGTGCACACAAATGTAATTTCACGTTTTTATCACGTGCACACAAAAGATGATGCAGGCTATGAAATTATTTGTGAACATCATTTCACAAGCTGAAAATATTAATGACCCTAATTTGCTTTCATACAGAGGCAGGTAGAAAGTAGTTTTCAGCTTCTGCATCAGCCAGAGCCCATATCTGTCTCCTTGTAGATAGAAAACTACAGGAGAACTGGTTTCTACTGATGAGCCACAGTTTGTAGGCCATGAAGAAGAGATTTATTATTGTGAAGATTTATTTTGAAGATTACCTTATTTGTCTATTTATATCAATGATAATTTATTAAATGGTAATTCTGTTTATATCCTTATGTAAGACTGTACACCTTGCCTATAGTGTTTGCAGTATGTACAGTTTGATGTGATATATTTTGTTCAATTTGATTGTGCAAACACAATAAAAAACACAAAATTTTACTACAAGGATTATTACCATTGTTTCAAAGAAAATTACTTTCATATTGGTCCTCATTTCTTAACAATTAGTGGTAAAAGATTTAGAATATCTGGTAATTGGCCTTCTTGTGACGTTAGCTCAATTTACTGCTGAACAGCCCAGTACTATCACACAAAAATGCAACGGGTTAAAACAAAAAAACTCATCCCTTGGGTGTTGACCCACAGCCAGTGTCCACCCTGTCTTTAAAAGCTGCTGTTGCCTTTGCTTGTCTGGTTCAAACACAAATCATTAAAATGGAGAGAAAGTATCATTATAATATCTGAGCATAAAAACAGTATGTGGCATTTCTCTTTATTCTTCATACAATTAAGTTACAGACCTAATAAAATATTGAATGCCCTTAAACTTCTTTGGAAATAACTATTTCCCAGATTATGAACTTTTTCTATTTTGGAAACTCTGAGTCTGATCCCTTCACAGGTTAACATGTCAACTTTTCACACAAGATATCTCATAATATCATTGGTGGTTTGTCATAAAGTTGGCTGAATGCATTCATGCTCCAAAGGGGATAAACCTACAGTCCACCCACCAGGTGTTTTCACTTGTTTAGCATTGGATGCTAAACAAGTGAATAAATTGGATTGGACCTTTTCCCAGGACTGTGTGGGTTAATGTGTTAATCCACACCATGCTCCATTGACATCCTCCTCACTCTCCTGTTAATTTTGTCCAACCTGTTAGGGCAACTTACATCTTTATGATTTTTATTTGTGCATGGACTTTGGTCACCTCACATAATTTTCATCATAGCTCCAGCCAAGTACATCTTGATCAGAGGTCTAATCAGCCACAGTAACTGAAAACACCTGTGTAGGTGTGCAGGGCCTTTATTAGAAGCATAAGATGGCCTGTTCATGTGAAGGAAGCAGAAAGCCATATCTCTGCATATCTGCTGCTATCAGCCATATGCTGATAAAACAACACATTTTGTCACTTAACTGAAAGTATCGGTGATAGCTGGCTCATACAGTGGTGTGAATTAACTTACCAAGCTTTTGTAGACTTTTGTCATATTTTATGCGGCTTCACTTGGCATCAGCATGGTTTTTAAACATCCTCTGCATTTTTCGTTATTAGAGGGCAGAGAGAGTTGTGGGTTCAGAGTGGACATGCAATGAACTCACTAAGCTCACTAAAGCACTCGTGACAATTCTACAGTCTGTTCTTAACTGCAAGACTTTTACTTTACTTATATTACCTTCAGTTTGCAGTTCATTCATCCTTTACAACAAATCAAATCTTTTCACTTCATGATAGCTTTGCTTTTTATAGACACCAGTTTTTCTAAAATTCCTTGGAGCTGCCTTAGATGAATAAATCACTTCATTAACCTCCCAGCATGCAATGCATTTCTTCATACAGAAATGAAATCACAGGTGCATTTGTCTTGTCCTTTATTTCTGTCTGTTTGGACTTTTGTAATGGACTTTATTCATGGGTAAGCCAGTAGGCAATATCTCCTCCAGTTAATCCAAAATATTGCTGCTGGGCTTTTTCCTAAATCCAAGAGATGAGAGCATTTTACACCTATTCTCGCCTTTCTGCATACGTGTCCTGTGAGTTTTAGAAAACATTTTAACATTTTTATTCTTAAAGACACAATATGTGATCCATGACATCAAAAACAAAAACACAAGATTGAAACCTGGGCCCCCAAACTCTGGCTTGCCACAATATCTCACTTGAAACATATTCTTCCACGAAACCCTGCCAACATCTCTCATAAAGCAGATTTAATTGACCTGGCCAGAATTTAGCAGCCTATGATTTAAATGATTCACCTCAGTTTATGCAATTCAGAAAGAACTGATTGTTTCAATTAAATTATATACATATGTACTATCAAATGATAAATTCTCATTATAATGTTGTAGTTAAAGGAATAATTCAACATTTTTAAATACACTCTGCACGCTCTTTTGCAGAGAGTTAGACGAGAATCTCTAAAGCTAATACATCTCTCTAATACATTGTTTGTTTAATCTGTATAAAAACTGACGTGTAGTAATTTGTGAGCTTTAGAGTTGCTGGTAGGTGTTTTTTTTAAACAGAGCCAGGTTCATTTTCGGTTATTATGATATGCTATGCTAAGCTAAGCTATAAAGCTAGCCATCTCCTGGCTCCAGCTTCATATTTAACTGATATGAGAGTGGTATCAATCTTCATCTAACTCTCGACAAGAAAGCCAATAAGCGTTTTTTCCTTTAAATACCATGCTTCCTGGTTCCATTAAACACTTTTAATCATACCTCTAAAAAATTGTCAGTTGTTTCTGAAAATGAGTCCATATATGGGGGTTCACCCTTATGATCCAGCTAACTAAATTAGCCTACACTTTTGCAGGTTTGGGCTTGTTGCTCTGACGAAAGTGGCAAATACATTTTAAGCCTGATTTAAACAATCAAATCAAGCTAACTCACTTCTCCATGTATGACAAACATGTCCAGTGGTGTCTTGGTAGGTGGGCTTCCACCCCCTCCACCTACTTATTACATAAGAATGTCATATTTTGGAGAGGAAGCTCTTGAATATCCCTCATGAAGTTCAGAGAATGCAGAAATTAAACATGACCATTCCACATGATCAATGTCCTGTGGAATATTAGGCAATAGTAATTTATTATATTTTCAATTTCCTTTAAGTTATTTTTTGATTTAATTTGTGTGAATGTTTTACTGGAGCTTCTGTTTTCAATGACTTTCCACTTTTCCAGGACCTAAACAAACCCTATAAAGCTTGGGTAAGAAAAAAAAATATGAACATGCCAGATCTAGCTCACCAGCTGCCTATTGATGATGCCTGTTCTAGGGACACAGGAACTTGTTACATCTGTTGTCTGGGTGCTGTGACTTTTATCTTTCCACTCTTCACTATTTGTTCCTTGTAATGTCAGGCATGTGGGAATTTAAGCTTTTTATATGTCTATGAGCTCATTCTAAGTTAATTTGGAGAAAGCCTTAAAAAGTAAATCAAAAATATTAGTAGCTGTAAAAACCTAAATGGTTGGAGCTGCACAGGATGACAGAAACAAGGAACAAGAAGCAATAGTGCAGCAGATTATGTTTTAAGGTTTGTTTCTGCCACAGAGGCGGACATAATCACTATCAACTCTTTCTCAATGGCTCATATGGGGATCATTCTTTGGTGTAGCAATCTGCTGTGAGCTTCACTGTTTCAATTTTACAGCAAAAAAATCTTTTATTCTCTCATTAATCCACATAAAAAGAGCTCATGTATTATCACTTACTAGCTCTTTACAGGCCTGACTGATTACTGTTGCATGCAGTAACATGTCAACAAACAATTTAAAGAGGCAATACTCAGTATTTCTATATTAACAATGGATCACAATACTAGCGTGAAAGGGGTCACTCATAGTGACAAACTCACAGAGAATACAAAATTCTTCTTCTTTCAGCTAATTGTTTTGTTTTTTCTGGCCCGTAACTTTACTGTTTTAGTTTACTCTCCCTGTTTGCATAGTGTCATTTTTGATTTCAGAAGGCAGCTGTTTTTAGTGAAAAAGCACTAAAAACTCACTATATGCTAACTGCCCAGCACCAAATGAGCAGACAGACACAGTTAGCGACTAGCTGGTGAACATAGTGGAGCATTTAGTAGCTTAAGAACCAGATATTTCCCTCAGGAGTTGGTATAAAGCAAACCAGAGCTAAAAGGAGAGTGAATATTGGAATTAGATTTGTAAGGTGGCCAGAAACACGACTAAAGTAAATTAATGATAATGTTGCTCCGTAACTGCTGGATGTCTATATAAGCAACTCTTTGCTAACAACTTAAAAGATGATAATGTGTCAATGTTGTGTTCAGCTTGTTTTTGCTACAAGTGGCCAAAAATTTTATTGCAGGTTCAAGAGTTACTATTAGTTGATTAGTCATTTTACACTCACTAATATTAATACAAAACTACATGTGAAACTCATTTAAACCAACTAAACGAACTCTATGTTTGTAAGTATACAGTGTGTGTGTTAATGCATGCCTAAAACATACAGAATGATGTGTTTGTGCATACTGTGCTTTTCTTTGTTTGTTTGTGCATGTGTGTGTATTTAAGGTAAATAATTTCCTTTGAGAGATTTTGTCGATATGAGATTATAAGATCCAAAACTGGTGCAGAGAAATAACAAACACATGTGAAAACCAGTTTAATATAACGTTGTGTGCAGTAAGGCACTGCGTAAATGTGTGTGCATGTGTTGTGGGTGTATGCATTTGTGTTGCATGACGCAGATCATCAATTGTGAGAGGCAACTTCCAGCAATCTTGTGGAGAAAACAGAGCAGAGCAGTCCTTCTTGTGGTTAACAGCTGCAGTTATGAAATACGAATGGCTAAAGCATTGAAAAGCTCTCTCTTATTGTAAATGTGCAGTTGATTAAGCTACTATGTTAAATATATGCCACAGTGTTGCAAAAACAACAAAATGTTTGCCTCATCACGCCTTATTTTACAAGGCTCATACACAGTTATTCCCTTTCAGTCCCTCTGCATTTTTTGGGTTCATGATTCCTTTATTAACAGCATCTCATCAAACACACAAACGCCTAGAGGTCTTTGGGAAAGCCTTGCTTAACTGTGCTGGCAGAAATGTGTGCGCAAGAGAGATCCAGTGACGTGATTCAACACTCTGATGTCTCTCCTGGAGGACATCGGCTGAGAAATTATTAATTAGTTTTGCACAAGAGTGGTAGGCTGGAAATACTATCAGCTATACTCAAGGCTGTAAACTCTGGCTCCTATAGACTGGTATGGTTTCTCTCGGTGGACAGGAGGTCTGGTTTACAGCTTTTATATTTAAACTGTATATTCATATCCATTGTATTGCTGTAATGGCTTACAGTAATGCTATTTATTTGTATACCACTGGAAGACAGTGTGGTAGAATAAACATAATGATACCTAACTGAGAAATGTAAAGCAATCTCAATTTCCATGTAGCCAATAAAATAACACTGCATGATGGAAGGAAGTGAACTTTGATAAAAGTAAATCACAACTACAAAAGCAGCTACAAAAGCGAGTCATGTGAGTCAGCTAATAACGAGGTCTAGTAAATGGCACTTTAACACAAAGGTTTCTAACAAGAGTAGAAGTTGAAGCTTGTGAAGACACATAAAACTATACAATTAAAAAAAAAAAATCAATAGATTAACATGTCAGTGTTTCCAATCCATAGCAACTTGTTTGGGTGTCCTGCCCCCACACAGAAAGTGTTTAATATTTTTGCATTTGGTTTCATTTAAATGATGAATAATATGCTTCTGATTGTGAAAGAATATTAGTATTTTACCATGCAAGTAGCACCTTCCCTGCTTCTGACTTGTCTTCTGTTGCGTCACCTAGTTGTAGTTATTCATTCAATTGTAAAGATAGACAGGAATATAGTGAGGACAGTCAAAGAGGAAAGCAGTTGGTATATGATTGGTGCTAACAAAAAAAAGTCTCACTTGGTGTCCAAAACTTGCCCTGAACCGAACTGAGTGATGGCAAAAGTGCAGTACACAATGCTTTACTTTTTGACCCTTCTACAGTAGGTCTGATTTTCATAAATGGCCCATCTTGAGTTCAAAATGATGAACATCACTGACTTCTGAGTGAATAAGTACTATAATGCAACTTTCTGAAGCTTCAACTTCAGAACTCAGCTCAGTTTCAACTTGAAAAACGATAGAGCTGTGACAATCACGTGGCCATTATTTATTTCATGCATGCCAACGTGGCCTTCAGACTGTTTGTGTGACTTATTGGGAATGAAGAGTAGATGATTCAGCTTTGGCATCTGCTTGATTTCTTTTTGGCCTACCTACCCACATTTTTGGGTTTGTGATTCGCAGAAATGAGTGATGAATAATTTGTTCTTATTCACTTTAAATCTTGTCAGCTGCTCTGGCGTCACTGTATTCAGAGCTCACCTCTGCTTTGTGATAGTCCTCCAATGTCTGGAAATGGTGGTGAGTAGGTGTCAGACAGACAGACATTTTTCTCCGTCTTTCTTGATCTGGTGGTATATAGAGTACTTACACTCCCACTCTCTTTTTGGTGGCATTGTCTTGGATTCCTCCTCTGTTATCTTGTTTTACCCTGTTTTTAAGTGTTTGCATGGATATTCATCAAACAGGCCTGGAAGATGTACCAAAGGCAGGATGACCAACTGACATCTGTCTTGCCTAGACATCTGTTGGTGTCTTATATGTGTCTCAAGACACCAATGCAGTTGATCTGGATGGCTTCAGTCTGTTGGACACATTTGAACCCAGAACCTTTTTTCTGCAAGGCAACAGGGATAAGTGCTGAGCCACTCTGTCATCATTAACATAATGTATTTATCATAAAGGTTCAATTTCATTATGCAGCCAAGCCAAGCTGACACATTGTGCATAGTTGGAACAATATGCAAATAAGTGAGATTCCAAGCTCGATTTCAGTCTACAGAAATATTGTTATACAGTGAAGGGCTACTTCACTATTAGCAGATGAATAATATCAAATTAGGCACTTCAAACACATTTTAATGCTCTTAATTATACTAAATTGAATTTGGCTCGACTGCATTGCCTCTTGCTTGTCAGTAGAAATTCCACATCATTTTAGATAGATAGATGGATAGAGAGAAACCAGCTTAGAAATGTGGATGGGAAATAATGTGAGACGGTTTTATTGACAACATCCCTGCATACAATAGGATGAAACCATTCCAGGAATTCACACACATATATGGAATCTGTGATCCTATATTTTGTTTGCTGAAAGTGCTTTAACAGCAGCATATAAAAATAGGCTCAGAGGAGTCAGAATCTTTATTCAGCTCCTTTACAAGAAAATGCTTACAGTGCAATCCTTTGTTCAAATGTTCATGTACTTTTATTCATCTTCACATCATTAGGCCAGCTGTTGAAACTGAGCATGACTGACGCACAGTAATGTGTGAGCAGTACATGAACTGGATGATTGCTCTATTAATAGTAACATGTTTTAGTGATTGTGTCCACGTTTTTGGAGGGTGTGGTGACTCATATCTTGTTGACATGGAGACCAAAATAGCAGCAAAATGGAAGAGGACATTCAGTCTACCCTTGAGACTTTGCATGATGGTGAAGAAAATGGAGAGAGAAAGATAGAATGAGAGGAGTGACAGAAGGAGAGAGGATAGGAGAGGAGAGCTTAGAGAACTATGAAGGTTTGTGTTGTATAAGCCAATGGTGAGTCACACTCGCCGTTTGAATCTTGAGAACTAATAGAAAATCGTTTGTTTTCTCTCACTAGGGAGTGGGTTAACTCTGCAAGGAGAAAAAAGGAAATAGGGTGATTTGAAAAACAAGAAGGAGTTGTCTTATGCAATGCATGCCGGGGTCATTGCAGAGTGACATTTGGATTTGGTACACCTAGTGCACCTTACCTAATGATTAAATGATCAGGTAAGGTTCTAAGAGGTAGGAATTTTACTGCTCAAATGTGTCATAACACAGCAATGTGTCAACATTGTAACAGATTTTACCACCAGGATGAACACTAATAGCGCCATTTACAGGTCAGAGGCAAAACATACTTTAGCCATGCATGCTAACAGCATGGCTCTATGGATGGCAATGTTGATCACACAGTCAGTCGTTTGTTCCACTACTTTGGTCCAGACTGAAATATCTCTACATCTACTGGACATTGCCCTGCAATTTGGTACAGACATTCATGGTACCCGGAGGATGAGTCCTAATGAGTTTGGTGATCCCCTGACTTTTCCTCTAGTGTCACATTTATGGTTTTGAGTGAAATGTCTCGACAACTATCATATGGACTGCTGTGAAATTTGGTATATATTCATGTTCCCCCCAGGAGGACATTTCATACATTTGTCGATCCTTTCACTTTTCATCTAGCAGCATCGACAGGTCAAAAATTAAATTTGTCCAATACCTTGGTTTATGACCAAATACCTGCAAAACTAATGACATTCCCATCAGCCTCAGCTGCACTTGGTGTTTAGTGCTAATTAGCAAATGGTAGCATGCTAAACTAAGACGCACATGGTAAACATATTATATATGTTATATATTACATATTATATATGTTTATATATGTAGTTATACTTTTTCAGGCCACTAAAAAACATTAAGAGTCACTCAATCTGAAAAAAGAAAATTAATAGATTGAACTGCTCATAACTTACAGTATAGCAAGTAGATATTGATTCATATTAAGGGGTCACAAGCTGAAAAGGTTGGGAACCACTGGTCTACACCACTACAAACTAGGTAATGTGGATTTTTGGAGCAATATTGTGTGGATCCTCGTTTTATTGTATCACTTGCACGTGTGAGCATGTGGCAACACAATCTACATTTCTGTCACTGGTTTGGTGCTGTTCCTCTGATCAACAGTAACACACCAAGAAACGGTGCAATGCACCAACAGAGGCAGAGAAAAAGACGACTACAAGCCAGTAAACATGGATGTCAACAATGTAGGATTTAAAGTATTAATTAGTGTAAACATACATTTGTTTGTTTACAAGAAAACTCCACATTAAGTTTTGGTCACAAAATCTTATATCAGAGAATAAGAATGTGTTTTTGGTTTATACTATCTGTTTCACACTTTCTCAGGGAATTCATCTGAACCTTGCCAATCCCCTTTATCCAGCAGGATCACATCACAATTAGTCATAGAACACATTTACTCGTCCCACAGAATATTTTACACAATCTACAATACATGCTATATCAATACATCATATTAGACAGCTTTTGCTTCAGTTAATTTCATCCATCAATAGTAAACAACTGAATGCAACCACAAGGGGGCACAAGCCAGTGTCTTCTTGTGCCAGTCCCAAGTCTCGATAAATGCAGAGGGTTGTGTCAGGAAGGGCATCCGACGTAAAACACATGCCAAATTAAAAATGCGCATCGTGAAAATGACTTCCATACCGGATCGGACGGGGCCCGGGTTAACAACGACCGCCACTGGTGCTGTTGACCTGCTGGGTACCAGTGGAAATTGGACTACTGTAAGAAGGAGAGGAGGAAGGTGTGTTCGTAGGCAGAGAGAGAAGAGGAAAGCTAAGAATGTAGGACTGACAGTAGGGACTTTGAATGTTGGGACTATGACAGGGAAGGCTAGAGAGTTGATTGACATGATGCAGAGAAGGAAGGTGGACATACTGTGTGTCCAGGAGACCAGGTGGAAAGGTAGCAAGGCTAGAAGCTTAGGAGCAGGGTTCAAGTTGTTCTACCATGGGTCAGATAGGAAGAGAAACGGAGTAGGAGTTATCCTGAAAGAGGAGTTTGTGAGGAATGTTCTAGAGGTGAAAAGAGTATCAGACAGGTTGAGTCTGAAGCTGGAAATTGAAGGGGTGATGTTCAGTGTTGTGAGTGGTTATGCCCCACAGGTAGGATATGAGTTAGAAGAGAAGGAGAAATTCTGGAGTGAGTTAGATGAAGTCATGCAGAGCATCCCCAGAGGTGAGAGAGTGGTGATTGGTGCAGAATTCAATGGGCATGTAGGTGAAGGGAACAGAGGTGATGAGAATGTGATGGGCAGGTTTGGTCTTCAGGACAGGAACGCAGAAGGACAGATGGTGGTAGACTTTGCAAAGAGGATGGAAATGGCTGTAGTGAACACTTTCTTCCAGAAGAGGCAGGAACATAGGGTGACATATAAGAGCGGAGGTAGAAGCACTCAGGTGGACTACATCTTGTGTAGACGGTGTAATCTGAAAGAGACCAGTGACTGTAAAGTAGTGGTAGGGGAGAGTGTAGCCAGACAACACAGGATGGTAGTGTGTAAAATGACTCTGGTAATGAGGAAGATGAAGAGGACAAAGGCAGAGCAGAGGACGAAGTGGTGGAAGTTGAAAAATCAAGAATGTCGTGTAGTTTTCAGGGAGGAGCTGAGACAGACTCTGGGTGGTCAGGAAGTGCTCCCAGATGACTGGACCACTACAGCTAATGTGATCAGGGAGACAGGTAGGAGGGTACTCGGTGTGTCATCTGGAAAGAGGAAAGCGGATAAGGAGACTCGGTGGTGGAAGTGCAGGAGTGTATACAGAGAAAGAGGTTAGCTAAGAAAAAGTGGGACACTGAGAGGACTGAAGAGAGTAGACAGGAGTACAGGGAGATGCAGCGTAAGGTGAAGGTAGAGGTGGCAAAGGCCAAACAAAGAGCATATGAGGACTTGTATGCTAGGTTGGACACTAAAGAGGGAGAGGTGGATTTGTACAGGTTGGCCAGACAAAGAGATAGAGATGGGAAGAATGTGCAGCAGGTTAGGGTGATTAAAGATAAGGATGGAAATGTATTGACAGGTGCCAGGAGTGTGATGAGAAGATGGAAGGAGTACTTTGAAGAGTTGATGAATGAGGAAAATGAAAGGGAACGAAGAGTAGAAGAAGTGACTGGTGTGGAGCAGGAAGTACCAAAGATTAGCAAGAGTGAAGTGAGGAGGACATTGAAGAGGATGAAGAGTGGAAAGGCAATTGGTCCTGATGACATACCTGTGGAAGTATGGAAGTGTCTAGGAGAGGTGGCAGTAGAGTTTCTGACTAGTTTGTTTAACAAGATCTTGGAGAGTGAGAGGATGCCCGAGGAATGGAGGAGAAGTGTACTGGTGCCAATTTTTAAGAACAAGGGAGATGTGCAGAGCTGTGGCAATGACAGAGGAATAAAGCTGATGAGCCATACAATGAAGTTGTGGGAAAGAGTAGTGGAAGCTAGACTAAGGGTAGAGGTGAGCATTTGTGAGCAGCAATATGGTTTCATGCCTAGAAAGAGTACAACAGATGCAGTATTTGCTTTGAGTTGCATTGTGTCTTCGTAGATTTAGAGAAAGCGTATGACAGGGTGCCAAGAGAGGAGCTGTGGTATTGTATGAGGAAGTCTGGAGTGGCAGAGAAGTATGTTAGAGTGGTGCAGAACATGTATGAGAGCTGTAAGACCGTGGTGAGGTGTGCTGTAGGTGTGACAGAGGAGTTCAAGGTGGAGGTGGGTTTGCATCAAGGATCGGCTCTGAGCCCCTTCTTGTTTGCTCTGGCGATGGGCAGGCTGATAGATGAGGTCAGACAGGAATGGACTATGATGTTTGACTTTAAGTACTTAGGGTCAACGGTTCAGAGCAATGGAGACTGTGGAAAAGAGGTGAAGAGGCGAGTGCAAGCAGGTTGGAACGGGTGGAGAAAAGTGTCAGGTGTGTTGTGTGATAAAAGAGTATCAGCAAGAATGAAAGGAAAGGTGTTCAAGACGGTGGTGAGACCAGCGATGTTGTACAGCTTAGAGACAGTGGTACTGAAGAAAAGACAAGAGGCAGAGCTGGAGGTAAGATGTTGAGGTTCTCTTTGGGAGTGACGAGGATGGACAGGATCAGGAATGAGTACATCAGAGGGACAGCTCATGTTAGATGTTTTGGAGATAAAGTTAGAGAGGCCAGACTGACGTGGTTTGGACATGTTCAGAGGAGAGACTGTGAATATATTGGTAGAAGGATGCTGAGGTTGGAGCTGCCAGGCAGGAGGTCTAGAGGAAGACCAAAGAGGAGATTTATGGATGTAGTGAGAGAGGACATGAAGTTAATTGGTGTGAGTGAAGAGGATGCAGAGGACAGGGTTAGATGGAGGCACATGATTTGCTGTGGCGACCCCTGAAAGGGAACAGCCGAAAGGAAAAGAAGAAGAATAGTAAACAACTGACTAAGATGGCATTTGCCTTGTCAATAATTTTAGCCCAAACATGAAACAAACTTGCAACCTTTTAACTGATTTTCATTCCCCACCCCCTACGTACTACACTGTTCAAATTACACCACTGTTTCTTTTCATTGTTTACACCCAGTAGACTTTGTGGGCATACAAAGGAAAGCAACATGGTTTTCTGGTGCTCCATCAATTGCAAATGTAGTCCCACAATGAACAGGCAGGATAAGCCAAACCTCGCCATCAGCAGAACTTTCAGATTGAGAGGTCGAAAATTAATCTGACAGCATGCTTTCAAAAGACAGCCTGGAGCTACAGTACACACATGGGCTAATATGTGTTTCTGTGTTTCTCTTGTGGTTTTCAATTATTATGTTTTGGGACTGTTTGGGCAGAGTTTCACACTTGGTTGCTCTTTGTGGCTAAAAAGTTCTACATTTAATTTATCATCAACTGGGTGTTTTTCTTGTCATATACTATGAATATTTTCTACTGATAACAGCTTGTTTTATTGCCACAGATACTTAACTGTAAAAAGAAAAACACATCTCAAACAACAGCAAGGTGCCATGTAGTGTTAATAGAGACAAATTATTCATTAGAGCTGAAACAATCAGTTGATTAATCAATCAGCTGACCACCATAAAATTAATCTGCAACTCTTTTGATAATCGATTCATTATTTAAGAAATGGTGCCAACAAATTCATTTCTTCAGAATGCTCAAATGTGAACATGTGCTGATTTTCTTAGTCCTCTATTGTAGTAAATTGAATATTTTGGGGTTTTGGACTATTGTGATTTTTACGTATTTTCTGACATTTTATAGACCAAACAATTAATCGATAATGTAATTGATCATTAGTTGCTGCCCTATTATTAATAAACTGTCATAACAGAGTAATTATTGTTAAGCATTTTTATACCCTTTATTGTCTATTGATTGCTTTGCATTGAATGGTTTCATCCTATTGTATGCAGGGATGTTGTCAATAAAACCGTCTCACATTATTTTCCATCCACATTAGGAAAATTAGAATATATTTAAGGTCATGATACGGACAGTAAACTCCATCATGGATTTTATTGTCAGTTCTGAACATTTACAGAAGTCAGTCTGATGAAGGCACATCTTGTTCATCTGAGAGGATACTTTATGTCAGACATATGTCACCAACTGGTGAGAAACAACAGTGAGCACTGTACTGATGCTAACATGCTCAGATACTAGAACATAGCTTGAGGGGACAGTATCACAATGAGCATTTATACAGACAGAAAGGATGAATGACAGGACCACATAGGCTGATCATGCAAGAATGCGATTACTGGACATGCATTCTGACAGATTTTAAATGGTAATTTGGGGATAAAACTTAACTTACAGAACATTTGTGCCACAATGTTTCCTTCACTAAGAGCCTTTCAACAAAAATGACAACTGAAACATATGCACTAATATATGAGAGTGTCTTCATTAACTTATAACAACCATTCTTTGATTAAAAAACCTGGAACAATTTGCCCTCTTTTGCTGGTAAGACATTATATCCATGAGTAACTTTTAATGAGAGAAGTAGCTTTAGGCCTTAAGACTTAGACGCTTCTTTAGAGCAATTTGTCCTCCATTGCTGCTGAAGAATTATATCCATGAGTAACCTTTAATATGAGAATGTTAGCTGTAGGCCTTAATAGTTAAGATTTCTAGGTCACCACATCTGCAAGTCTCATCTATCTGAGTCAGTACAACCCGATCCAGTTTCTATTTAGTTCCCTCACCACAGTTTTATAGTAAATGTAGTAGCTCTTGGTTGGGTGATATACAACTGGTGTACATGACACTCATGAGCTACATTGAGACTTGAATGGTTGCAACTGTGCATGTCCTCAAAGCCCCCTTTCACAAGCTCAAAAACACAGCAATGTCCCAAGGTTATTTATATAATACTGTCTGAACAAAATGACAAGTGCTTCATTACCTTGAAACGCCACTGAAGACTTTATTTTCATTAGTTCACTTCACAGCCTGCTCTGTCTCTATGATCCTTTTGCCTGAGATGCTCCTTATTTGTGTCAGCTATGGTCATCGGACAAAAGAAGCTTTATTACAGTCTGGGAATGACGAACATCAGACATCTAAAGCCGTTCTAGAAGAAGGTGATCATTGTGACCACTGACCTCCTCTGAGGACAGACAGATAGCGTCATCTGGCGTTACGGTCACTCTATCCTTTACTTTATTGAGCATCATCGCTAAAAGGAACAGCCTAGCAGACCTAGACAAGTGACAATCACTGACATTTTCATCATCTTGTATGATGATAGGGACAAATGTATGTATGATGATAGGACAAAGAGGTCCAACTCGACCTCGGCAGAAAAAGATAGGCCTGTGTGAAAGCCAAGGTTGTGTTCTGCATGAACAGGAAATCAGAGCAGTATGAAAGAATTCTGTGGCGTTCAACTCTGTATTAGTCAAATCGAAGCAATTACAGGGAATTAGATGTGTATGCTACATAATGTCTATTCAAATTGTGGCCATTAGCATAATTGTTGGATGGCTGGAAAACAGAGAGACAGCCTTGCTATCTGATTTTTACCATTAGTGGGGGAAAAAGTGTAAAGTTGGGCCTGAAGGTGGTGCAAGAGCAAAAGCCATGTTATCACCTAAACCAAAAGGGTTTATCGCCTGTATCTACAGTTTCGGGCAGTCCCCATTGGCCGTGTTTTTTGAAGCATCTCTAGAGTGTTTTTGACTTCCATCACTCGTCCTTCTTATGGAACAGATACGCCTCCATTTTAGCAAATGAAACAATCCACACCGACTCCGTGGTATGTCTCTCACTACCCAACCCCATTCTTTTTAACACTCCAAGTAAGGTTTTTAGTAATTAACTAACTGACATGGCTCATGCTGACCACATGGACTTGTATGTTTGTGAAACATGAACATGCCTTAAACCTGCAATAATTGTTTTCATTTAGCCACTTGGGTGCAGTGAACATGTTAGCAAACACTTGCCTATTTACACATCCAGCAGACATGGAGCAACATTATCATTCATTTGGAGTTGTGTTTCAGGCCACCTTATGAATGTAAGTCCAATATTAACTCTCTTTTAAGCTCTGTTTTGGTCTCCACTGACTCCTGAGGGAAATATATGGCTCTTTAGTTGCTAGATGCTCCATGTTCACCAGCTAATTGCTAACTTTGTCTGCTTGCTGTTTGGTTCTGAGCAGGTAGTGTACAGTGGGACTTAGAGCTCTTTTGCAGAATACAGCTGCCTGCTGTGGCTGAAAACAACATTTATGAGAGTTGTGGGAGTAAACCAAAGCAATGAGCTGAAAGAAGCTAAAATGCTCTGTAGAGCCGAGGGGAACAGCAGAGTTGGGTGATAACTCTCTGTGGGTTTGTCACACAGAGTCACCTCTGACATTACAAGGGTTGGGTGCCAGACTCAGTAGCTTTAAGGGTACTGACCGAATTACATTGGTACTACAGTGTACAAATTCACGTTAAATCAATCGATGCCAAATTTCGGTACCTGAGAGCGCATCTGTGTGAGAGACCCAGGAGATTGTTCAAGCCATAGTGAGTCAAGTTTTTCACTGTCTTGGTGGATGTTACTTTAGCATTTTTACTAGCTTTAGCCACAGGACTGTCAACTATCACACATTGACCGTAAGACTCACTCAACTGACGCTTTTCACATGCTCTCATCACCACATGTCCATTTTCTAGTGAAAAACTAATTTATAACTGATAACGGCACAAAAAGAGGACACTGACAGCACACAGACAGAGTCAGCAGCTCTTCTGGCAGCAGTGTCTCTCGCTCTCCTCTTGCACCGTGTGCAGGCAAGCAGGAGTGACAGTGAGTTACTATGGTTACGGGGACGCTCTGTCTCTATGTTTTTACAGGGAAATATTACAGTATGCAAGCATTGCGGTAGTGAGAGTAGTTTGGTCAAATTTTTACAACTGAAATTAGTTATTTTAGTTATTACAGAGAAAGTAAAGTACCGAAAAACGGTACCATTGGGTACCGGGTACCGAATTCCAGGTACTGGTACTGGTACCGTATTGGTTCAAATGTACCCAATCCTACACATTACACATAGGCATCTGACTTAATATGAAAATATTGATAAGCAGCTTTACTATCAAAATGTTGCAGTTTGGTTGAGGTGGAGATAATATATTGCTGAGTAGTTTAATCTATAACAATGTGTATTTTATAAAATGATCAATGCATACAATGTTTTGTATGTAAAATCTTAATCTGCAAACAAATGATTAAAGATGTCAACTAAATGTCAAGTAAATGGAGTAAAAAGCACAATGGTTCCCTCTAAATGTAGTGGAGTAGAAGGACAAAGTAGCATAAAGTTGATATAATCAAATTAAGCACAATTATCTCAAAATTTAACTTCAGTAAATGTACTTAGTTACTTTCCACCACTGGGATTTATTTATTCATTTATTGTAGTTATTTCATCAACTGTTCTATTCAAGTTGATGTTTCAGTTTCTTTTGGATGTATGCTGTTGAAATAATTCCTTCTTTCCCTCGTGTTCCTTTTCTTCTCTTATTTCTTCTGTTTCTTTACAAAGACACACATGAGCCTTTCTGACAACAGAGATGACATTTGTTACACATGGTACAATATTGAAACGCTGGTGTCACCTTTGAATTCTTTCATACCGTGAATTAATCTTCTGTCATGTGGAATACAGTTTTCCTTTCACTGAATGCAACATATGGTTTCTGTTTCAGTACAGTGTAATACTCCTGGGGGGCCAAAATTCATGACCACTGAGTGTGACTGTATAATAGTTTGGAGCATTGAGAAAATCTAACCACTGTGGGGTAGTGTTTCTCTTCATAAGAATTTGGCTACACCCACAACTGTGTGAAACTATTATAGAACTTAATGTACGCTTCTGGCTGTGCTACTGCTGAAATATCACAATACAATCATATGAAATTCTACACGGTGTACTTGTTAAGTAATAGTGGACCTTGATTAGAGCTTGTTGGCATACTGGCTTTAAAGACCAAGACAAACTTTGAAAACAATTAGGTTTGTTTTCATTTATTTCCTCAGACACATATACCTTTCACGTATATGTCTGAGTAAACATACTATGCTTAATCAGTTTTTATTGTTTAAACAATATGTAGTTTAGTTGAAAACCAATTTCTTGAATTGAAAAATATGTATTTTCTTATGTATTTTTTTCTCATAGTCAAAATACCTGACCCCTATTAGCCAGTCACCACTGTGTTTGTCTATTTAAATACTTGAAAACAGGCTAAGTGGAGGAATTTAAGAAAATACCATAATTAGGCAATACTATCATTCTAGACCAAAATATGTTGTAGAGGCAATCTCATATTATTTTTTGTATTTTAGTTTGTATTTCATGTCTGTACTTTATTTTCAACTCTAAACTAATTCTTCTCTTTCACAAAACTAATTAAATTAATTAATAAATAAAAGGGGTTAGTAGTGGTATTCACTGAGATTATTTAAAGAAACCAATAGACACTGACATGGTTTTAGTCATAGTAATAATGTAATAATGTAATAATGCCAGAAATGACTGGTGTTCCTTTTGGATGTTTCAAGGAACTGATTCAATTAAGCAAAATAGAAGGTACCTACTTGATAACCTTCGTGGAGGTTCACTTTTTTAATTTACACAATGTACTCCAGGCAGCACCACCTGGTTGTGAAGGTTGTCTGCAACTTCCGTCTAGTGGATAATTAATTGTGTTTTGACCTTTTGCCTCATGTCTTACTTGTAAGTATGATGACTTGTCCTACAATTACAATGCTTCAACATAAATGAATTGCTGACTTTTAAACAAAAACTCTTTTGCAATATTCTTTTTTATGCCAAAAAAGAAAATAGCTTGCCCATGTTAGCGTTTCTCTAACAAATAAGATTGTTTGGTCATTTACAAAACAAGGACAGGTTTTAGCGTAGAAAACAGACTTAATTTAGCAAGGCCATAAGTCATTATTGTCACTTAAAGTTATTACTTGCTATTCTCACCACGCACTGCTTATGTCTTAAAATATCTTACAGGAACAAATGCTTTTGAAATTCATCTCTGTGGGTCCAGTACAGAGGTCCAGGATGTCTTCAGCCTTGCTTAGCTTAAGGAGGAGACAGTGAACTTAACAGTGGAAAAAATATTCTTTCACTGCTCCAAAGGTGTCTTGTTTACATATTACATGTTGTTAGCTAGTAAGCTAGTCAGCAAAACATTCAAGAATCACTTGGATTACAGCACAACAGTGTGCAAAGCTGGTAAAAGGACTTAAAGCAAGGAGCAATTAAATCGGGGTGGAAATGTTATTTACAGTATGAGTGTAACAGTATTATTTCACCAATGTCAATATCTGGTGATTTCTTTAATTGTCTTGTAATATTTTCAAAAATGTGAATCTAACTCTACACCTTCTGGAAAAGTTCATTAGTTCATTCTTGGGAGAAGCCTTTTTGAGCCACTTTTTTCTACATTAGAGAGGTGTATGCCGTAGTGCAAACTACTATTAAAATGAGTGAGCTGGGTTGATTTGACTGGCTATGATTGATGCCATGTTGTAAACCACCCTACTGATAATGTATTGCTCGTAATCCAATCCCAGTTTCTATATGTGCTGCAGGTGCGCCGCATGCCTCTGGCTACAAGAATACTAAACATAGTCACCACACCCTGTGCACCTTGTGCCTTGTCTGGTTGATTTCCCTTTCCCCCACGCACTATTGGTTATCCCATAATTTGAAGGGTGGAGATACTCTGAGTGTCAGGTGCTGTAAGAGTGAATTTTTAAGTGGTGTGTTAAGAAGAGCAGTTTATTCATGGAGAAAGTATTCACGAGAAAAGAAGATGTGGAGACAGGAGCAAGATCAATGATAGATAAATTAAGTATAAGAGGAGGAATTATTGTGATGTTCATGACATGCAGTGAATGTAGAGGTCTAAGTGATGGATAGAATTTCGTGTGTATGCAAATGTGATGGTTTATTATGACTTTGTTTTAAATGCTGTATACCTGGAAATACATACATTAAAATGTAATTGAAGCCCTAAATCACAAAATAATAGCAATGTAAACTACTAGTGATCCATACATACTTGGTCATTAAAAACAGTTAACATGTTAGCCTGCACTTTTTTTGGATTCTGTACATAACCTGGTCCTCCACATTCAATAGGTCACGTCTAGCTGGTTAGTTCTTTACAACAAGCTTATTGTGAGTTGACCCCTATTTGAATAAGACACACACACACACACACACACACACACACACACACACACACACACACACACACAAAAACACATCTGGGAACAGCTTAGACCTGCCACAGTCAGCTGAACAGTTCAACAGGAGCTGTTGGCAGTTCAGTGTCTTCTTGCTCAAAGGTATTTGATGGTAGCTGTTGATTCATTCAGTTCTTCATTGTTGTGCTTTTCTGTGTATTGTGGGTTAAACAGACAAGGAGGTAATATGTAACCCTAAAAACAACAATATGCAGACTCTGTACCACCACATCAGGTTAGTGAGGAAAACTGCTGGTATTCAGCCGTAGCATTAGAGGTGTAAAGTACTGTAAGTAAAAGCACTTGTACTTTATTTGGGTATTTCCATTTTGTGAACCTTTATAATTTTGTTCCATTACAGGGAACAAATAGGGAATAGGGAAATAGTCTACTTTTTATTCCACTACATTTATTGTATTGTTACTGTTACTTCCCAGATAAAGAGTTTACGTAATAAATATATGATAACATAATAGAATTTGATGCATTGATGCGTTTTAAGCAGCCAGAGTATATGAAGGAGTCAGACATAGCAGTATGGACCAGCTAAATGCTGATTAGTATGTTATATGTTATCAACAATTTAACTCTCTAACATCTAACTTTAATAGTTCAGTACATGTTGCTGCTAATACTGTTATTATACTTATATTATTTTTTTAATGCACAACATTAAGTTTGTATTAATAGAATATTATTGAAAGTTTAAATAGTAGGTAAACCTGTATGAGCAAGGCAGGCCTACCAACTGGCCAAAGCGGGCAGATGCCCCAAGGCCACAGAACACCAGGCGCCCCAAAAGCCCCAGGTATATGCTGTACCAATTAGTTGTACGTAATTTAATTAGTTGTTTATTTGTTTGGGAATTTGCACAATTAAAGTAAAATATTAATTATGTTGGGTATACAATTCTGTAACTGTGGCCTTGTCATGTAGTGAGCCATTGTGTCAAAATCTACTTTTAAAACTTTATTTTAGTTAATATTGTGCACACACTGTGAAACACATTCTTAAATAAAGTTGTGTCAAATTGCCTCAAACTTACTGACACACTGAAAACCTGCATTGGGCCAGTTACTATTACTGTACAGGAAGCTTCGGAGTACATGATGAGGAGGGTCAAAAGGAGCCCAACAACGAATATTTGCCCATTTAACCTCTAACAGTTTATCCGGACATGTATGTGAGAGGTGAAATTTACAATTCAAAGACAAAAAAATGACCCAACCAGTCAGGCCTCTGAAATGCAAAGCAGTTAATACACAGTGGTGGAAAGTAAATATTTTTTTACAAGGAATGAATCGATCATTACCCATACTGCACCTCCATACTTGTGTGAACAGTTTTACCTGACTTTTTTGTGTAATTCCTAGCTGGTGAGTGTGCAGTGGCTGGCAGACTGACGTTGAGGTGCAGGTTTCAGTGTTGCACAGGCCAGGCCCAGTGCTGCAGGTTGTCCGGTAGGGTGTCTGCCGAGCTACAAGCATGCTGTTGATGTCAGGAGCAGAGGAGGGGAACGTGAGGAATGGCTGAAAACTGACGGTGATCTCCTGTTATGAAACAAACCAGAACGGCTAATGATTGTCCGGTATGTTTAACTGAAGCTTTCACTGTCTCCGGATCAGCCTCTTAGCGACGCAGTAACAGGCACCGCTCGTTTTTTTGTGTGGTTATTTAATGGGACAACGAAAACGCAAAAAACGCAAGGTAGGCTACCGCTCCTGACGCCAGCCCTGCTACTTTATTTTCATGGACTAATACGACACACAGGGGGTTGAGAAATGTTTCAAGGCAAGGTAAATCGCTCGTCTTCGAAGACAGTGTTTGGTTTTTAACACTAGCTAAACGTTAGCGTAGATATTTTGTTGGTCGGGCTCGTGAATGTATGAAGTGCCCGGACGTTATTTTTTGTTTGTTTTGAAAAGCGTCGGTTAGGCTTCATCTCTTCATGCCTCAACCGACCAACCATATGAGAAGTCGACGTCCGGAATAGATTTAACCACAAAACAAAGGCCCCCACTTTTGTTTTTAATCGTTTCCACCTGAACCGACGAGGAGAAAAATGCGTGTGGATTTGTTTTGGATATGTTTGTGGTGTTTCCTTCGTCCTGGGGCCACCGGTCAAGGGCAGTCGACGGCCGTTTGTTCGCCCTCATGCAGCTGCGATGAAGATGGGGGTGCAGACTGCTCCGGGAGAGGACTGACCACCGTCCCAACCGGGCTCAGTGCTTTCACCTACTACCTGTAAGTACTAACTAACATCCACAGTGAAATACAACCTTTAAAACATGTCTGTGCACTTGTAAATGCCTCACCGTAAAGGCCTGAGTATGTTGTGTTTACATCGCAATTGGACATTCAAACTTTCCACAAATGGCTCGCCAGAGAAAAATGTCCTAATGAAGAAGTTAGGAAGAGTCTCCTAGTCAGAAAGGGTTTCTAGTCTGAGTCTTTATTTAATGTGACATAACTCTCAAGGAGTTATATTAAACTACACACACAGTTAACTAAAACTTGACAACTTGTCACCAACTTTCCATTGCAGCCCAAAAGTTCAGTCCTTCCCTGAAAGAAATATTAAATCAGCTCACAGTTTCTACTCATGTTTTAACAGACATGTGTAATATAGGACTGCAACTAATGATTATATATATTATCTTTTTTATTAATAATCAATCAATCATTTCAGAGTTGAAACAATCAGTAGATTAATCAATAGACAGAAAAACTATTAGTCGATTAATCGTTTCATGTCATTTTTCAAGCAAATATGCTTAACATTTTCTGGTTCCAGCATCTCAAATGTGCAGATTTGATTATTTTCTTTGTCATATATGATCGTAAACTGAATATTTTGTCTTGGTTTTGTTGCTCAGATAAACAGGCAATTTGAATATGTCATCTTGGACTCTGGGAAATTATAATGGACAATTTTCACTGCATTTTAATGATTTTTAGACTGAACAATTAATTGAGAAGCGAATCTGCCAATCAATCGATAATGAGAATAATTGTTAGTTTGCTGTGTTTAAGCTATAAAATGCCCATCACAAGTTTCTAGGGCCAAGTTGATGTCTACAAATGGCTTGTTTTCTCCAACCAACAGTCCAAAATCAAAAAGATGAATTTTATAAAACTTAGAAAAGCAGCAAAACCTTGCATTTAAGAGTCTGGAACCAGTGAATGTTTAACATTCCAGTTCCAGTGAACATTTTTGCTTAATTAAAGATAAAAGATTGATCAATTATCAGAATTTTGCATATACATTTTCTGTTAATTGACAAATCGCTTCAGCTCTAGACGTGATGATGAGTTTTTTTCCCCCCACTGTATGACATGATTTGGTTTAGCCCTGTTTGCGACCTCGGCACTCCATACTTTCAGCAGGTTGTGTCTTCAAAGGTTTGTCTGGGACCAAATCAGCATTTAAATCCAATATTTCCACAGTTTGAGCCTCTCTGCTCTGCATTTCTTCTTTACTGTACGTTAAGTCATCTGCGCAAGCTGATGCAGTGGCCAATGCAGTCTGTGGAAATATTGGATTTAAACATTGGTTTGGCCCCTGACAAATTTTATTTTTATGGGCAAACAAAAGACGTTTCTGGGATCACAAAAATAGCTTTTGAGGATGCAACCTGCTGCTGGATAACAGGTAAAAACATAACTTTGCTATGTGACTGAATCACAAAGTAATGTACGAAGTGCTGAGGTCACAAATAGGGCTAGATTTGGGTGAGTAATGCTGCATGGATTGTAGCCAGCAGTGCCCCGTTCCCAGTACTGTATGTGTAGTACAAAATAATTAGGAGTCAAGCTTGTGCTGTTATCACATTCTCACCACAAGCCTGACTGTGAGGTTAACTACTGCTTCAAGTAAGGGCACACATTTTTTATAAAAAAGTGGAGCAAATGGGCACCAGGTAGGTTAGATCTTTAAGGGGTGGTGCACATACAGTTGATGATTGCCCCATGAAGAAACTCCTCAGTTTGTTTCACAACCTTTGGGTTAATCATAAACTAAAGTAACCACCTTGGCAACAGCATTGAAAACAGCAATGTATTGTGGCTTTTTGTAATTACTGTACTCCCTCAAAAAACGAATAGAAGAACTTATGACTTAAAGTCTACATAGGCACTCGTCTTTAAGATGTGTTATTTGGTTAAGAAAATAACCTGTTTGACGGTCACCTTGCCTAAAAGTGTAAAGGTTTGTTCTTGTTTGTGGCAACTGCTGTTTTGCCACTTTTTTTAAGAATGGTGGCCCAAGCCTCGCTACACCTGAACTAATATTGTGCCATTTGAAATCACCATTAATAAGAAAGTGTTAGGTAAAGTAAATGGAGGAAGTGGATTCATATACCAGGCTGTCAAGACATGTCACACTAGGCCCACTCCTTACAGCTGAAACTCTCAGCATACCTTTTCCTCTGGGAAAAAAATACTCCAATTTATTATGGGCAGTCTGACATCTCAATCACAACACGAAACAATGTTTTCACAAAATGATATCATAGCCGTTACAGCCGATCTGCTGGCCTATTTTATGCCAAAATGGAAAACAATATGTTGTTTTCAAGATTGTGCTATCTTCTTGTCTCACAGTCTGCTCTGCACATGGCTATCTAACTGCTCTGTGACAGGTTTTAAACACTAAACTGCCTAATAAATTCACTTCAAGTATGTGAAAGGTTATTTGTCCCTCTCTCTGTCCTACTCCCATTTGTTCTCCTGGTCTCTTGAACTTAAGTTGTCCTCTCCCACTCCCTCCATCTTTTGTATGTGGAGCACTGGGGTTAGGGATCATGATGGATTAGTGAGACATATTGCAGCTGCAAGGGCTCCTTCTCTCAGGGATAATGCACCCACAATGGTCTGCTGATGTGTAAAGGAAAAATCTGTGTTTTGTCATTGCAATATTTGAACTGAACTTGTGCAAGTTCATTTGCAGTTATCATGTCTTTTAGAATCTGTGTGATGTTATAGAGACACTGAGGAAAAATCTAGTCTAGTCAGGAAGGAGAGTGTGTAAAATTAAAGATTCAAACACATACGTATACACATATATATTTATATGTGCTATATAACACAGAGCAGAAACAGACAGATTCAAGGTGGTGTTTTGTAAGTGTAACAATGCAAAGGTCAGGAAAATTCCTCATTACAAGGATGACTATTTTAGGCTATATATTCTGTTGACTACCTACTGTTGTTTTGTATCATTGCTTTAAACGTATGGTAATGGAAGACCACACATTTTACAATAAATCATATGACAACGTTGGAGTAGACTCTTACCTACAGCTCACAGGGGCTTGAGTTTCGGCATCTGTAATGGAAACAGCCCTCTCACAGAAAAGCAGATGAGAGAAAAGAGGAGGCCCCTCAGCCAGTAACAAAGCAAACACTCCTTTTGAAGGTATGTAGTTTACCTGCCACTGAGTCTCTGCATAGGTTTCGTTTTTGGTATAGTGTCTGCATGAACTCTTGTGCATTTTAAGGGAGCAAGATGAGGTTATTGCAGCCTACTTCTCAGTAGTGTTAGGTCCTTTCTTAGCGTGAATAAGGTTGAGACTTAGGGGAAAAAGGAGGGGTGGCATCAGGGGTCTTGCACTCTGCTGGTGGAGCTTGCCGGCTTCACCATTGGTGCCCTCAATCCATTTTTAACTGAATGATACTTTTGTTCTCGGTCAGCAGAGGTGAAAGGAGCCAGTCAGTGGTTCCCCACTCCCAAACAGGATGTCTTATGGATGGGAGAATATTAACGCTCTCTCCCCCTCTCTGAGTCCCTAACCCCGTCCCCCACTTATACACCTATTCCCATCCCCCCATCACACAGTTTTTAACTGCCAAAGATTGCAGGTTTTCAGACTCTTGTGCCCGGTATTGAAAAATTAAATATTCCAAGCTGAGTTTGGTAGAAATTTAAGGATTTATGTTTTTGACTGAAATGGTTTGTATAGGAAGTGTTTTTAATGTTTAGCTAGTATTAGTAAGCAAAATCTTTGGACGTGGTACTTTACTTTTAATAATGATTGATTGCTTAGAAGGTAAGACTGTGATGTCTTCTGGGAATCCAAAGACAGACAAGTGGGAAAGGGTTTAAGGTAACTTAAGAGGATGTAAGAGTTTTAAAAATGATGGCCAGATGCTTGGAAGTTAGTTTGAAACATGGCAAATATTCTTTATGCAATGTTTGTCATATGGAGAGCACATCAAGGACTTGTGACCACCATTCTATAGGTAATCCTAGGTAATTGACATTTATTCAGGTTGACTATGAAGAACTCAAAATGTAGTAGCCCTAGACTGGAGCAGAAGGAAGAGCTGCTAATTTTGCATCCCACCATTCATCCATGCAATTGCCTAACTGTGCTGATTCTGTTATTAAAGTGGTATAATAAAGATAGGTTAGCTTTTAAATGCCCTCTATAGCAAACTGTGTGCATATTTACTATGCATTATATTAACTGTCTATGCATCACACACACTATCTGACAAAACTGTGCAGAGTAATGCTTGTCATGCCATTGTTCCTGTATTTTCAGTGTTACACTAGATGGTCTTGGAGTGTGCTGCAGCATTAGTTTAATTATATGTTACACACACTATCTTGAACATCCTTGATTGTATGTTTTGAGGAAATTATGATGCATTGCACCATTGGCCTCATGGAGTGATACATCATTTGTGAGGGGTGACACAGTTACCCTTGTCTTGTGTGTAAATAAGGTTAGTTGTGAATTAGTGCCTGATTACAAAAAAAGGAGAAAAGACAGGCTAGATTTTCAAGACACAGCTTCTTAAAAATGATAGAAAACGTATCTTAAAGGGAGTTTGGTATGGTCTTGATCTTTGCAATGCAGTTTACTTTCCAAATATGTTTAAATTGTTGAATCGGAGGGAGACAGGGGAAGCTATTTAGAAGCCGTTTTTTATACATTTCAGAAAACAGGGAAATGATTCTACTCGAATTTCTGCCTTGATCAAAGATAATAACTATTTAATTGAAAATTGTTATCTGAAGATGTGTTTCCTTTTTAGTAGAATTTAAAATATTTGACCACTCTAACAGAACTGTCCTTTAGCACTTTGTCACTATTGTGACAATAGATGTGGGTCATTGAAAGTGCTTGAGTTGATATATTTTGTGCAAGAATATAAATTGAAGTTCTTTTGATTTTTTTTTTATACTTAAAGTAACAACACAACAGCACAACTGAGAAGTGTTCACACATTCAAGCCTCTCTCTTTAATTGTTGTCTGTGACCTTCTGTAAAGCCTTCTAGTTGTTATTGTAAAAATTCTCAGTGTTGTAACAGTAATTAACCTTGATCCGTGTCTCAAACTATGCCGTGTTGGGTCCTTGAATTTGAGGGAATTGGGCCTGGAAAGTCATTGAAAAGTCAATGAATTTGATTTTTAAGAAGGTGTGGGACCCATGATGAGAACATGTGCCAGATTGTCTCTATAAGTGTCATGGGATGTCGCTGGTAAATTTTGATTTTTTTTCTGTAACTACTATCTATAGTACTCTCTTCTGATTGGCTGGCTGAGCTCCATTAAAATCATATAACAGGACACGTAAAACATTGTTCTGGTCAACAGTTTAACTACCATCAGTGTGCAAGGTTTCAGTTTTGGCAAATTTTGCTTTCAATAGCCCAGCACCCATTAATCGGTGCCTAACTAGTTTGTTTTTAAGAAAAATCGCAAAATGACATGAAATACTAGAGGTGCTTTCCTTTCCGCATTTCGAAGTGCTAGAGGTGCACTGCACTAGTCAGTTTCTCAGCGAGAGGTTGTCTGACATGTGCCGGACGGAGAGGCTCTGAGTGAGGAGCACACTGGACTGTATCTGCCAATTTTTTCCAGAGGCCAATCGCATTGCAACGAAAAATCCCCCTGCGGTCCAAAAAGCATTTTCCCCATAGGCCACCATTATAAAAGAGACGTCTGTAAAAACTGTTGACAGGACACCTCAAACTGCAAACTATTATGAATTTGATCCATGGAGGTTCTATATTTGTAAAACTTTCCTCGAGCTGAGAAAAGCTATTTAAAAAACTCTGACATCATCACAATGTAAAGTCTATGGGCCGAGCGGGAATTCGCCAGCGGGGCCAGCGGGCGAAACACTACTGCACATATTCAGTGGGTCGCATACCCTGGAAGTAAACTTGGAAAGTTTTACACACCTCTGAACACTATAAGAAGATACAGGTTAGTCACTTTCACAGACTATGAGAAAAGGCAGTGATAATTGATATACTGTATGTTTCACTTTCAGAACAGATTTTTATTTTTTTTATTTTTTTGAAAAATACAGCATATGGGAACAACTGGTAAACTAAGTCAGCAAAATATTCAGAAATGAAAACAAACTGCAGTTTTTTGTTTAGGGCTTTGGATGGCAAGTCATTTTCAAATTAGTCCGGCGATACAGGTGCCCTCAATTGTTGTTTTTTTTTTTTTCAAATATAACACCCATTTAACTTTTCATGTCTTTGTTTCACAGTTCTGAATTGCATAATAATGGATGTAATAGCTTTTTTTTTTTGCACGGTTGACAGAAAATAATTTTTTGGCGACTACAGTAGCTGTGTCTGGTTTTCACTCTGCATTATACTTTGCATTATGGCTGAAATGTTGGATTTTAGTAGTTTAGATTTTAGCGGTGCACAGTATAACAATTCACCCTCTGTACAGTTGTCTCTATGGAAATTATCCATAGAGACCAAAACCGTTTTTTGTACCAGGCTGCGAAGTTGGGCATTTTAACATGGGGGCTTATGGAGATTGACTTGCGTTTGGAGCATGCCTCAAGTTGCCATTCGAGGAACTGCAGGAGGTTGCCGCCTGGGTGCTGCACTGATTGTTGTTCTTCCGGGGAAACCTCGTGTAGGTGCCAGTAAACTGTCTTGGCTACAACCTCAATCAAGTGTTTTCCTGGTTGTTTGGTTTGGTCAGGCAACCAACTCAAGTTAGAGTCTGGGTAACTTATGTATTTTTTTCCTGTTTATGAAGCCTGTTGTGCTTTTAGAATTTGTTTTACACAACTTCCTTACAAGCTCTTTCTGTCAAATGGTTAAAGCATCTGCACAACAGTAGTTATTAGGTGTAAATATTTAGTAACAACTAGGCTCTTTGTAAGACCTAGTTTATGTGGTTATTTAGTGACTCATAAATATGTGCTTGGTAAATACCCTATACCCAGGCCAAATTAGAACTTACAAACAGCAGGTGCAACTGACTGCAGATCTGTGTTTAAGATCTGTGGACAGTTATATGCTGTCTTTTGTGGAAGGTAATATGGGCGTGTTTTATGTCAAAATTTTGTCTAATAAACTGAATGGACCACAGGTCAAGATTATCGAGTTGTGCACCCAACTTGAATGTTTCAGGAAAAATATATTTTATTTATGTATTGTCTGCAGATCAGTTACAAAAAATAATCCTTTTTCACTTAATTTTTACGGCAGGTTGTAGAAAGTTTTAGAGATGTTACAGATGTACAGAGATTAACATACATGATTTGCAGCAGGGCAGAAACAGTTCAGATGCAAAATTTGTGTAGCTCACGACTAAAAACCTCCGTATGCAGAAAAGCAGAAATGTGTTTAGTTGGTTTTAACAACAGATTTAAGGCCCAGTGCATTTGCTGTTCATCTCATTTATTCTGAGCACATTCACTATAAATTGATAGTCTGATTAAAACACACATTTCAGTATGTGATCACTGCACACACTATACAATCAAGTGTCCAGCCAACAGGATTGATACATTGTTCCCTAACATTTGTCTACATTATTATTAAACTTAGCAACTTAAAATGATGTCTCTTATGCCATTGCAAACCATGACTTTACACTGAGTACCTAGTGGTATACGCCATAATCCAACAAGTGAGTTAGTAATTTGACTTTAATCACAGTGCAAGCTAATTTAATCAATTATACCATTTAGAGCCAAAACGATTAGCCGATTTGTTGATCATCTGGAAACTATTTTGACAGTCTGTTTAATCTTTTAAAAGTCATTTTTTTAAGCAAAACTGCCAAACATCTCTTGTTCCAGCCTCCCAGTCTTTCTCAGAAGTTGCTGCTTTTCTTCATTTTACGGTATAGTAAACTGAATATATTTAGGTGTTGCACTGTTGGTCTAACAAAACAAGCAATTTTGAAGATGTCACGTTGGGCTATAGGGAATTTTGATTGTGAAAATTGTGATTTTTCAGTATTTAATGACATTTCATAGACCAAACGAAAAATGGATTAGTCAAGAATGAAAAGAATTGCTAGTTGCAGCCCTAATACCATTGCACACTAAAATAATTGCAAATGGCAAATGCAAATTAAGCAAATTAGGATAGCATTATTTATTCAGGAATAAATATTAGTTAGCTACTATAACCTTAACCAACACATTTACTACAGAGAGGGAAACAGGGAACTATTTAAAATGTGATACTTTAGATTGATAAGAGTATGTATAAGATAAAAATGGCCTCATTGTGCTTTTAAAAGCAACATTTCAATTTGTCACAGTATACACAGCGTTTTAATGTTTGTGTGTTTGTGCAAGTGCATAAGATTGTTTGTCTTATTGAGATTGTATTTTTAAAGGTGTTTATATTTTGACTTTTAGAATATGTTCATACATCACCTTAGCAGCCATATTTTCCTTTTCTCAAAGCATGTCTGCTACTTTTCTGAGATTCTCTGCTTCCTCTCTGCTAAAATGAAGCCAAAGGGCACATGGGATAGAAATTTACTGATACCTGTTTGCAGAAGCGTTTAGGCTTGTCACCATTTATCACAGCTGCATTTTTAGCGTCCCCTTCAATCTATCTTAGCAGGGACAGGCCAGGACCTTGATGAGTAAAGCAGCCAGACACAGAGGAAGTGTGATAGAGTCATGCAGGCCTCCCATACTCCCCAGCCAGACCAGTCAACAGTCTGCACAAGATTTAGTCAAATGGTTTAAATTGTGGTTAGGGATGTATCCATCTGACCACCAGTGGTGGCAGATCTGCAGCAGTGGTTGCAGAACACCACCAGAGATGTTGTCAGGGAAGGAAAATATTGTAAGGAGTGGGTGGATGTTGATGGAAGTGTTGTTGTAGCTGCACAGTCTATACGGTAATTGGATAACCAGGTAAGTGGAGATGGGAAATAGGTAGCAGGGATGATGAGGGTTCTGTCAGGGCCCACCTTTTTAAGGCTTGTGTGTGTAAGTGTGTTTGGGACTGCAGAGGAAGGGCAATATGATCCTTGTAGGATTCAGGGGCCCACACACAAGGTCCTAGAGAGATCTGGCAGTGAAATTCAAGATGGCCAGTTAGAGAGTGACAGGGGAGGGAGGGGGACAGGAGGTTGCTTCATTTGTGAATCCCGGATGTTTTTTCAGTCTTGATATGTGGCGTCTTTTTACATATGGTGTCGAGGGGGCTTTTCTTTGAAGCAGGTTTTGCGGATTCCTAATCAAGATTAGGGATCCAGAGCTGAGTTTGCTCTCACTGTATAGGTCTCCTCAGTAGACCTAAGACTTTTGTCCCCTCTTTTACTGTGACAGTCCCTTACTTTACACAGCCAGTTGAAAACACTGCACTTTTTTCCTATAGTTAACACATTTTCAGTAGTAAGCATATACTATCAGTGTGTTTATTTTGAAAATGATCATTATGAAGATGTAAATACATATACTCATATTAGCTTTGGTGGGAAAGCAAATCAAGTCCTGTGTGCATATTTTTCATGCTGCTACATGCCTATCTTTACTTGAAGATGGTTTGAAAAATGAAGATCCCTGGGGCTAAAGAGAAGGGCTTTTTCAAGGCTTTTTTTGTTGAGGTTACACTCATGCAGGCACAGTCAAAGGCACAAAGACATAAAACTGCCATAAGTGATGGGTGACACAACTACCCTATTGTTTGTATATGCAGTTTATAATTACAGTCAAAGACCTCACCATGCTAATATCTTATTGCATGTTTGCTGTGGATTAGTTGATAAAATAAGGCCTCATACATAGATGATTTCATTTTGAGACATTTGAGAATTGAGTCTCTTATTAAAATCAGAAAAAATATCTTATGTAAATAAGTTAAATTTCCTTACTATAACACTTTTCCAAATCAGGGTTAAAAAAGGCTTCACAGTAACAAAAGGCAAGGCAATAAAAAGCATTTAAATAAATATTTAAATCAAAGTCAAGCAAAATGGTTAAAGAATAAGAACAAAATCATGGCATGGAAGCATCAGTAAAAAGCCTTGGAATAATTTGGTCTTGAAAATGTACAAAAGTGATCTGTTGTTGGAAACAGCTTGAAAGCTATACAAGTTTGCATGTTTAAAATGTTTTTAAATTAAAATATATAAAAGAGATATCATTATCTGTCTTAAAAATCTCCTGTGACCCAGTCTTCCTAGAAAGCTCCTTAACGCAAGGTTAACAGACTGATTTAAGTCAATGAACTCAGATTCTACTGTGTTTCTAACTGATTTTTGTTTCCACAGTGACCTGAGCATGAACAACATCACTGAGCTTCCAGCATATGTGTTCAAGAACTTCCCCTATCTGGAAGAATTGTAAGTACATGCCCCCCTTTTTTCTCTTGTTAATGATATATTTACTCTGTATAATGTTGACATGAGGGCCAGGCTTTATGATATGCACCTGGGTATTTGAGTTTGTACTGCAAAACACACAGTATAGGTGTGCAACATGCCCTTCGTCTCAGCTGACGAAGATAAGCGCAGCATTACGTAAGGTTACGAATCACTCACCATTCATGAGTTGAACAAGGGCAGTTATAAAAGGTGCAGTAAATCTCAATTAAAAAGGTGAGATGAGACAACATGTATTGGAAGCTGCAGTCACGTGACATCCTGTGTGGATTTTTGCTTTTAAGGGATTATCAGGGTGGCAACAGCACATCTGTGCTCCGGGGCTTTGTTGAGTGGCGTACATCTAATCTTAGTGAGTGTTTGTTATTTCTTTACTCTTTAAATACTCCGCTGTCTGCTGCAGGGAGTCGGAGATAAAATCTGTCTACCTGATATCAGGTAACATGCAGCCCTGAAGAAACAAAATGACCAGTGAGTGAACATACTCCAGCGGTTCCAGCTCCACTTGGCCTTTTGCGGACATGTTTTTTCAGGTCTCGTGCGTCTTTCAGCCCGCTGAGTCTTCACCTTCTTCTTTTCCATACACCACTCCAATCTGCTTTGTCGAAAAGGCAATTTACTTTTCATCGCATTGTGTGGAGGAATGCAAGGCAGGAAGGAAGAGGGCAAAACAATGGTTTCCATGGCAACAAGGCTAAAAAACCCAGCCAGACTTGCTGCTTCTTCTTTCTTATCTTAGATCATCATAATGGATGGACTGTCGTTGGGGTTTTTGAAGAAAGGCATTTTGATTGACATATACCGATAGTTCATATGTGTGTTTGTTTAACCTTTTTTCTGGCAACAAATCTGCAGACTTGTCTCAGTGAACTTTGGTGGATGACTTTTTCGCTCTAGGGCTGCAGCAGTGTCAGTGAACCAGAGCATGGGCCCTGAGGGCAAAGACAGGGAGAGAAAGAGTTGACCGAGAAAGAAATCAGGGAGAGAAAAGAGAGTGGGCCATCCTCATACAGGACAGGAGCAGAGACAAGGGAGGAATATTCCTTCCTTCATAGTCACGCAATCTCCTCCACGCTCTTTCTTTCTTGCCAAAGGCACCACAAAGCTTAGCAGATGTGATGACAGGTATTCTCTGTGTTCTTTGCAGTTTGTTTATATTCTTGAAAATAACCTGTGACCTATAGCTCTCTATAAATCTACATGGAATTGTGGTAATAACATCTGGGTCAGTCTTCTGTTGTCAGTATGTTGCACAGAATGATTTAAAACATTTATTTATTGTTATTTTAATAATGTTTTTTATAACATTTCTTAAGTTTCAGTTTATTGCAACTGTGTATTTTTGTTTTATTTTTCATGTTCTGTAAAAGCACATGGTATTGACGATGTTGTACATGACAGATTTATTCCTCTACAGTGGCAGTAAACACAACACATGGGCCCACTGATAACTGTGCAATATTCAGAGCTTAAAAAGAAATTTAGGGCCTAAAAACAGTAACGTTAACGTGATAAACAGCAGGACTATGGCTATGTACTGACACTACCTCACAGTAACACACACCGGACAGCCTCTTGTAGTAGAGCCACTATCCCAGCTAGAACACAGGTACCCACACAGAAAAAGGGCCATAAATGTGCTTCTAGTGACTGTAAAAGCGCCACCAGACTCCCTGACCCCCCGCGTCACACACTACGTAGCCACGAGGCCCAGCCTCCTACATTTGTTTGCCGCCTCTCTCCCAGAACCTTGGTCGCTGTTGCCATGGAGAAGCCAGTCAGAGGCATAAATCAGAGCGATTGCAAAAACACTTTGTCCCATTGCAGTTGGGAATAAAACACAGCGTTCTAGCCACTGATTTGATCCAAAATTTACCCAGAATACAAAAGAAAATTGATTTAAACTGCAGATTGTAAAAGAAGTTTTCTCAACAGCATGATTTTTAGCTTGCACTGTTGTTAGCGGTGCATGTAACAGAATTCTAAGTTTGGTGATTGGATGTTTGCTGCTCATGCACCTTGGTAGTCATAGTTAACTTCTACCCCGAAGTTTTCATGTTCTTTCAGTGCTCCAACTGTAGGCCACGCAAAATTGTCTGTGGGGAAAATGAATGCGGCTTTTACTTCTAGAACCAGAGGCGCCAACTTCACAACTCTATTATAATTACATGATTATCGAAAATTGCGATATGAACATTTTCATTGCCAACATGAACACAGCTACCTATACCAACCATGGTACAAAAAGGTGTGTAAAGGTACATGTGGGAGCATGTTGTGGGGGAGGGGTGCTTGTTTGGGTTTTGCCACAGTAGTTTCCCAAATATTAAATTTAATTGTATTGTCACAGCAAAATTTGAAGCCTAAATACTTTTTTCCCTCTGTAAACTTAAATCATTTTTGTAGCCCTTTACTGCTGTCAAAGTGCACTACAGGGCTCTTTGTGAATTTGCCACTGACAAAGGTAGACCTGTGGGAGTGGTGTTGCACAAGGAGAGGATTTAGCTTTTCCCCTCAACGAGATTTAACACATTTTTCTTCCCTCGTTGAAGCCTGGGGAGACATGTACTGAATTTGCTGAAAGATGCAAGAGGAGGAGAAGCTCTTTTGTTGTGAAACCTGAAGGATATCGGAATGATTTGTCAAACCATGTTTGCATATGGTGGTTAGCGGCTTTTGACAGTGACTGCAGGTTCTGGGTTGTGTGAGTCATATTGAATTACCCACACTGGTCACTATCTGTTGGAAACTAACAAGAATGACTCAACAGCTACAGACAAGATTTGTGTCATTTTGAATTTGTAGGTGCCCACAGGCGTGTGACAACTTGTACACTAGTCCTGACTACAGGCTAACTGCAGATTATGGTCTTGGAATTAAAATCTAATTTCAAAAAACTGTCGCAAGATATCCTCTTGACAAATTGTGTCTCAGTAGAGACTTGGTGGTATTGTGGAATTCAGCTTTGGAAGTTATTCATTGGGTTTGTCTCAAAGCCTTTTTATAAAGCTGATGAGCGTTCACATCCTAATATGACATCTTTGGTCAACCACAACAAATCAAGCGTGTTTCCTTTGTACTTTGTCACATTTTGCTATCTTCGATACACCAACATTTCCACCTCAGCCAAGTGTTCAGTGTTTTTATGGGCAAACTGAAAATATGTATAAAAACAGGTGGATGGAAACCCACCTTGTGATAGCAAAACACAAGCCAGCACACAACTCCTGCAGGTTAAACTTGGCTAGTTATGGCAGCATTTCTCCTGTAGATTCTTCCTTTAAGGCTCCTGCAGCCAGCACCAGTCAATCAAAATATGCCTTGATCAGATTCGGTTATGATCTTGGATGCTGCGCTCAACATCTGCAGTCAGGAGACACTTTGTGGACATTGTGTGCTTTTTTGTTTTGAGATATAAAAATTCTTTTCTGTGATCTTAAATAGTTTGGATGAAAATGCACGGGCAGACTATGATTTTAACATCCAAGAAAGTGTCATTGGATGTTCATATCATTGCAGACAGCAGGGGTAAGCAATTAGGTTCAACAGTAGGCTAGTTTTTTTTTTTTCAGCATTGTTCTATTAGGGGGCAACATAGTTTCACAGGCTGGGTGGAGATGAAGCCCCATATGTTGTCAATGTTTTCAGTTGTTTTTATTTTTGAGTATTTTATTTCTTTTAAGAATAAAACAGATTTATATATATATTTATATAAAACTTGTTTTAGGGTTGTATCTGGGGGCAGATGTAATTTTTCCCATTAGCTAGTGAGTGCTAACAGAGTTACAGCAGCTTATGTTATTATAAAACTTATTTGGCAAACAAATTTTCATAACAAATGTATGCTTTGTGTTGCACCATGAGACTGAAAATGTAACTGATAGGTTATTCACACTCAAACAGTGACTTGTTTTTTGTTTTTTTTATCAGCATGGCGTGTCTATTAGACTGCTAAATCTGTGTTTGAGATGCAAATCATTGATTAGATTTGTTGTAACAAATGCATGTTTATTGGGATTTATACAACCTATATATTTCCATTGTACCTGTACTGTAGATTTGTGAAACGTTACGCAAACATTTTGATGCAAACTATGAAATGGGAAACTTTAGCTTTCCTTGGGGGGGCAAATATTTTTGTTGGAGAACTGTATTTCACCACGTGCTGCTATTTGCCTTCCACTGGCATACAGTGTACTTATGGAACAGATAACTAACTATTACAGCTCTTTCAGTCTCAGGGACTTAAGGACTCATAGCTGTTCATACCTGTCAACTCAACACTACAAAAATGCCTTACAGTGGACTAGCTCTCTTAATTCAGTGAAATTTATGGCACACAAACAAAACCAGTTTTGAGTCTACATGAAGAGTATGTAGACTTCTAACACAGCCAGCCTTGATTCTCAGGCTCACACCCAGCAGCTCTTGTTGCAGGGACTTCAGTCTGGACTGACTCATGTTGCAGAGTGATAAATCTGTTGCTAATCTCTCAGGCCAGATAGTAGACTTGGGGCTGTGTATCCCAGTCAGCCTGTCCCATGCTTATTTACGCCCCTATTTCCTATACACTTCCTGTTCCCAACAGGAAAGGGAGGTATCCCCTCAGCCTCAAGTAATTCATGCAGGGACTGAAGCAGCTGCCCAGTGATAAATGTTACAAGACTGTTACAAGGCTATATTGCTTGTATCAGCCTCAGAGGGGTGAATTAGTTCTCTCTAAATGGAGCACTGAGTAGTGATGGTTGGAAGGCTCAGAAAGGGATCTAAGGAGGGGATATCCAGGAACAGTTCTAATCTCTTGTGGGTGACAGATGAAGTGACAACAGGCCATGGCACAGACACATGTCTTTGACACCCCAGGCCCCATGTTCAGCTTCAGAGCTGGAACCTAATCTACTGAGGCGCTGGGTGTGAAGACATTCTCAACACCCTGCACTGCTTTATTCAGAAATAAAATACTCTGTTGTTTTGTTACTCTGTGTTCTTTTATTTATTTATTTTTTGCAGAAATGTCCCCCGTTAGCTTTTAAACATTTCCAAAATATAAGTTTGACTCTTTCTCTCACCACAGACGACTTGCGGGGAATGACCTGTCATTCATCCACCCTGATGCCCTGTCTGGACTGCATCAGCTCAAAGTCCTGTAAGCATACACCCTCCCTGCCACCGTCACACACAAACACACACACACACTTATGGCTGTGACAGTGTGAAGTTTTCCACACACTGGGGGAGAGAGTAAATATTGCAGTTTGTGGTAACATTTTGGTGCTGTCAGTTATTGCCACCCTAAACATAGTCATACAATTTACATCCACTTGGAATGGACAAAATGCACTTTTCCATCCCAGCCCCAACAGCATCTGTGGCTGTGAAAACCCCAACAGAGCATTGCATACAAGCCGTGTAAAAATTAGCTCTGCATAATTTACATCAGGCAGCACACCCTAGTGTGCTTGCACAGACTCGAACACATTAAGCGACACACAAAGTGCCGTCCTGTTGTTTCTGCGCTGGGCCAAAAGTTCAAAGTCCTGTTGATCTACAGGTGAGGTCTTGGTTACAGGTCTGGAAACAAATACATGGAGACATTGTATATGCTTATCATATCAAGTCAGTTATTCACTTTACTTGTAACTACACAAGTGAAAATAATGTGAAGTATTTTACTACATGCAGCTCAAACAAACCCCATTCACATCAGATTTAGGTCAGTTTTTACAAATACTGTGACAATATAAGCATAAACAATTTGACATGCTCCTAATGAATCAAAGGGTCATGAAATTAAGTCTAAATAAAGTAATTGCTGGATACTTTCATAACTCTATTGGTGTTTAAAGTTTCTTCATCAGCTTGGCAACAATTTGTGGGATACTGTTCCCATAGTCTTGAGTTGTCTGTATTTGTTTCCATTTGCGAACACCAGTGTCTCTTCCAAAGAAAATAACTGTAACCAGCATGGATCCACATTAACAACAACAACAACAACAACACACAAAGGAGACCATCAGAAAGCTCACTAACATAGTTAACATTGAATGTATCTGTGGATACATATTGTTTTAGGTTCATGATGCAAGAAAAGGTGTTGTGAGTTGAGTTGAAATCATCATTTTGCTATTTTATCTTCAGGATGCTCCAGAATAATCAGCTGAAAACTGTGCCCAGTGCAGCCCTGAAGAACCTTCATTCTCTCCAGTCTCTGTAAGTCATCTGACACACACACACATACACGCGAATGCACGTGTGTTGTATTGTCTGCTCAGAGAGCCTTTGAATTTCAAGTAGACTTTTCCGTCCTGCATAAAGTATTAGGGAAACACTCAATGCTATTGCAGCAGAGATTATTTGTCAATGTCATCGCACTGGTCAGATAATTTGTTGGATTAATGTAGTTTCAATTGGTTGTAAACTGCCAAACATGGCCTAACAGGAGAGAAGAACTACAACCTTGGCTTTGGACTGAAAAATGTCTCTTTTGAATTGCTGTTGGAGCATTTACAGTGGTGTGAAAAAGTGTTTGCCCCTTCTTGATTTCTTATTTTTTTGCATCTTTGTCACACTTAAATGTTTCAGATCATCAAACAAATTTAAATATTAGTCAAAGATAACACAAGTGAACACAAAATGCAGTTTTTAAATGAAGGTTGTTATTATTAAGGGTAAACAAAATCCAAACCTACATGGCACTGTGTGAAAAAGTGATTGCCCCCTAAACCTAATAACTGGTTGGTCCACCATTAGCAGCAACAACTGCAATCAAGTATTTGTGATAACTTGCAATGAGTCTTTTATAGCGCTGTGGAGGAATTTTGGCCCACTCATCTTTGCAGAATTGTTGTAATTCAGCCCCATTGGAGGGTTTTCGAGCATGAACTGCCTTTTTAAGGTCATGCCACAGCATCTCAATAGGATTCAGGGCAGGACTTTGACTAGGCCACTCCAAAGTCTTCATTTTGTTCTTCTTCAGCCATTCAGAGGTGGACTTGCTGGTGTGTTTTGGATCATTGTCCTGCTGCAGAACCCAAGATCGCTTCAGCTTGAACAGATGGCCAGACATTCTCCTTCAGGAGTTTTTGGTAGACAGCAGAATTCACGGTTCCATTTATCACAGCAAGTCTTCCAGGTCCTGAAGCAGCAAAACAGCCCCAGACCATCACACTACCACCACCATATTTTACTGTTGGTATGATGTTCCTTTTCTGAAATGTGGTGTTACTTTTACGTCAGATGTAATGGGACTAACACCTTCCAAAAAGTTCAACTTTTGTCTCTTCAGTCCACATAGTATTTTCCCAAAAGTCTTGGGGATCATCAAGATGTTTTCTGGCAAAAATGAGACGAGCCTTAATGTTCTTTTTGCTCAGCAGTGGTTTTCATCTTGGAACTCTGCCATGCAGGCCATTTTTGCCCAGTCTCTTTCTTATGGTGGAGTCATGAACACTGACCTTAACTGAGGCAAGTGAGGCCTGCAGTTCTTTGGACGTTGTTGTGGGGTCTTTTGTGACCTCTCGGATGAGTAGTGGCTGCGCTCTTGGGGTAATTTTGGTCGGCCGGCCACTCCTGGAAAGGTTCACCACTGTTCCATATTTTCACCATTTGTGGTTCACTGTGGTTCGCTGGAGTCCCAAAGCTTTAGAAATGGCTTTAAAACCTTTTCCAGACTGATAGATCTCAATTACTTTCTTTCTCATTTGTTCATGAATTTCTTTGGATCTCGGCATGATGTCTAGCTTTTGAAGATCTTTTGGTCTACTTCACTTTGTCAGGCAGGTCCTCTTTAAGTGATTTCTTGATTGAGAACAGGTGTGGCAGTAATCAGGCCTGGGTGTGGCTAGGGAAATTGGATTTTGTTTTCCCTTAATAATAACAACCTTCATTTAAAAACTGCATTTTGTATTTACTTGTGTTATCTTTGACTAAAATTTAAATTTGTTTGATCTGAAACATTTAAGTGTGACAAACATGCAAAAAAATAAGAAATCAGGAAGGGGGCAAACTCTTTTCCACACCACTGTAAATTATCAAAAGGCGGTGGTTCCGCTGCCGCAAAAAGCAGTGATTCATGTTTATATGTAAGAAATCACTCTACTATAACAGTCTCAAGTCATAATGTCACACCAGCCCTGTTAGTGAGTTTTATGAATAACCCCTGTTTTCTCTAGAAGTTGCAGTTAATGAGAAAGCTATTTTGTCCTTAATTCCTGGACAGGAAGATACACTGCAGTCATCAGTGCTGTTGTCAGAGAAAGCACTGCGTTGTATTTACACAGCCTACTATCCAAAGTGGAATTCATAGTGTTTGTGCCAAACTAACAGCCACGGTGTAGACAGTTACTCACAAAGATAATATAAAAAGCAATAGGAGTACTGCAGAACAGTTTATCTACTAATGTATGAAAAGATCTAAACGTTTGGTGCTAAAAATTTGTTTAGCAAATGTATGCAAAAATGGGTCTATAGGCAACAGTAAAGTTTAGTTCGGGGTCACTGGCGACTGATTTCTCAGTGTAAACGACAGAAGAGATGCACTAAAAGTTTGTGTAGAATTGAGATCAGTGCTTTGGCCTGGACTGCCCTAATTCTTTCTGGCAGTTGTTGAAATTCTTGTGTTGAGGATGAGAGTGTTGTACTTGCTATGTTGGTCAGTTGGTCTACCATTTTGGTCCAGACTAAAATATTTAAACAGCTATTTGATGCATTGCCATGACATTTTGCTCAGACATTCATGGTCCCCAGAGGATGAATCCCAATCACTTTGGTGATCTCCTGAATTTTCCTCCAGTGCCACCACCATGTTGTTTGCATTTGTGGTTTTTAGGGAAATGCTTCGACAACTATTGGATGAATTGCCATTTAATTTTTCCAATACTTTGTACTTTGTGTTCAGTGAATGTGTAATTAGTAAATGTTAGCATGCTAACTCGCTAAACTAAAATTGTGAACATGGTAAATATTATACCTCTTTAACTTCAGCATGTTAGCTCTTGTTAAAAAATGTGCTAACGTCATGACTGATACACTTTCAATCAAACTTTAAAATCAGGGGTTTTTTGCTCCAAATAACAGAAATAACAATGCTTTTGTGCCACATGTTATTTAAAATGTATTTAAGTTCACACCAGAAACACTAAAATGCATTGTTTTACAGTTAAAGTTTGTCACACTTCAGCATCCATACAGATTCTCATCATCTTACACCACAGTTCCTGGTGGAGTCCCGGTCATGTTGAGCACCAGATTGCTTCACCTGTAAAGACCAAATTCAGGCAGATAGCTGTCATTCATCAAGATAGTTTAAATTTCCCTGTTTGATATGTGATTCCATCACGTACAGTATTTTAAATGTTACACTACTGTAAGATGTCAACATGATGAGAGTAAAGACTTTACTCTTCTTCCAAGTGGAGAATAACAGTTGAAATCTTCATTATTTACTTGAGACATTGTTGATGTCATTTAGGGGCGGTTCCACTCATATCACATACTTAACTCCTGCTGCAGTGTTTGTTGTGCACTAAGCCCAGCAATAGCCCTGTGCAAATGTAGGTCAGTCTTATTCAGGAGATCTGTAACTAACTTTTCTCTTTTTATAGTGGATTGTTGGGTTTTCCAGGAGCTTGTGTGTTTCCACGTGTTTCCTGCTCCACTCGCCCTAAGTTTTAACATTGTTTTTCTGCAACTACTGAATGTCAGTTTCATTGAGACCATAATATGTACATGGCTCTATCTGTGCCACCTCCCTCCACCACTGTGTCTTTGAGTTTGACAGGGACTAATAGAGGAATGGATCCAGCTGGAGAAACGTGCTGAATATCCAGCTTTCAGCTATTATCACCCCTCTATATCCCTCCCCATGTCCTTTGCTTCCCCTCTTTTTTTTCTGCCTCTCCTCCTTCTTTTTAACAGATGTCTTTTCTCTGTGAGGGTTTTAAGGTCTGTAGCTGAAGTAATATGCTTTGGCAGAGCCAGGACTTGGTGTGTATAAAGCCTTAGAGAGCTAAATGTCAATCAAGACTGTTTTTCTTCCAGCCCAGACACTTGAGGAATTTTGAGGGAGGGCGAGACACTTGGTGAGGGAGGATAGCAGGAAAAAACAGTGTGGTGATGATGAAAAGAACACTTGTGCATTCATAATACTGTTTAAAATAAAAAAACATTTCCTTTTTAACCACCAAACGAAGTTCATCGGTTTGCAGGGTCACTGCTCTCTAGTACAATATAGTCAACAGGGAATAGTCAAATATGGGATTCCCTGAATATCCACGGCATGAAACTTGAGAGTATTAATCTATTATATTACGTAAATTTTGTGAAGTCACCACTTCGAAAATGTGATGTTATATCAGATTTACCATGGCAGCCAAATAAACATTCATGTCATGATGTGTGTCGTTCATTTGAAGAATGAAGAGTTGGCCTAAGTGGAAGATTTCAGGTATGAGTATTTCAGAAGGTGGTTCCACAGTTGCTTGCAAACGGGAAGTGGAGCCACTGAGTAAAGCCCTTTTAATTTTTACCAGTCTGGTCATTACTAACATCTTGTGACTTTAAGCAAAGGTTTTAAAAAAAGACAAAGAATCAGATGAGTCCTGAAGAGTTTGCAGTCCAGGAGAATATTGAAGTTGAGGTTCTGCCTGTCTGCATTGAGAGGAACCATTTTAGGTGTAAACACTACTATTTTTGGTTTACAGGGTGTGGTTAATAGGGTAGAGTTGGCATGAGTTGTCCGGTGAATGCACATCAAAATTAGATACTGGTCATTGCATTAACAAATTTCCAAGACCCTTCAATGCCTAGAAGAAGACCAGGTGTGGTCAAAACGTTGGTGATAAAATAAAATAATTGGAGCTTAGCGTGTAGTTACCTGCTTTTTAAATAATTTTGCAGAGACCAAAAGTCAAACCCAGGATAAACTAAATAGACTAGAACTTTCTGGTTCAGACTATTTGCTGCTTTGCTCACCCCAAATTCACCATGAACTAGAAAAGTGACAATAAAGTTAATGGAAGGTCAAGTTAAAAATCCTCCATATGATGTCAGTAAAATAAATCTATTATGAAATGAAGGCATTGTCAGTGTCAAATGCCAGAGTCAGCTTCAATATCATATTAATTTAATGAACCTATGCCTTTTCCTTGTTTTTCTGTTCTACAGTCGCCTGGATGCGAACCATATTACCACAGTTCCTGATGACAGTTTTGAAGGCCTTCAGCAGCTGCGCCACCTCTGGTTGGATGATAACAACCTGACAGAGGTCCCCATTGGTTCTCTGAGACACCAGGCGAATCTTCAGGCTCTTACGTTGGCGCTCAACCGCATCTCGTACATACCAGACAACGCCTTTGCAAACCTCACCAGTCTAGTTGTGCTGTAAGTTATATTAAGCTACTGTTCTAATTGTCGTTTAGAATGAAAATCGGCACATTCAAATTCTCTGCAGTGTGACTATACAACAATAGTTTGATGTCTCTTTAATTTCTCAGCCATGGCGTGTAATGAGTGGGTGGACATTTTTGTTTGTTAATGTTTAGGGATTTTTTTGGATAATTTTCCTAATTAATTAACTTGAAAAGCTCTCATCCACCTGACTGTGTAGATCACCATCCAGTTAGTAAAATATGACTTTACTGCACTCCCCTCTAAATTAAAGAACCTGTAATTCCTATTTAGACATCACAAATCACAAATCAATGCAAAGTATCCCTCCTTGTGTTCTGCCCTAGTTCTGAACGTATCCTCTGCTCTGAGCGACTGCAAATCAGATTCCAAACACAAACATACTGTTGTATTTATTTCCACAGCTTATAGTTAACAAGTCAACAAAATGGGTTGGTACTGATGCGCTGCTGTGCATGCAAGCACTTTTGCAGTGAAATGTGCCATTGGGGTTTTAATTTAAATGTTAATGACACTTTGAATAAGTTGCTTGACTCCGAGCATTAATGTAAAATCAAAATGAACTTGTTGTTTTATGCATGGTGGGAAATGCTAAAACCTTCCACAAGAGGAACTTGTACAAATATGCGGTGCATTACAAATCTGAGGGATTGTTGCAAACGTACATTTTTTCCACTGTTGCTGTTACACATTCACACACCCAAGCACGCACACAGATGCACACGTTGAGTGGTATTGCTGCAGGGTTAGTATAAACACGTTAGGATAAACAGGAAGAAAAGACCTTGAATCTATTAGGCAAGGAAAGCCTTCTGGATATACACATACAGTACAGACATCTGATTCACAAGTCACACTCTTGCCATTCAAAAATGATTTGTGGAACATTTCACAAAAGCTGCAAAACAAGACTGTAATAAAACCCATGATGAATGTGAGTGATTGTTATGTCATCATATATTTTATATAATTTTATGAAATTCTCACAAATGTGAGTAAAACTGCTTTTGCTTTTCCAGGCATCTTCATAACAACAGAATTAAGGAAATAGGAGACAACTGTTTTGCTGGACTCGTGAACCTGGAGACACTGTAAGTGCACAGTCATACAGTAGTTGATGTGTGTGTGTGTGTGTGTGTGTGTGTGTGTGTGTTTGCGCTCGTGTTTGTGTGTGCTAACAGCTCCCCACCCACCTCTGCTCCAGTCCTCCAGACATCATTGTGTCCACTTCCTCCTTTAATTGCTCTAGGATAAATAGAGCAAAGTACATGATGCTTATCAAATCTGCCCTCCCACTGTTCACTTCCTCCTGCCATGCAGCCATAAAAAATCTTTTAGTGACAGCCTTACCTAATGGCAAGCAGCTACTGTACAACACACATACCTTTACTGGATACTAGGGATGCCCTGATACCTTTTTTATATTTTTTTGTTCTAAATCCCAATGTGATACTTTTAAAGTTAAGTATCTGCTGGTCCTACATAATAACACAGTGCAGTGGACACTTAGCCACAAGTAGAAAATTAGTAAAGGCAGTCCTGCATTATAGCTTTTCTGCAATGGTTTCCAAAAGTGTTTTATAGTCTCTAGTGATCTGTTGTGTTTTGTGGAGAGAGGAGGTTGAGCTGCTGTGACAGGGAGGTTTGGTAAGGGTTTGGACAGACTCCCTACGTTCCCAGCATAACCAAAATACTGAAGTTCAAATGCAGTTTTACACTAACAGCAACACTTCAGAGGCCTGCACCATGTTCCTTTAACCCAAAGCAGGTAAAAAATAAAATACTGACTACTTTTGCTGTCATTGTGTATACTGTATTATCAGTTATGCTGGACTGCTGTTTATTTGCTTGTGCTGCTTCATGCTGTGCTGAAACTGTTTCAAATCTGTTTCATATCATTGCAAATTGAATATCTTTCAGTGTTGGAATGTTGGACAAAACAAGCAGAATGAAGATGGGCTTTCAGAACATTTTCACTAATTTTGACGTTTTATATACTAAACAATTTATAAATGAATCCAAAAAATAATCACAAGATTAATCTTTAATGAAAAATAATCACTAACTGCAGCTCTAGCTCTGTGTTGTTGTTTTTTTTTTTGTTTGCTTGTTTGTTTTGTTTTTTTACTGTGGGATCTGATTCCCATAGAACAATGGACTAGGAATCAGTTAATAGGATTATGTATTTATGTTGAGTATATGTAGTGGTCAGTTGCTGCTAAAAGAGTTAATCATTTAGCACTGCTAGCAAGTCATTTATTTTGTTATTATGATTATAATAATGCTAGTAATCCTAGTTATTAGTAGTTAGTGTGTGGCTTGGTGCTGACAGCAGTCACAGAGAGAAACAGGTAATTGAACACTCCTATTAGTTTATTTGTAGACATTTTTGTTTGAATGTACCATTAATTAGTGGCCTTTAGAGGGATGGATTTGTTAACATAAAAATGCAAGAAACACAGTGCTGACTTCCTGTGTATCTGTCTGTCTCATCCTAGAGATCTTAACTTTAACAACCTGATGGTTTTTCCCAAAGCAATAGAGACCCTGCCCAAACTCAAGGAACTGTGAGTATACCGTCCCATTTCTCCTCCGCGAGGGAAACATTTTGCACTGACACTAAAGTCAGGGACTGGTTAACTCATCAGAGCATGAAGGAGGTTTGTCAGTCAGTTAGTTTTTATGTGACTCAAAAAAGACAAATATCTGACAAAGTAGCCTAGAATAAGAGGAAAACAAGAGCACACATGCAAAGGAGTCTCAGTAAATTGTTAAAATACACATCTCGAGTGATTTTAAAAGTTCTTATTCACATACAGACACATCAGGTACAAAAAATGTTCATGTTTAAAAAAATATAATAAATAATTATTTATCTGAACTCTTATCTACTGGGTGTGTTTATTAAATAGAAATAAATTAGTTGAAATATTTGCAACATGTTTCAACATTTGTGCTTTTATTTTGAAGGCTAAAAACCACAAGTCTTCCTTCCTGGTTTTCCTGATGAGCACATTAAATATTTAATTAAAGGATTATTTCAGTTAATTAACAAATCTTGATTTCTGTAGCAGACATTGAGTGTTGACTGACACATTTTGTTTGTGCTTGATTTGTTTGAACTGTCTATGCCTTTTGATTCATTATTTTTCATATTTATATTTTTGGTTTTGCATATGGCAACTTAACGTACTTGTATGTCAGCTTTCATACTGAGCAAGGTGTCTTTACACTGTCTCTTTGACCTTCTTCCTGCAGTGGGTTTCACAGCAACGATATTGCTTCCATACCTGAAGGGGCCTTCCATAACAACCCCCTGCTGCGAACCATGTAAGGTCAAACTCCCCCTCTGATTCACTGACACTACTTAGAAACAGACGCAGCACACTAATAACTCAAATTTGTACAAATGCTACCATGCACAATACACAGTATGCCTTCTGAGAAGAACACATACAGTGTAAGCTGATATAGGATGCGAGTGTGAGGCTTCAGTAGATGAATGTCCAGAAGGTGGTGCCATTCTCGCATAGTAAATTAACTCTCCCCCTCTGCTCTCACTGCCCTCCCAGACATCTTTATGACAACCCTCTGTCCTTCGTGGGCGCTTCGGCTTTCCAGAATCTGTCCGACCTGCACTCCCTGTAAGTTCCGCTGTCAGGCACGACTCCTGACAAATCAGTGTTAACAAGCTCTGTCTGAACTCATCAGTGGTGAAACTAAACATTTTAAAAAGCTATTTAAGTGTGTTAAAGGGTCCTTGTGTCTTGTTTCATCTATACCAACTCATGTTTTGATGTTCATGATTTTACTATTCGTCACTATGTGTGTTTCAGGATGTTGCGTGGGGCAAGCATGATGCAGGACTTCCCCATCCTTACGTGGACTAATAACCTTGAGAGTCTGTGAGTGAATGTGGATGCACCATCTGTTCCTGCTTGTGCTTTTGTGTGTCTCAGAAATGACTGATGAGGTTTTTTCATTCCCAGGACCCTGTCAGGAACCAAGATATCGTCCATCCCTGCTGATCTTTGTGAGGATCTCAAGTTGCTACGGACGCTGTAAGAGACTTTTCCTCTCCTGTCACCGGCAGTAGCAAAACACATCTTCTACAAGTAATAGTACCTGCTAAAGATTTAAGATCATTAGGAAATTACCAGGACAGTAGAAATTGTCCCAGTATAGCTTGATGGATAAAATATGGTTTTAACACTGCTACAGACAGAAATTGGAATCCCATTCATGCTAAAAATGTGGCATTTTAGAAAAGTGTATTCACTGAGATAAAGCAAAATTTTTTGTAGACCAATTAGAGCTTCATTTTAAATTGACCCAGTTGTCTAATTGTTTAAGCTGGTTGTGTTCCCTCCATCAGAGACCTGTCCTACAATGAGATCAAGGAGATACCATCCCTCCAGGGCTGCCTCCGACTGCACGAGATGTGAGTGTTGAACATGTAGAAGTCACAAATCATTTCAGACAAGGATGGAAAAGCGTAAAAGACAGATTCTATTTTAAAATTAAAAGATTATAATGTAACAACAAACATTTAGGCAGTAAAGGTAATTATTTGCTTGTTTATAATCTGTTAAATTCTTATTTTCAATCTACAGAAGCTTTCAGCACAACCATATTCAGCAAATTGACAGGGACACATTCCAAGGTCTCTCTGCTCTCCGTTTACTGTAAGTCCGCTCAGTCACACACACTCAGTAACACACGCAGTAACACACGCTTGATCCTGTAAAACAAATGTTTTATGCCTGGACTGTGAGTTCACTGCGTTATAATTTTACACAGAGACCTGAGCAGAAATGAACTCCGAGTTATCCACAGAGATGCTTTCCTCACCCTCACTGCACTCACCAACCTGTGAGTATGACCTGTGTATTATTTTACCACCTTTCATCATAATGAGTACAGAACTCCAGTTACATATCATTGTTTGCTTTGACTGTCTGCGTTGTGCAGAATTAAACTGCTTGTGTGTAATAATTTTTTGCAGAGATCTGAGTATGAACTCTCTGACTGTGATTCCAACAACTGGACTGAGCGCGCTCAGTCAGTTGAAACTCTCAGGGAACCCGCAGATGAAAAATGTGCTGACTGCAAAAAACCTGCCCAAACTGAGGTGAGAAAGAACTTCTGTGGTATCAGAATCAGAAATACTTTTTTGATCCCAGAAGGGAAACTCTTTCATTACAGCTGCTCACTATCACGTTACTGCACACTTGAGAATAGAAGGAATAGAAGTACTAAGCAAATCAAAATATAATATACTATAATACAGGTAAGATAAATGAAGTACAAAGTGGATAGAAGAATAAAAGCCAAAATAAGTGTAAGTACCAAAGTGGATTTAGAGGTTGATAAGTATGTACGGTATAATACAATGTAATAATATAAGTAATAAGTAATAGTGCAATAATGAGTACTGTCAAGTTAAGTGTAGTTTATTAGAAGATTATTAGATGGTGGATATTGCACAGCAGTAATAGAAGTATGATTAAATATCAATAAATTAAACTGAAAACAGTGTACATTGCACTGTAGTATTAAACAGAATATTGCACAATTATTTCAAGTATTGCAGTGATGTTAATGATCCAATGTCCAGTTTAGTGACCTAGGGTCATACAGACTGACACTTAGAGGGAGGAGTTAGAGTTTGATGGCCACAGGCAGGAATGACTTCCTGTGGCGCTTTGTGGTGCATTTTGTGGGGATGAGTCTGGTGCCTTGACCCACCTTAGACTTTGCAAAGTTACCCACCACAGCCCTGTACTCTGTCTCATCACCATCGCTGATACATCCCACCACAGCAGAGTCATCAGAAAACTTCTGAAGGTGGCAGGACTCTGTGTGGTGGCTGAAGTCCCTGGTGTAGATGGTGAAGAGGAAGGGAGAAAGGACAGTCCCCTGAGGGGCCCCAGTGTTGCTGACCACGCTGTCCAGCACACAGTGCTGCAGACGCACATGCTGTGGTCTGCCAGTCAGGTAGTCAACAATCCAGGACACGAGGGGGCATCCACCTGCATCGCTGACAGCTTCTCACCCAGCAGGGCTGGCCGGATGGTGTTGAAAGCACTGGGGAAGTCAAAAAACATGATCCTCACCGTGCTTGCCGGCTTGCCCAGGTGGGTGTAGATACAGTTCGGCAGGAAGATTACGGCGTCCTCAACTCCCAGCCGGGGCTGGTAGGCAAACTGAAGGGGTTCCATCAGTCTGTAGAGGGCTGTTATCCTAAGAGCGCCAGTTGAGGGGGGACTAGGACTCTCCCAGGTAGATAGAGGAGGGGGGAGCAGTGGACTCAGAGGAGTCTGAGGGCAGACAGCTGAGTTAGAGGGGGGATGAGCAGCAGCCAGTGTGTCGAATCTGTTAAAGAACAGATTAAGTTCGTTGGCCCTGTCCAAGCTGCCTTCAACTCCTCTGCTGCCAGCCGGTCTGAAGCCAGTGATGCTCTTCATGCCGCTCCAGACCTTTCTCATGTTGTTCTGCTGGAGTTTCCACTCCAGCTTTCTCCTGTACTTCTCCTTGGTCTCCCTGATCTTCACCTTCAGGCCTGGATTGCCCTCACCTCCTCCCTATTACCATCGGTAAAGGCCCTACTCTTGGCATCGAGGCTGTCTTTGATGTCCTTTGAACTTTCTGTGGTCAAGTTCTGTTATCTGAAGTTTTTAGGAGAGCATGCAGAAAAATGTAACATCAGGCTGACTATGTAATTGCAACATCCCAAGTTCGGTTCCAGCTGGAGGATGTTTGTTGCATGTGATTCCCCATCTTCCTCTCCTCGTTTTCAGTCAGCTCTCTACTGTCACTCTCTAATACAGGCACAAATTCCCCCAAAATACTTAGAAATAAATATTTAACACACAATTATTGTGATTTGTTGAAAGGTAAAAAAAAAAAATAATAATAATTAAGCTATATTAAATTAAGTGAAAAAGAAATGTCAAATCTGTGATTAAAGGCCTTGTTTTTGAACGGTTTGTCAAAATTTCTAATTCATTGGTTTCAGAAAGAAAGATATATAAGATGTAGCCAATACAGATATGGTCAATTTCTAAAGACCAGGCCATCAAAATTGAGTTATAGTGGAGAGGGTCTGCATAGCCACATGATGCCCCTGTGATGTTGAGGAATTCAGGATTTTATATAGAAGATCCTTTTGGGTACTGGTGTATTCACAAAGTGTATTTGATAATTTTTTGCCATTTACTGGGCTTATTTTCCACACCTTTTGTTTTCAATGGGTAGTGATTACATGTACGTGACAGAAAAACAGAAACAAACTCTTCTCATACATTTGATGAGAAAGCCAGCTGAATTTCTTTTTTTTCCCCACAATTGTAGACACACTATGGAAACATCCAAATATTATTGAAAAAAACCAGAATGGCCAAATATTTGCAGACAAACACATTATTTATACTTTTCCCTGTATTGAGATTCTGGCCATCTGTATTATGAACACCAGACCTCAGCAGGATGTTCAGCCTTTCTAAACAATTGCTGTTTGTTTGTAGGTCCATCTCTGTCCCTTACGCCTACCAGTGCTGTGCTTTTGTCGGATGTGACTCAATGACAAGTTCTTCTGAGGAAAATGACGTTAAGAAATCGACAGGTGGGAATGCTGCAGTCAGAGCCTTTTCCTTTGTTGACATGTCAGCCAAACTTTGTTTTACTTTATTTATATATAAGTAACTAAACATATCTATAGAGATGTATTTCTGTGATCATAAGGGAACAGTTATAGTGTGTTTTATTGCATTAAATAACTTAAACATAACTTGTCATGAAAAATGTAAAGTTGAAGAAAACTAGGAAAAGTGTGTATTTTGTGTGAATGTCTATGCACTTGGGCTGATGTATGTGATCTATAGTCTATCAAAGTTCAAGACCATTATACCTGACGTTCACTTTTCTATACGTTACTCTATATAAATAACTGTATACTGTATTTAAATAATATTTTAGTTTAACACCATGGCAGAGTAACAGAAAATGTATTTCAGGAAGATGTTGTGCTTATTTTCTTGGACAGTTAAATCTGTAAAAAATTAACTTAATCTTTTGTTGATTGTTATATAGCAGAAACAGTTGTTAACATACTGTATACACCTGACTTTCTTTGGCAAGGCTACTATTTTGGATTAAGGTCTTTTTAACATTTGCGTTCATTACATTAAATGTTTTATTTTAGGCGTGGAGGATGTGGAAAGAATCTCAATGATTATGCATTGCTCTCCTTCGCCAGGTAAGCATTAAACAACTTTTTACATTTGTCATTATGTGTCTGTGTGTTTACTTCTACCAATCAATGTTGAAGAGCTTTGAAATAATCGAAAAACTAAAGTGCAAAATTAAGTCTTAACTTTTGAACAACCTCATTGTTTCTGTCTTCAGGAGCCTTCAAGCCTTGTGAGCACCTCCTGGGTAACTGGATGATTCGTCTGACAGTCTGGTTCATCTGCCTGGTGTCGCTGGTCTTTAACAGCCTGGTTCTGGTAGCCACCTTCTCCCCCACACACCGAGCAGCAGGCCATTCCCACTCCCTCACACCGTCTCTCTCTCCAGCCAGGCTACTGATGGGGCTACTGGCCCTGGCCAACCTGCTCACAGGCCTGTATGTCGGCGTGCTGACTGCGCTCGACGTTGCCACCTGGGGCTCCTTCGCTGAGTTTGGTGTGTGGTGGGAGATGGGGCCCGGCTGTCAGATCGCAGGAGCTCTGGCCGTCTTCTCGTCAGAGTGGGCAGTCTTGTTACTCTCACTGGCGGCCGTGGAGCGCAGCGTGGCCGTGCGGACAATTCTCGGGAAGGTAATGATGTCACCCAGGAGGAACGGAGGCAGCCGTCGCGGATGCTGGAGAGGAGATCAACGCTTCAGCCTGGCTGCAGGACTACTGGGGCTGCTGGCTGCTGCTGGAGCCTGCCTGCCTCTCCTGACCTCCAGTGATCAGTCCGCCTCTCCTCTCTGTCTGCCCTTCGCTGGTGGCGAGAGTCCAGCTCTGAGTGTTACAGTTGTTCTGGTGTTGCTCAACGCGCTGGCTTACCTGTTCACTGCAGCTGTGTACACCCAGCTGTACTGCCACCTGGGCAGAGTGGAGCTTGCAGATCCAGAGCAGACGGGTGCACTGCGACACGTAGCCTGGCTCATCTTCACCAACTGCATCTTCTTCTGCCCTGTGGCAGCTTTCTCCTTCGCCCCTCTCTTGACTGGCTCTACAGCCGGCGGCCCAGAGATTGCCAAGTCTGTCACCCTCATATTCTTCCCGCTGCCTGCGTGCCTGAACCCAGTGCTGTATGTGTTCTTCAGCCCGGCCTTCAGGGAGGACTGGCTGAGACTACGTGGCCGTGGAGGTTTCACCAGGGAGGTAAAGGCTGGTGCTGACAGTCACGGAGATGATTGTGGCGGAGGGTCGGAGCTCACAGACGGAGGCTCCTCCACCCACCTGGGCTTTGACTGTGGGGTGTACTCACAGCTTTGTGGAGAGACCGTTGTATGCGAGCAGTGTGAGGCTGCGCTGCATGCCAGGACCTGCTCTTCTTCCTCGTCCTCCACAGTGTGTAGACACTTGGTGAAGTCTCACAGCTGTCCCACCCTCCTGGTGGGAGCTGCCGTGTGCCAGCGCGCCGAGGGGTTCTGGGCAGACAGCGGTACACCCTCCGCTCAGTCTGAGTACGCAGACGAGGGGGACTCGTTTGTGTCGGACAGCTCGGAACAGGTTCAGGCCTGTGGCAGAGCCTGCTTCTGTCAGAGCAGAGGCCTTCCTTTGGTACATTACTCATACAACATACCTCGAGTCAAGGACTAAGGACGCTTCAGAGCGTGAGTACGTCTGTGTGCACAGATCTCTCTGTCATGTGAATTTAGACGCTACAAGAATATTTAAACATTTTTATATCAGACAACAAAATGTGCCAACTACCCTGCTAAAAGACTATTCCGCTAGCACTTAGGTTTGTAATTACTGTGTAAACAGAGATGCAACCAATCATTTAAAGGGAACTTGGTATGCTTTTTGAACTTAGAGACCATTTCCAAGTGAGCTGAACTGAGCACATCATGTTACAAACTGGTTGACAAAGGATCTTGCAAAGGAAAATCTTGCCACCGGTGCCTGTCTCTCGCTTTCGATTGGATATCATGATATTGCGAGCCTCAATGTATGTGTCAAAGATTATGTGATTTCTCTGTTTCACCTGTACTTATAAGCTTTTTAAATTGTAATTGTTATACATCTTGTCAATTTTTAAAGCTTCTCCACAGCAACTGTTGATTTTATACTTAGTTTTTTTTTAATATAAATGTAGCAAATGTAATAATCATCCTAGACTTTTCTGTGTGAATGTAACTTCCAGGTGGTTTTCACCCACCAGAGGGGAATAATGTAACGTCAGCAATAACTTCTGCCCTATCTGCCTGTGATCGTAATCTATCAGTGTGAGAAAGGTATAAGTAAATGCCAGTAATAAACATTTCTTTGCTTTAAGTTACTAAGACTAAGAATGTGATAGAAGTAGCAGATATCACTGTTTTAGCAATGATGCTTGGTGGTGGAAGATGTTATTTATTTGAGCAGCAGGAGTGTCTGGGTGTACACGATTTCAGGTGTATGAAAGGTGTCCTTTGAATGATGAATATACAATATAACCCAAGTATTCACTAAAACAACAGCACCTCTCTTTGTTTAATTCTTCACAAAAAAACTAGTACACACATGATTTTCATTAGTCTGAAGGATAATTCCAGTTATATTTAAATCTGGGCCTTATTTTCTGATTTTTTTGCCATCATGCTGTTTGATATGGATCAAACTTTTTATTTCTTAACGACAGAGCTACATATTCTATTTGTTGAGTTTGATGTGTCTCTTGGCCCAATGACAAACATGCAAACATTTCCTTTTCAGTGCAGTGACACTTAAATGAGACCTGCTTTTATCTGATGTTCACATTATTTTTGGTTGACAGAACAATTTTTGTTTCATTTCTCTGTTGAATATGGTGTGTTTTAATAAGCATAAACTGTTTAAAATTAGTGTCCTGTAAATAAAAACTGCCCATTGATGCTTCAAAAAAAAAAAGGTTGGTCGATCAAAGGAATAATTCAATATTGTGGGAAATATGAGATATAACATCAATAAGTGGGCTTTAGATGTGCTGGTAGGTGGATTATGTTGCCTTCGGACAGAGTAAGGCTAGCTGTTTCTCTCTGTTTCCAGACTTTATGCTAAGATAAACTAAACTAAGCTAACGACTGCTGGCTTTAGCTCCATATTTAGCATACAGATATGAGAGTGGTATTGCTTTTTTCATCAAACTCTGTGCACTTGCCCCACAAATTGTAAATAATAATTGTAGTAATAACTACTATAATAATAATATAAACATAACTGTAGTTTGGTGACCGACAAGCCAAATCCAAAAAATCTAAATCAACTGTATTCACAGTAGTTGAACTTATGAGAAGAGAGAAAGCTAACGTACATTTGTTTAATTTAAAACTTATCATTAAATATAATTTGGCTTGTGAGCAACTAGTTAAACACATGAATACTGTCCAAGTTAAACACGTGAATGTAATCCCACTCTTCTACTTCTTCCAACATGATGTGAACGCAGCGCAAGACTGGCAGCCAGCTGAGTCAACAAGAAAGTGTTTAAGCGGTGCCAAAAAGTATGAAATGGACTATTATAACTGAAATGTGGGTGATCATTATTCAACCACAGATATTTAAAGACAAGTATCTGCAGTGTGTTTTTGCATTTGCAAGGATTTTTTTGGGTGTTTGTGTGCACGTGGGCAGTATGTGTATCTGTTGAGGTCCTTAGAGCTCTACAGTGAAATAACTCGAAAAATTTGGACCAGAATAAAAGGGCATGATGGTACAAAAGTAGGAAAATTAAGCCTATGTTGAAAATAATAGGAATGATCTTTTAAGTAATTCACTGCCTCCAGTGTCTTTCCAATCCAATTATATTGTCAGCGAGTGAGTCACACTTACTTGTATATTCATTTCAGTCTGTATAACCTAGTTTTATTGTACATCAGAAGAGCAATATTATATTGTAAAGCATATTAACGTAGATCTCTTTTCACCCTGAGAGCTGACCTGTGTGTGTGTGTGTGTGTGTGTGTGTGTGTGTGTGTGTGTGTGTGTGTGTGTGTGTGTGTGTGTGTGTGTGTGTGTGTGTGTCGTGAGGGATTGACTGTTGTTTGGTGTGCTGGAGCATGACCGTACGCATTAAGGTGGATACACCCTTGGAGCATGTATCCACAAGTGCATGTCATGTGAGTGCTCAGGAATTTAGGCAATGTGTGGAAACGTTTTCTTCCACCAACAAGACATTCTTGTCTCCTCATAATGCGCCATTTAATTTGAATCTTCTGGGTTTTATTTTCTGTTTTCATGTAGGCATTGTCTCGACTGGGTGTGTGAATTCTTGCACCAACCAAAATGTCCGTTGATTGTTTGAGATGTCTAATGTCCCGTCTGGTGAAAATGTACAATTCTTTTAGTAGTTTGGTTATTGGTTTTTGTATGTAAATTATTTGAAAGAGAAAACAAGTAATCAAGAATGGGATGCTAACTAAGGAAGCTACCTCCTCAACTGTAGCGGCTACCAGCAGTGCTTTGTAAAAGAAAAGTCTTTTTTCATTTGTTGTTATTCTTTGTTTGCCTTCTTGGCTTTATGTTGACACACATGTTGTACATCATCATTTTAGATAAGTGCAAATTGTGGGAGGAATCTATGTACTGTATACTGTGATTTTTTTTTTTAACCCAAACTATAAACTATGAATTTTTTTATTTTATCTTTTTTTAGATACAAACTTGTAGAATAATACAGATTATAAAAAGAATCTCTCTTAATTTCAGTTCAAATTAAATCTTATTTGTAGTTTTTCATGTGAGATCTCCCGAGGTTGTTTTTATTCTGTTCAAGTAGAAAAATAAATTCTATAAATTGTGAATGAATAAAATTGAAAGAACACAAGTATTTTATCATATCTGAAATTATTGTACTCTACCTTGTTAAAACTTGTCATATCAGGTTGTCATATCACACCTTTCTTGCTTATGCAGCTTTGCTTTGTTTTAAGTTGCTGCATAGGTTGATTTTTGGGACTGTGGATAATATAGAAGAGTCTGTTCATTGCAATGGTATTGACTAAAATCCTACACTTTTTTTTTCTCTCAGCAGAGTTCCTCATTGAACTCTGAACATCAGTCTGACAGGCTGCACAATGGCCTCATGGGAAGACAAGTCATTCCTTGTCTTTAAAATCAGGCCCAAGTGAATAGCAGTGTCGGTCGGTCGGTCCATTGCTTTGGTCCAGACTGAAACATCTCTATCTCTCTATAACTATTAGATGGACTGCCATGAAAATTTGGTACACATTCATGTCCCCTTCAGGATAAACTGTAATAACTTTGGTGATCCCTTAACTTTTCATGAAGCGCAATCATCAGGGTCAAAATTTCAATAAATTAAATATAATCAATATAGCATGCTAACAGTCTAAACTAAGATAGTGAACATGATAAACAAACCTGGTAAAGAGCATGTTAGCATTGTCATTGTGGGCATGTTAGTACACTGATGTTACTCAAGTACAGTATTCAAGCACAATATTGGGGTACTTGAGTATTTCCATTTTGTCCTACTCTATACTTCCACACTACATTTAAGAGGGAAATATTGCACATTTTACTCCACTATTTATTTGACTGCATTATTTACTAGTTATTTTGCAGAGTCAGATTATTAATACAAAATATAATCAACAAATACATCTATTTGTTGATTATATTGTGTATTAATAATCTGGATATGAAATGTGTACATTAATGTAGCAATAATTGTTATCCAATAATATATATTATTCTGAATTTTTTTTATGGGGGGTACTTTAAGTATATGTTAATACTTTTACAGAGTATGTCTACACTGTGATATTGCTACTTTTACTAAAATAAAAGATCTGACTGCTTCTTCCACCACTGTTGATGTTAGCATTTAGCTCAAAGCACAGCTGTGCCTAAGTACAGGCTCACAGAGCTGCTAGCTGTAGATTTAGTCTTGTTAAGCTATTTTCAGTTGAAGTTGCCCAAAAAAAAACATTTTAAGTGTGAGGTGTTTTGTCTAAATGTACACACTTCCAAGTCTGTTAATATGTACAAGACTATTTGTGCTATTCAGTGGAGTTTTCTTTCACCTCCAGCCACAAGTCATGTTGTCCACTACTGCTAGCTCCTGTCACTCGTATAGTGAGCTGTAACTTGGTGATGAGTGAAAAATAACCTCTGGGATTTGTATAAAGAACCGTGTCACCTTTTCACTTGTAATTTGTGGATTTTGGTAAAACCCCATGTCAAAACACCTGGCAAACACGGAGATGCTGTAAGACGTTCGTTGTGTATGTTAAAAGTGGCCCAGTGACATGTACAAGGCTCACTGGATCTTTTGCAGCTGTACGTTGAGAGGGCACAGGAAATATTTACATTCAAGGCATCAAAGGAATAACTGTCGAGTGATGTTATAGCAGCTCACGCTTGACAATCCCAAACATGTGTTCCTCTTCACTGACATGTCCTCAGTGGTAAAGGACATCTCAGCTATTCCAGCCCTTCACACATATCCCTCTGTGGCGTGCACATTAGGCACATGCCTTCCACCTCTGGCTTTAGCGAGGCTTTGTTACAATAAAACTAAGCCCCCGACAACTCTTGTCCAGTCCACTGGACTTCTGAGTATCAGTGGCATGCTTTTTGCATTTTATGAATACCAAAGGCTGCTACAGCTATCTTGATGGCATTTTCAGAAACTGGTCACCACTTGTGCACTATTACTGACTACACTGAAGCATAATGCCACTACTTGATAACATGACTGAATTAAATCACTCACTCTGGTGTTTTTGAAGCATTTATATTGACCTTTGTAAGCATACAAACAAATCCAAACACTATAATCCATTCCTTCCTATCAGCTGAAACAAGTGAGAAACAAGATGACAGATCATAATTTAATTTCATAAATATTGCAATTTTCTTCTATTCTTCTATTATCCATATTTACTGGACATGATCCATTTATCTCTTAGAAATGAGTGTAGAATAGAGTGACAAACCATGAATTATTACTTTTTAAATAATACATAAATACTAATACTTCCCTACTAATGAACAGCAAATTCAAGCATGAGCCAATCAGTTCAGTAATTCAGCAGTACATATGATGCTAACATAACAGTGAGGATGACCAGATGCAGGATGATTGCAGAAGATGAAAGTGGTGCAAAAACACAAAATGATGTGGGGTAAACAGTTTCTCATGACACAAAACAGTCAACATGCAGGACTCTGGAGACAAATCGATCTTCTCTCAGACAGCAGCTCGAACCTCTTACTTCTTTTCGTTTTTCTTTTCTTGTTTAGCAATTTGAGCTGCAAACCAGGAACATAAGTCAAGATACAGATACCTTAAGAACATTTAATTGCACAAAGTAGTATTTTAAGCAATAAGTAGTATTATTTTGTAAAAAAAAAAAAAAAAAAATCTTGTGACTTAAAACTGCAATTACATATTTTTTGTCCACTTGGGGGCAGCGGAATCAAAGTATGAACACAAAGTTGACATTATCATCTTCTATGTTGATATGGCAAATATGTTAGCAAACCTATTTACACATGCAGAAGAAATGGAGCAATATTCACTCTCCTTTTAGCTCTGTTTTTGGTCTCCACCAACTCCTGAGGGAAATATCCGGCTCTTTAGCTGCTAAATGCTCCACTGTGCTTACCAGCTAGTTGCTAACTGTCTGTCTGTCTGTCTGGGGCTGAGCAGGTAGCGTACAGTGGGTTTTTCGAGCTTTTAAACTGAAAACAGCTGCCTACTGCAGCCAAAACAGTAAAGTTGCGGGCGAAAACCCCCAAAACAATGAACTGAAAGACGCTATAATAATAGTCTGTAGAGCTGAGGGAAACTGCAGAGTCTGGTGATAATTGTCTGTGGTTTCATCACTACGAGTGACACCTCTCATAAACAAGTCATGTGATCCATTGTTGACATAAAAATATTGATTATAGCTCTTTTAAAAACTCAGCCCTTTAAACAATTTATACTACAGCAATACAAGTGCATTTAAGCTCTCCAAAAATTTCATCTTGAGTCAAAATGTTGAGGAAGAAAAGAAGTGGTTAAAACCCACATCAGATATTTTTCCTAAAGCGTATATGATTTGACAAATCCTTCTAAAGCATTTATCACAGTGTGGGGTGGGGTAAGGTCTTACCTCAGGATCACAGGTTGGATTTAAGCATGACAGGACAAAACATTGGGAGACACTCTTTAAGAGTATTTGGATCATGGCTTTAAGCCTTTAGAATGTATTCATAAATACATGTTAACAATGACTATGCTTTCATGTTTGTTTGTTGTTACTATAGATACTCTGACATAAACTAGAAGTCAATTCTTTATTTTTTAAAAGATGAAGTATCCATTTTCAGCAACACTTTTTACAGGTCTGTAATTTCCCAATAATCTCCAAGAAGTTATCTCGGAAAGAATGTAATTTGGTACTAATAATAGGGAAAACAGAGATGGTGTTCAGTTGATACAGTTCATATAGTGCAATAATGCAACCTGAGAGTAAAAAAAAGTAAGTACCCTAATTACTACCAACTGACTGAATTCTGCTTTCATATTTTTCCTATAATCATAAACAAACATAGTTCTTTCCAGGAAACTTCTTGGAAATTAGGAAACTAAATATATCCATTGTTCCCATCGCATATTCAATCTATTTTAGAAATTCCACCAGAGGAAAAATAATGCTATAATTTAACCTGTTGAACATTTTTACTATATATTCTCATATTTACGGCAATATATTTTTTTCTTTATAAGAGACTGACATTCATTTGTTCTGGAGTTTCATGATACAACGTGTTATTTTTAAAGGATAAAAAGAAGGGTAAATGGGGGAAAGGATGGCGTGTCGAAGTGGGTCATGAAAAAGAGGACACATGGGTTTCTGTCCCTGTACCACCCAGCAGGATACTTACGGCGAACCTCCAGTTTACACTCCACTATGTCTTCTCCGCTGTCGTTGACTGCTTTGCACATATACACACCCCCATCGAACAGACAGGGCTTACGGATCTCCAGCGTCAGAACACCTTGCTTACTGAGCATCCGGTACTTGGCTTCATTTGTGATGTCCATCTTGTTTTTGTACCAGGTCACTTTGGGCTAACAAGGTAGGACAAAGTATTACAGTAAGTCAGGTGATATTTTACACAATCTGCAAAACTCTCACCATTGCACAATTAGCACTTAACAATCAATCAGTAACAATCATCACTGGATTTATCTGGTGGATACTGTTTCACTGAGATTAGGGTGTTTATTACTCGTTACTAATCCCCAAATGTCTGCATGAATAGATGTGCAGGGAAGTGTGTGTGTCAGAGGGTTATAGGTATAAGTTTCTGTTGGTTTGGGAGTATTTTTCCTTTGGCTTTATTCTTTGGCGTTTTGTTTTACTCAGTTACTCTGTATTTCTGAATAATGAAAACATTTAAGCATGAAAGTTCATTCTTGGCTCTCAACTGTATGGTTGAAAACTCTGGAAAAAGCCAGTAAGTGGACCTTGGGTTTGGATTGTTTTGCTATTTTCAAAGTCAAGAGTGAACTTTCATGCTTAACTTTTAAACCAACACAGAGAAAAAATCCTAAAAGTTCTCTGAATTAAATCATAACAGCTACTGTGCTATGGCTGAAAGCTCTAGAAGTAGAGTGGACCTTGAGTAGGAATTGTTTTGTCAAAATATCACTTCAAATGTTTTCATTACAATAAAAGTTATGATGGAAACTATTACAAAAACTGGATTCAATTGACAATTGATCCCATTCAAGTGTTTGTTTCTGGTTGTGATCAAATCTGTGATTGAATTTGATCACAAATATCATTTGCACATTTTCATGTAATGACCCTACTGACCTTTGGTATGCCTCTGACTGAGCAGCTGAGGGTGGCATTGTATCCTGCTATGATAGAACGGTTCACCAAAGGATGTGTGAACTTTGGAGCCTCTGAGAAGTCATGTTCCTTGTGGGTGGGCGGCTTGTACTCGATACCTGAGGAGACAGACAGTTCTTCAGTTTTGCTTTTCTGCATGATGACTACTCAGATTTCACATACAGTATCTACACTTACAGGACATGAAATCAGAACCATAACTGCTTTGTACTGTACAGTCAGAGCCAACCTGTTTTCTGGATGTAAGCGCTGTCTTTTGTGTTGCAGGGCTCTGGGCTGAGGCCCACCAGGTTGATGGAAAAGACTCGGAAGACATACTCATTCCCCATGATGAGGTCAGACACGACGCTGTTGGTTCGCCTGTACTGATCGTACACTGTAAACCACTCCTTCATATGAATCACAAAAAATGTTTCAGATTTGGTTTTTCCAATTCAACATAGGGTTTATATTGTACAGGTAGGTGACCAAGTAAAGGAAAATGTGAATACATGAGAAACATAACGTTTGATGAAAATGCTGTGAATCATATGTTGTGGCCTTCACAGTCACCAGATCTCAGCCCAATTGAACACCTATGGGAGATTTTGGATTGGATTGTGTTCGGCAGCACTCAACAACACCATCATTAAAACACCAAATGATGGAATATCCTTTAGAAGGAGGGTGTTCATCCTTCCACTAGAGTTTCAGACACTTGAAGAGTCTATGCCAAGGATCACTGAAGCTGAAGCTGCTCTGGAGGCTCGTGGTGGAACAACACCTCACTGAGATGCTTAATGCTGGTTTTTCCTTTAATTTGTCACCCTTCTGTATAGTGCTTTAAATGCACATATTGATATTGGGCCCTTTTCAGACATTTACTTAAGTCAACACTGCTCTGGTTTTAAACATTATGTGTATTAGTCAGACGTGCTTATAGGCATATATTGTAGGCGTATATACAGTGTATTGTATATTGCGTATACAATTACACTTGACAACACTTTCTGTATCTAGTTGGGGGGCTGTATTACCTCCCCTGAAACCTACACCTGATGACATAACTACAACTTTAGCTGGCTTGTACTGCAATCACTTTAAATCAAATATTTGAGCTATACCGTATGTACTACAGTGAGACATGCAAATGGGGTAGGTTAATGGTGAGCAGAGAGGGGAGTTGTAATTAAGGACCTCATCTTTTATTGTTAAAAACACAATATAAAAAAACAAAAAACAAATGAGTAATAATATGACAGGCAGAAAAAGGTTCATCACATCGGATTTCCTTAAACCATTACGGCACACATTAATGGACACAGTCTAAACTTAATCCATTGTTTGTTCACTCAGACAAATATATATATATATATATATATATATATATATATATATATATATATATATATATATATATATATATATATATATATATATATATATATATATATATATATATATATATATATATATATATATATATATATATATATATATATATATATATATATATATATATATATATGCCCATAAAATATGGCAAATAACATCCTACAGTAATGATCTAGAGATATCACTGATTTGATTTCAAAATACCTTCATAATCTACCTGAAACTAGAGTTTTTTCTCACAGTTAAAATGTATTTATTTTGGTACAAAAATTAAATAGGATATGGGTAAATTTAAACTAAACTGTGCACGAGATGCAAGTGAAATTAATTTGATCTAATAATGACTTCAGTGAAACATGAACCATCAGCTGAGCTGGGCAGGAGAACAATGCCCCTGCGTCACTGTACAGACAATCCGGACCAGGTCAAGGCTACGAGGATAAGATTAGGACATTCCTGGCCGACATTGTTCCTGGCAGCTCGAGGTGGAGGATGGTATCAGTTGGAGCTCTTGCCAACAGGCCCATAACGCATCACCCCTGGCCTACAGAGGAGACTGTGGGGTCAGCATTGGCTTATTACAGTATGTGTCACAAGGGAGGCTAAAATATCCCTCTGCGTCGATGCAGCATTCATCCTCACACATGTACAGACACACTCATTCATGTTAATAGAGAGGGAGGTTTGCAAATGTGGCTTCACAGCAGTTCAGTTGGTGGCTGTCAGAGGTAAAACTAATGGCCTGCAATGGATCAGTTTCAGTGAACAAGAAACTATGAGCTATAATGACATCGACCATTGCCTTCCTCTGAGAAGACCTCTGGATATCATATTTTACATCGGTATGGGTAGTGTCTTGGGTCCGTGTGTCAACATGTTTAATTAGCAAAAGGATCATAGTGGACAAGCTACCAGCTGCCATCACACCGTACGTCATACTCATGACAAGAGAAAAATGTGCTTTTTGAGGCGACAAAGTGAATGTCAAGTGCAGGAAGAAATGTAATTTCTTGCTTCTCTGGACTGCAGCTGCTCATTATTTGGTGGTGCAACATGCTAACACCAACAGTGGGAGCTAGTGTTTGGATTGGTCTGACTGTCTTCTGGTCGGATTTGATCTCTGAGAGTTCGGGTAGGTTTTCAAGCCAACCACCTGTGAAGACCCCTAATGTCATATGAACATAAATTCTTAGAGGATTTAATTTGGATAATAATTGCCTATTATTAACTATTAACAGCTTGTTTTCAGCTTCATTCGAATGTAATATAAAAACATATGTAAGCTTTGTTGCTAGGACCCAAGAGTGTAGCGTCTCACCATGGTCTTCTTGTCAGCTTTCTGAATGGTGTAGCCAGTTATTTCACAGTTACCGTTGTCCTTAGGCGGCTTCCACTCGAGTGCCACATTGAAGCCCCACACATCCGTGATCTTCAGAGCCTCTGGGGGCCCTGGGAGATCTACAGAGGAGAGGATTGTGCTTAACTGTCCGCTGACAAAACCACTCTATGTTAGGAGGTTACTAGCATGAATGTTGTTACAGTTTGCTACAGAGATTGCATTCATTCCTGTTTATACCCAGAGCCAGCTCTCCATGTGTTCAGTCCTGCTTACCAACAACCTGCAGCGTGATACTTGCTGTGTCTTCCACGTTCTCAATCTGCACGTGGAGATCATACTTCCCCGAGTGTTTTCTGTCTGTCTTGCGGATGAAGAGGATCGTATCCACGTCGCTGTTCCTCACATTAGCGAACGAGGGGTTTAGAGGCTCCCCGTCTTTGCTCCATGTAACCTTTGGCCTGGGCTTACCCTGCACGACCAGAAAAGTGTTTCAGTTCAAATGATATGTGTCAGTTCACAAATTACAAATGAACAAAATCAACCTTTTAACAATATTCACTGATAATCCATCTTCAAATACATTCTAAGGAACCATTGCCTAACGTGGCTGTAATTTGTTGGTCAGTCTGTCACTACACCACTTTGGTCCATAGTGAAAAATCTCAATAACTTTTGGACAGATTGGCATGAAATTTGGTTCAAACATTCATTTTCCTCAAAGGATGAATCCTAACGACTTTGGTGATGCCTGACCTTCCATGTAGTGCAACTAACAGGTCAAGATTTCCCCTGGCCCAACACTTAATTATTGACCGTTACACGTTAATGTAAAGGTATGCATGATTATTTTAGCATGTTAGCATGCTAGGTGAAAACACTGGCTTTTCTCTGGCACCACCTTCAGACCAAACTTTACATTTTTTTACCCCACTGCTGGTTACGGATCTAACAATACTAAAGGTGCCTTTCGATTTTGGATCCATCCAACTAATGCTGGGAGATATGACAATATATACCATGTAGAAACTTGTCAGCCAGTTTGTCAAGTAATATAAAATTACATTTACTGTGATAGAAGATTTGATCCGTCGCCCACTTTTTGTTTTATGGCTTTGCTGTTATTTCGCTGTTATACCATTTCTATGTCCCTGTGTCCTATACTGCAACTTTACAAAGACAATCTTACTGTCCTCTTTTGATGATTTTGAAGTTAAACATCAAAGACATCTTCTGGTAGCACATATACAAAGCCAAACATCTACATAATTTTAGTTAATATATTTCTGTACAAAATTTTTAATAAATTGTGTTTTAATTTTAATGTTTTAAGTCATTTTAATATTTTGTATGCGAATAGTAGCTCGGTCTTTGTGCATCGTTCATGTTTCACGCTGGTGTTTATACTGTATGAAGACATAAGTAAGTCTTGGTGTTTAAATGATGATTTCAAGAAGGTGTCTGATTGATTTAGCCTAATGTATACTGCACCTGGAATGGAATCACAAGGTTGACAGTGTCTCCAACTTTCTTGATGAGAGTCTGGCGGAGATTTCTAGGGAGCCAAATTTTAGGGCGTTCTGCGAAAGAAAAAACACAAAATAAGAGGCATGACGAAGACTGAAAAATGGAAGAAGTAAGTTTATATTAGGAGAATTATTTGGCTGTATGAGATGTATTGGTTGTCATGTCTCATTAAGGTTTTGAAACTAAAGGAGCAGGAGCAGAAAGTAATAAAGTATCAAATCTATAAATACTCACGCATTATCTCTCTGATGGTAACAGATTGAGCCAGAGTGGTAGGAGCACTGGGTCCTGCCATGTTGTAGGCTCGCACACGGAACTGCAGCTTGTCTCCGGTGGTGAGATCTCTGATGATCAATGATGTCCTCTCAGTCAGACCCTGAATGGCTGGTATCCATTCATCCGCTGCGACCAGAAAAACACACAACTAATTAAAATGACATGATTCACTTGACTGCAAATGTTACAATGGAACCAAAGTTAAAAATACAGATAGAAGTTCTTCTGAGTCTCTATTTTGTTAGAATATCATTGGATGTTTGTTGTGCACGGTGGAGGCTGGTGAGAGAAACAACAGTTCATGACAACAAATAAAATTCAGAAATAACTACAAGTCAAGACATTTGAAGCAGAGAATTCCAGTCATTACAAAGGTTTAATGTGATCGTATAATTACCATGCTGTCGGCCTAGAGGCAGGAAAGATGGCTCAGGCGTTCATCTAAACTGACATGTTGAAAGAAGCATGAAAATACTAAACTTTCATGCTTGTTGTATTTATTTACTCTGACTGTTTGGTCATAGCTGATAGGCTTTGAGGTTGAAGATTAATTGTAAAACCCATTGCTGTGCTACAGTTTTTGTTTACATGTTCCTTTTTGCTTGTTGCTTACATCATGTAACAGTAAAACAACACAAATTGACCAGTTAAAATGTAAATTTAATCATAGTGGGGTTTTTTTTTAGGTGTGGCATACAGTACATATTTTGGGCATATACTGTATTTTGATGAACTGCTGTCCGAGATTGTCTTTTGGTTTTTTTAAGATTGTCTTTTTTGCCATTTTTGCCTTTATTGGATAGCTGTTAGTATAGACGCAGACAGGAAACAAAGTGAGAGAGAGGGGCATGACATATGCAACCAGGGATGTTGCAATAATATGGTATGCACCTTAACCATTCAGCTACCAGGGTGCCCCCTGTCAGAGATTGTTTCACCCTTTTCCTAACTGACAATATTTTTTGGCAATCTGACTGTCCTGTGTGGGCTGTTTGGAAATTTGGAGAAATCAGTTGCTGTGCTTCACTGCGATTAACTGACTGGTGTATATAAACTTTGATGATATATGCTATAAAAAACTTTCTTTATCCAAAGCATGCAGGCGGGTGGCTCCAGCACTTACTGCCCTCCTTGCAGTACTCGACTCCATAACCCTCGAGTTCAGCCGAGCCGATCCTCTCAGGCGGCCGCCACTTCAGCGAGATGGAAGTGTTGCTGATGTCGTCGACGCACAGTCCAATGGGCTCACTTGTAGGGGCTGAGAGTCAGGCAGAAGGCAGATAAATTGGCTCTGTTAGTCAGTTAGAGCATTACAGAAATACATTTAGGATGAATTACCGAACAAGTGGATGAACCTGATCAGGAATTAACAAATTATGTAAAGTAACAAAAAACCCTCACAAAGCTTTGAAACAGCAAACAGTGCTTCAATCCTATTACCATCATCCATTACATATTACTTTTGCCACAGCAGCAGCATTATCTAATATTAATTTCATACATTCAGTATCTTCATGAACCACCATCGAAATTTATAAACAAAAATGAATGCATATAGTCCTCTTCTTGTTGCTAGTGAGGACCAGACTACTGTTTCATACAGTACTCAGTGATTAGCATGTGATGACATTTATCTGCTGTAATGAACCACAGGGCACAGTGGTAAAATGCATCAAGTTGTATTAAGGTGGGATGAGCAGCATGAACATGTACATTTTTTGGTGGCTCGTTACTTTAAATTTAACTTTTACTTACCTACTGGCAACGGAATGCTATCAAGGCAAGTCAGCGAGGCTACCAAGGCAGCAAGTTAGTCGATTTTTTTGATTTTGAGCCAATAAAAAGGGGAATGAGGGTTATCTGGATAAACCCAGAGTTTGTGTACGTGGTTATATTGCCCTGGTGTCTACTCTTTTTGCCCACACAATCTTAAATATGCAGTAATTGCAAGTCCAGTTGAAGTACTGTAGTTTCTTATAATATCTGGTAATCATGTTAAGGAAATCATTTTTGGTTGGGGAAGTGGCATCAACTGCAGCTGGTGTGCAGTGAAACACATTGGTGTAGCTATATGTTTAACATCAGGCCCTGTGCCTGGTTGTGTGAGAAACCAGTAAACATTTAAATAACTACGAGTGACATAAATGAGTATATATGTAACTTAACAACAGACTGCTTGACCCTGGTGATAGTCCTAATTCAAATAACAACAAAGACTGTATTAATTTCAATGTCAAATATTTGTGGTTGTGTTATCAATTATCAAAACAGTCTATTAGTCTATAAGCCTGCTTATGTCATCCCGGGAAAGAGGCGGTGTCTGACTGACCTGGAGTTCACGGCTGGGCTGAAGTCTAAGTGCCTGCTGTATTTTCTGCCGCAGGGATGAAATGACATGATTTAGTTCGCATTAAAAGTCTTTGGTTCATCAGCTTCCCACGCAGTGCTTTCACCACAGAAGTGCCAAAAGTAAACAACCAATGTCACAACAGCTGTAGAGACTAAAAGGCCCTGTTTTTAAGTTAAAAAAAAGCTAATGACGAAGCAATATTATTATTACACTGTTTAGCATAAGGATTTAGGACCTCAGCTCTAATTTACAAGTTTACTTATATCCATTGTAAAACTGTAGGGGTCAGGAGTAATTATGGAGGGGGAGAAAATACATACAATTGACTGCTAATAGAGATAGATAATGGTCATAGATTACTAAAAGCCCACTAATTATTTTGTGTGAGACTGAAGAGAAACTAATTTAGTTGCATGAAATTTTTTAATTGTAAGAAAAAATTCCTGATGACACTGAAAATGCCACTACTGATTCATCATATCAAACACAGTAGATTCAAGCGCGTTAAAAACTCAGATGGCTACTTTAGCACTAATGAACATTTTTCATTTAGAGGCAAAAGTTTAAGCACATTTGGAGCAGTGACCTCCACCAGTGAGTAGATTCATACATTTTTGTTTTAACAGCTGAGCGATCAGTGCAGATTGGCTTCAAACAAGTCAAGTATGAGGAAATGTTTTCCCACAAAACAAAAAACAAGCATGTACAGTGATTCAAGATATTAACATGCACTGAATCAAAGCTTGGTCTCTCTGGCAAACCTATGTTTACCATGTATAGTACATCCTACTAGTGAAGAATCCTCCAAATGTCAACAGAGAAGACATCACATCATCGTTTGGGGGTCATATTTAGTTGACCATATATTTTCATGTTGTTGCAACAACTTGTTGACAACATGAGGACAGGACTGAGAGGTGTTGAATTTTAGATGTTGCCTTGACGTCACTAAGGCCAAGACTCCATGTTAAAGGACACAGGCAACTGATAGGAACACCTGTCAGAGGTCAAGGGTTTCCTTGTGTGTAGAAAGTCACAGCAGCAGGGATTATTTAAAAACTAGCTCAGGGTAGTCTGGACAAGACATGCAGAGTGACGGGCAGACATGTTTTTAAAGCAAATACAGAGTTTTTTGACATCATCATGACGGGACACTTGCAACTTCAACAGCATGATTACTAAACCAAACTTAGCACTTTCAAACATATACACCACAGAAAAAGGAGGGGATGGAATATGCATCCAATTTTCCTGTTAATGTAATTCACATAAAAACACAATTAAGATTAATTTCTACTTCAAAAACCTACGTGATAATCCAACATCTCAAAATGAATAATGCCTACTACCAACAGGTTGTGGCTCTGCAGCAGGAACAGGGGTCTCCTCTGCTGGAGGACCACTTTCTGTTGGGCAGACACCCTCTGCTGGTGGTGTCTCATTCTCAGCTGGAGCTCCCTCTTTCCCGCTGGGGGTTGCCTCTGCAGGGGCTGCTGCTGGTGGTTCACAACTGGCTTCTGGTTCCTGTTCTACCTCGGGAGGTGGAGGTGTCTCTGCTGGTGCCTCTGCTGGAGCATCAGCTGGTGTCTCCTCTGCTGGTTCCACGGGTTTCTCTTCTACCGCAGGCTTTTTCTCAGCTGTCTTTGGAAGTTTAGGCTTTGTCATTCTTTCTCAGTGTTTAGCAGTCCTGCTGCTGATTGAAGCTGGTGGTTTTATGTGACCGCCTCTTCTGCCTTGCTCTAATCTATGATCTTATTCTAACTCGCACACACATACAGTCTCTTGTTCTCTTTACTATTGTCTTTGCTGTAGTGACAACAATGCTTCCTCTGGAGCAGCCTCTGCAGTAGCTTGAACCCCTCTTAAGCAGCTGGTCCCAGCAGAGCCAAGCGCTTCCAGGCCATTATTTATAGAGAGAGATGCCATGCATAGTTTCCTAATCAGCTGTTTTACAAGCATTTGGCCATCTGGATACAATGATGTTCTCTCTTAAATCAACAAGTGGAGAATTAGATGGTAGTTAAAATAATGAGTGATAGACTAAGAGTCTATCCAAACCTGAGCCCCTGCCTTATAGGATACTGTCAGGCTAGTAAGGTAGTACATTTTACTGACTGGTTCCAGACCTCTGGATCACTGCACACATCTCCGATTTGTTCAGCTGTTCATATGGAAGGAAGTGAAACAAAATGGAAATTCAGCCTGATAATCAGGTTAACATCTTACTTTTTTCTCCTCATTTTTCTTTTCTCAGTGTCCAGGTGTTGTATATTTACTGGTGCCTGCTGCATAGCATACTTTACTTGACGTTTGTACAGTAAAGATTTACGAGAGGAATCTACAAAAGAGTATCATAAACAAGAAAGTCAACTCCTTATAGAAGTACAATAGAGCCTCATTGAGTGATCAATAGTGGACAAAAACGTAAACTCCTCATCGAAAAGGACTTAAAGCCCTTGAAAACTTGGCTTCAAATCTTAAACATTTCTCTATAACATTAAATATACTAAATAAGACTATATGAGCAACAATCAAAGTTTATAAAAATCTTTAGGTATTATTTATTAAGAATTTAACACTCAAAAACCCAGTTAATCTGCTTCATCAGGATTGTGTCGGTGTGGTTTGATCAGATTTGATTGATTTTACACATCAAAATCTGTTTCAGGTCTTGGGGAGTTCTAATGAAATATGTGAAAAAATGTTGTATGAAGCCTTTTGTGAGGGACCTGTGTGACATCTGATAAATTGGTGTGGAGTTAGAGAGAAGTGAGCTTACCAGACCTCTGTAGCCAGCTCCTCATCTCTGCTTGAGGCTAACGGCTCGAGGCTACATTAACAGCTACTAAACCCAAATCTTCAACCAAACTGTTGGCAGTCGAGTTGCATTGTGGGTGATGTAGGCACCAGGTTTTGACAACAAAGAAGAATACGTGGAATAAAAAAAGACAACGTCTCTGCTTCTGCTGCATCGATTTTGATCCTTTTTTGTTTAACTGACCATCGTGAATCCACCAATGTTAAAGGAGCGCAGTGTTTAATTGGTGGAATGCTCTTTTAGCTATCATGACCAATAGGGGTTCAGTGTCTTGCTCAAGGACACTTTGACATGTGGAGAGGACCAAACCTGCTCTACCTGAACCACAGTGGCCCTTCTTTAACAGCTAAATTAACACTGTATGGTGTGTTAATTCCTCTTCATCTGGCACACAACATTTGGCATTGTACTGTACAGTGCTAATCTATCTGGTCCATGTGGTGATGTAACAGACACACACACACACCCGCATGACTGACATTACTCAGAAATGGCCTGTGGATGATGTATGTGCAGCCTGTATTTTTGTTACATAGGCATTCCACAGACTGCTGGGATTACAACAAACATACAGCAAACATGACCCCGTCCTGTCATGACCACAAGTTAACCAGGCCCCATGACCTGAGTGAAACCTTAGACTGACCAAACTAGGCATGACACAACCTCAGGGTCATCAAAAGACATGTCGACATGTCGACCTCATCACCGTCTATCATCACTCATCCAGATAAATCATCAATCAACATTTTCATGACACTGCAGTGTAGCGAGTTCATTGAATATGCAGTGGAGAAAATGTCTGAAAATGATTAAATGAATGCAGCAAGTGGGACAGGAGCTGGTTTAAACCTGTTGGTAAAGACTCACCGACTGGAACAAAAGGCTGTGAGGCTGGACTGTGACGAGACATGCCGATACTATTGACAGCATAGACTCGCATCTCATACGCCACTCCTTCAATCATCCGCTTGGCTTCATAAGTTGTGCCAGGATAAGGGTCAAAGTTCAGTCTCATCCACCTGTAGCTCTTCTTCTTCTTTCTCTCTAGCACATAGCCTGAGAATTAAAATGGAAGCAAATTATGTTGTCGTTATCGCCCACATTACATTTAATTAGCTGACTACTAGGCTTGTCAGGGCAATAAAGGAGGATGCCTAAGAAATGTCCAAATAATTTAAACAAATGGAATCTTAATATGTTTTTACCAATAACTGGCTGTCCGCCATCAAACAGAGGGGGATCCCACTGGACAACACAGGAGTCTTCTCCCACGCTGAGGATTTTGAGAGCCTGGGGAGGATCTGGAACATCTGGGGGAAAACATTGCTCACTGTTACAATTTTTTGAAGAAATAAAATCCATTTGACATCAAATATTTGTAGCTACATGACATGATTGTACTACTTTGATTGCTACTTTGTGCATGTGTGGTTATTGGCAGTATTAAGACTTATGTTTACACGGTGATGATAATGAAAACCGACTTCTCTCATTAAAATGAACGGGGAGAGCACTGTCTTACCGACAACTTTCACATTGATATCTGCAGTGTCCTCCCCAGCGGGGTTTCGAACAACAACGGAGTAGATTCCCTCGTCCTGCCTCTCTGCCCCCTCGATGGTGAAGACACAGTGTCCTTTGGTGGTTTCGACATGGATCCTACCGTCCCCCTCTGTGACAACCTACATGTACACAATGAGAGCCAGAGCAGAGTTACTGGATGTGCCTGAGTGGAGTATATTTTGGTAAGTCTACTCTCACTCTTAACTGATTGATAGTTCTGTTGCACATACTGTAGGTAAAGAAGCTGGTACAGTAGATGTAGTAGAGGCATATAAACATCATCCCACTTTAGGAGATATGACAAATGTAACGCTCAGTATTTGGGCAAATCATGCTTTTCAAAGTGGAATGTTGATCTGAATACACAACTCAAGATGCCACCATGCAAATGCAAGACCAGTGCTGGACAGCGTCTGAAATTACACCAAGTTTCATGAGTTGCTCAAAAGGGTAGTTGCATCCATGCATCGATTTCTTGTAGTTTGAAAAAAATATGGTAATAATCATATATATTGACCTCAAGAAAAACCTTAAGCATGTAAGAGAAATACACAATACCTACAGTAGTTTAACTCAAGGTCTTTTTACTAGTTACAGAAGTGTAATTTATTTAATCTGACAGTAAGAAATGGTGGACTTTGCGTCACTGTAGAAAAGAGGCTTTTTAATTTGTCTCTACAGACATACTACAGAGATACTGAACATCCCAAAATGTAAAATAATTCAGCAAAACCTCAGAATATTCATCATGTTACTTTATTTGATAATATAATTATGTATTTGAGTGTGAATTATTTCATCGAGTCACTACATAAAGTTGCAGTACAAAAACATACTTACTGCCCAGTTTCCTCTGACCTGTGTCTGTCTGTAGGAAGATTCAGAACATGCTCTTACCTTACTGACATGGACCGATACTGAGTAACACTACATGCAGTTTTTTTTTTTTTTTTTTTTTACCTATAGTGCTATGTGAAACTGAGACATAAAAGCAAAAAACACATGTACAGTGATAGCCAATGGAGAAGCTGCTTTGCATTTGTCAGCATCTGTTTGTCGTTGTTACTGCTGCAGCCTGTTCTTTCTCCGGGGTTGTAAGGCAGTAAATTGATATAACACACAACCTGTTCAGTCAAGCAGTTGCAAGATCAATTATTTTGTGTTTTGATGGCTTCATGCATTATGTTTTCACAACTCAAGAGGTAACACAATTGCAAATTTACATAACTGGAAATGCATGTAGATCGCGATTTCTCCACTGGCTACGTTTGTACATCCAATACACTACAGGTAAGTCTATTGTTTTCTTTAGTGTCAAGGACAAAGAGGTGGTCAACTTATTGTCAAAAGTTAAACATGGGTAAAAGTTGAAAAACATGATGCCAATGCTGTCAGCGTACTGACTGGGATTTCCGAGCCAGAATACTACAAACAGGTGTATATTCCTATGGGACATGCACACTTACTTCCCCATCATTCAGGGTCCAAGAGGATGTCGGCCCTCCTTTCTCCTCTCCATCGGGTTTTACAGAACTAGCCTACATATGAGCAGAGCAAAGCGGTAAATGCTGAAGAGAACCGAGCATGTAACCTCTCTTTCTCCTCAACTGAAAGATCAGCACTCTGTAAGTAGCATTGTACTTATTCAGCTCAGTTAAAGCATCTTAGTATCCCAGACAAATTTATTAGAAGGAGGAAAGTATTAGTTATCATAACATCAGTGTGTCTATAGAGCTAACTTGTGCCACTTAATAGTTATTTTCAGGCTCTAAATAGTTAGTTGATGAGAGTGTAATCTCCTCAGCTTTTATTATATTAGCACTGTACCACATATTGTTTATGCCAACATTTTTTCTGAATGTTATATTGTAGCATTAGTAAGACTTTCAAGTATATTGTTGATAGTGAATGAGGCGTTGCTTTCTCAGCAAGCCTCAGATTTCAGACCCCACCTGCTGTGCTCTGGACAGATGGCTGATGTTAGACGATCGGTGTGTAGCTGATTAATAACACAAGTCTGTTTGTCTGTTATACCTTCTCTCCTTTGGTCCAGACCACTGTGGGAGCAGGGTCTCCAGTGATAGGGACATCCAGACGCAGTTTGTTTCCGGCCACCACCACGATGGTTGACTCGGCAGTACGACCCATACAGTCCAGGTGGATCTTAGGAGGATCTTAGAAAGTGAGATAAACGGGTTAAAATGAACAGACCCTTGCATTTCAGCTGGTTTAGTCTGCATGCTACAAGAGAGTTAGTTTGCGGTACCTTGGCGCGGCACATAATCGATCTTCACCTCTAGGAAAACAAGAAAAAAAGAGAGTGAGAAATCATTGAAGTAATTTAGCTTGTGAGGCTGCGAGTGATGTTCATTTTGAAGAGTAAAAAGTAAAAGCAGCAATATTACCCAAGAAGTTGAGTTTGGCAGAAAGGTTGAAAGCATGGCCATCTGGCACAAAAGTGTAGTCTCCTTCATCCTCTGGTTTGACTTCGTCAATGGTCAGTTTGTGGATCCTAAAAAAATAAAAAAATTTTCAAAGGTTTAGTTCCAGGTGTCATGGTATATATGCAGCATATTTAACACGTGTACTAGTGGCCTCACCTGCCAATATGTGTGATATTTATTCTGGCATCAGACTTGACTTCAACACCATTCTTGTACCAGGTTCCTCTCACGTTCTCATCCGACACCTCGCACTTAAAAACTGCCTGATCCTTTGCCTTCACTGTCAGGTCTGCAATGCTCTGGTAGACCTCCAGTTCTTTCTCTACACAGTCAGAAAAACACAGGCTCAGAGTCCAGACAAATGGAAACTATTGAGGCCTTCAGACTTCAGAGGAGGTGGTACTATATGAGATGGTGGAATAAGGGGCAGTAAAGTGATGATGTGTGAGGATAATATGATAAAAAAAATGAGATGCAGCTATTGTATGTGAGGAAAATATGGTAATAATATGTTCGAGCGTGAGGTGTTCATTATCTTTGTGCAGCCTTTGTGTGTTGTATCTTAGCAACAGACACAAGGGGAATAGTTACTTGGATTTATAGTAGAAAATAAAGTGGGAGGATATGAAGACCAGAAGCAGGAGCTTCAGGCTATTACTATATAGCACAAGAAATAACATACGCAGGAGTTATTAAAGTTATCCCAAAGAAATTGTTATCTGGGCGAGATAACTCACACCACGCTCCTTGAAAAGGTTACAGGAGTTTCACGTTAGCTCGCTGCCAGGGATGGCAAATAAGGTGGGAATGGCATTGTAATGGGAGGTCTGCTGTATACCGAGGTGTTGATCCCTGCTGCACAATGGCAGCTGGTAATTCTTGGCTGGTTCGATTAACAGGCCAGATAAACTTAACTGGACTGAGAGCAGGAACAATCGATCAAGTTTAAATCTACACACAACAACCCCTGGGACACACACACACACACGTATCACACATACACATGAATATATATGCAAAAGTGGGAGCATATATATTCAATATATAGGACTAAATTACAGCTTCTACAAGAAAACACAGAAAAGGTCATTGATGGCTGTCATGTGATGATTTAAAGTTTTTTTGGTTCATAATGAATACTTCTGCTCTGTGAGCTAATGGTACTAAGATGAAATGGTTACTGGGTGGTGAAAAAAAAAAGAGGGTGAAACTAGCTGGGGTGTATATTTTGCCTACGTCCATGTGCGGATGAGTTTGAACCGTCCTCATGCATCATTTCTAGATCACCTGTGGATTGAAATCAAGACTTCTAAGCATACTTATCCACCTTAAACCTCCACCTTCAAAACATTCCACGTCATGAACATACTAAAAACCATCATATTGTTAAAAAAATATCAAAATCTGACTGCTGTGCAGATCTTTCATCAGCATCACCAGACTGTTGTGACTTGGCACTAGAGGAAAATCTATCATCCAGTAATAAAATGTACTTTTAAACCTCAACTTACTCTTAAAAAAGACTTGATTTTCTACTCTCATGGAAAATTTGCCTCTAAATATTAAAGCAAAAGAAATATGATGTTGCTGCAACTGTGACTGAGTATCATGAAAGTGTAGAAAAAGTGTGACAAAGAAACAGTAAATCAGCACAACACAGGAAACAAAGACAGGTAAAATAAAGACCAGAGAGAGAAACAGGGTCACTTATGCAGACCTGTGCCCTTCAGGTGAAATATGGTCCACGTCTTCTAACTTTAGCTGGCATGTGGACTTACTTCGCTGCTGTAACCTTGGCAGAATGATGCAGGCAATGGCAAGAGTCACTAAATCCCCAAAATAGACAGCATGCCAGGAGTGACAAGGCCACACGACTATTGGTGGGGTATGAGAATGTGCACTTGGAGTGTTCATCACTGACAAAAGTGGTTCATACTGTACTTAGCACACGCATGACTGACACCCACCCTGCACCAGGAGTTCAGCCATGGACTCGCCGCCATTCGTTTTAACCTTGTAGTGGCCGCAGTCTTCCTTCGTGGCCTCATTGATGATCAGGACATGTTTGCAGCCGTCTTTCTTGAAGCGATACTTGAAAGACTCGTCTCTTATCAATTCCACACCGTCTTTCTCCCTGCACAGAAATTCACACAGCAGCCAAAATTATCATCTTTAGTCATGACTAAAATCATAATTAAACTTATGGGCAGGTCTTTAAGAGCTGGTTAACACTTGTTTAATAATCCAGTAGATACTATTACAAATGTCATATGATAAAGTGAATCTAAGCTCAAAGATCCTCTTAATATTTTTGGAGCTTTCAACCACATCTCACATTGTTATGATCTCCCGCCCATACAGTATATGACCGCTAGTTTTTTCAAGACGGAAAGTCCACATTTAGGTCTGGTGATGACAACTAAGCTATCTCTATTTACTGAAAGAAGATTTGGTTGAAAGCTCAAAAAACTAGCAAGTGGATCTTTGAGCTTAGCCTTTACCATACACTGTTCAAAAATATCCAAAAAAACAAAACACCCATGCTCAGACTAGAAACACAATTTTAATACCCTAGAAATGTGGTATACTTGATTGGTTTATAAAGGTTAGTACATTACATTTGTCACTGATACTGTGCATTGATTTTTCTTGATTTTAGATCACGACACTTCTTACCTTTTGCAATGTTAAATTTATCTCAGTTTCACCATTAGTCATTTGACTTTTTAGAAAGTTATTTTGGACTCAAATAAAAGCCCATACGCATTTGCGCATTTCTCCTTCAGACAAAGGTCACATGGGACATACTAAAATGCTGATGTGACCTTTTCATTAAGGTGATAATTTACTTCAGCCTGTCACAGAGACAGTGGTCTGTCTGTGGACATGACAAACTCAAATGCCATCTACTGGGTGTCTGAGCAATAAACACTGTAAGAGTGACTGAAAATTAGCTTTGAATTCCTAGAAAGGCTTAATTCTAGTTGTTTTGATTTGATTTATTGACAGTTAACATGGCAACATCCATTTATCAATTCAGCTACATTTTGTTTAGGTTTACCTTTAGGATTTATGATCCAATATAATGAAACTGTAACTCCTAACAAACTGTTGATTTGTGAGTTTAAAGAAGAAAATCTAACCATTTAACATTGGCTCCTTCCTCTGAGACTTCACACTCTAACTCCACCCGTTCACCCTTCATGACCATCTGATCCTCCAGATTCTTCACAACCAGGACAGGAGGCTCTGCAGAAAACCACAACTTTTAATCTTGCTAATTAATATTTTCTGGATTTGTTATGTTGTAAATTCCCTCTAAACCAGAAAATACCTTTAACGAAGAGCTCAGTGGTGCATTTCTCCTCTCCCACCACACAGCAATATGCTGCATCATCTGCCAAGGAGCAGTGGTTGATAGTGAGGTAGCGCATGTTGCCAACACTCTCAAAGATGTACCTTGACAAAGACCAGGAAGATTTTTACACATTGTAAATACTTTTTTTTAGGTAATTAACTTTTTAATACAGTATTTGTGACAAAAAATACAAATATTTTTGAGCATGTATATAATTTTTCAGACAAATTAACTCTAAGACAAGTTGAAAACATGTAGGTTAAAATTATTTGCTCTTGGAAACTTACTTGCTAGTGGTGTAATGCAAGGAAAAAGGATGGCGTTCATCCATATATTGATGAAAGCAGATGTAAAAGAGAGAGAGAAATGAAAAAAGGTTCACAAACATAATCAAGGATTGCAACTGTATTTGTTGAATGCTTCATGATGTACAGGTGCAGCATGTTTTATGGGGTGAATAGTTTCCATCTCCTTTCTAAATTCTAACCTTCCAGTTGGTTGAATTTCTTGTCCGTTCTTCAGCCATTTAACCTCAACATCTGGACTGGCAACCTCAACGGCCAGTTTTATTTTATGCCCCTTAGTCACTTGGTAAGCAGGATCCAACTTTTTGAGGAAAGCTACATTTCAGAGAAGTTAGACATACAATAACCACTTACAATTAGGTCAGACATTTTGTCAGAATCAGATCGAGAGCAGCCTCATTATAAACTCTGCACAAACCTGCACTTTTCTTTTCTTCTTTCTTCATCTTCTTCAGTCTCTTCAGCATGCCTCTCAGGTCGGTAATACCATACTGAAAAGCAATCTTCTGATATTCTGAAGAAGGAGCATGGTTGAGAATCTCCCACACGTCTACGTCAGGCTCTGAGCTCACCTGCACGGCTCTAATACACGTAAACCAATCAGAGGAAGTCATTTAACATAAAGTTCGGAATTCACATTATGAATAAAGACTAAAGGAAGTAGGCTGTAACAGAGGTACAGTAATAGTAACATTTTGGTAATACCTCATGAACAGATTACTACTCACTATTACTTATTTTATTCACGATTATAATGATAATGAATAACAAGCAACTGATTAGTCAACTTCATACATTGTTTACTAATTTATAGTATATAAAATGGTCAGTAGGTTGATGCCTAGGAACTATGCCTAATAAAGCATAGTGTTTTCTATACAAAAATGATAATTTCTTGCATGACCAAAACATTTTTATAATATAATTGCTTGGTTTGATATTGCTGATTTATACCCTTTCCCTTTATCTTACAGCCTTCTGTTATTTTGTGCCTTCATGAACTTCATAAAAAGGGACAATGTAATGTTTATGTATGTTTAAAGCAAATAATTTAAGCAACGATTACATTTATGATTTTTGTATGGCCCAGCAAAGCAGCCTACCTCCCTCCCTCATGGGAGTTTTACTGCTAACATTTGTGATATCTTTGCTAAAACAATGATGTGCTTACATGTTACTAACAAGTGTAATCCTCATTTAGTCTAAAATATGGTCAGAATAACCATAGTTAATGTGTGAGCTTTTTAGAAAAACTAATGAAAGAAAACACAAGAAACACAAGCTGGTAATGGCTGCACTGACTTCCCCTTCCTCCTCCTCCTCTATCCCTCTCACTAGTCTGTATGTTTTTACCACACCTGTCTAGGTGCCCTCAGCAACTTTTCTCCCTCAGCCAATCACCTGACAGTTTTTGTGAGCAGCCATGTAACTGCAGCTTCCTCCCATCAACTCATTAGCTCACCAATACAGTGTACACAGGCAAGAATCTACTAGAATCTGCCGGATCATCTTGCCTGAGCTGCCTCGTTTTCAAGCTGTCTGTGTTTCTTTGTGTACTTGTTAGTTACCTGTTTCCTTGTTGCTCATTTGTCATATTTTGCCCGCTGCGAGTTGCTGCCTCTAAACCTGACTGACCTAGTGAGTAAAATGCTTCTTCACATCACCTGCCTTGTTTTCAGTTGTTTGCATTTGAGTGCAAGATCTGTCAATCACTACATGTGTAAATATTTCTTAACTGTTTATCAGTAGTGGAAGTATTCATTGTAAGTAAAATTAGGAATGTCTCAGTGTCAAAATACTAATAAAAATTTTAAGCATAATCAAAATGATTGACTTACACTATTTTATTAACACCCAGAGTACAACATATTGTTAAAAAAAGATTGACTGATTTGTGGGCACATATAATTAAATCATTTCTACTATATAATTTATGATATAGATTAGCAAACAATGTATTTCTTTGTATTATCATGTTATTGATAAATTATTAAATAACTACTGCTACATCTTTAATTATTATGAAATAACACAGTAAAATGTTTATAGTTTTCCAATAAATAAATACACAACTTTAAATAACTGAATGCTGACAGATGAAGATGAGGACAACAAAGTTTTCCTGCTATACCCAGCATGTCAGCAGTTTCTTACCGATTTGAGGATTTTAAGAAACTGCTGCTCATTCAGAGGTAGAACCCAAGAGGCAAATATGGCAAAACAAACCAGACAAGTTAAATCACAGCATTTCAAAAGCAACACAATTAGCATATTAGAAATATGCCTTTAAAATTAATTACTTATTATACCAGTGGTTAAACTGCAGAGAAGCAAGACTGCACAAATTAGACCTAAATAACAAGGTCAGTTAAGGTCATATGCTAACATCATTCTTTGAGGTTTGACATGGTGTCCAAGTTTCTCGTCCATATTCTTGTGCACAAGGGGACAATACGTATCTGGTAATAGTGTGTGATACACAGAAGTGATTTTTGATGTGTTGGGAAGGTGACTTGTGTTTTTTAGAAAGACTTCAAAAGTGTCAGAGAAAGAGGGCTCATCGTGTGAACTGATGATAGAGAATTTCAATGGCCATAGAAACTCTATACCTGATAGGTATTAAAGAAGTGTTGTAGTTTGAGTGAGAAGGCCTTCAAGACAGAAAATCCAATATTAGTGATCACAGGCTTGATCTAGAGTGGGATCAGTGTGATAGTAAATGTGAGATAAGATAAGGCGACTGGATTTTCAGGACTTAAATGGCTGCATTTGTATATATTTCAGTATGGTAGTACATTGCATTTTCACTGACAGAGAAATTAAATTGAAGAAGCTTTTGCAAACTCAAAAGGATGCCAAACCTCATTTTCAAGTTAAAATCCTGACACAATGGACACATCATGTCACTCTAACTTATCATTGTGCATTGTGAGTTAAGGTTCAGGCTTATTTGTGTGCAGGTAAGTGTTATTAGGTGATCATTCCAACTGTTAGTTTGCAAATGCAGAAGTAGCTTACTCTCTGAAGACGCAGAGTGATCAAGAAAGAATGAGATTGACAGAGTTAGATTATAAAAAGTAAAAAAAAACAGTTGTTGCCTTATCCTGAAAGTCTACAAATCACTATTTTGTAATTGCTTACCTCTTTTTTAATAAGGTGCTGAAGTCCAGCTCTCCCGAGTCTTCATTTCCATCTGTACTACTGCACAAATACCAGTCACCAGCAGCAAAACATCAACATTAACAGCACAGTAGGCTACTTGATTTCTCCAAAGAAAAGATAATTGTTAATACTTTACAGACATGGTTTGTTTTAAATAAAACAAATCCACATGTCTAGGCTTTTCCACAATATGAATCATTTCCTGTTTACTCTTGCTCTAATGTGCAAGTGTAGAAGGATACTGAACATATTCAAATAATAAAATTAAGCTAAAAATAAAAAAGAGAAACTGGATTGGACAGTATCGCTCATTAAGACTGAAAGGAAATGAGTGCATTGATGGATGAAAGACGTGAATGTACAGGCAGATGTTTTGCTGGAGAGACAGGTGTTGCCATGTTTAAACAAACAGTTCGACTTTTTGGCAAATACGCTTATTTATTTATGCCACTGTAATGTTTGTATGTTAACTATAGAACCAGAGCTGGGAGTCCATTAGCTTGGCTTAGCATAAATACTGGAAGCACGGTGAAACAGCTATCCTGGTTCAAAGTTAAAAGATCTGCCTACCAGGACCTCGAATTAACACATTATATTTCATTTGTTTAATCCATACAAAAACCAAATGTATAAACGACAAGTTGAGGTTTTACGTGAAGTTATGTGCTGTCACAATAGCCTAGCTAGCACAATGCCTTGTCGTCATAGTGAGGTTGCCAGGCAACCAGAGAAGACACTGCACAGAAGTGCTGGGCAGAAGGATAAACTGTTGTTTGTCAACAAATAGTTACACCATGTAGACTTAAATCTACAAATTGTCATTTTTAGATCTTTTATTTGTGTACAGATTAAACATATGCGATACACAGTCTTAATTAGTGAGCTTTGGAGGTTTTTCAGAACTGAAATTAAATTGCATGCTTTTTTCTGCGACTAACTTGAAGCAGTAACTTCACCTTCTATCATTCTATCTTAAGAAGATTGTGACTAACAGCCAGACAGCAGCTTGCTACACAAGACAAGAGCCACAGAACAAAAACATTTATATTAGCTTTCCTGCAAAAGTCTCCTTCTTATCTAACTTACAAACATGAACACACGTCTTGTCCTACACCTTAGCTTGTGAAACGAGCCGCCAAACAAACATTCACTGGAGAAAAGTGCACTGCTAAGTTTGTAGGCTAGATAGCTTATTGGCTGGTAAGCTGCAGCACATTAAGCAGCATGTAAACGTACCTGTAAATATCACCACGGTCCATTTAGATGTTGGTGTGGTTGTTAGGGCTGTCTCGATCATGAAATTTTAGAAATAATTGCAATTAACGATTTAATTGTCTTTTGTCATAGAGCGATGGGAGATTGTCCACTAGTTAATCGATCACGGATGGTGTCCTTCTCTTGGACAGATAAAAAATAAAAATGCTAAAATGGGTCGCCAAATATATAATATAACTGGGCAGCCGGCCCAAGTAAAGTCTGTGTGGGGAACACTGAACAACGTTGAAATAGTGATGGAAATTCTGGTCGTTACTCTTTAATGCCACTGCTAACAACACACTGTCTGGTCATGGTTTTTAAGCTACAACAGAGATTTGTTTACTTTGTCTCTGGTTCCCCTACCGGGGCTCGGCCTGCCAGCTGCTGTCAATCAAACACACACCTCTCCAGCCACTGAGAGGAAAATGTCTGATATTCATCCATGAAGAACTTTTTTTCTTCCTTTTAACAGTAAAACAACTGTTCACAATACATTTTTAAAAACTGACTTTTTTAGAGTTTTTGGATTTTTGACTTAGGGATGACTAAATGTGATTTCCAGTGGATATTAAGCTTATTTTAATGGCATTTTCAACCTTATTGGACAGTTTACAGTAAAGAGGCAAACAGGAAACAAGGGGAGAGAGAGAGCGAGGGGAATCAAACCAGGGATGCTGTGGTTATGTGATATGCACATTAACCTTTAGGCTACCAGGGTACCTGTTTTTCTGAGCATTAAAGATTGCCAGGCTAGCTGTTTACCTGTGCTTCCAGTCCTGCTAAACTAATGGCCTCCTGGCTCTGCCTTCAAACTTAACACACAATTATAAGAGTGGTCTCAATCTTCTCATCTAACTCTGGGAAAGAAAGTGAACAAGCATATTTCTCAGATTGATGAACTCCTTTAAGCCATGAGCAGCAGCAGTCATCCAAGCAAGAACAATGCAAAACACTCAAGGTTAAAGAAAACAATGGTCACAACATAGTCTGCTCCACTCTAATCAGTGGGATGAAAGATAAAGACAATGGGATAGATCTGACTGTGTGCTTGTCTTTGGTTTATGTGGTAAGTTACAACACACCATAGCTGTGCTTCCTCTATGTGGCAACCCTGTGGAAGAGCTCAACAACTGAAAAGCCTGTGTGTCTTAGCACATCCTGCACTTTCAGTATGATCAAACCACCGTCAAAGCTCACTCTGCCGGGTAGTTGTTTGTGCAGCGGGTTCTGCTGTTTTGATTGAGACCCAGGAGTAGATCAGAGAGAGTTGATGGCTGCCACCAGTGCATGTTGTAGTATATAGTTTAATAACCAAATCTCAACATATCAAGATCCTCCTGAGTCAAAGGTTAACACAATGACAGCTACTATAGTTAGCAACTACACCCAGGATTTTGAATTTGAGTCCTGTTAGCTCTCTCATGGTCTTCGTTCTGTGGTCGTTCTCTCAAAATTCAGCAGAACGGGAGGCTGCACCATCCACAACGCTGGCCACAGCGAAACAGGCCACAGGAGAGAAAAAGAGTCTCTGATCCTGGTCCTGATTTCTCTGTTCTTTAACAATCAGAGCCCTCAAAGTTTGAATACGAGCCTCCATAGTTGCAACAAACCCCTTTACTACCTTGTTGTTGGTCCACTTCTCTTCTTACTGGCTTCACTCCTAATAGGTTAGCATTTCCACAGTTACTTGTTACACAAAACTTGGTAATATTTGACTGAAGTTTGGCAACTGTCTCTTAAATCCTGATTAGCCAATATAATGATTGATATAAAATCTGACAAATTGTTAATTGAGTCTGAAAGCAAACTAAAAATTTTGCTCCTAATCAACTTGCTATCAACCATATGCACAAACGTATCCTTCTTCTTCATAAATCTGATTCTTCCTGTCACTATGCTGTTCATGCAGTAAATATCGAAATGCTGAGTAAAGCGCACTGGATTGTACATAAAATATGATTTAAATACACCTGACCTGGAACAAACCTATTCACAGAGTACAGCAGTGAATAGCATAGTATGGATAATTTCACTGCTGTGTTGTACTGTACTTTGGTATCTTTTTTATCACATGATAACTGTCTCATTTGAAAAAGAAACTAATTTGAGATTGGCTGAAGTTTAAAATAAAAAATATAATAAATTCATCGTTCCTAATCAGTCATTAACATACTGTACATTTGTATCAATTTAATTATTTGGGTTTTTTTTAAATCAAGATTGGGTGTGCTTTATGATTTTTCAGTGTTACAAAGTTTTGTGGTGTTTTTCTGATAAGACATTTAGGATGTCTCCAGTGAGTAAATGGGATTATATATATTCAGTTTTTAAACATAGTTTTAAAATAAATTTAGAGCACAATAGCAGCTGAAACGATATTTAAGATGACTGACATAGATTTTTAACAATATCTTAGATGACTGATATAGCATCAAACTGACTCAGCACTTAATATAAGATTATTAGTTAGGAGTGAATTTTGTTTGTAACTGATGGATTTCAGTATCTAAGGTACCAGGGTTTGCTTAAGCCCTATAAGGAAAGGAAACACAGTTTGACTTTTATAGCTGTGTGATACTATTGATGAAATGTGTTCATGAGAAACTAACATGGAAAAAAAGGAAACTAATTTATCAGCATATAATCAATTTTAATGTGATCAAATGTAGTTTGTATTTTATACAAGGTATTAAAGTCTTATAAAACTTACGTGCGCCTAAAAGCTGCTCTTATGTCCAAACCTTCAGCAGCACAAGCCTCTGAAATGCAGAGCAGGGACCAAAGTCATTCTGATGCAACAGAATCATATCAATGACTGAAATGATATTAGAAACAACATTAGTGAGTTCCACAAACAGACTAAAAAAGTAAAACAAAGTATTCCGACAGTAGGCCCACTCACCATGTACAATCAAGTCAAAATTACAGCTGTCAAACTTGTCCCTGGATGAAACCTCACATCTGTAAGCTCCAGCAAAGTTAGCCTTGGCTGCAATGACATGCATCTCAAACGTATAGACCTGCAACCACATGAGAGATGTGAGAAGGGTACACAACACAGTGAGGCTAACATATTTGATTCAGAATATTATACAAATGCTTCATATGTATAACATTTTATTATTAGTTAGTTTCAGATTTGGGATCTTTATGGAGTGTGCTGCTGATTTTCCACTTTCCTCGTAAAGGTTTCTCTCACCATCTTGTTCTGAAATTCTGAGATGAAATTTGTAAGGGTAACATGTCTTCCACTCTCCCAGAACCACAGGCACACTACGGTGTGCCTGTGGTTCATCATGTTGTCAGGATGAGTGGCTGAGGCAAGAGCTTGCAAAACTAAGGGTGAGAAGGGCAAGACTTGCAAAACACCTTTGTTGCCTCAAAGTAAAGTGTTACATATTGCAGTTTTTACCAAATTCTTATAAAAAAAAATACATATCCTAGGCAGTTGTTCATGCGCTCTTTAAAGAAATAAAATCTCAGACATAATGTGTTTCATGTCATCAAAATACACTATTTTTTTCTGCTAATGTCTATGTTCCTGCTTTAGTGTCTGCAGCATTACAATACCTTTGTGTTGCGGTCATATGTTTCCTTTAGCTGTAGGTGTTTTCCAGACTTGCTGGCAAGGTCCATCCACTTCCCTTTGAACCATTTGATGGTGGGCTTCTTCAGCAATGATTCAGCATTCACTTTAGCCACAAACACGATGTTTTCACCTGCACAAACGAATACTTTGTCATGTGGTTTAACACATTATCCTTCAGATACTGATATCCAGTGCAGCTTTGACTTTTTGTTGTTATTTTATTTGTACAGTGATGAAATTCTACAAATTATCAGCACATTAAGTGTATATTTTATGCATTCAGTCATGTTATATATTTCTATGCATATAAACATCAATATCATCTGAAAAGATGATGTTGAACCTTGTTAAGACTTGAACAGTTTATTGCACAAAATATGACATCCACCCCTAATCCTGCAAATTTCTCTCAGGGGTAATTGACACATACTTTTTAGACTTTCTCCCATACATTAGAAGAATTCCTGTATTTGAAGCCTCTCACCTACAGTGACCTCTCCACTCTGAGGTTTCTCTGTGAACAGTCCAGTCAGGTCCTGTCTAGTGTCTGGAGGCTGCCCATCTAAAAATCCAACAGGGCCAGAGCAGAATGCCACAACATGAAGTTAAGGGATCGAAATCAAATAATGTTTAATTAAAATGTTAGAAATCAGATCAGGAAATAAAAACTATCTTTATTCGGTAGACTGATGTTGAAACCAGCACATCATGAGCTTGGATCTATAAAGGTTTCATCTGCATTCAGGGATGTTTCAAGATATTGATCAAGTTTTTATGTAATTCAAGACACTTTGGGTATAGACTAGAGTATGAAAATCCTTTGCACTTTTGAACCCTAAAATGCTGTGTAGGGTTTTTTGTCATATACCCAAGGGTTCCCAGGCCACAAGGGCTAACGAGATACTTCTTACACTACACACAGGGGCAAGAGAAATCAAAAAGAAAACCAAGCAAACATATGGTATCCATATTTGTCAAAACATCAAAGGTTATGATAGGATGGACAGTGTGATGTACATTAATTCAATTAAATTTTATTTATATAGCGCCAATTCATAAAAGAAGTTATCTCATTGCGCTTTTCCTATAGAGCAGGTCTAGACCGTACTCTATGATTATTTACAGAGACCCAACAAATCCCACCATGAGCAAGCACTTGGCGACAGTGGCAAGAAAAATTAATGACTAAACAAAGGAGTAAATGAGTGACTGAATGAATGAATGCAGGGACTTAGTAACTCACCCTCAGCTGGAGGAGCATCTTGTGCTTGGGCGGCAGTCTGCTCCTCTGTGGGTGTTGCTGCAGCGAGAGCAGGGGCCTGCTCTGGTTCTACACTGGACTCCACATGTCCATCAGCAGGGGCCTCAACTGGAGCTTCTGTGTTACCATTTTCACAGAGATAACAAGTCACAAGTAAGAGGTGCAGTGAAAAACACTGGGTCAATACACTGCACCCTTATTAACAAGTAGTCTGCTCCAAAAAGGAAGTGACCAATCTGCCAAACTTAATTTACATTTGTCTAGAAATTTTGAGAAGGACATTAAGATTTTGTGTGCCAAGACACATTGTGGAGGTGGGTATGGTTAGCTTTAAGCTGCAGAGGGAGAGGTGGGAGAGTTGCTCAGGTGAGCAGCATCAAGGAGAGATAATTGACGCAGCTGAACCCAGTGAACTAATTATTCTCTCCTTAAATACAGTAGCATGCTGGACTGTGGGGAGAGGCGGTTGGAGAGCGGATGGAAGAAGAGCCAGAACAAAAGCAAGAACGACCAAAAATAAAGAACCTACACTGCAACACTGGTGTCAGCGTGGTATCTCAGGGCCAAGACGAACTCTCGGTAGCACGATTACGCTACACACATAATCAGTAGAATTTTGACATTTATACAATTTAATCTATTTGATATTCTTTTAAACACTGTTTTGACAGAGTGAAAATATTCTTTGGCCAACATTTATCACCCGAATATTTCTTATGTCTTATCATCCTCGAACAGCCGACTGATTTTCCGTTTGTTATCAGCTGCCTCTTATGCCTATCCTGAGCGCCAGTCAAGTGGTGGTTACTCATGAGGAAATAATGTGCTGGTGTGAGGGTCAAGGTCGCCGTTCAGATAGAGTAAGGGTGGCTATAATATGAGCCACAGACCACTGTGGGCAATATCTTGTAGCAAACTGGGCCCATTAGTCTGCAACCTTTCTTCGAGATTTTTTTCCACCTTATCAAATCTAAACAAGCAACCTCAGCGGGTCACACTGACAGACTAATGGCACAAATGTTGCTCTGTGACACACTTGGCAAACAATCATTCCAGCATACAGTACAGTGCTCTATAGATTTGATAAAGTGCTGGATTGTGATTAAGCCAGTGATTGCAAATATCCAGATCCTTTGATGTGCTTTAATGTCATGGTTTTGGGTTTTTGTCCTGTTATTTCCTGTTTCATTTTGAAGTGTTCTCCTCTCTTCGTGTGTCTTGAAGTTTTATTTCCTGTCTTTGCTTTTCCCTCCAGTTTTGATTGTTTGCCCTGCCCTAATTAGTTGCACCTGTGTCTCGTTGTCTCCCCTACCTGAGTGTATTTAGTCTGAGTTTTTCCTTTGTTCAGTGTCAGTTTGTCATTGTACATTGCACTTCAGTCATGTACCCAGGTTTGTTGGGTCCCTGTACTTTGCCTGTTTTTGGATTTTTGCCTGTCCACTGTTGGTTTCTTTTGTTTGAGACTGCTTGCCTGCTCCCTGTCTGAATTGTGTTACCTCTGTTGGACTGCCTGAAATGTTTTTTGTGTTTCTCATCATTAAATGGTTGATCTCCACCTGCTCTGCCTACCTGTCTGCATTTGGGACATTTCCCTGTTACCCTGCTTGACATACTACAACATTTAGAGGTTCTGGTGGGTGGATTTTGTTACCTTTGCACAGAGCCGGGCTAGCTGTTTATCCTTGCTTCCAGTCGTAATGGTAATCTAAAATAACTGTCTCCTGGCTGTCGTTTCATATTTACCGTACAGACTTGACAGTGGTGTGGTCCTTCTCATCTGACTCTGCAAGAAAGCTAATAAGCATATTTCCCAAAATGTCAAACTATTCTTTTAAGAGCAAACACTTCTTAAAGATAAACCACACAAAGCTGTTTCAGAGATATGTTGTTGTGCAGCTGACAGCTGTCAGAGGGTGCAGAAGGTGAGTTCATGTCCAGAAACATCAAGTGCATGCAGTGCATCAAGTATTTACTGCCTCAGTGGTTTTCTGCGTTCAGTGCTTCATTTTGCTTTGTGCTCTGTGTCGACTACGCAGCTCATAGATGAGTGAGCAGACACCTCAAACACACAGCTGCAGCATCAAAGTCTCCCACCTGGCTTTGATATGACCTTCAGCTCAAACTTGACCTTTGACCCCCCAGCAATCACTGCATAGACATTGGCATCTTCCTTGGTAATAGCTTTTACAGTGAGGGAGTGTTTGTTTCTGTCGGCTGTGATCATGTATTTGTTTCCGCTGGCAATGTCCTTTGAGTTGCACTGCCATTTGACTTTAGCATCAGGCTTCTCGGTCTCTGCTTCAAAGACCACAGAGGAACCCTCTTCTGCCTCCTGAGTCTTTGGTTTCTTGGCAAATGCTGAAACTGAAGAGGGAGGGTGGGTTCAAAAAAAAAGTAAGCCTTTTGAAGTGTCAATTAAACTTATTTTATTTATTTTTTTAACACATCTGCTGTTAGGGTGTAATCAAATCCTCTTGAGGAGAAAACAGATACTGTAATTGTCTTGATCAGTGGATATTGATGAGAATTTCATTACATTGTGGGAGAAAATAACAGGTAAGAGTAGGCTTACACTGCACCTGAAGTGTTTTGTTAAATGAAATACAGAAAAAAAAAAAAAAAACATTAACAGTATTCTGAGTATTTTTTTTGGGGGGGGGGGGCAGAGAAAAGGTATAGGGCCATTCATGTTTTAGCAAAAGAAGAAGCTTCACAAGCTGAGCAGAACTGCACATGTTTGAAAAAGTTCAGTGTTGTACAGTCTGCAGCACACTGGGTGGGGCTAACTGAAAACCAATGAATTTGCCTTTCCCACTCCACACCGAATGTGAAAGCACGAACATCTGGTTTTATAATAAGTCATATTTGTGTAGTCTTAGTATTCTCTTAGTTTATGTGCTTTCAAGAGAATACTTGATTCTGAAGCATAAAGTTTGAGCTTCATTTTGGGATTCATGAAAGAGCGATGTAAACATTGAGTTAAGAGACAGCCTCCTTCAAAAGAACATGAGTTAAAAGACTGAACACCTGCAGGGTTATTCAACATAAATGCCAATTTATCAGTTATGACAAATTTAAAGGTGTTCCAAAGAATGCTAGCTCAATACTGGTGTCGGTGTCCTTGTGTTTTATAATGTGGCCTCTGGCACACATTCAAATTGTAATTGTGTTAAAAAGCTATTGCACTACCTGATAACAGTGGTGGGTTAAGTATTCACATTGTTTACTAAAGTAAAAGTAGCAACACCACCATGTAAAAGTCCTGCATTTTATTTGAGTAAGTACAGAAGTATTGTCAGCTAGAAGTACTTTAATAATCAACAGTAAAAGTACTCCATTGTGCAGAGTTCCCCATTTTTAGAATGTTTTTCTATTGTCTATATTATTGGATTACTATTACATATAAACAGCATTTTAATGGTATAGCTCTGATCAATATGGAGCTAATTTTAAGTAATTTATACATTACATGGTTAGTTCAACCTATAACAGTGCATTATACCTTATAACCTGATCATTTTTTATGTATGTAAAATATTAATCTGCAGTCACTCGTAGCTACAGCTGTCAGAAAAATGTAGTGGAGTAAAAAGCACAAAGTAGCAAAATCAAGTACAAGTACCTTAAACTGTATTTAAGTACAGTACTTGAGTAAATGTACTTAGTTACATTCCACCACTTCCTAAGATGTTGGTCATCACAGGATGAACAATATCTGTGGCACACACTCTACATCCCTCCATGTTGTCCTCCTGATCAGGTGGTGTATTAAAGTCCATTCACATTCATTAATTAGCATTCAGTCAAAACATTAGCTTGTTTTTGATTGTGGTGTAGAGTGGAACACCCCAAAGCCAAACCAAAGATGATCAGACACATCTGGAACATCTATAACAAACTGAAAGGCAGCACACACTTGCAAAACTATCTGGACATATAACAGTAACAGGCATGTGTAGTGATCCTAAATAGGAAACAGAATGCATGGTGTCTACTGCCGGTCTGAAAAACTATTAATAGTAAGTTTTACATTTGTTGTGTGAAACACCAGCTGTTGCCTTTCCTGGTGTGAGGTCTTTTTTTCTTTGGAAAAATTATAAAACGTGCACAGCAATGTCCTTCTCGAACACTTGTCATCTTTAAAAAGAACCTAAAAATAGTGTAACTGACAGCCACGGACATAGACATGTGTTTAACAGTAACACCAGGTGTTTGGGATCATGAAATGTATGTAGGCGTAGTATAGGGGTATATTATTTCCACTGAGTCCTGAACAGTTAAACATAGCATTACAAAACCACACAGAACAAAAAACTCCATGTGCAAGATGACCCTATGAGTTTAAAAATAGGATGCATATGTACCGGACTAATAAATGAGGCTGGCAGCCTTCAGCTGCAACAGGGGCACAGGTATCATAGTTGAGGGATTAACTTGACTATTTTTGTGACTCTGGAGGCACAGATGGAACGATGTGTCCTCAGTCTGTCTGCAGCAAGCGTTACGACGTCTCTTGTCATGTTGTCACTCCTTCATGCTGCTTTACCTTTCACACCTTTATCACATGTAAAGTAAAATGACTCTCCTAATTTTAGTTAATATAAAATTCATGAATTGTTCATAGTAACTGGCAGTAAATTGCTGCTATTTAACTATTTAAGTAAATTACAAACTTTGTTAAGTAATGTTAATTTAAGAGCATATAAATTAGTGTTGGTAAAGGTTTGATTTGGTAAAGTTGATTGTGGCCATAAAATGACCATGGCAGACAAAACAGATGTTTATTTGGAGTCTATTGATGATATCTCTGTCTGAATACAAGATACTGTTGAGATGAATTTCACTGACAGTCAACTGACACGTTGTAGAGAGCTGGCAATCAGAAAGACACTAAATTCTTCATCCTCAACCTCATAAATTTAACACTGATATTATTCATTTAGGCATGACTTATGTGTTGGTTGGCACTAATACCTGCAGACTTTTTTTACCTTTTCGAAAGGAATCAAAGACTTTCTTGTTTGTAATGATTTGTTTTTTTACTATTTAATTATATTATTTATAATTTTTTATCAATTACATTTTTCATCTGAATATAATAATTTATTATTTATTATTGTTTTAGTTAGTAGCTTGTTTCAAAGGTAGCATGTGGAGTTTTTGACCATTAGTTGTGCTATGGGCCACTGTTTTCATGAGGGGGTCCCCATTTTGTTTGTAGCATGCACACATGAAAGCACTTTTAATTAAAATTTGTCTTAAACCTGCGATAACAGATTTATTTGGCCATTTGGAGGCAGTGGAAACAAGCTTATAACATTTACATTTACTCATCCAGCAGTTACGGAGCAACATTATCATTCATTTGCAGTCATGTTTATGGCCATCTGGTGAATGTAAGTCCAATATTCACTCTCTTTTAGCTCTGTTTTTGATCTTCTGAGAGAAAAAATGGGTTTTTAGAGCTTTTTCATTGAAAACAGTTGACTGCTGCAGCTGAAAATGCTATGAGAGCAGTGAGAGTGAACCAAAACAGTGAAGTTTTGGCCTGACAGCTAAACAATAAGCTGAAACTCACTATAAAGCTCTGAAAAGCTGAGGGGAGCTGCAGATTCAGGTGATAATTCTCTGTAGGTTTGTACCTACGAGCAACTCCTTTCACATTGTCACACTGTTTTAACGTTGTCATTAGATACATTGTTATTATAAGAATATCGATTATAGACGCTTTAACATGCAAATTTTTTATTTTAAAGTTGACAAAGCAAACCATGTTTATTACAATACTTCGAAACCCTGAAAAACATCCTGTTGATTGCAAGGTGTTGATATTAATTGATAATAATAATATGATCATAACTGTTATAGTCCTGAACAAATCCCTGACACTGGTCTTGGCACACACAAGATGGCCATTTGGGCTGCACTGTGTCATCTGATATGAGATATGTTGGGCTTCTCACTCCACAAACCCCACCGAAGAGAGGGGGAAAAAACTGTGAAAAGTCATTTGTCAAGTTGGAATCCTGTCGGACATTTTTGGATCAGTGGTGCATTTTGTGAATGCAGTGATGCTGGAAATGTGACAGTGTCAATTTCACATCAGATGATGTTTCCACCTGGACCATGTGACGTGTTACTGAGTTCCTGACAAGGCCAAAAGGGGCTTAAAGTAACTATCACACCACTGGAAAACACTTTCAACTAAGGGTGGATAATTGCACGTATGTTGTGATTTTAGCTACTGGCCACGTGAGTATTGGCACAAGCAACTTGTGCCACCTTATTAAGCCATGGAATAAATTTTAATTATATGTGTTGGAAGCATAGATAGTTCCTTTATGAAATCTACTGGATTGTTATGACATCATTTTAAGCTGTATATACTACTATCTGAAGACACAAGACATTTACCAACCACCCAATTTCATTTTTGTCTCAATACACTTTTTACGTTACTATTTATGTTGGTATAGTTTTTAATTTTTTTCATTTGTATATAGTAAAATTTTATAATGTGTATAGCATTCCAGATTTTTAAAGTTTTTTTAAAGTTTCTTATCAATGCATCTATTCTTGTGCTACTACTGCTGTGACTTCAATTTCCCTTTGTGGGATCTTGACATAAAAAAATTATTTCAAAAAAATGTAATTTCTCTATTTTACAGATGTTATTGTCTGGAAATAATTAACCTGTGTATTTAAGTGACATACCGGTTTTATTCCATTGTAGCATATATTTTATATATACTGATAAATGGCTAAAATTAGCTTTTAATTGTGACAAAATGACAAAATTGTGACTTAAAGAACACTGTGCTTACACGATTAAACAAAAACATAATACAGAATTAAAGTTTTTATGTAAAATGTAATTATCATATTATTCTGCAAACAGTCAAACAGTATGTCACTCTTTGTCATGAAAACCATGTACAGATCTTACATGAGCGGTTTGTTTGTGGTTTATAGTTACTTAAGAGTGGTATGGCCCAACACAGTAGGATATTTTCTCACAGATATTTTAAAAGCACATTGTTTCTGAAGTTTCTGTTTAAGAAGATTGCGCAACGGAAATAAAATATACCGCTAGATATTCAATTGCAGCATGCTGATAACACGACAATGAGTAATTAAAATAACAGGTCATATGATGGATATTACTTTGCTGAAGACCGACATGTGGTCTGACAACAGACTTATCAAAAACATCAAAAAGTTTGGGTTTTTAGACAATGTACTGTAAGTTGTTCCATTTTCATGTGTTAAGGAAAGACAACATTTTTAAAAGTAGTTGAGTGAGCACACTTACCTGCTTTTTTGACTGGCTCTGGCATCCTGAATGATCTCCTCCACAGCGTGACTCACTGTTCCTAAACAGTCTGCTGTCTTTCTCAACCCCCTGCCTTTAATAGTGGTGCCCCCCTCCTTTCATGAACCATCCCACCTCTCCTGCCATTTTTTTTCTAGGCCCATCATAATGTCCAAAAAACAGCAACCACCCCCTTGTCCTCCCCATCAAAGCTCATCCTATCCCAGCAGCACCTCGACCCCCAGCCCACCCCCTAGTCACGTCTGACCTCGGGCTATATTTCAACCATCCTTTCCTCCAACACCTCGGCTGACTGATAGGCCTTGAGTGGGAGGGGAAAGGATGTAAGGTTAAATTTAGAACCAAAAAAAACAAAAAAAGTCTTTGTTCTCCCCACATCTGTGCTACACCGTGTACATCTAAGAACAAATACGAGAGAATTTTTGAGAATAAGAGATCCACAGTTTTGTTTTATATGTTAGCAGGGATGAGTGTGTTTTCCTTTGATGGACAAGGTCTTTCAGGAATCCTTCCACAGTTGAAGACCTTTTAACTCTGAAGTCCAGGTTTATTTTGGTTAATTTCTGCAAACTCTGCATTCATTTTTTTTCTTTGTTTAGCACCTTCTAAACTGTCCTTATGACACATGCATGGTATCATTTTCTCCAGCACAAACGTAGCGATAAGTCCGTTTACATGTAAAGTGATACAAAAATTCATTTTTGTGCCTTTTTCATTCAATCTCCTGGATTTATGCTTGTAAATCAATGAAAAGATTAATAATTCAAAGTTTTAAAAAACTGAAAGCCCCACATCAGCACTTTCAACTGATTTCTTCGGCTTGTCTCTACATATATATACACACTCAATAGATCATTATTTCTAATGCAATAATATGTAAGCAGTACCTCAAAAGTGTACTTAAGTAAAGTACTTGAGTAAATGTACTTACTCATCCTTTACACCACTAGGTAAAAGGATTTTTTTCAGTGTCATATGGAAAGATTTACCAAGAATATGATGTGTATCTGAAACCGTTTGCTCTTTTGTCTGATTGATTAAATGTATCTACTGCATGTGCTTGACAGCACTGTTTAAAGGTGTTAATTGCAATACAATAAACTACACTATAATATACTATATTATGCTATACTATACTATTCTGTATTTTACTGTAGTGTAATATTCTCTACTATACTATTCTACATTATACTATATACTATATTTTACTGTACTAAACTATACTATATTTTACTATACTATGTTTTACTGAAAAAGATCTCCATCCTCTTACAAGTCTTTTGCTGTTTCAGAATCTGGCCTCAATTTTGATCTTGCCCGTTTTTGCTTTGAGATCTTAATCTGGAAAACATGCACTCTATACCAATTGAACCCTGCAGTTGACAGCTGGACCAGTCATCAAATTGTTGTTTCAGCTGAGAGCCACATTTGTTTCTTTTTGGAACCTCCTTTACCTTGTGAATAATTATTTTATATTCTAGATATAAAAACTAAGCATGATTCAATAACTATGGCATATATATCACCTCAGATTTATTCAGAAACCAGCGTCAGTAGACAGTTTATGTTTATTGTTTCTACAGCCCACCATGTCATATCTTCCCAAACCAGCAATCTTCATGCCAAAATGAGCAACAAACCAATGTGTCTCCTGATCTACATTGAACCTAACCGTAGCCACTTCTTAAAGCCACATACCTGTCATCAGCTGTCATCCTTTTTACTAACTCTCAAAAGCAGATGAGTAGAAAATGGCAGGCAGTAATACATAATATCACGATTAATTACCACAATCTAATGACCAAGTGTGCTTGTGCTTGTATACTCCATGTACTGTAGGGCTTTTCATGTACATACTGTGATATTAAGTTAAGTTGTATTGTATTCTATTCTATTCAAGGCCATTTCTTTTCATCTACTCACTTGTTAGTTACGGGTATCAATTACAACTTCACCATTGAGGGGAGCTGTTGGCTCTTGGGACACCAGGTGCTGTAGTATCTTTTATATTTGCACACTGCACATTACATTTATTCAATGGTGGAAGAAGTACTCAGATATTTTACTTAAGTAAAAGTAGTCATCTGGACACTGTTTTCAGAATCAAGACGTTTCGGCTCCCATCCGGAAGTCATTCTCAATGCCCTCAGGAAGGAGTCTACCTGAGTATCTGTTGATTAGCTAGTTGATGACTTCCGGATGGGAGCCGAAACGTCTTGATTCTGAAAACAGTGTCCAGATGACTACGACTGAAACCTTTTCTACAACACAGTGTCGAAATACACTGTTACAAGTAAAAGTAAAGTACCTAAAGTAAAAGTACTCATTACGCAGAATGGCCCATTTCAGCAAATGTATGATATATTATTGAATTGTATTTATTGATGTATTAACACTTACATTACTTTAATGTTGCACCTGGTAAATGTGGGGCTTATTTTTTTACTGTATGTACTGCCAGGTAGCTTGTGAATTTCACCAAGGGATCAATAAAGTCTTATCTTTATTTATTTGTTGATTATATTTTGTATTATTAATCTGAATCTGCAAAGTAACTAGTAACTAAAGATATCAAATAAATGTAGTGGAATAAAAAGTACAATATTTGCCTCTAAATTGTAGTGGATAAGTATAGAGTTGCAGAAAATGGAAAAACTCAACTGTATTACTTTTTTGTATTACAGTGTTTTTGTATTATGTTATCTATAACTATTTAATTTATTGGAGGTTTTTAGTGTTGTTTTATAATATTTTATTGAACTGAATTTCATCTGTAAAAGTGGTTTTGAAATGTGGTAAATAAATATAGTTAAGTCACTTACTTCCTTTTTTCTGTTAAAAGGGAGGTGTGATGGTTGTTGATAAGCGTTTCATAAGCCTCTCTGTATGTCTCTGAAAATTCAGACAGCTAAAAACTGGACACACAACTGCACTGCATACTTGTATTGACTGCACAAAAACTCCAGATGTGTCACTTTGGGCACCCACTATGAGTAGAGAGCTGGTGCCTGCAGTGTATCAGGATGCACAGGCAAGATACATATAAGAAGTGGGTGACAGGCCACTTCACCACCCCATGCATTAACCTCTTAGTTCCTTAAAGTTACCAGTTATTTTTATAGCTGTAATGAACGCTATGAAGTACTATACAACTTTATATACAACGTTTACCTCTTCTTCTTTTTCTTTGTGTTTTACCTCTGATGTGGGATGTTATCACTTACCAAGGATCTGAACAGCTACAACACATACATTTATGAACAATTTATTTTTTTAAGTAATTCTCAACAAAACTTTATGTATTTGTACCAAACATTTCTTGTCATGTAAATATTCATGATAATGGTCTTATCTCATTAATGACTTATTTGTTTCTCCTTGCTGTTTTAAATATCACATTCCAATAGAAATATGTACATACAGTAGTATCACCCACTGTTTAAAGAGAACTTAAGCATATACAACATAAGGAGAGTCAAACACAGTAGGGCTTGGGCCAACTGTGAAGTTTCAAACCATAAACTCGACACTAAACTAGTAGAATTTACATGTCCTGAAACAAAAATTTTGACTTTAATATTGGAAATGTGTAAACAGACATTTCCAAATAGAATATGCATTAATATGTGTGTGCACCTACATTTAAAAATGGGTGTCACAGTGACCCAGGGTCTAAGATGCATACCGTGTAACTGCAACATCCCCCTTTCTTTTTCCCTTTTTGCCTTTTGACTGTACACTGTCAATTATTGTCATTAAATGAATAGTTTGACATTTTGGGAGGTACAGGTATTCACTTTCATGCCAAGAGTTTGATGAGAAGATTGATACCACTCTCATGTCTATAAGGTTGAGAAAGAACCAGTCTCTGCTCTCACAGTGACGACAGGACTCCAGGAAGTCACTGCTCCCAGACAACAAATTGTCCAGCATATAGCTCCCTGGAAAACCACAAACTGTTGTTTTTACATTTAGGTTTTTGTACAGATTAAACAAAATATATACAATGTGTGATCTTTAGAGGCTATGGTAGACAGATTTTGTTATCTTTGGAAAGAGCCAGGCTACCTGTTTCCCCCTACTTCCAGTCTTAATGCTAAGCTAACCCCACGCTGGCCATAGCTTCATATTTAACGTACATACATGATCCTATACAATCTTCGCATCTTGGTAGATCCAATAACCGTACTTCCCAAAATGTTTATTTATTTTTTAAACATCAAATGAAAAAATAACCTCACAAAGAAAGAAAGAAAGAAAATGCATAATCTGTCAGATTTGGAAATGCGATGAGATTTTAAAACCAGTGTCCAGTGTCTTGTTTTTTAAAATGCTGAGCTCTTCAACTGTGATCTTATAGAGTTGAGCGAGCTCTCATTGTAGATTTTCACGTTGGTTAGTAGTGGTTTTGCTGTTTTAAAGCTGATGGGTCCTCTCTATGCATTAACAGATTAGCACCTTGGATAAAGTAAACATTGGATGAGATATTCCAAAGTGTGGCCCATTCATATCAATGACAGTTGCTCACCCAGCACATACTGTATGCTAAAAGGTTTCTTATGCTTTCTGTTTGCAAGCCTATAATGCTCATGCATTTGTGTCTTTCTCTTGCTTAGGCCAGCATCTTACAGTGGCTTTTATTATATACACTCAGTTGCCAGTTTATTAGGTACACCTAGATAAAACTAATAGCAGTCTAATACAACAGTCCTGTAATAAATCCTACCTTCATGAAGGTTATAATCATTTTTTTGTTGAAACTGTTTTCAAGAGGTGTTGATTCAACTTTCTGATTATTTTGGAGGATGTAGTTTGTGGTGCTGTTGAATTGTATTGCATTACACATGTCTCTCTGAACCCTAGCATCACATGACTTGCAGTTCCAACTTTGGCCAACATGTCCAATTCGCTGCACCATAAAGCAGCTTGCCGCCCCCACCTGGTAGTGGGGCATGATTTAGAATGCAGGTTTTGCATATTTCAGGGCAAATCTGAGGGAGTTTTTTCAAATCTGAGAGAGCCAATGGGACAAAATTCACAAACAGGAGATACTCATAACACTTCTTCAAAGTACCCATTCACAAATCTCTGTACACATTTGCAAATAACAGGTTACACATTTTCCTGACTTTATATCCATACGGCTACTTTTAAGTATTTTGTTATCCAGAAATTCAAACAGACAAGCCAAACTGAGCTTTCTATGGTATTTCTTCTTAATTACAATTACTAAGTGGTCTCTGTTATGTCTTATTATACAGACAGTCTTTAGGGATTTTGTCTATTGATCCATACTTTTATGCTGCATTAACTAGTATCGTCAAAAGATTGATCCCACTGTACAGCAGTAATGGGGCTTTTTATTCATATATCTATTTATTTATATGACTCTTTGCTTTTAAGTAATTTTTTTAACCGTAACTGTGCATGCTGAATTATTACCTTATTCTATTGTGTATTGTGTCTAATCTATATTTATATGCTAATACAGATTGTGTGAGCTACTGGACACATGAATAAAGTATCATCTATCTAGTCACAAAATGCTATTTACCAGATCAGCAAGGTTGATTAAGCATCTAACACCAGAAACTACACCTCCAATGTCACTTGTCCAACTTGTCACGAGTAAATCTTGACATTTCAGTATCCCTCTTGCCTACACATATGGTTTTCTCTCCAGATGACTCTTCCCCAGCACCTCATCGCTGAACTGGTACGTCAGCTTCTTCTTTATCTTTTTCACCTCTCCAGTTTTGCCATAGTTGCGCAACGCACGGGCCATCTTCTGATAGGTCATTTTTTTGCGGTTTCCCTTCTGGATTCCCCAGCGGTGTGCAAGAGCCTCCTTGTGTTTGGAAGAAAACTGGAATGTCCCTTTGTCCCTGTCCACCCACCAGATACTGTCCTTCATATCGCCATTCCTTAAAAGGTCCAACAGGAACTGGTACAAACGGATCTTCTTTTTATTGCCTTTTGGAAACATCAGAGAGTTGCATCATTACTAATTTATACTGATATTATTATATTCATTATGTAAAAATATTTGTTAAAAATAAAAAAAATGAGAAAATTAATTATATCACATTCTAACCAGCATAAAGCCCCATTTATTAGTCTTGGACTAGTGACACTATAAATGGTGTGGGTCAAAAATGTTTTTGCTAGTTTCAACATTACGATATTAGGCAAATTAGTAACAACAACAAAGATGCAATGACTTCAAAAGGAAACTTTTTAGTGTTTTGCACAGTCATGGTAATATATGATAAACTTAGTTAATCATATATTAACTGTTTTTAAAATAGTAATGTTACGATATGACGTTTGGTGGTGTATACGTTTTTTTTTACATCACTTTACAAATGGTTGTCTGTACCAAACAGCAGAATTGATCAGACTCCTTTAATATTAGTGCTTAGACAGTTCTCACATATACTGTAACTTAAAAATTCTTAGAAAGAAATTAAATTACCATCTAACGATACTCCTTGAATAGATTACTGTAACCACTATGACAAAAATTTTATCTGATTCTGGCTTAAAGCAAATTATCAAAACTGTCATTGACAGTTGTAACATATGTAACCATGGTTCTCCGAGTGTGGAGACTTTCCTTACTTATTCCATATGTTGGTGGTCTTACCCCTACAGTGTGCAGTCAAAGAGGATACTCTTTCAGACGCCTTATGGTTGCCATTACTTGCAATACGAGGTCATTTAAGGACCATTCATCTTGCCTCTCTGGTTAACCTTGTTTGGAACATGCTTCTGAGATGCCCTGAGCCAGACAGATGGTCTCTCGGAGAACCATGGTTACTTATTTTTCTGTTTCTGTCTGTTCTCTTTTCATCTCTGCACCTTCATTGACAAAAATGCAAAGGGGTGCGTTGTTGTCAGCACTGTGCTATAAGTACCAGTAAAGTAGATGATGTACAATCACTGCCAATGAAGTGCTTGCATAGGTGCTTGAATAATAAATAATCCCATGCAACTATTTACAAAGATACAGTATGATATATAGGCACTGCATTCACTGTGTACCAGACAAAACTCATGCTCAGCTGGTCCTCTCAGATCCTAAGCAGGCCAAAACAGGAAATGGAGAGAAAGCATGTAATTGCTGCGGGGGGACGGGGGTTCTCGCCAGCAAACTACAAAGCCATTGACACAGAGGCCCTGCGACTCTGGTGGAGCAGTAAGTCAATCCTGCTGTGCTGGACATGTGGACTGCCACAGTTATGCAGCAGAAATTGATTAAAGTAGACAGGGTACCAAAAGATCACTCCACAGATTTCTGACAAACCTCACCAGAAGGCCCAAAAGGTAGCCATTGGGGATATCCTGCCATTCTCCTAGTACATCTGCTGGGCTATTTCCACAACCAAATGTAAAAATCCAGCCTTGGAGAACAAGGTCATTCTAGTTTATAACAGACAAACAACAACTTTTTGTGAGCATACTTCCCTTTAAGATGCACGACCAGCAGTGTAAAAGTAGTTGTGCAACTAGTAGATCATCCTACCAGCTCACGCACTACACCACTTAACAGGCAACTGGACTTGCTTTAGATTCTTGAGATTCAAGAATCTAAAGCAAGTCCAGTGACTTAGCACTTCTAGATATACCATGACCTAGATGACTGAGAATCTTCACATGGCCAGCACAATTGGTGTGTCTTAAAGTATCTGTGTTGACTGCTCAGTAGAGAACAAGAATGTTCACACTCTGCACAGTTACAATATGACATGGCCTGTAAATCTAGTTCCTTACCCAGATCTCCTGGTGTGACATAAGGGACTCGATCTCTCAGACACTCCTCATCAGACACCTCCAGCGGGGGACTTCGTCCTCCGTGCTCTTCATCATCAGAGCTGCGCTGGGACACGTGTGGTGGATACACAGTCCGAGGGAAGAATGCTACCTACAACACAGGAGCCAAAGTTAATTAGTCTTAAGTCAAAACATTTGCAATAATTTAACTTCTTAGAAATTCTCTTTATGTTCCTCCCAGGTTTTAGAAAAAACACACTTTTCCATTCTGTATGAGAATGTCACATATATGATCTGTATTTGTTTGTAAAGTGAATATGGCTTTTTTATTTTGGTTACACAGTTACATTACATGCGCCTGTCATGATGGATGCACATTTACTGTATGTTTGATAGCACTAAACAGATAAAGAGTGCAAGTGTTGTCCTTAAATCTGGAGAGCGAACGCCAAACTGCAGAGCTTGACTTGAGCTTCAGAGGCTTCAAAGCTTCAATGATATTCAGTGGTGTACTGTACTTGTGTACAATTTTGAGGTACGTGAGTATTTCCATTTTAAGCTACTTTATACTGCTACTCCACTGCTTTTCAGATATTCCCACTACATTCATTTGTTAGCTATAGTTACTATAAGATTTTACATATAAACCATGTGATCAGTTTATTAAATATGCCCAGCAGTTTATGACTAGTTAAAATTGGCTCCACCGTGACCAACTACAACATTTAAGTAACGCTTACATGTTACTGCATCACTAATAAAGACCCAATCATGTAGAAATATAACACTGACAGGGATAATTCTGCATTATGAGTGTTTTTACTTTTGATACTTCAAGTATATTTCATTGCTAATACTTCTGCACTTTTACAGTAAATCCACTAAATACCAATCCCAGCAGTGATGCTATTTATATCACATCCTCTACCTTACATTTACAAACAAATATCATTTTATGCATTTTTATTTTAATTATCTGCAAATCACTTTCAAACAGCCATGTCTGGCACCTTAAGTATTTTGGGATGTTTTAGGGCATTGGATTATTATAAACTACTTAAGTCATTAGTCATAAATTAAGTCATTCAGAGAGCTTATGTTGCTACTGATTATACTGTACCTAACATCAGGCACATTCATATGTGTGGGTTTGTACTACAATCGTGTCACTGTAAGTGAAAGAGCATGGCAACATCTCTCTGCATGAGCTGTGATGTGTGTACGCTTCTATAGCTGTATGCCTGGGTGGGCAACACTTCACTACACGTCAACGTATTCATAACATCCTTTACAAAAAGTGGCAGAAACCTACATGTGAATTCCATGTGTGATCAGTGGTTTTCAATTTGTATTCTCATACCACGTTTCAATTGATGTGCTAACACCATATTTTTTTCACATACAAACACATTTTCCTTCTTTTTTTCACAAGGGAAATTTAACTTGCTCACAAGTGAAAACCATTGTGTGAGCTACTGTAAAAGCACACGTGCTTTGTGGCTTCTTTGTAAGGATATAAACAGCCAAAACACAAGTTGTGTAGCTGAAATGAAAAAGTTTCTTAGTAGGTAGGTGTTTGTGTATGTGTGTTAGTGTATACAGTATATCTTTGTCCCCTGCTTTAAGAAAGGACTATAAAAAACACTGAAAACTGGCATATAAAGTCTCAGAATATCCCATTCAGCTGTGAATGCATTTCATAGATTATAAATGGATGTAATGTTTATAATAACAATCCTTATCAAATTGAAATTCGCCTGTAAGCAGAGCTAGATGTTAGATAAGAAAATTACATGAAATGAAATGCAATTTTGAAAATATTGTTTCAAAGTGAACAATCAGGTGTTACTGTAACTATAATCTGTTCCTGGAAACAACAATAGGTTTATTTAGATATGAAGTACAAAGGTTCCCCCAGTATTGCCAAAGACTGAAGTTATTTAAAATATGTTTTTTTTAATCATATGGAATATACTTTATGTTTGATATTGATATATCTGCTTGTTCCAGCACTTTACTGACACCACACAGTGAGTGAAATACTTGAATCTATGACACCTTTGGCCTCACCATTACCTTCATAGTCTTACATACTACTGGACCCATCAGCCTAATATTTTCTGTGCATACTTATGACTGTATGCCCCCTGACCTCTTGTGGTTGCAGTGATTCGCAATTTTTGAAAAACCCTATTTTATTGACTGCTCTGTTTTATACCGCCATTGACTGCTGACTCCTCACTCCTCTTAAAGGGCCGGTAGTAGCCGCAAGTGATCAACGACTGCTTCAGTTTGGGATCTTGTTTCCGCTAGGGACAACATATGTGGTGGTCATGTTAGTGTTGGTGGATTCTTTTGTTGGCATTTTCACTTTGAAATTAATATTTTACATTGCTGGTGTTTTGGAATTGTCCAAGGTTTGCCTCCATGTAGCCTGTCCACTCTGGTTACACCTTGTTACCATGTAACCTGCATATTGTCTCCCCATCTATAGAATGCTATTTAAGTCACTTATAAATACATACATAAATAAATATGCCTATGAAATTAATAAATATGGCTATGAAATAAATAAATGAGTCAATGTAGTTCAATAAATAAATAAATAGGTTTTGATTAAAAATATTATGTTTTTCAAAGCACTACTTATATTTCATAATGCCACATTTATTTATTTCAAGAGACTTTTATTTTATAACGCTGCATTTATTTATTTCAGGGGACTTTTATTTCATAATGCCATAAGTCCCCTGAAATAAATAAATGTGGCATTATAAAATAAAAGTCCCCTGAAATAAATAAATGTGGCATTATAAAATAAAAGTCCCCTGAAATAAATATAAGTAGTTCTTTGAAACACATCCTTTTTGAAGTAAAAACCTATTTATTTATTTATTGAACTATACAGTCAGGTGACCTTTGTCGTCACAATTGGGGGCTTTCATCGTCACGGTAACAGTAATAAACTCATGGTTAACATTGTGAAGCAGTCGCAGTTTGGTCAGGTTTAGGCACCAAAACTACTTGGTTAGGTTTAGGAAAAGATCATAGTTTGGGTTAAAATCATAGACTGAATATAAAGATGCGATGCTGCGTCTCCACTTCCTCCGACTATACAAAACTAAAGCCAAAATATCCCGAGTTCCCTGAGTTCTTAGTTTGGCTCATGTCCCATCTGCTAACATGGAGGAGGCGGGGTTTATGACCTATACTGCAGCCAGCCACCAGGGGACGATAAAGATGTTTTGGCTTCGCTTTTGGGGAGCTGTTATGTCGTCCATCTTTATATACAGTCAATGGTTAAATTAATATAAATATGGTGGATGAATTGTGCTATATAAATTAATTTGCCTTTCTCATCTCTGCTTGTCTTAATAACATGAGCTTGTACTGATGGACCCAACAAATGGTATGTGTAAGCGTCGAGGTTTCAGATTTGAAAATATTGACTTGGTTAGACGTACTGTACTTTAATGTAGTCTAAAACCAGAGATCTCTGTTCTAGTTCATTGGTTCACAACTGGAGGGGAGAAGCATGCAGTTGTGACACTGGGTGAGCTTAGCTGAGCCTTCAGACCCTGTTCAAAGAAAACGTTCTTTTTATACTGAAATAAAAATAGAAAAAATAGAAAAAACCCTAGAATTAAAGTATTTCTTGTAGCTCAAAGATTCACTTCCTGATTTTTGTCACAGGACCCTAAAAGACCTCCATCTCCATGTCTTCTCTGATTTGAAACCCAACTGTGAATTATGTTGAGTTTGAAGGTGTCTGCAGTGACCTAGAAGTATATTTGGGGATTTAGAAGTGTTATTGGGCACCATGCCACCATATTTTTACTACCTTAGCACCAAAAAACAGTGAAAGGCTTGTGTCTCATAATAATAATTGAATTAACCAAGCTAAGCTATGTTCAGGAAAGCCTCACTTAGTCATTATCACTGTCATCACTTCAGTGCATCATTACATTGAAGCCCCTGACTAATAATACAGCACATAACTCACCAGTAACTCTATGGTTACATTGCTTTAGTATAAAAAATACAACACAACAGCCATTTTTTAGTTTTTAGTTTTCTGCATTTTAATTAGATTTGCATTATATTTGAATACATGTAGTTGTGTGCAGGTACACGCACCCATGTGTGTGTGTTGATGTGCTTTAAGTTTGTTATTTTTTTAATGCATAAGTGTTTTTTTGTTGGGTGACAGAAGGACTTACTGGTTGCTGCAACACATGTGAATGTGCCCCAAGATTTGGATCGAGCAAGTTTTCTGCATCATATCGTATGGCCTCATGTCGAATGAGTCCGGGCGGGTGGAGAGCCTGCACACTCTGCAGCTCTGTGAAATTGGTCTCTTGCAGGTTTTCAAACTCTGCAGAGTGCACGTGAGGGTGAGGGTGGAAGTCCCAGTGATCTAAAGAGAGAGAGGTGAGAAACAGCATAATGGCCACAGCTTTTACTTTGATGTCTCAACAATGGACAGTACTGTAGTACTCCAACCAAAAAAGACAGAAATGAACCCCAGCAAGGTTAACTGGAACACACAGCTTCATACAAAAGTCATGTCCTGATGATGTAATGATTTGATATAACAGAAATACATGTTTAAACGGTTAGAGATGCCTGTCTATGGAAATTCATCTTAAACTGACTTGACAACGAGCTGCTTACTCATAGTGCTAGAGTTTGCATAAACCGGGTGAAATGAGGAGAATAATAGAGAATTCAGCATGAAGCTCTTTCCTGTTTATTGCCACACTAGAAGTGTCGCCACAGCCGTTGGCTTTGAATTTGCGCTCTTTCTCACGTTGTCCTTGGCTGTTTTTCAGGGTGTAATTAAACAAGAAAATTAAACAAGTCAGCTCTCAAGTTCAAGTTTTACACATTTTAAATGTAACCATGGAAATAAAGGAGAGCCAAATAGAAGTGAACAAGTATATCACATGTAAACTACTGCAAAACACAGAGTATACTCTTAAAAATAATAAATGAAACTGGATAATAAAGCCAGTCACACATCCACTGTAACACTAATATCACACTAATATCAGTAAATGTATTAATTAAGGATATTAGATATTGATATGAGATATTTAGATATTAGACATTCGATATTTTTATCACAACGACAACTGAAGCTTTCTCACTGGGCTATAAGGTCAGAAAAAGTATTTTTTCCATATTTAGATTGTTTTGGGGCAATATTCAAAACAGTTGATTACAAGAGAAAGTAAAGCACCTCTCTTGTATCAACAAAACCCCATGGGGCGAAAGTTGTTCTATGTCTGTAGTTGTAGCGAGCCGAAAGAAATGGCATCTGTTTCCTGTGTTCCATACACCCTATGTGGTGCGCTCCAGCTGCACACACTGCAGGCTTTTTATGTACAATACACCAGAAAAAGTCAGTGTCACCACGTCAGGTCATGGTGATTAATTTGAAGAATAAAATGACAGATGACTAGGTGACTAAAATTACTATTTAATTTTAATGAAAATTGAGAGCACTGTATGGAAAACAAGATTCATGTCAATGGATTTAGTTCATGTCAATAACATTTGCCCCCACAATCATCATCATTCAGTTACATTTTAAAATGTTTATAATTTAAATCTCACTCACTGTAATTGAATAGAACAAGTGGCGATTTAAATTGAGACACTGTTCACATGACACAAAATCGATGTTGAAGTAAAACTCACCTGCCTGGATATCTGCATCTAAGACATATGGATTATAATATTCTGCAATTTGATGTCTGTAGATCTCAGGATCGTACATTTCTTCTGAGTGCTGCAGGAGCAAATATAAACACTTTCAGCCACAAAATATCATGACAGTAAATCTTTTACTGGATGGTGTATATGGTGCAGACAACATACATCATTATTTGTATCATTCCTCATCTAATCCTTTAAAGGAAATAATACAAGTCACCAACTGTCTTTTATAAAATGTTCACATTGTTTCTATATATGTAAATCAGATTAGTATTATTTGTGTTATAATAATGAAAAAAAATTCTTGCCACTGCTGTTCTGAAACTCTCAAGAACTTCTGAGTTTCATTTTCATGTTGCCCATAGTATAAAAGACTCTTAGTTTGTGTCCTGTATTCAAATTGAAGTAGACTCATATTAAGTCATCTAATATGAAATAATACATGTTGTCTGTCCTTTTGACTAGTAAGTGCGTTTCTTTTTAAAGCTGCATTGAAAACAAACTATTCAAGGAACTCTTTAAGCCTCCCATGCTAGAAAGTCTCCTGAGAGTTTAGATAATACTAAAATAAATAAGATACTTACAGGTGGGATGAGGTAGCTCTCCATTCTGTATGGATGCAACATGGAGACTTCTTCTCCAACGGACCGAGTCTCAGACGCTTTGCTGGCAAAACACTCTCACAACCTTTCAAAACTTTTGCGGCACCATTGCACAATGTTTCAAAATTTCCTCTCACTCAACGAAGACCAAAAAATGTCTCTCTCTCTTATTGTATAGCAAACACTTGTGAACTTAGCTACTCTCGGAGGCCTTCAGCTGTGTCTGATAAAATAAAATTAACAAGGCCCGCTGTTTGACTGTAAAATGAAAAAGGAACTTTTGACTTCTGTAAAATGTCTGTGGGTGGGAGCAATAGAGTGTGTCTGCTAAAGGTTCCTGGTCATTGATGATTTGTCAGGGGAGACCATGAAACTCCACATTTATCAGGGTCTATATACTGTCCCCTCCTCTTAGCAGCCAATCATCAAGGCTTTTCCTCACTGTCAGTTTCTCCCCCCAAACAATGTGATAAGCACAGGGTGCAATGAACTGTTGAATATTTAAGTTTGGTTATTTTATTCATTTCCTGTGCTTTTAAAATGTGTTTCATTTAAATTTGGTCTCAACAGCAGTACCAGTATGGGTACCATTTAGCCTTTATAAGCAGTATATAAGCATTTAATAAATGGTTTATTAAACACTATAATGTAACTGTACGCAGATATAAGGAACGTTTTAAATGTTTATCAATTATTTTTGCAGAGCTGCTGTATAAAGATAATGATGATACAGTAAAACATAAAATATATATGTAATAATGTAAATAGGTCTTCATTGAAGGAAGTTATAATTGTTGACAAATACTGAATATTAATGAACACTTATAAATGTCCTTATGTCTGTGTACAACTACATTACAGTGTGTTATAAACCATTTATTTAATGTTTATGTGAGGCTTATAAATGCTCAATGCTCAAACAATTACAAACTGAATATATTCAATGAATGTACGATATAATGTGCTTTATAACCACAAGAAGAATCAGGATCAAAATAAGCTTTATTGACCATGTAACCATGTGTTTAAGCATACAATGTACTTACACACAGTGTCAATGAAAAGCATTATGAAGCATTAAGATACTGTAGAAAGTCATATAAAAAACATATTCATTTGAAAGATGTGCTAGAATTTATATTCACATGCACAACAAAGACAGGATTTAGTGTGACAATAAATATTATTTTAGTTCAGTAGGACACTGTGTGTGCAATCTAAGTGTCACATTGTAAACAAGTCTGCATCAAGGTTCTGAATGCAAACCTGAAACTAACGGACTGGAAGTGTACACTGTAGCAAAATGACTAAAACATGTTGTTTGGTGATGTAAACAGAAGTTTGTTGAGGAAAAATGTCAACACACAAACATGTCCACACCCGCCCACACACACACACGCATACACAAACACACACACACACACACACACACACACAGCTGAAAGATAAGATGAAGGCACAGTATCTGTGTTGTAACCACATTGAGGTAAATGGAGATTATTATTATCACAAAGAGGAGATACTGTTAGAACAATTCCTGGGGAGGGGACTGAGTCCCTCTGCTGCAAAGCAATAATGTCCAACTAAGTCTGTTTGTTTGGTTCAGTAATACATTGTTATTCAATATACTGTGGTTAATTATTCGGTCTACTGTATGTTCATAAGGCATTAGGGCAAAATAAAAGTTAAATTTGTTGGTTACCAGTTTCTGAATATATCATGGCCACTGTAATTACTGAAGATACTGCATATTTCCTAGATGCCGGGATGACAGTTGAATAGTACAGTAACAGAGCAGCACAAATCTGAGTGTATATTGTTAGCGCTGCCTGTTTAAGAGGAAGACTGCAGCATTGTGATAAGGCAATGCACTGAAAATACTACCTTCTGTAAGATCAAAATACTGAGGTTATGTTTATCTTCTAACCAAGATCAGTGTGTATATTCCTTTGGGCGCTGAGATCTCAGCTTCACATTAAAAACATGGTCAGATCCTCTTTAAAATACTGCTTTTGTACTTTGTGTAACGTACTTTGAGGTACACTGATCACACAGGAAGACTTGAGGCATGATGAAGCTGCAGCAGATAGTGATTATTGTTGGAAATATTCACAAATAGCTGCATGCAGATTTATCTACAACATTTGTCTTCTTATGCACATTCTATGTTACATGCTTTTTAAAGTGGTGTAGATGAGATCTGCATGTCTGTTGTAATTTCACAGGCTTATGATCAATATGGCGCCCTGTTTTCCTTGTTGGTGGAAGACTATGATCATGAGAGTATCTGTTTGGGGAGCTGTTAAAACCACGCAGAATGTGGCCAGCCCCAACCAGCCCCATCTTAATCACAGCTAGCTGAGCAAAACTGATGACATATACAGTAGCATTTTCCGAGAGTATTAATACACAGAGAGAGCTGCAGCATGCCAGGCACTATTTCCATCACATTTTTCCTTTTTTTCCCGGTTGACTTTTTGTTCATGTTGAGCAACAAAATGACTGAAAAGCGACTGTTTAAAATGTGTTCCCTGTGTAACCTAAACTCTGTTTATTCAATTCAACTTACAGTATAATACTAAGTCAAGTTGATTATTTAAACATAAGGTATGTGTTAGCATTCAATTATAAAACGGAAGTGTTAGTTGATGTAGAGTATTGACAAGTATTAACAAACTGATACTAACATCAACATCATCAGTTGTAAGACTCAACTGATTATCACTGAGTAATAAAAGTTGAGTGTTATCATTTTCAGAGGTTACTTAAGTAACAGTAGTAATACCACACTGTAAAAAATACTGTAACAAGTAAAAGTCCTGCATTCAAAATGTTACTTAAGTAAAAGTACAAAATTATTAGCAGCAGTAAGTAGTCATTATGCAGAATAGCCCATTTCAGATATCAGATATATTGCATTACAGGATTATAATTATTGGTGCAACAATGTGTACGTCACATAATGTTGCAGCTAGTAAAGGTGGGGCTAATATATATTACAATTACTTCATAAACTGCTGGGTAGCTTAATCTACATTAATACATCATCATTTCTTTGTTGAGGATATTTTATATTAATAATCTGAATCTGCAAAGTAACTAGTGACTTAAGCTTTAAAATAAATGTAGTGGAGTAAAAAATACAATATTTCCCTCTGAAATGTAGTGGAGTAGAAGTATAAAGTTGCATGAAATGGAAATACTCAAGTTAAGTACAGGTACCTCAAAACTGTACTTAAGTACAGCACTTCAGTAAATGCATTACTGATAATTTTATATGAAAACCTTTACTTGAAAGAAAGGTTTTTCAGGCAAAGCCAACCTATGAGTCAAAGAGTTATATCAACTGATCAACTGTTGTAGTTACCCAGGAAAATAAATATTATTCTCCAGTCTTTTATGTTTTGATACTTTGGCTGCAAATTGATCTGTGAACGAACCAAAAAATCCTGCACACTGTCAATCACTTACACTCATTTTTTAGATGCTTCGGCCCTCTAACGTTTTCAGGTAAACTTCATACAGGCAAACAGCACCGGCACTAGTGTGCATGATTTTGGGCAAGTAGTTAGCAGTAGGTGAAAATGTAACTAAATCAAAAATAAAAAAGCTATTATTTTATGAAAATGGATCTGATTTTCCCTCTTAAAATCAGTGTGCTGTCTGGGTTTGATTGTTAGGCGGTAAGACTGGTGGAGATGCTGCTTTGTATGTTTGTTTCTGACCTCACTGACCTTCACACACTCTAAAAGTACAATAACTACATATAGTACTTTATTTGAGAAATGCAATAAAGCTTTCACAACAGCTTAAAAGAATGACTGAGTCAAGAAAATGCATTACTTTGCCCGGTGTGGGTCAGCAAAGGAATTTACGAAAAATGGTCAAAATGAAACTGACTGAAAATATTGATTTTTATCACTGTTGCACCTGCTGAAGTGTAATTTAAAACCTCTATTTAATTCAAGTGATGTTCAGGTCTGTTGTAAGTTACTGTATCAGCTTTATCTCTTAGCTAGACATTGACACTGACTCAACATTAACACTGACAATTTGAATCTAAAATAACTATTTTTAAAATGACATAGTTTGTTTCTGTGATGCCTTTTGAGGACTTTTAAGGTACCACAAAGTCTGTTTTTTTCCATAGAACTGTGCTAGTTTAGGTCTGTTTGTCTTCTTTGTGGCCTGAGAGATGAAGTACATGCAGCATACAGTACATGCACAACAACAGTGACATATTATTAAATGAGGAACTGGAACCTTGTCTTTCAGATTCAGTTCCTTGAAGGCTGCCTTTAAATTAATCCATTTACGTGTCACATGGTCAGGATGATCCAGACCTCTATATGGGTTGGTTGCCTTGTTGGTGCATTTTTCTTTTGATTTGTGTGTGACATGATGTGTGTGTGGTTTAATCTACTGTTCTTCAACCATAGTGCCAAATCTGTGTGCAACCCTTTCTCCTACAATATGCAGTTTGGCCTGCTGAAATGTCCTTTAACAAGACACTGAATCCATACCAGCTCCAGGTGCTGTAGTTAAAACTACAGTGTGTCATCCTGTGTTGGAAAGATCAACCAAATTTTTACAAGATAGAGAGACAGTGTTAAATAATGTCAATATCAGTACACACAGTAAACATAGCTGTGTATACACTTGACGTAATTGAGAATTGAAAATTGAGACATAATTGACATTATTGTGTAAGATATATTAGAAACTACAGTAAACAGAAAGAGGCAGATAACACTTTTTGCTTTATTTCACCAAAAGAATTTCCACAAAACTCAGTACAGTGCTGCTAGAATACAAATGAACTATAAGTACTCATTAACTATCTTGTTTTATATTTCTTATTATAAAATGTAATTGATTCATTTTAAGCCCAGAGTATGTTTGTTTAAGCCTTTAACTCTTCTTTTTCATGTTCTGCAGGCAGATTGCAACATCGTAAAAAGACCGTAAATACCATTACCCTGACAGATCACATGCCGTGCATTGTTTTTCAAAAAAATTTCCATTTGTCATGTGCATTTGATTTTACAGTAACTGTATTACTGTTACCGCTTCCAGTGACTTCGATTAGCATTGCCAATATACACTCAGTGGCCACATTTTTAGGTATACCTGTAAAATCTAATGCTATCCAATACAACAGCTCAACCATAAATTCTACCTTTACAAAGATAATAATGTTCAGTTTTGATTGACACTGTCAGAGAGGTATTAATTCAACTACATGTTTAATATTGAGGTTGTTGTTTGCAGTGGTATTGAACTGGACTGCTTTATATTGAGAGGTGTTTCTAATGTTTTGCCCATCGCATTTACAAACATGAAGAGGGAAGAATATCAGAAACACTCAATATAATACAGTATAACACCACCACTATGACCTCAGTGATAAATATATATAGTGTATATATACAGCTGAATTAACACCTCTCGAATGATTTAACCCAAACTGAACATTATAATCTTCATAAATGTAGAATTTGTGGCAGAGCTGTTGGATTGCATTACATTTTATAGGTGTACCTAATAAACTGGCCTGTGAGTGTAATATAAGTACCACTGGCAGATTTTCAGACTACGTTAACCATGGAACCAGGGATCCAGATATTACCCATATGTATTCATAATGCAGTGATGGACACAATAAAATGAATACTTGTAAAATATAGTGAAATACAACACAATAACCCTGCAGAACATGTGACACTCACATAATGCCCATCTTTAGCTAAGTCTGTGTCAGAGATGTGTTGATTCATATGAACTCTGTTATTTATGCACCCACACTGGTTCACAGCTGACAAAATAACAGAAAAGCCTAACAATATAATGTAAGCAGTGGTGGGATGTAACTTTGTACATTTATTTAAGCACTGCAAGTTTGAGGTACTTTACTAGGGTATTTCCAATCGATACCTTTGTATACTACTAATATTGTACTTTTTACACTACATTTAGTCTTCAGCTATGGTTACAGGTTTCTTTAAAAATTAGGATTTTACATAAACTGTAAAATTAGGTTGCATTGCTATAGATTAAACTACCCAACAATATATAAAATACTTGACCTACTACAATAGTACAATTCTACTTACACATTAAAGCATCAGTAATCAGTAATGGCCATTTTTCTGCATTGAGTACTTTTACATATGGTAATTTAATTACATTTTGCTAATTATACTTACATGCAATCACTTAAAGCGATCCTATGTAACTTTTGCTGAACAGCAGCAACTGTGGCAACAAGTGTCAGTTATAGCATAATGTAGTGTAACAATAGCTCAAGTAGAGAAGAATCATCAAGTCAGCAAACTGGCTCTTAAAGGGCTAATGCACTGGATTGCCTTGTCATCATGTCCACCAGCAGTGACTGAATAGGCTACTCTCACTCTATAAAAACATGTCCAATGAGATATAGTGTATAAGATAAAGTTGCCAGCATTGTTCTATTTGTTTTCAAGTGTAAGTGACACACTGTGAGGTTGCATACTTGTGACCTGCAGTAGCTCTGACCAAGTACTGCTGGTTCTACCACAGGGTGTAACCAAGCACTTCACAGTTTTATGTCTGAATGAAGTCACAAGATACACATCTCTGATGGTTAAAGCTCACACAAGCACTCAAACAGTTATATTGGCACCTCTTAATACTCAGTCACATAGTTTGGCCCCTGGAGTCTTTGGGTCTGCTGTATGGAGGTGTCAATGTTCTCATCATTATCTCTGTATGCACTTATTTTAAGAGGCTACTAATATTCTGAAAGAAGCACAGTATGCAGGTTGTCAAATAGTACGGTTACTGGTTCTGCTACAGCTTACTTAACACTTCAAAACACAGGGATTATACAATGAAACATGTCTGTTATTTACTGTAGTCTTCCTCATCAACTTTTAGCAAGCTAGACTAAAGTCATGGTCATTTCTCAACAGACCTTTATTGTGCTATTATACATATTTTTTTGCTGACATTCAGAGTTTTTCTCAGACATGTGAAGTCTCCCTCGATTCAGTCTCAGAAGATTCACAGTGCAGGGTCACAAGATTGTGCCCACACAGCCTCGCAGAGGGGAATGACACGCATGACCACTGACTGTGGAAAACAGGATACAGGGTACATCGCAACAGGAAGTGTTGCACTCCTCCTCTGCAGAACATCAGTTTGACCAGAATGACTGCAGGTTGATGTCCACACTCTGTAACTCCTGTGGCAGTATTCAAATTTCGTAATCATCTTCGCTCACCATTTCGTCTGAGTTAGTTGAGTAATTCAGTTGAAAAAAGAGTTTTTGTCCACACACAAAAAAAGGAAAGAAAATAAATCCCCCAGGCAGACTGTATTATTCTTTATACTGGATGCATGCAAATAATAACTGACTTTGGTAAATTGTGTATAGCAAAAAACATTGAATCATCCAAGACAGCATAAAGTTTATATTTAGTAGGCTTTTATAAAACAAATGAATACATTAATAACCACTGCTAAATAACTGAAACAAACTCAAGTACATTTCTTGTTACATTTTAAGTAAATACAAGATGTTTCAGCCTTACACATGAAAAAATGCAAAGCATTTAAATTGCCATTTGTCAGGTCAAACATTAAAGATATAACATTTGATGACTAAATTTAAATCAGCAGTAGCTAATGTCTATGTTTATATTTATGTTTGAGTAAACCAAGCTACTAGTAATTGACTAAATGAATTTAAATGTGTATGAATTCTTATAAAAATTAAAACATAAGCTAACAAACAAAATATGCAATCTTGTAAATAATAAAATGTAAGTAAATACTGCAGGTAAAATACTGTTTAACAAATTTATCAGCTCATAAACTCAACATTGAATACCTACATACACTAAGTAATACAAAAACACCATATGTCATTCAGCGTGCTCGCATAAGGAAAGTCAGGATACGCCCACAGTCTCACTCAGAGAACAAATGTGCTAAAGGTCTTACCGTCGCCCTCTGTACATCATCCAGCGATGAGCTGTAAAGGTGTCCACAGGGGAGTTGTTGAACTACTGGAAGCAAATTGCCAAAGGTGGTTGAAAAATGCCGGCTTTCTATATATCTCTGAATTAGCAGGGGAACTAAAAACTTCCTTAATTCTACCAATTTAGGTTGGTACCATAAGGCTTCTTCTTCTCCTTCTTCTTCTTCTTCTTCTTCTTCTTCCTTATTAAGGTGACAAACTCTTCCTACAAAACAAGTTTTTAAGGCAGTGAATCCAGTGTGAACTCCTGATGCTGATGAGTTCAGTTAATTCGGTCACATCTTGAGTCTAAAGCCTGTGGCCTCCATTAGACTTAAGTGCTGAACCTATTTTTATTTTCAAATTTACTACACATTAATTGCCAACACACAATGACACAATGACACAGTAGAAGTGACTGCTTTGTGTCAACACTGCATGTCCACTAAGAATCTATTTTTAATAGCGTCATTTTTCTTTTTCTTTCCTTTTCGATTTTTTCGGTGAAAGTGTAACTATGTTTCCGACAATATATTTACAGTTCAAAGTGATACAGGTTGCATGTAAATATATATATATATATAGAAATTTCAACATAAGCTTTGTCACACTTTGAATTCAATGGCAACATCAGAATCAGAATCAGAAGAAGTAGTAGTAGAAGCATGAATAAATATCAATAAATTAAACTGAAAACAGAGTACATTGCACCGGAGTATTAAATAGAGAATATTGCACAATTATTTCAAGTATTACAGTGGTGTTAATCATCCAATGTCCAGTTTAGTGACTTAGGGTCATATTGACTGTCACTTAGAGGGAGGAGTTAAAGAGTTTGATGGCTACAGACGGGAATGACTTCCTGTGGCGCTCTGCGGGGCATTTTGGGTGAATGAGTCTTCCGCTGAAGGTACTCCTTTGCTTGACCAGCATGTTATGGAGTGGGTGGGAGACGCTGTCCAAGATGGCATGTAGTTTGGCCAGCATCCTCCTCTCTGACACCACCGACAGAGAGTCCAGCTCCATCCCCACAATGTCACTGTCCTTACGGATTAGTTTGTTGAGTCTGTTAGCGTCCGCTACCCTCAGCCTGCTGCCCCAGCATGCAACAGCATACAGGATAGCGCTGGCCACCACAGACTCATAAAACATCCTCAGCATTGTCCATATGCACATGCACTTGTTTATCTCTTTCAGCTAATAAAAATAGATGCTTCCCCTTTATCTCACTAATTTTAACAGTTTCTTATTTCAAAAATCACAGTGGTAGAATATAAAAAATATTTTAGCATGTATTTACGCAACTATTTTTGTGAAACAAGGCATGCATTTGGGTGTGTTTTTTGATAATTGTGTGACCAGGAGTGTCATAGCAGCAGTGGCACGCCTGTGACATACAAAGCTAGAATAAATAACAAGCATTCAAATCAGCTTATTCATTATCATTTGTTCTCACTGAATGAATGAGAGGAGCTGCTACCAGAGTGAAGAGTGTCTGGACCGAAAGAAAACACCTCCCATCTGCAGGAGGTGCAGAGTTACAACGTGCAAATACAGTTTTTAAGTTAAAATTCTTTCTTAAGACACTAAAATGTTTGTTGAGAGTTTTTAGAAAACACTATAACTCACAATAATATAAACAAATAAGCAATTGTTTACAATAATTAAATGTGTATGTGTTAGTTTTGTGTACTAAAATGATTGAAATAAGTCATTGAATTAGAAGCTGAATTTAAGAAATGAACTAGGTAGACATTACCTTACTTATGTGATTATGTGATAAGGTCTATTGTATATGCATATGAACCTTGGCCAGCTAACAATGAAAATAGCAGAAATCCAGCACAGAAATGAATGCAAATTCCATTTCATTTTAAAAAACAGAAGTGAATTTGTTAGACGATATATATTGACAGGGCCCATGACAGTGTGAGCCACACCAGCAGACAGAAGAAATTGTCACTTTGACATGCAATGCAATTGTGCACTGCCCAATCTGAGCTTTCAACAGGCATAACATCATCAGTGAGCCTGACGAGCAATCCAGCAAGCATCTACGGAGGTTGTAATAACCGGAAAAAGTGGTGCCCAACAATATACATTCTGCTTCACATATGATTCTAATGAAATCTGCAAAAATTACATTGGATATTTCAGTTCTGTGGGTGGACAGTCGACAGAGAGGGCCATATTTCCTGGCTGATAGTCACCAGAGGTTTCAGTGGCCATCATGTGTTTCACAATGACATGGAACGGTCGCTTGACATACGTGCAAGGGGACATCCAGCCCTCTCACTTCTTATTCCTGATTCCTCATTTTCTCTGGACTCCACAAGATTCAACTATCAGACTAGGCTGTGGGTATTATTAGACAAGGGTGAATCACAAGGCACGTGGACACGCGCGCGCACACACACACACACACACAAAACCATTAACAGTGGAAAAGTACTTATTTCTATATTTTTTTACATGACACATCAGAGTACAACTCTGCAGTAGTATGCCTACTAATCTGCTGTCTCAATCTGTTTAATAACATTTGAGTTAAACTTTTTTTGAATATATACATCCCCGAACTACACACGCAAACACACACATTTACCCATATAAGGCTTCAGGCCCCTATCCCACTAAAAAACCAAGTTCCTCTTTCTTTATGTATTGCTCAAGTCAGACAAGGATGACTCAGTGCGGATATTAATCATGTTTTTTTGTTATCTTCACATCTCACTGTGCTAAGTCCGCCTGTCAGAGCCGCAGTTAGCCAATCTATATTTAAAAATTTGAGAACTTGTTTAGACTTCTAAAATGTTAAAAACAACATCCCTAAAGAACATGTTGTCGGTTTGGCTCCGACAATTTGTTGTTGACAGGAGTTAAGAATGTTCATCATCATACATTTATACATTGAAGCCATTTTACGTTATTCATCATTATGGTGTCAAGTATACCTGAAAATGTAGACCAATATTATTCATTCTGAAAGTCCTTCAACTCCCTTTAAACATCTCAGGCTGTGAGAAAGTGAGCAAACAGGCTTACTTTTTCACAGCTGATCCACAATGAAAAGGATGGGAAAATACAGATGGACAAATTGTCCTACTTCAACTCAGGAGGGACTGCTAAATTACCTATGTGCTTAGCTACATGTGCAAAACTTAAAAAGTAGATAATGCTGAGGCAGAAGATAGAATTTAATTGCTGTGATGATATAATGAGATTTGTTTTTCTTGGCTGTTGTCAGGGCAAATGTCATTCAATAATTTATGCAGTAAACTCCTGTCACATGCACCACCTGGTGGTCGGGCAGTTTATTAAGAGAACTTGGACCTTGGGTGCCCTACCAGAGGTGAGATGGGGATAGGGGTGCTGGCCACCTGGGGACCCAACCATGGAAGCAACCCTTTCAAAGTGGGTACTAAAATGCTTGTTGTGGACCAACTGTACATTTAAAATCAAATTACATATAAACTACTTTAACTGATTCATTATTTTAGAACTACTTTTGTTTGAAAGACAATTTGAGAAAAGAAGTATTCCGACCCTTAAGTACATATATTACAAATATATGAATTGTAAAAATACTCCACAAGAAGTAAAAGTCCTGCATTCGTATTCAGTTTTTGGACTTGCTTTATTGTGAAATACTGGATAATTTCACCTATTTGAGCCTTGATCAGTCATTTAAATGAAACCATCTGAAAAGGTTAGAGGAGAATGACTCTTTGGTGGAACTGCTAATAGCTTAAAGACATCTGAAACATGACCAGGAGCCCCAACTAGACACTGCTTCTTTGTATGTGGTCACAAAAGGTTGCAAACTGCTGGTTAAATCTTTAACAATGCATTGTGTTTTATAAGCTTATGTTTGTTATGTAAAATCCTAATCTGCAAATAACAAGTAACTACAGCTATCTAGTAAATGTAGTGGAGTAAAAAGTATTATATTTCCCTCTGTATGAAGTAGCATAACGTGGAAATATTCAAGTAAAGTAAAATTTGTATTCAAGTACAGAACTTATTTTTCTGTGCAGGCTAAAGCAAAACCCTCCTCCCTTGACAAAGACTGAAGTGTGGATGACTGGTAAAAGCACAGTTATTGAAACGCTGCTATCAGTGCACCAATACTTCCAAGCATGTGTGATAATTGATCACTATATAACTGTGTTGAGATGTAAATGAGTTGTGGATGTGTGGGGATAGCTGGAAAGCAGAGGGGGCCCCTAGAGTCTCCTCTTGTTGTAGGGTCTGTCCTTTCTTTGCTACACCCCTGCCTGATTTCTATCAACTCCAGATATATCTTGTAGCTTGTTGAGTTTATTAATAACCCCATTTTCTCCAGCTTAACTGATCTCGGGTTTCTATTTATACCAGAGAGAAAATTGCTGCGAGGGTGGTGTGGCTTATACCAAGTATACCTTATACCTCCATATATATATATATATATATTGTTTTTCCTGAGTATTTATTGTTTGTCTATTTCAAGAAAAGTAGTAATACACTTCAACACTGCAACAAATTATTTATTTAAATAATAATTGCACTGTGGAATTTTTAGGGTTCAATTCCAGGTTAATATCCATTTTTTAGCTGAGGTTCTGGAGCAAACAATGCATAAGTCTGTCTCTCTTTGCTTCCTCCCATCATTTCCACATCCAGCATAATTCAGTCAAAACTTGCCAGTTTATCTCTGCTTACTTACTAAGGCTGATGTACTACCCACTGTATCCTAACCAACAAGACGGTTTTAACAGTTTTTATTTCCTGTAAGTTATGTATGCATAACGATGAGTAATTTGCATGTAGGTTTTACTTTCCGCCATCTTTATGTTTCCTAACACAGCCTACAGTAACACATACATTGTGTAATTCTGTCAATAGTCATATCTAACAACAGCAGTGTACGCTAATGAGGCCCTTGAGGACAACATTGACGGTATGTCGCTCTATTTATTGACAATTTTTATTTATGTATCGTGAATATTTAGGGATTTTGCTTCATCTGATGGTAGGTTGCTCTTGTGACTTATGTAATGGTGTTTTGTAGTTATGCTAGGCCAATATTACTCTGAGCTGATTCCACACGGAGACATTAACGTACATCAAACTAAATATCTTAAATCTGAGGTCCGTAATGCAGTCTAACACAGATTGATTTTCAGTGGTCAATGGTTTAAAAATCTTTCACAACTTAGATCTGGCACTGACTGCACCCACTTTGGCTGATAGCGTGTTGAACGAGTTTGTTCCTCGGCCCTTTGAGTGCTGCCTTTCTGCAAGGTGGCAGTAAGGCAGTGAAACCCAAACTGCTCAAATGAGGAACCCTATGTTTTGAGGTGTACAAGACTTCGATGGAAAGTAGTAGACCTACATATATTACTTGTACACCTTAGTTAAAAACTGTGAATTTAAGAGAGATAGGTCTTTGGAGGTGATTTCAGATCCTGGAGCAACTCCAAATAAGAAATAGGATTTTTCACAACAGACATTTTTATTTGTCATAGCAAGAAAACAGGTATTACTAATAACACTAACAAAGGCTCTGCTTTATTCAAGTGTACCAGTAAGCCATGACAGTGTAGCAGTGAGCCGGCATGCACAATACCAGCACCCTGAGACTGAAGCAGCTAAATGGAATTCAGCCATTCTCGAGTTTAATATTTACACTTGTGCTTTTCCTACTGTGACATGTTAAGATGTCTTCTGAAGGGCTATTAAGATTAGACATAAAAAATGGAAAAGTCTATATATACACGTAGAACAAAAGGAGTAGCAAGTTACAAATTATGGTGAAAGCCTACCACCAATGTTGTCCTCAAGGGCCCCATTTGAGTACACTACAGTCTACCTGTTAGAAATTATAAGAAATAACAACTGTAGTAAGAGGTGAATCAGTGTTACTATGTTACAAATAACAAGCATAGCAATATGGAGTATGAATGGGAAACAAATGTATGAACAGGGACATTTTGTGGTTTAATACAGTTGCAGTCCCTATATTCAAATAAAACTAATTTGGGTGTAATAACGCAAAAATGATGTGAGGCCATAAGGAGAGTCATTGAGGCCCCTAAAACTTTCTTTTAAACAAGAAAGTCTGTGTCCCCTGATGACATCCTTACTTTAAGACTTGCTGCTGTGATTTCCAATTCAACTAGACTGGCTTTACAATTGAAAAAAAAAAGGATCCTTTTCTGTGACTTTGCGTATTAAATGTACTTAAATGTGGACATCAACAACTGTATTGCCAGCTAATGTATAAGCATGGTAGATTTGTTCATTGGGTCGATTGTCTCCACTTTCTACCCACCATTGTTTAGTATAGTATAAGTATAACAACATCTCCTTAGATTTGTGTCCTGGAGACTGCTCCTTCGTGTGGAAAAAAGTTTCTGTGTCCTAGGGGCAAAAAATAAAGTTATTTCCTGAATTTTTTTGGTGGGGCGGGATCCATGTCCTGACTCTCCTCTCCTGTTTATTTTCCCCCTCCAGGATCCTGATACGTGGCTGTTTGGGAAAGCCGCGGCGACCGACAGTTACTCCTGTGCTGCAGCTAGCGGGTTCCTGCCCTCCGCAGCTGGGAGTCTGGTGAAACTCAGCGGCGCAAGCCTGCCTTCATCAAGTCGGCCTGGATGGCAGGGACACACTGGTGCAAAGACTGCCGAAACCACAAGGTATTTAAACATAAAAATGTCACATTCGTGTTGTAATTTGATGTTAGCAGTTTGCCGAGGTTTCCCGGCCCGCAACGTTAGCACTAACTTACTCAAACTGACGCTTGTTGTAGCAGTATAACCGTTAGCGTTGCATTTGCAGTGATTGCGTGTGTCGGAGCCAATGTCTTTAGCAAGCTGCGAGCTACACGGCTCTGGATATGTTTTCCGGCTAACGTTAGCTTGCTAACTTTTATCCACAGACGTAAGAGTTAGCTGATTCAGTATGTCGTTGTCAAAAGCACCGTTTTCATTTCAACGTTAATTTGCCGCATTGTTTGACAGTTTAGCACCGTGGCGTTTTGTTTTTCTGTATATTTTATATGGCAGCGCAACTGTTGTGAGTTAACTGGTGCTTTATCTGATCGACTCTGTCCTGCTAACTCCCAGACAGGGAAATGATGCGCAGCATGTTTAGATGCTGCCAGGCAATGATAAATAACCCTCTGTTACATTCTATTGGAACTTAATTCTGCAAAAGATGAATAATCAGTTGCAGTAAGGTTAAAGTTATTCTAACTTTTCACCGAACCTCTTTGAGAGGCATTGCCAGATATCCACAGGCAGCTGCTAAAAGGAAGCAAACACTGGAGTCTGGTGTTACTGGAGTTTTCTTTCCCTGGCACAACTTAACTGTCAACACAACTTAAGCATGTGTCAGAGGTTTTGCTGCTCAGAGTACCAACAATTTGAGTTTTTAAAAAGTAACTCATTTTAGGGAGGTTGTTGATGAGTAACTTCCATTTCCAGAAAGGTATTGTGTGCAGTATGCACTCTGTGTTTTTTCTTTTTTTTATGTTTTAGGTCCATAATGTATTAGATATTAGCTTATCACAAATACTTCAGTATTGGCCTATATGATAGCTGATGGCTAACAAGAAATGGCAGTACAGAAATTCCCGAGTTATGATTCACAATTCTAAATTCTAACTCACAAAATTTAGGGATGATTTTCATTATCATGTGTTTATGTATATTTGTATATATAAATGGGAGAATATCTTCTAGAGGACTGGTGTTCATTCCTCCACAGATTTGGCAAGGAGCACTGAAGCTGTTCAGGGGGCTCATGGTGGCGTGACTCCATATTAAGACACTTCATGTTGTTTTTTCCTTTAATTTGTCACCCATCTGTATATCAGCTGATTGTTTGTTATCAGATTTGATTAAACTCTCCAATATCAATATCGGTATCAGCCTCAAAAATCAATGGTTGGGCTAAAATGTCTATTGAAGTCTGTAATTTTGCTATTTAATGTGAAGCTGAAACAATTAATCGATTGATTAGTTGATTTAACAGAAATTAATTTTGCAACTGGTTAGATAATCTATTGTTGAAGTAATTTTTTTTCAAGCAAACATGCAAGCATAACAATAATTGATTCCAGCTTTTCAATTGCGAGGATTTGCTGCTTTGCTTTGTCTTAAAGTATGTGATAGAAAACTGAATATGTTTGGATTTTAGACTGCCAGTCAGACAGAACAAGCACTTTGAAGGCCACCTTGGCCTTTAGGAAATTGTGACATGAATTTTTCACAGTTTCCTGACATTTAACTTACCAAATATAACAGAACTTATTAATCGATAAGGAAAATACTTGTTAGTTGCAGCCCTAATTTAATGTGTTCGTACATTGTTGAAAAGGTGCAGGAGAGGCCTGTTTGTCTGAAAGTGTGCTCCTCTTGCAGCATTATTGGTTGCAAGTGCTTTTTGGACCGTGGGACGGATGAAAGGTGGAAGCTGTAGGAAGCCCAGCTGGGCTGTAGCTGCTCTGTTTATCCCAGTTACCCTGCTGGTGCTGACCTCCAGGGGGGCATCAAGCAGCCAGAAGATGACACAAACATCCATGGCTCATGCAACAGCCGCGGCTGCAGGACCAGGCCCTAGCCTGACAGATGACCTCCCAGGCCTCCGGGCAGTAGCAGACTTCTTAGCCAGCGAACATGCTCATGTTTGGTTCTTGTCCCTGGTGGGCTCTGTTGCTGTAGGCCTCAGTGGGATTTTCCCCCTGCTTGTCATTCCCATCGAAGCTGGAGCAGCCCTCAAAACAGAAGGTAAGAGATGACAAAATGTGACCTAAACATGCCTGTGAATTTGGTAACTCACAATAGTATACTATCACAATATTTCCGTTATGATAACACAGCATAGACACTTCTGTAATATGCAATATGTTGCTGAAGAGAAAAGATGCCATTTAAATGGTAATGTAATTTTTTCGAAAAGCAGGAATCAATCATGTACTGTATCTGTGTACTGCGTTATAAAGAGCTAGTTATTGTAATAACAAAACCATTTTTAATTTCAGCATTAAAAATAGGTTTAGTTTTTTTAATGTATGCATGTCAACATGAACACAAATGGCACCATCTAAATGTTAAACAGCTATATACTGAGAAAAGACTAACCCAACAGAGTGTGTCATGTTCTTGGTTCACACTTTATGGGTGGCAGGAATTACAGACAGGACGTTCGTCTGCCGTGGCATCCACAATTCTCACACTTTTCACAACTATATACGTAAGATTCCAGCTCTTTAGTGGCTCTGTAGCAAATCTCAGCTCGCCACACTCCCTAACGAGATAAAACAACCCCAGTGAGATCAACAAGTAGTTCTGCTGGGTCTTTGTCAGCCAGTCTTATACCTACACCTTCTTCATGGTTTAAAATTTTAGATGGTGCATAACTTTAAGGATCCCATGAAATGGGCACTTGAACCTCCTGGAAAAGAGAAAATCTTCAGTGGTGACCTCATGACCTCCACTGCATGTTTTTCTGCATGAACATATCTTAAAGTATAAAATGAGACTGAAGGCTTCTTCCTTTGGAGGCCATGAAATGTCTTTCACGACAGTCCATCCAATAGTTGATGTTATTTTAGTCTGGATTAAAGTGGTGGTCAGACTGACGTTGCTGTCCACAGAGCCATGCTGCTGGTTACAACAGACAATGAAGCAGACAGTAATGCACACTGATTATACCCAGTACAAATACTATATATCCTATTTTAACTGGTCCATGTTGGTAGCATTTTCATTTAGTTAATTTTTGTTCTTTAACTTATGTTTGAACACAGTGCATTTCAATCCATCTGGTTTTTATGCGCATTTTCAATTTGTGCATAAAAAACCTGAGTGGCAACGCTTCCATAACCAGGCCTAAGTTACCCTAGGTCTCTTGAGTGGCTCCACCCACAGTAACGTGGCATTCCGGATGTATTTTAGGCCGTGGGTTTTCAAGTGCAGTCCTCACCAGAGGTTAGTCTGAGGGAACTCCTAAAGCATCAGAAATTTCAGTGGAACACATGAGTCAACACTGTGTCTATTAGTAGCCTGAGCCAGAGACACACTTGTGGATTTGTGTACGTCATGTTTTAAATATTATATTTACAAATATTATAAATTAATCAGTAGAAAGGGTGCCATTTAAAAAAAAAAAAATAAATACATAAAAGATGAAAGAACTGTGGAGCAGTAAATTCTTATGTGTCTTTGATCTCAAGTCAAAATGAAAGAAGATCACATTAAATTGATGTACAGTTCTTTATTAAACACACTTTTCTTTGTGTTTTCTCAGCTGGATGCCAGAAGCTGAAGCAGCTCTTGAGCTTTGCTATTGGTGGTCTCCTTGGCGATGTGTTCCTTCACCTCCTTCCTGAGGCATGGGCACTTTCTGGCTCTTCAGGTGGGTCACCTTTCCACCAAAACCAACACCACCTTTTGTATTTGAAGTATTTATTATTTCTTTGACCCATTCTTCCCTTGTAAACATACATGAGCATAAGCTCTAGTTGAAATTGGCTAATGATATATTTAATATTGTATTATAAAACTGTATTATTACTGCTCCATTGCCTTGCCTTACTAGTAGTCTGCTTAAGACCTTCTCACATACAAAAAAGTAAATGAGTCAACCTCATTTGGGAACAGTAGTTTTTCAGATATGAAAAACAGATGATTCATTTTGAAATATATTAATTATGCATAACATTCCTTTGAAATGAAAAGATTTATTTTGCAATGGGATTGCCTTAATGTGTTTATTTACTCAACTCTTGGTTTTAGTTATTATAAACAGTGTTTGTAGCTCTACCACTCACTCATGTTGTAGCTCGGTTGTCACTTACTGACTCTCCACTTTCTGTCATATACTGCATCATTTGCACTCCAGTACTATGTACTAAATACTGCAATAACTCATCTACTGCACTGTTAACTATTTCTGTCCATAATTTGCACTACTTAATATTCATTGCATTACTGTTCTGCCCAGTCCAATTCATTATTGTACATATCCATCAGTATACTTCTGTTTATAGTAATGCTATCTGTATATAATGTCCATAGTACCACGTGTAAAATATTTTCATAATACTGCTCTATCCTGCATTTATGCACATGCTTTATATCCTGCACTTGCTTATTGCACTTCTGGTTAGACCTTAACTGCATTTCGTTGCCTTCTACTTGTACATGTGTAATGACAATAAAGTTGATTCTAATCTAATTTGCTCAGTCACTCTTATGTCAGTCTCTCTGCTTCCATCCTAGCTGGTAAACACAACCACTACATGACCCAGGGCCTGTGGGTAATCGTTGGCCTGTTATCCTTCCTACTCCTGGAGAAGATGTTCCCAGACCAAGACAGCCAGGAGGATCCCACTTCAGATTCAGACCTGAATTTTAACTCTGCTGTAAGCATTTCAGCTGTAATAGAATGTTTTAGAAGAATATACTCATTGCTGTCGATCAGAGTCTCACTGCTCAGACATGTCAATACAAGCCTCCACATATTTTAGTTTTCATTGGTACTCTTAGTACAGAACCCTGTTAGTGCTTGGTCTGCATTATTCTGTCAGCGGTGTCAGTGTTTTAGTGACTGTAGCATCAGATGACCTACTGTACAACCAGCCTATCAGTGATCTCCTCTAACAGGGAAGAGTTTAAAGGAATAATTCAACATATACAGTGGTGTGAAAAAATGTTTGCCCCCTTCCTGATTTCTTTTTTTTTTTTTGCATGTTTGTTACACTTAAATGTTTCAGATCATCAAACAAATTTAAATATTAGTCAAAGATAACACAAGTAAACACAAAATGCAGTTTTTAAATGAAGATTGTTATTATTAAGGGAAAACAAAATCCAAACCTACATGGTCCTGTATGAAATAGTGATTGCCCCCCTAAACCTAATAACTGGTTTGGCCACCCTTAGCAGCAACAACTGCAATCAAGTGTTTGCGATAACTTGCAATGAGTCTTTTACAGCGCTGTGGAGGAATTTTGGCCCACTCATCTTTGCAGAATTGTTGTAATTCAGCCCCATTGGAGGGTTTTCGAGCATGAACTGCCTTTTTAAGGTCATGCCACAGCATCTCAATAGGATTCAGGTCAGGACTTTGACTAGGCCACTCCAAAGTCTTCATTTTGTTCTTCTTCAGCCATTCAGAGGTGGACTTGCTGGTGTGTTTTGGGTCATTGTCCTGCTGCAGAACCCAAGCTCGCTTCAGCTTGATGTCACAAACAGATGGCCGGACATTCTCCTTCAGGAGTTTTTGGTAGACAGCAGAATTCACGGTTCCATTTATCACAGCAAGTCTTCCAGGTCCTGAAGCAGCAAAACAGCCCCACACCATCACACTACCACCACCATATTTTACTGTTGGTATGATGTTCTTTTTCTAAAATGTGGCGTTACTTTTACGCCAGATGTAATGGGACACACACCTTCCAAAAAGTTCAACTTTTGTCTCTTCAGTCCACAGAGTATTTTCCCAAAAGTCTTGGGGATCATCAAGATGTTTTCTGGCAAAAATGAGACGAGCCTTAGTGTTCTTTTTGCTTAGCAGGGGTTTTCGTCTTGGAACTCTGCCATGCAGGCCATTTTTGCCCAGTCTCTTTCTTAGGGTGGAGTCATGAACACTGACTTTAACTGAGGCAAGTGAGGCCTGCAGTTCTTTGGATGTTGTTGTGTGGTCTTTTGTGACCTATTGGATGAGTCGTCACTGAGCTCTTGGAGTAATTTTGGTCGGCCGGCCACTCCTGGGAAGGTTCACCACTGTTCCATGTTTTCGCCATTTGTGGATAATGGCTCTCACTGTGGTTCGCTGGAGTCCCAAAGCTTTAGAAATGGCTTTAAAACCTTTTCCAGATTGATAGATCTCAATTACTTTCTTTCTCATTTGTTCCTGAATTTCTTTGGATCTCGGCATGATGTCTAGCTTTTGAAGATCTTTTGGTCTACTTCACTTTGTCAGGCAGGTCCTCTTTAAGTGATTTCTTGATTGAGAATAGGTGTGGCAGTAATCAGGCCTGGGTGTGGCTAGAGAAATTGAACTCAGGTGTGATAAACCAGTTAAGTTACTCTTAAGTTATGTTTTAACAGGTGGGGCAATCACTATTTCACACAGGGCCATGAAGGTTTGGATTTTGTTTTCCCTTAATAATAACAACCTTCATTTAAAAACTGCATTTTGTGTTTACTTGTGTTATCTTTGACTAATATTTAAATTTGTTTGACAAACATGCAAAAAAAAAAAAAAAAAAAAAATCAGGAAGGGGGCAAACATTTTTTCTCACTACTGTACGTGTATTCGCTTTCTTGCCGAGAGTTTGATGAGAAGATCAATACTACTTTCACGTCTTGTCATCACCATGAGTTTGCCAGGCACCCAAGAAATAGTCTAGCACATAACCCCCATAAAACCACAACATGTTGTTTTTATGTTTAGCTGTTTGTACAGATTAAACAAACACAATATTAACATTGCAATTAGTGAGCTTTAGAGGTGCTGGTAGGCGAATTTTGTTACCTTTGGACAGAGCCAGGCTAGCTGTTTCCCTCTGTCTTTAGTCTTTATGCTAAGCTAAGCTAACCATACAGACATTAGACATCGGCATCAATCTTCTCATCTAACTCTTAACAAGAAAGCAAATAAGTGTATTTCCCAAAATGTGAAGCTATTCCTTTAAGATCCTCTTAGTATAAATAATTCTGAAATAGTTGTTTATCAATGAGCAAACTAAACCATATGAGCTATTGTGTCTACTCTGTACTGGGATGAAACAGCTGTACATATTTATTATTTAATCAGTGAGATGCTTGTCTTAATCAGTATTGAAGTTTATTGTTTAGAAATTATAAATAGTGTAACATAAAATGTGACACTCCAAGATTGACAAAAACTACTTTTTAAACACATTGCTTCTTTGTAGACAATGAATGGCTGGTTACAGTATGTTCATAAAGGCAGTCTGATCCTCCCTTCTGGCTTTGCTTTGCCAGTGAGGGAGAAGATTGGAATCCACGGCTCACTCCACTAGTGTCTATTTATAGTGCTGGGGTGAAGCAGCTGCTTTAGCCATTTCAGCATCCACAGGAGAGCACTCAGCTTATAGACAGAGGCAACAATAGACAGGGACGGAGTGTGACAGTGTGTGTGTGAGAGACACAGAGGGAGGTTATATGTATTTTGGTCTTTAAAGTAATGTGTGCTTATGCTAATCTTACCAAAAGGTGCAAGGACTGTAACAAGCTGAACTTAATTTTACTTGAATTGGGTCGGTATTTTTGATGGATGCGTCATATGTGTGGAAAGCTACAATGCTTGATGTAAAATGTGAAGAAGAGATTTGATCACTTTCTTATTTTAGATCATTTTAAATTCCTCATCAAACAACTCACCAAGTGTTTTGCAGTGACAATTTAGCTTCAATCTGTCTTATAGAAGGAGGAGATTGATAGCCCTGAAAACTCATCACCCTTTATTACTTCCTTATGCTTCAATCAGAGATGTGGAGCAAACATTTCCTTTGCCGCAACCAGAATACAGCAGGCTATTTCCCTCTCACTTAATTTGACCATCAGTCTAAATGGCAACGTAAGTGGTTTCTGAATGAGGGAATAAGGAAGTTGGATGTTCTCGGAAAACAGAAGCTATAACCAGAGATGAATCAGTCTTCTATATTCAAAATATAAAGGGTAATTTGTTATGTCTGAAAAATAAAGAAGTACAAATGTTATGCTTATTACTACATATGTAAGAAGTTATTAAACAATTAGGGTTTTTTCCAACTGCTGTTTGGCTGGCAGTGGGTGAAACCCTTTGATGCATAGTGGGAGCAACAATAAAATGCCTGTTTATTGTACTGTGGAATTCAGGCTACCATTAACTTACCATTTTAGGTAAGATTGGTGTTATTAGTGGGCACGGGGGTTTCCTTAGGGGAGACAAGTTAGTGGCATTTTGTTGATGGTGGACACTGATGGGTAATGGGAACATACATTTTTTTTATTAAAAAAAACTTTGAAAATGTATAAAACAGAGGTTCATTTTGCCTTGTTTTTCTTCCTTTTTTCTTCACACACAGTCTGATTCAGTTTTCAGTGGAAATGCGGTGGTGTCACTCAGAAATGGGCACCATGTAGAGTCATGGAAATCCTCCAAGCAACAGAGTCTGCAGGAAAGATCAGAAAAAATCAAGGTAATGCTGACAACCAAAACATTTCCCAGTTAACAAAAAAAGACAGAAAATTATTTTTTTTAAGAGACACCACTGGGGGTAAACTCTTGATATGGGTTGCTTATGTAAGAGATGCATTTTTTTGCTTCTTCAATCCTCCAAACTGATTCATGTAGTTTGTCATGACCAGCAACTTAGTTGGCTCAGTGAAACCAAAAACATAAACTTAATACAGCTTAAGGGCCATTTTAAATTATATAGTACATCCTGCTCTTAACACGTTTTTTAATACAACACGACAATGCTTTTGTTACTGAAGGTCTTTACCTTTAGACTGTGAACCCTGTATACCCATCATTTGTCTTCAGCACTGCCTTGCACATTGCATATTTGTATTTGTGACACATATATTTCACTTTTTACATATTTATTATTTGTATCCTTTTATATTGATTTTTTTCCCTAATTTGTATTTTTTCACCTCTTATTTTTTCACTTTAGTCTTTTAGCACAACCTGAGGAGCACACCACATTGCATTTCACTACACATATTATTATTATTATTATAGTGTTTGTGCAAATAACCCTTTGAATCTTTTATACTGGATTTATCTCAGTAAACATACATGCCGCGTACTTGCCAATCATGAATGATGGACTGATAAAATCACATTACCACTTAAGGATCAACAAAAATGTTTTATTTATTAATATTATTTATTAATATATTTATATTTATTATAAAAATGTTTCCAAAATCTCCTGAGTAACATAAGTGGTAGAAAGTTAAAAAGAAAAAAAAACAAAGGAACGTTTAAGGGGTTAAATAACATCTAATTTACACTAAATTTGAGAGTTAAGTCTGCCAAGCTACCAATCATGCCAGTACAACTTTAGGATTGCCAGACAAAAACAAATACATGTGTCAGTTGAGATCAACTGGGTCAGCTGCACACCATAACACCAAATAACATAGACTAACCTAACAGTTTGTTTCTTTGATTTGAGACTTCCACAAAAAATGTTTTTAAAAAAACTTCATGAAAAATCCATCCACCCATCCATTTTCTTGACCTGCTTATCCTGTTCAGGGTTGTAGAGGTCTGCAGCCTATCTCAGCACATATTGGGTAAGAGGCGGGGTACACCCTGCACAATTCAATGGTTTATTACAGGAACAACAACAAAATTGTTTAAAAAATTCATGGTGCATCACCAGCAGCTGCTTTTTTGTGTTTTGGAGTTTCTTTGTCTTCTTACGCTGGCCTCAGATTCCAGGTTTCCTCAGAGGAACGGATCATTTACAACCTTATTTTAATGGTGTCAGACTACAAAGCTGGGTGTAACTTTAGCTGACATCACAAGACCAATTTAGTAATTAAATTTACAACCTATAAAAGCTTACATACTGGGTATTGACGTACAACTGATCAAATGTAACCAGAATTGTATCTTAAAAGAGAATGTTGTAACTGATAGATAATTACATTCCTGTTGGCCATACTTCTTGTAGTTTTGACTAATTAAGGGTAATGTGAGTAACAGTGGCATTATGTTTCGTGTCTCACAGACAAGCGGATACCTAAACCTACTGGCCAACTGCATTGACAACTTCACCCATGGACTGGCAGTAGCAGGGAGTTTCCTGGTTAGCAAAAAGGTACGAAGCTGTGATATCAACTTCAGACTCAACCTAACCTCAACACTAAAAAGTCTAAAAATCAGTTATCTTGGATTGTCGATATTTCTCATTCAAATGTGGTATACACAAAAATGATTTGTTCTCTTCAATGAATTAGAGCACACACATTATTTCACCCTGTGCTACATTTAGAGTAATATGCATGTAAGTATGTAGATTATGAAATTGCTTTGCTTTGTCTTTGTTTTTCTTTTGGGTAAAGATACAGTCTAGAATTTGAGTTTTGAAGGCGAGTGAATGTGATTACATTGTGTCCTCACCATGTATTTTTATACATGAACTTCCTGGTTTTCAAGTATAATTGCGGGTGAAATAGCTCTCCAGGGTTGCAGACCAGTTTAGCACACAATCATCAAGTGATAATCATTGCTAATACATAAAGTGCATAAACTGACATTAGGCTGTGTGGCAGGTCAACATGTAAGACAATTAAGGCATTTGAAATATAGAACTTCAAGTATCAGTTATTGTCATCATTGATTGACAATAACTGATACCCATAATTATTACTTCTTGTTGACCAGCAGCCAAGAAAACACAAAATGTACTCTGGAGAAATCTAATTGTTTACGGAGGTACTTGTGCTGCAGATTTGTAACCCTACCAGATACAAAAAAAAATGGTTTGGGGCAGGATCCAAAATCAACACCCGCCAACTGCCAAATGTGGGTCGATTTATTTTGTTTGCCGAGTAAATCTCAGAAGGCTATCTGCCACACTGGCGGGTAAATGTTTGTTCCTAAATAGCAAACTATGCTGAGAGTCTCTACTGCGTTATGCTCAATGCTTCTGTCCTCTGCTGTCTGTGTCAGAGTTTGACACACATACTCAGTACCATGTGTGTTTTTACTGAACTGTTTATCTTATGGGACATTAGATACTTCGCTAAACAATCACGCTGCCAGTCTGCTGCTGCTGCAACCCGGTATCACACCAAAGTGTGTAATACACACGCCAGTCCACTGTGGCAGTGTCACGTTTTCAACACGCTCTCATTCCACGGTCAAGTTAGCAATAAGATAATAATATGCAACGGTCGGTTAGACTTTCAAATAAAACTTGCTGAGAAACATTTCAGGTGCCAGTCGCAGTTTGGTTAGGTTTAGGCACCAAAACTACTTGGTCAAGTTTAGGAAGAGATCATGGTTTGGGTTAAAATACAGTGATGTGAAAAAGTGTTTGCCCCTTCCTGATGTCTTATTTTTTTGCATGTTTGTCACACTTAAATGTTTCAGATCATCAAACAAATTTAAATATTAGTACAGAACAGTACAGAACCCTGTTAGTGCTTGGTCTGCATTATTCTGTCAGCAGTGTCAGTGTTTTAGTGACTGTAGCATCAGATGACCTACTGTACAACCAGCCTATCAGTGATCTCCTCTAACAGGGAAGAGTTTAAAGGAATAATTCAACATATACAGTGGTGTGAAAAAATGTTTGCCCCCTTCCTGATTTTTTTTTTTTTTTTTTTTTTTTGCATGTTTGTCAAACAAATTTAAATATTAGTCAAAGATAACACAAGTAAACACAAAATGCAGTTTTTAAATGAAGGTTGTAATTATTAAGAGAAAACTAAATCCAAACCTACATGGCCCTGTGTGAAAAAGTGATTGCCCCTCTAAACCTAATAACTGGTTGAGCCACCCTTAGCAGCAACAACTGCAATCAAGCGTTTGCGATAACTTGCAATGAGTCTTTTACAGCGCTGTGGAGGAATTTTGGCCCACTCATCTTTGCAGAATTGTTGTAATTCAGCCCCATTGGAGGGTTTTCGAGCATGAACTGCCTTTTTAAGGTCATGCCACAGCATCTCAATAGGATTCAGGTCAGGAATTTGACTAGGCCACTCCAAAGTCTTCATTTTGTTCTTCTTCAGCCATTCAGAGGTGGACTTGCTGGTGTGTTTTGGATCATTGTCCTGCTGCAGAACCCAAGTTCGCTTCAGCTTGATGTCACGAACAGATGGTCAGACATTCTCCTTCAGGAGTTTTTGGTAGACAGCAGAATTCACGGTTCCATTTATCACAGCAAGTCTTCCAGGTCCTGAAGCAGCAAAACAGCCCCAGACCATCACACTACCACCACCATATTTTACTGTTGGTATGATGTTCTTTTTCTGAAATGCGGCGTTACTTTTACGCCAGATGTAATGGGACACACACCTTCCAAAAAGTTCAACTTTTGTCTCTTCAGTCCACATAGTATTTTCCCAAAAGTCTTGGGGATCATCAAGATGTTTTCTGGCAAAAATGAGACGAGCCTTAGTGTTCTTTTTGCTTAGCAGGGGTTTTCGTCTTGGAACTCTGCCATGCAGGCCATTTTTGCCCAGTCTCTTAGGGTGGAGTCATGAACAAGACGTGTATTAACAACACAGACATGAACAGTCATGAAAGTGAGGCCTGCAGTTCTTTGGATGTTGTTGTGTGGTCTTTTGTGACCTCTTGGATGAGTCGTCACTGAGCTCTTGGAGTAATTTTGGTCGGTTCCCACTCCTGGGAAGGTTCACCACTGTTCCATGTTTTCGCCATTTGTGGATAATGGCTCTCACTGTGGTTCGCTGGAGTCCCAAAGCTTTAGAAATGGCTTTAAAACCTTTTCCAGATTGATAGATCTCAATTACTTTCTTTCTCATTTGTTCCTGAATTTCTTTGGATCTCGGCATGATGTCTAGCTTTTGAAGATCTTTTGGTCTACTTCACTTTGTCAGGCAGGTCCTCTTTAAGTGATTTCTTGATTGAGAATAGGTGTGGCAGTAATCAGGCCTGGGTGTGGCTAGAGTAATTGAACTCAGGTGTGATAAACCAGTTAAGTTACTCTTAAGTTATGTTTTAACAGGTGGGGCAATCACTATTTCACACAGGGCCATGAAGGTTTGGATTTTGTTTTCCCTTAATAATAACAACCTTCATTTAAAAACTGCATTTTGTATTTACTTGTTATCTTTGACTAATATTTAAGTTTGTTTGATGATCTGAAACATTTAAGTGTGACAAACATGCAAAAAAAATAAAAGAAATCAGGAATGGGGCAAACACTTTTTCACACCACTGTAACTACTTCCTTAAACCAATCAACGTTGACTATTGTTTTCACACAGAAACAAACCCCCGGTCTCCTGTGTGAAAGTCCTGTGTTTAACCCATTACTTTTATATTTGATCCTATTTAATAGCAAAATTTTGCTTCAGATTTTGCTCTGGCCTCTGTTTGTATTCAACATAATACCTTATTAGCTCAATGAAATGCCCTGAACTGAATGTACATGTGACACAAAAAGGCAATTATTATATTAAAATTTTGGCTGGTAAAAAATATGCTATCTACCACTCCCCTTGGCCGGTGAGTCAAAAAGTTAATTTCCGAAACTGGTTTGGGGAAGATTCAAATACTGCCCCCAAAGAAACTGACTGGAAAGAGATGTTGGACTGAATAAGAGACTGGTTGTGTGTAAATGTCAGGCTACATCTGCTATATTACAGGTTTAAATATGGTTGCTTGCAGTTAAAAGGTTGAGTTTTAAGCAGGAGAGCGGCAAAATGGCCAAAGAGGAGCGCTATAAACACAAAAGCAGAGGACAAAAATGTATCTGGGGAATTTGGACATATAAAACCTTCCTTGTGAGTACAGTGTTTGGCAGCGTATATAGGCTCACTGGCAGAGCAGTATACTTGTTGTATCAGCATTCCTGCAAAAGTGGACCACTCAGTGTACAGTTACTATAGGATACAACAACCTTTTTCAGTTTGAAACTTATTCTTGTCATATTATCTTACAGGCTTGTTCAAAAAGGTGCATTTTAAACTGCAGTAACAAGAATTTGTGTCGCTTCAGTAGGTTACTGTATATTTGTGGCTGTGGGAAGGAGAGAGTCCAGCTGGATAGACATAAGGCTAGCAGCATGAACTATGGATCAGTGTGCCAGAGAGGAAGTTACCTAGATGTCATAAACATACACTGGTGTTTTTCTGTTTACTCTCATGCGCATTTATCACAATGTGATTTTTTGCCACAATGAAATGCTGTATGAAAATGATCTGTGTCAACGCAGTGCTGAATAAACATGAGTAAGTTAGAGTTCAGTTTTTAATTCTGAATGGCCGATGAACAAACTTATCACTTAGATCTTTTATTAGTAAATAGCACTTGCTCGAGGTTTTGAGCTTTTTACATCCCCCTGTTTCTTGGACAAAGGTTAATTTTATTATTATTTCATTAGGTTAACATGTTAGCTTTATACACTTTTTTTAAAACTTCATTTGATGTTAACATATATTTTTAAATACTGTACACATTTCTAATTTACTATAATGAAGTCACATTTTTTACTTTTTTAAATGTAATTTTCAAGAAAAAGTTAAAATTATTTAGGCAATCCCAAGCCCCTAATAATAAGGATGAATGTGTCGTACATTTTCCCTTTAATACCACAGAGCACATTTCTTTACAAAGTAAGACAAAGCAGTGTTAATGAGGCTTTTCTTGCAGGTTGGGTTCCTCACCACCTTTGCCATCTTACTCCATGAAATCCCCCACGAGGTGAGATTACATAATTCTTGGTTAAATTGTACAATATAATTTCTAAAATTCAAGATTTACTTGAAGCTTTCGTGTTTACATAGCAGAAAGTACATAGGAATAATCAGACGGCTACAGTGCTTGAACAAAAGGCTGAATGTGTTTAGCCATTCCTCTGCTGTGTCATCGTCTGCAGGTGGGAGACTTTGCCATTCTTCTGAGGGCCGGGTTTGACCGGTGGAGCGCTGCTCGCATGCAGCTGTCCACGGCGCTGGTCGGGGTCTTGGGAGCTTGCTTCGCTCTGTGCGCTCAGTCACCAAAAGGCACAGGTAAGATTGGACCAATTCTCAGTATACATACAATCAAGCACATTATTGTTAACTGGAGACCATTTTACAGTTCTCAGAATCAGTCATAAGTATTTCCTACCATTTCTAGAAAATGCCACTGCCTGGATATTGCCTTTCACTTCTGGAGGCTTCCTCTACATAGCCTTGGTGAATGTGGTGCCTGACCTGCTAGAGGAGTCCAGTGTAAGGTATGTTGGATGTTTTTGAATACTCATGCTCTTAAAGGGACATATTTTACACAGATTTATCCCACATTGTTTCTATTCATATTTACTAGCTTGCATTTTTCTTCTTCACTGCCTTTGTTGGTGCATTGTTACTGCCACCAACTGTTCTCTGCACCACCTGTGAGATCGCACGTGCACATGTGCATCCCTCTCTGTGTTTGCTTTACAAACAAAACAGTGACCCACTTGTAAAAACATGGCTCCATAGCGCTACTAGTGGCCAAAAACTTCAAAGGGTGCCTGTTCTTTGTTGTTGGAGTTGAACCATAGTGACAATGTAAGATGGCTGTTTGTAGAACAAAACCTGGTATATTTTGTGTGAAATGTGTAATGAGTTCTGTGGTGTGAAAATGGGCAGAAGGCATATTTCTTTAAAGTCGTTGAATCTGTCTGAATCTCTAACCTTTTTGTTTTGTTTTTTCCAGGCACTCCCTACTGCAAATCCTGCTCATTTTCTGTGGCGTGGCTGTCATGGCTCTTCTCTCTGCCGTTGTTGACTGAACATGGAGGAAAGCCCCCCTCTCGCCTTCCCAAACATTAAAATACGGCACTGGAGAGAAATCCTGTTTTCCACCTACCCCTCACCTCTGGTACTGCTCATTCATGGAAACAAAGAGATTACATCTCTTTGATATCATCATGTTACACTAAAAAGAAATACATGTCAGAAGAATGGCACTTTATGGTTGGATGACAGAAAGGAAGACCTTGATCTGCTGACAGGACATTTGTGTGGACACAATGTGCCAGACTTAAATACCGAGGGAATTAAGAGGGTTTGTATGGATATGTGTTACCAAATTGTCTTAAGTTGTTGATCAGACAATCATGTTTTTTTGCACATACATTTACACAGGTGCACCTGATGTACCTGCTCAACACAACAGGTATTATTGGACCTCCGTTTTTAAAATGTATTCAACCTTAAATTGTTTAAACATTTTACATATTGTTACTGCTGTGCATCTTCTGTTTCTGATGTAGCTGCTGCATATTTATTGAAAATGAGACATACAGCTTTATCAGATACATACCACTACCACTACATCATTTTGTCTTGCTAAGAAACAAGTGCCAAGAAGTCAGGATGGTCTGTTACACTAGTGTCAGGTCTACACCATAGTACTTTTTTTTTTTTCTGTTTGTATCTTCCCCAAACAGTACAATCTGCACCTTTTGAACACAAGTTCGTGCCCACCCAAAACTCTGCTTGTTGAAGTTAATTGAAGAAAAAGATTGGTACTGTATGTTAAAATATATATATATATATATAAAATAGACATTTACTTGTTGCCCATAATTTTGGGGAGATTAGGGAGGGATAACAACTCTTAGAAAGTTAACCATGCAGGATTATTCACATCACTATGTTGTTAATACACGTCTTGGTGAAAGTTTCCACCTCTGAATAAATAAATATATATCCTATAAAAAAGACGGCTGTTTATTTTCAACTTTCACAGACAATTAGTAGGAAGAACTGGGACACAGGTATTATAATGATGTCAGTGAGATTAAGATATCCTGATATTGATTGGTAGACCTGTGTTAAGGTGCTGAGGCAGCCCAGCTTGTTGAACTGACATCACTGCACAAAAACCTGTCCACCATATGCATATTTTTACTGCAAAGATCCTATGCCTAAAATGTCATATGGGAGTGGAGGGAGGGGGGTGTTGATGTTCACACTTTCAACCCAGTCTGTTTGGCAAGCTTCTGTTGCCATAACGACTACACTGTGGGTTGCCTTCCTTAGTCATCAGCCTGTGAGCAGCCTATTGTCTGTGGGAGCCTTCCTCAGTCACAGCACAGAAGGACAACAAACAACCATTATGTACACTATAGTGGAAGACATTCAGCGGGAAACAGGGCAAACACATGAGTGACAAATACTCAGCTGAGTCCTCATAACTTCATGGTTTAGTCCAAGTGTTAAATTCCTGGAGTCTGGATAAAAATATCTGATCTTGAGGACGACAAATATAACCATTTGCAGAGGATGAAAATGTCCCCTCATTTGTTTTGTGGTAAATATTAAGCATTATCAACCTTCATTTAATATACAGTGAGAAGTTAACTTTTAGAGTGACTTTAACTGACTTGCTGCTCACAAAATCAGCTTTTTGATTTCATACCTGTGCTGAAGTTAACATCATAGCAAGATGTCACACACCAAAACTGTGAACGTCTCCAACATGAGCCAGACTTTACAAGTTATACACACACACACGAAAACAATCAGTCATATCAGTGTTTTACGCTCTAACATGGTCCTGTGCTATCAGGAATCAGTTCCAATAAGCTTGGTAACAGATGGTCTAGCATTCATAGTGGCTGAGTCTCATTTAAGTGTGAATCCAATAGAAATAAGGAAGTAAAGGTGCACGTGTGTGTAAGAATTGGGCTTCTTCCATTGTTAGTCAATGTAGGCATTTAATTCACTTCAATTCAAATTTGCTTTATTGACATGATCATAATTAAGTATAACCAAAGCAAGGTGTACAAGGTTTAAAAACATACATAATTATATACTATATCATATAAAATATAATTTTATAATGATATAGTGTTGAAAAGTGGCTCTACAACACTATATATTATACAACTATATATCGCCTATTACATAGTATACTAATGAAAGAAAAACTAATCATTACAAACAAATAAAAAATTAGGATGCAACAGATCTGAGTGCAGATCTTTAAGGTTAATTAGGCCTATAGCCCTTACTAATGCTGGTTTGATGTCCTTTTATCTGTACCATTCTCTTCTTTTAGCTATAGTTTAGTGTGTTTGTCTTAATGTTTGTTTTTGCTCTCTGTAGCACTTTTACTCTGCTCTGCTACTCTGCTTTTATTGGCCCTTCCAAAGGCATGTGAACTGCTGACCACCCCTTACAAATAAAGTTAGAATGAATGAACAGTTTGTAGTGGTGTGAACAGTTAATAGGTGAGTTTATATGCCTACCTGTCATTTAGAAGGGCATAGGTTTGCATGACACCAATTTATTTTTTTCTAAAATTATATTTAATATCCAAACATATGAAAACATGTGAATATTGCCATTTTACAAATATGCAATAGTATAAACTGGCACTCATCTCATATCCATTAGGTTAATTGACATGAATCATGAAATAGAAAATAAAATCACCAGTAATATTAGAAAAACCACTATGTTTTGCTGCTGTTCAAGAACTCCTAGGTAGGAAAATAAATGATTATTGATTTAAAAGATGAACTGCATCTCCCTCCATTGCACCTGTGTTTGACATGTTTACCAAATCCAAAAGGAGACCATTCAAGCTTTACAAATGACCACTCCCCCACAACAGAGCAGCACATTCATGTCCTCCCCATCTCGCAACAGCCTGGAGGAGAGAGAGCGCAACTACACCCCTGCCTCCTCCTAACAGCGTTGGTCGCCATCCATCCCCTCTCCTCCTGTACCATAACAGATGGTGGGAACAACATTGCATCCACCGGGTACCACAACAATAGACAGCACCATCCAGTCCAGACAACACTGGCCTTGCACCATCATGCTCCTAGTGCAGGACTGCGCGAGGCTTTGAGTGCCGTCGTGATTCATTTCACGCGGTACCACCACCACCACCACGGCCACGGAGGAACCTTCTTGCGACTGTTTGGGCTCTCCATCGAGCGGGGGAAGATGGCCGCTATGAAAATATTAACAGGCACAGGGCTCTTCTTGGCGTTCTGTGCGCTGGGGCTGCTCGCCATGGCGATTTGCACCGATTATTGGTACGAGACCGACGCGCGAAGACATCGAGAGAGGTGTAAAAACTATGCCAACAAGCGAAATGACCCAGGATACATCTACATTTCAAACCACAACCTTCCCCTCCAGATGCCTCCAAAGAGCCTGGAGAGGAAAGGTAACGGTCCAGATGCTGCTGCTCTCATCAGGGGGAAGCGGCACTTTCTAGCCGCGGCGTCTGCCATGGAGTCTCACTGCAGTCGGCAGTTTAACTCCACCATCTCCGGGCTTTGGAGGAAGTGTCACCGGGAGGGCTTCGACCTGGAGACCGAGGACCTTATTTACAAAGGTAAACACAAGCAGTCTGACGCCTGGCTTTTCCTGTGTGCACCAGGCCGTGATGCTCGGCGATGAGCTCACACCTAGCCTGACACAAGCACAGGATGGCACAGAGGCCCACACTCTCCTCTCACATTAACGTGCGTCTGCGTTTTACATTTTACGCTTATAAAACTAGATGCGGATGTCTTTTTAGAAGCGTATGTCTCTTTTCTTTATTTGTGAATTTCGCTGTCCATGGTGCTGAGTGAATCCCCTCTTGAGTCCCCTGTCTGAGATAATGGCCGGTTTCAGTTGCTCCTCTATTTTTTGAACCCGTTTTGCGTCTGTAAGAGACGAAACAACATCTTGTGGAGGTTAATGTCACAATAAAGTGATTTCATAGTGCAAAAGAAGCTGAGTCATTGATACATTAGCTTTGAATTTTGGGCCACAGCAGAGAAAACACAATGTACAGCCCTCCTCATCGAACAACAATGCGAAGCCATATTTCAGGCCTCACTCATTGATGCTAAACCTGCTCCGGACCAACGTCCTGAAACTGAGCAGATACACAAAGAAGGGAACCACCCTGTGTAGAAAACATGGATGTCACAAGCTGCCAAAGTAGAAGTATATGTGCCTTCATACATCAATATACCTCAAAACAGCCCAAATGGCAGTTATTGTTTTCTCTTCCAAGCATTGACTCTAAAAAACTGTCAACTTCAAAATTCCTGTGTCTGAGCTCTCACCACTTTATCTACCTAGAAATAATGAATAATGCCACTTTTTTGTTAAGTTGAACCATTGAAATCTGCAAACGTTTTATAGAATTAATAACCAAAAATTCTATCTACATTATAACGCTTTCGCTTCTGCTTTTCAAAAAAAGCATTGTATAGTGACAACAGTGTAATGTGTATAAAATCTATTTACATCCACACATACAGTGTACATAATGGCAACACTTGTGTTTTTGATTAATTGGCTGTACCTCTCACTGCCACAGAAGTAGACCATGGCATGAACACATTACTCCAATTCATTACCTCTGCAACACATAACACCTTTATGAAGCTTGTTATCTTACTGTTTTGTTGACATTGTCTCAGAAAGGTGTTGATTTAGTCCTGTAGTCTAAAAAATACATTTGACATTTGTCTTTTACACAGTGTCAGCAAAAATATATATATTACAAGCATTTGTTAGAGTTCTACTGTATTGGATATGAATTGTACATGTGTGCATGATATTATGTCCACACCTTCTACTGTATATGTTGATAAACTACTCAAAAATGATTGTGGTCACATGACTACAATGTCTTTACTGCTATTAAAAGTGTCTGCTGCTACTAGCTCATGCACCTCTGGGTTATTCAACACACTGAGCTCCAAGCAGCCAGAATGGAGGTGCAGATTATAATTTGGCTCAATTTCAAGTATAATAGAATCTATTTGCTATTACTTTTCATAGCCACGGAAGTAAATACTGTATGTAATCTACTGCAAGTGAACACATGATATTAATCAATTTACTTAGCCTTCTGTGATTCTTAAGATCACCTTTTTTGATAATTGTGTTTAGGTTTAGGGCCAATACTCACGTTGATATCTTAGCAAGACACAAATTAATACTGTTTTCACAGAGTTATCTGTAATGGCCAACTGGGTTTAAAGATCCAGCTTTAAATAAGGACTAATAAATGTGTTGTAGAAAGACAGAGTGGAAAAAAGGCTAAATCCAACTTTTTTCCTTTGTCATTTGCCATGTTCACTACATAGAAGATACATTTGCACATTGCATGAGCTGGTGCACATGTCAAAGTGATATGACATTTAAAACACACATAAATGGACCTGATTGTACAACACAGTAGTTCTGAAAAAGCTGGTTTCAGAGCTGTAACGGTGCATGCACACTGAGAGCTACTCAAGCAGCTTAATTGTGATTATGCTCATCAGTTTGAAAGCAGGGTGACCAAGTTTTAACACATTAGAGAGGTCAAATGTCAACAGCCAAGCAGATTTTTGTGTGATTGTTTACTTTAAATGACAGTATGTCAGTGCACTTAAGGGCAAACAATAAACACACAGCCTTCAAGCGATGCAATTCACAAAACTGTTAATACTGCTAATTGTGAACTTTGATAGTGCACAGGTATAAAGGTGTCTGATCTTTGTTTAATCATGATTAAAGTCTTAATTATCACAGTGTTGCAACAGTAGTGATGTCAGGAAAATAACAATTTAAGTTTGTTGTTTTAGTTAAACAAATTCTGCTGGTGTGGACTCATACACACTGATATAGTGTTAAATTAACTCTTAGAGTTTGGAACACATGCAGATCTATACAGCAAATTTTCACTTGAGTGGCATTTTATTAAGTGTTCAAAAGTGTTGACTTTTGTTCAATGTTTGTTCTGATGTGTATGTTGTATTGCATGTGTGCATGCAACGCAGGTTTGGACTTAAACTCTGGCAATAACTTAATATGGCTGATTAAAGGTGAGCAAAGATATGCTGGGAATTACATGAAGTCACTAAACTCAATGTATTAATGCGAATTATAAAGGTGCACTTTGTCTGTTTGGAAAACATTAAATATTTGGACTGAAATGCCACACTAATATGTAAACCTCTGTCTTCAATCGTAGCCATGGGTGTCTCAACAAAGAACATTCAGATCAAAGCCTAGAAGATGACAAACTGACTCTCAGAAGGAAAGAGTCTAGAAATTTAACAAAGAGATTAACAAAGTCTGACAAAAGCTTTGACAAACATTATGGGAATTTTGAATAATTACATTATCAAACCATTGAACTCCCATTAGAAAAAGAAAGATGTTTGCCATGGTTCTAGCCTGTTGTGACGTGGCAAAGTACTGTTGAAATAACTCTATTCTTCTTCTATTCTTCCCTAAAATGTGAAACTACTTAAGTGATGATTTTCTGGGAAATTGAAGTATAAAGTTGTGCGTCTTTAGGAGTAGGAGCTGGACTACAGACTTGTTGTGCACCAAAAGTCTTAAAATTCTGAATGTGTCAGCCTGTGAATGCTTATTTTGAATGCAGTTTATTGCACTGACCATCGAGTCAATATGAAGAGACTCACTTTAGATGGAAGAAAATAAGTTTCTTTATGTAGCCTTCGGTAGAATAATCCATTTTCCATATTGTTTCCTAATCCCCTCTTAATAACAATGTGGGAGTGGTTGGGAACATGAGGTTAATAAGGCCATCTCAGTAAATTAAAACTCTGTGAGGGTGTAAAATAAATATGAAGCTTTTTTACCATGTGTGTATATTATTTCATAATCCCACAAGGGGGGGGGGGCAGTGCTTCAGAATGAGATTTTTACTGAATTTTCTTCTTTGTTACCTCTCTCTACTTGTATTAAAGATAATTGTGCTCCAGTTATAATTGTCTCCATCATTTTCTTTTTGTCAGGAATAATTCAAAGATGTACCCCGGTCAAGTATCACTACTCTTCGTCCGTCCTACCACGAAATTTACCCATCAACATCACAAAGACCATACGACAGGATGAGTGGCATGCACTCCGTAAGTCTGAAAGTGTTTGTCCGTCATTATGGAGTTGGTTGGACTTGTTGGTTTAGCCAACCTGTTCTTTGCATCTTTTGTGTTTATCGACATTTATTTTTCTGCTTTGAGCGTCTACTTTATTTAATTAACAGACTATTTGAGCAATAAAAAGGGAAAACAATAAACAGAAAAGGTTGAGAAAATCCATGATCTACCATCTCATAATGCACAATGCTTAAGTTTAATTATTTTTGTTCAGTAATCACTTTAAAATGTTATCCTCTAGACAAACTGTCTTTGCGTTCAGGAATTTTAGTTGACTCAGTTTAGTATATATGAAATTTGGCGTGCCTCATGGCACAGTTTTAGGCCCTATCTTATTTTCATTGTACGGCTGGGGTTTTTTTTTTTTTTCTTCAGCCGAACTAGTGAAATAAATTCATGCCATTATCTCCCTAAATCATCCACAGTTGCAGCAGCCAGGTTTTTTACTTAAAGCAGCACAATAGTGCATTTTACCATAATGCTTGCATCTTGACACTGGTTACCTGTTAATTTCTGAATAGTTTGAAAGATTATACTTATCACTTTTAAGGCACAGCTGCCCCTCGCTCCTGAAAACATCACTGACCTTATTAGCCCTTCTCTCCCATGTCTAGACTCATGACCAGAGGTTATCAGGTCATCACTATTAGGGAGCCGTTGGCTTTAGACTGGCTTATCTAAGGACATTAGGTCAGACAGATCAGTGTCTTCTTTTAAATCTCTCCTTAAAACACTCTGATTGTATTTCTTACTTGATATTCTTGTTCAAAGAGACAAGAGTGATGAGTTGACCTCGGATTGCATCAGCAGTGATTTTTCAGTTTTAAAATAAGTGTTGTTGTGAATCTGCTGTGATATGTTTTGCTCTATATGAGCATGCTATACCAAAACATTATCTAAGCTAGATATAAACTAGAGATATTTCTATACTTATTACTGTTCATATCATTATCTTCCATTACAATTCTTTCCTCTATATTAGCGTGTTCAGGTAAAGCTTTAATTACGGGGTCCTTAATTTCTGAATAATTTCCAAATAATTTTCTTGGAAAGAACTATGTAATTTAACTATAGGGAGAATAGAGATGGTTCCTATTGCCTTTCCTGTTTTCCCTTACCAGTTCTTTCCAGAACACTTCCAAGGAAATAGAGAATTATGGACCCATAAAATATAGTGTCAGCCTGACTGGTTTTCAGTTCATTTTTTGACATTCAAATTAAAATAAGAATGATACTAGTGACTATTAAGGTTTAAATCAGGTTATTGGTTGGGTTGTTGCATCACACGTTTTCTGATTTAAATTACAATTAAAGTCATATTATAATCATTTTCAAATGACCTGGTTGGTCAAAAACATTTCAGTGTGTTATATTGATTGAGTGGCAGATTCCAGTTTCACTACACTGCAAAATGATTTTTTATATTCATTGACAAGTGAAATGAAGACATTATTTTAATTTTCCTGTCAGTTTTTTTGAGCATACTATGACTACTGGGATTTCAACATTTGTCCATTACATTAAGCTTTCAGAGTAATTACCAGTTCAAACAATAGTCTTCAGTTTTACTGTTCAGTACATGTATGTTACAGTTTACTTTATGCCGTTTTCACCTCTGCTTGCAGATCTAAGAAGGATGACGGCTGGCTTTGTTGGCATGGCCGTGTCCATCATTCTTTTTGGCTGGATCATCGGAGTGCTGGGATGCTGCCAGCAGCATGACCTCATGCAATATGTAGCTGGGCTACTCTTTCTCATGGGAGGTACTGTGAGAGCACATATGCCCACATCCACATACAAACATGCAGACAAAATCTAATTTTATTCAGTTTCTGTATTTATTTGGTGATAGCTGAGAGCATCTTTGCATTAACATGAGACAGTAGATCAATTTCCTGCAGTAACATGATTCCTGTCCTGTAGTAAGATGCATGGTACATGTAGGAATTTAATAATCATTTTAAATCACTGCTTGTCTCTTCTGCTCACACAGGAACATGCTGCATCATCTCCTTGTGCACATGTGTGGCAGGAATCAACTTTGAGTTATCCCGCTACCCCCGCTACATGTACGGCCTCCCTGAGGACATTAGCCATGGCTATGGCTGGTCCATGTTTTGTGCCTGGGGGGGGCTCGGTCTCACATTGCTGGCAGGCTTTCTCTGCACCTTGGCCCCCTCCCTGAGCACACCCGCTCGCACAACGACCCACAAGCCGAGGCAGGAGAATGGAACCGTGTGACAGAGGCGTAGTGAAGCGACCGACCCACCGAACGCACAAACCACACCCTTCCAACCTTGATGTTTAACTCTGAAACAGTTTTTGTCTGATCACCATCTCACACCACCCTTGACATCGCCATCCCCCTTCAGTGTTCAGTGTGCCTGAGAAGGAGCAAAGTAACGACAAACTTCACACACCTAATCTCGAAAATACCTGAGGGACCTACAGGAACACCAAGAGTAACACCTAAAGTAACGTATGGCTGGGGCAAGGCGCTCATAGCACAAATAAGAATTTTTTTTGGTTCAGATGTTTGACATGCTGACTTTATGGCAATTTTAAGGTGACTGTTTTCTCTGAAGAGAATTTGTCTTAAAATGGTGCTCTCTTGAATACATAAAGCCACATACACTCCCACACAGCACACACACACCAGCACATGCTTTTCCACACACGCTCAATTACTCCGGATGAATCATGGGAGAAATCCTCCAAAAGGATCAAACACACAAACATCAGGCCAGAGCATCCTGTCAGCATTCCTCTTTCAGTCGAGTGATGTGTGCTGTGTGCTGTGTTATTGTTCGTAATGAAAAAACAAAAAAATATTCTGCCGTTGACTGCCCATTGCTTATCTTTAGTGTAGCACACTAACTGATATCAAACATGAGCCCCGGGGGTAACGTCTGCAGCCTCTGCAGAGCACAAAATGCATCTAGCAGCGTGGTCAGTACGATGAAATACACAGAAGTAAATCTGCATTGAAAAGCACATTGTTTGCTTCTTTAAAGATTCTATATGTACAAATGCATCTCTATGTAGATCCAGATCATTGTTTGTGTAAAGTAGATTTTGAATAAGAATGATTGTTTTCTGTTTGTTTAGAAGTAATGATGGCTGACAGTATTGTTAGGATAAAGAGTTACAGGATGGTGCTAGGAGCATGAATCCATTGTTGGATTCAGCAACATAAAGGTATTTTGTGGCACCAAACTGACAGACCCAACCCGGTTGTTTGCTGACAGCTGAATCATAATCTGACATGAGAAAAAATAAAAAAAATAAAACTGTGTAGGAAGTATTTGATTTCTCCATTGTTTACCCTTAATATTGGTCAGCCTTTTTGTGTAATACTCTGAATACAAGCAAGTTAAGCAATTTTTGAAAAAAAAATACTACTTTAGTGATCCTACTAAAAACGAAAGCACAAGCTGCATTCCAAATCCTCATCTGCACTAAGTACAGTACATAGTAACATCACACATTGGTAGAGGGCCAAAGTGTCATCATGTCACCAGTCTAAAAACTGGTTCAGTAACAGCTGAAACAAGCAGAATATGGAAGATAATTTATGTGATGGACTTCATTGTCCCACAGTGCAATGCACAATGGAAATGGAGGAGCTGTTTACTCTGATAATTGTTTTTAAAAAATATGGATGTTGGTGCAGTGGCATCTTGTAAAACAAAACAAAACAAAAATAAAAAAACAAAAGGTAAAAATGAAGTAATAATTCCATTAAACGCGTTTGGTTTTTAAGTTTAAGATTGACAGTGGCATTCACAGTTTGATTAATGTGTGGAACACATTTTGTATCATTTCTTCATTAGTAAAATACTTATAAAACTTACAAACCTACAAAATGGTACACTGTATATTATGTAGTATGCGATAACAACATGGGAATTATTCAATTTTTCTCTTACTTTTGTGATTCAATGGTTGGATTAAAAATACCTCCAAATCTGGTGTCGAAAAAAGCACAAATAGTAATTTTAGAAAGGCTCTTGACTTCAGCGACATACTTTAAAAGCTGTATTCCAAATACACACTGTATACTCATTTTGTGTCTTAGTTGTGGTGCGTTCACTCATGGAAGATGACGAAATGAAGTACACTTAAAATCACAAGAATCCATACTAAAATGGCTTGATTGTTAATGGACAACAATTATACAAGCTGATACATTTTTTCTTTATGTGGACATCAGCTGCATTTTCGAAAAAACAAAACAAAATAACAAGTAAAAATAAAGTAAGAAATCCTTGGAAAAACATTTTTGATCAGTCCAATCTCAAACAGTTGGAGTGATGTGTGGTACACACCTTGAATTGTGTGTCATTCGTACAAATCAGTAAAAATACCCCAGGTCTTGTGTACTAACTTAAAAAATCATACACTTCATAGTATGTAGTATGGGATGGGGCCACGTGAAAGATTTTGACAGTGTTAGCAGGTAGGACTTTAGTTTGTTCAATGGAAAAGCGATCCTCCTGGTGACACTTTAGGATGATAATAATTCATAGCAGCCAGTTTTCTGTTATGCAAATATGATTTCCCCCCCGCAGTCATTAGATCTAATTTATTTTGAAATTTTAATGCTCACTACAAGTTCATGATACAAGAATATTACAGCCATGTGTGATGAAGTTTTTATAAATGTTGATTGCTGGAAATGAGTCATGAGATATTCTATCAGCTATGTCAATTAACTTTCTTAGAAAAAAAAGGTGTTATAATGTGTATTGACAACACTGTGTGTGATGTTCAGTCCTTTCACCATCACCATTAACCTCCTCATGAGGCTACCACTTTTGCTGGGTCTCATAAAAGTCTGTGAACCTGAGGTCTGAGCAGGTGGAGTTATACGTTACATGTTTGCAAGGCCACATATGGGAGCAAAAGATGATCAGAGCATGTAATAAGCACCCTGTTGTGTCTTTTACAAAGAGCTTGGGTTTATACCATGTTGTGTTTAGGGTCAGTTGGTCTAGGCTCTTATTGTTTAAATATTTATGCCAGAAACAGGGACATACCATAAATATAAAAATATTCATATGTATGGTCATTATGACGACTGAGTCAGTCTATTCGCTAATGTCCTACAACTCACAGAATGCAATGCTGTTTTGTGTTTCGGTTTTATAAAGTTTTAAGTTCACCCCCAAACTGATATGCAGTAATGTAAATATTACTGTAAGGAGTAAACTGTAATGTATAAGTACATGGTGCAAGAATAATGTGTTGTTAGGACTGAAGCACAGTTGCACACAACTCCTACAAGTTTTTAGTGTATTATAGGTGGGAAAATCTGACTTTTCCTGTACTGATGTGCCACCACTGCACATGTGCAGAACGTTGTCAAAAAAGTATTACAAGCCAAAATTTCTAAGCGCATATATATACGCCATATCTCTAATAATACATTTCAAGAACACCAACACAACAGTAACTGTATTTTAAAACTAAGACTTTGTCATTGATTGGATTGAGTTTCAGTACAGAACAACAGTTGCGCACAGTAGCAAGATTTACAAAACATTAAGAATAATGTACTTTAGAGAACGAATGAGGTCAGCGCAGTTTAACAATGTATTTGAAATTGTTGTAAAATCCCTCTCAAGTGGCAACCTCTTGTGTTTCATGAGGAATGAGAGATGCCCTGTGAAAACGCCACCGTTTAGAGTGGCACTTGTTTCAGTAGCACAGCTATTATTTTCTACAAGTCATTTATACTGGTTCAATCCACTGCAGATATTATGTAGGGACTAAAAAGACATTACAGTCTTGCATGATCTCATTACAGTAAGTTTCTTTCAACATATTAAAACTTGTGTCCATTTTTAATTACTTTATTTTACTGAAATAAAATATGTAATTACTAATGTGTTGTGACTTTCAGTGTTTGTATTTGTACTTTTACTGTGAAAAACGTAATAAGTGACTCTCCAAATCATACTGATGAGACAACGATGTGTTTTGTCCTGTTGTATCTGTGGGCATGAGGTAGTTTATGGAGTTAAAACTGAAAACAGATTTCCAGTCCAACTAAGGGATGAATGTCTACGAGAGGTGAGACACTATCATAACAGTAGTGACAGCATCCTCCTCCAAACAAGCATGGAGGCGAGGCTTGGCCTTTTGTCACTTAGGACATGGTGCCATCTAGAGGGAGGACTTGATGTGTCTTTGCCTTTGCCTTCTCTGCTACAGGCCCATAATGTAAAAGTAAGCGAGACACAAGAAATACACAAGAGGTTTTTGCATCCATTGTGTATTACAGAATATTAAATAAATGAAAATGATACATACTATGAAAACAAAATATTATAAGCTGTACTTTGGGCTGTGCAAGATTATCTCTCTTTTCTATCTTTAAAAAAGCATTCAAACATCCCATTTTAGAACGATAGCAAGTTTTGAACAGAAACACAAAACCTTCCCTGAAAGGATATTTGATGATGATAATTATATGAAAGTTATGATATATAGTACATAACAACTATAGTGCTGCAACTAACGATTATTTTCATTACTGATAAATATTATTAGCTATTATTTTCTTGATTAAACATTTATCATTTAGTTTATAAAATGTCAGAAAATAGAGAAAAGTTCCTGTTATACTTTCTCACAGCCCAAGGTGATCAGATTACATGTTTTATTCAACCATGACAAAGAAAAGCAGTAAATCCTCACATTGAAGAAGCTGAAACCAGCAGATGTGTGGCATTTGTTCTTGATCGATTATTAAAATTGTTGCTAATTCGTTTTCTGCTAACTGACTTATTGCCAAGTTGTTACAGTGGGTTGGATGATTCGTAGAGATCGCAATCAGGTAAGAAAACTTTTAGAAACAGTGGTGGATTTCCTTTTAAACTTGAGGTAAAAGGGATTTGGACTATATGTTAAATCATTAACCTTGTACAGTTTGGTCTGATTAAGTGAAATGTACGCTTCCAAAACCAGAAGCAAAAGTGAGCAGTTTGAGAGTCTACTTCTTGCCACGGTAATGGGCACCAACCACCATGTAGCTGTCAGGTGAGAAACTGGGTGGCTTCGCTTTGTCCCTACACACCCTGACTTCAGCTCTACTGACCGGTCCTCCTCCTCTGCAGGGGTCGTGTTTCTGCAGGTAACTTATAAAGGTCTCCCAGCCTCCGCCTACGCGTACCATCACATGACGATCATTCAGCATCTGCAAAGGTGACACAAGACAGTCAAGGAGGGAATGCTGGGAAATAAAGTGTGCATATATGTTCTGGCTGATAAATTGCCAGGATGCCCATCCACCCCACACACACACACACACACACACACACAGCACACCAATCTAATATTTAAAAGCTTCTCGTACATGTTTGGCTCTGTCTGAAAGGGAAATGACCTCTTGGATAGCTTTGTCAAAATCTCATTAAACCAAATGAAACAACACCTCATGGCACCAGCTGAGCACACACGCAGGACTAATCCATATATGAACATGGATACACACACACATCCAGTGACGCACAAAGGTACACCCACACGGATCTGCAACACACAAACCACCTAATAAACAGCATTTTAAATAAAATGACTACTGCATAGCCAGTCAGAGAGGTCATTTGTATCTGAATCAACACATCCTTCACAGAGAGACAGCCATCCTTATAGCTGAAAAGCAACTGCTGCCATGGCAACTACAGCCACAACATAAAGCCTGGGGGGAAAAAATGAAAGGAGATATTAAGATGAGTTCAGCGCCGACTCTCAACTCCCGGTAGACATTAACATTCCCAGGAGGCCTGGCAAAGCCATCCGTTGTCGTGTCAGCACTGGCCCACCCCCTCTTGCCTTATCGCCAATAAACCCTTCATTATGGAGCCATTAAGAATGTGATAATACAAGCAGATCTACTCTTCTTATGTGGGGACGTGTGTGTCACGTGTATGGGATTAAAAATCAATGGTACAAGCACAGACACGCGTGCACAGGCAGGCGACACAGGCAGCTATAGAGGAAACCTCAGACGTGGTCCATCTCAGCTGTCATCCTGCAGATTAAAATGTTGAGGTTGACAGGGGTCAAGTCTGACATCCTGAATAAACCACTTCCCTGTCAGACGTGGAGGGAATGTAATTCTTACTGGACTTCATTCCCAATAATTCAGTCATCATCCAAAGCTGATTTTCAGTCAGTATTTACTCTCATTTCTTCTTTTTAATACAAGTGACTATAAGCAATCTTATTGTTGTTATATCTGTACTAGTTAAATTAAATTCCTTGATTCTCTTAATCCAGCGAATAAAATTGGAGATTTTAAAGCTTTTATCTGCCATTTATATTATAATAGTTTTTAATTGTGTCACTTGATTGCTGGTTATCTGGCTTTTTATGTGTTAGTTCTTGAATGCTGGTTGTGTGGTTGTTTGACTGTGAATGTTTCTTGTTCTTAGGTCTCTGTTACCTGATTAAATAAAGTTACAACATTAACTGACATATGTCTTTCGATATATGATTTTTATATTTCTATAGCTAAGTTCTACTGTATATTATACATCAGAAATATTCTAAAGCAGGGACATATGTTGCCAAATTGATCATTTAATAAAAAAGAGAGTCAGCATCTTTCTACACTGTAATATTCAACACAAGCCCCCTTTGTCAGGCAGACTCCCCCCTCCCCCTTTCAGGTCTCCGTACAAAGTGTGCTACGTCTGCAGCCCATAAACTACCGTCTGGATTCCCCTGTGTCCTCCCTGGCAGCTCCATTGATTCCCTCTCTCCTTTCCTGCTAAAAGATGCATGAGTGTACTCAGGGAAGAGGAGTCATTTTTACAGCCACCAGTAGGAGGCAGGCTTTAGCCACATCCACTGCTTTTGATGCATTTTTTGAGTATAGTCCTTGTAAGATTTACAGTAAAGAGACAAACTAAGCAGCATTACAGTATATGAGCTGATGCAGGCACATGTGTGTCTTATCACTGTTCTATTTCTATTTCTCTTGCTATATTCACATCTGTGTTGCAAAAGAGATCTGGATCTCTATGAGACTACCTGATTAAATAAAACTGAAATTCTATATACACATCATGTATGGGCTACTGTTTGTTAGAGAGTCCCCGGGACAGCACACAGACACACACAGTCTGTAGACAAACCTTTGTGATATCTAAAAGTTACAGTGATAAATTAACTTCTTTTTTTTTTTTAACTTTTCTTATTTTTAGAGTTTTTTTAGAGTTTTTCCTTATTGAATTGAGGGTCTAAGGATAGAGGGTGTTGTATGTTATAAAGGTTGTAAAGCCCTGTGAGGCAACTTCTTGATTTTGGGCTATAAGAATAAAACTGACTTGACTTATTGCAAAGAATGAGGAGAAAGATTTTAGCCATGCTAGCTGCATGACCCGTGGGATGGTAATGTCGGTCGGTCGGTCGGTCGGTCGGTCGGTCGGTCCACCACTTTGGTCCACACTGAAATATCTCAACAACTATTGGAATGATTGCCATGAAATTTTGTACAGACATTTATGGTCCCCAGAGGATGAAGCCTAATGGCTTTGTATATAGTGTCACCGTGATGTTGATATTTTTGGTTTTTAGTGACATGTCTCGACAACTATTGGATTCATTGGCAAAAAATTTGGTGCAGACATTAACGGATCCCAGACGATGTATCTTAATGACTTTGATAATCCCCTGACTTTTCCTTTAGCACTACCATGAGATACAAAGTTGCGGGTTTGAGTGAAAAATTTTGTACAGACACTCATGTTACCCTCAGGATGAATTTAAATAACTTACGGGAAAATTTTAGTTAATGACATTCCAGCTATACTTTGTGTTTAGTGCTAATTAACATAACTTAGCATGCTATCGTGCTGAACTAAAATAGTGAACATGGTAAACATTATACCTGCTAAACATCAACATCGTCATTGTGAGTATGTTAGCATGCTAGTGTTAGCTAGACTGTACTTAAGCACAGTGATGCTTAAGTACAGTCTCACAGAGCTGCTAATATACAGCTGCAGATTCTTAGTTTATTCATATCATATTTTACAGATGTTTCTCTATGATCAATTATAAACTGACATTTAGGAATAATCATGTTTCCTCCTTTCCTACTCCACTGTAAGGTCAAAGGTCAGGGTCACATACAGAACAAAGACCCTGGAGCTTCTATGGAGTCTATGTTTTGCTCAAGGACACTTAAGAAAGGAGGATGATGAAGGGGTTGTCTGCCAAAATGCTAAGCTGAAAGTGAGAAAACAATTTCATCATTCTCATTTGGCCTTGATTTTGCTCTTCAAAATATGATGTTTTCATTTTACTTCTTAGGTTTATGTCTTATGTAGGATAGTGTCATAAACAAAGAGATTATGTGGTATGATATTGTGAGATGTTTTCCTTCCATTGACACAGTCAGACAGCGTCCCTGCCACAAAGCTGAAGGAGAGCCTAATTGGGTGCAGAGAAGAAAGAAAAGCCTTCCTCTTTTTTAACACCAAAGAATGGCGGAGCACTCCAGGGCCAGCATGATTGAATAGCCTCCAGAGGGAATGGAGGGGTGGGGAGGGGGCAGGGTAGAAAGTTTACATGTGAGAAGGGGCGGTCATGCTCAGCCGCTCATTAACAAGCTGTCTGATTAAACCCCTCACTAATGACTTTGTCTCGGTAATCAATAGTATCTGCTCTTTAAAAAGGTCTGTACACATTGAATGGCATGCTCTCCTAGGAGCTGCACAGGGGTTATCATGGTATATGGTAATTGAGGATTATGCCGTGTTTCCCCCGCACACATGTAGGCAGCTGTGAGCTTCAAGGTAATGGATGGAGTCAGGGTCGATGGGCTGCAGCGCCCCTATTCACACAGCTGAGGTGTGTTTGCTTGTCAGCGGCGAGGAGAAAAGGGAGGGGAGCAATGCAAGTAATGTCTACAAACTAGTAATCATAGCTTGAATCTGACAAAAAGACACAGAGTTATGGTGAAACATTGTATCGGCAAGGCTGCATAGACAAGGTGAGCACAAAAGGTCAACAGTCCAGATTGTGTAGAAAAACAAATCATTGAAATATTGAAATATAAGATAAATAAGAGGTGATTTTTCTCTTTTCTTGACATTTCATTGTCTTAACATAAATGCATTCTGCTGGACCTGACCATCAACTAATAAGATTCTTTGGTTGTCATGTCTTTATTGCCTTTCTTTGATGTGGTGTTCAAACATGTGCACCCCTGTCATTGACAGGTCTGCTGTGGAGAAACAGGTGTTCTGTGACGTGAAGGGGAACATTATTTTCTAAATGGGCAGTAAAAATGTATTGTCTGTCAGCCAGTCAAAATGTGGCTGTTACTCTGTTGATGCTTACAGCATTGATTACCAGTTTACAGTGTTGGGTCAATACAATTAACGAAGCATTAAATGGGTTTCAACTAGTGACCAATTAACCACCAACGCTGTGATCCACCTCTGTGTGACTCTGTGAAGATATGCATTATGAGATCATAGCTTGTCAATCTGATATCACAGATACCATTTTAGCTCTAATCATTACGCTATTCCCATTGATATTGTGTTGAAAAATAGACTATTTTTTAATTTTTAATTTACAGCAGGTACTTTTTTATGGATTTATAGATAACACATTACAATATACTCTATACAGTGTGCACTAAACATACACTGAAGCTGTTTCTCTTTGTGTTGATGGATGGTTGTATACTGACAGTGAAGTAAAACCTTCTTCTTATATTCAAAACCCTCCCCACATGGGTGGACATGGACTCCCGAGTGGGCTGCCATTTGAACCGCACACCACAGTCATATCGTCGCAAAATCATGCTGAAAGAGACATGTTTATTTTTCCTTCAGGTTTGAACTCTTTGCTGAAGGTCTATGTGCTGAATAAAATCATTGTCAGCCCAGTCTTATCCTGACCATTGGTTGCCAAGCAACCCTGCCTCCCAGAAGGCCATTCCTCGAGCCTTTGTACAGACGCATACGGGTGGTGCACGACTCCGGAAGGCTGAAAGGCACCTACGTCTCCATCCCAAATGATTGCATATCACACACTGCACTTGTTGCTGACTCAGCTGTCGATTAATAACCTGAAGGCCTTCGCACCTCACATCTTATTATGTGTTGTATCATCTATGACGCATCTTCAATGGGTTTGGTTTATAATGTAGGTTAGGTTTAGGCAACAGAAGGATTTTGGTTAAGGTTAAAGAAGGATTGTGGTTTCCGGTAAATGTTAATAAAGTGAATAAGACCTGTCTTGTGCTTCAAGTCTGAACTTTTTCAATATTTACCCAAGACCATCATAGAGTGCCCAAACATAACCATAAGAAAGTTTTATCATGCTTTCGTTGCTGTGAATGAAACAATACAAGGAAACATGTTGTCAGTGAACATTTTGCAAATACGCCTAGTACTAATAATTTGTAACTTGACAGATACATTCATTAACAACGTTTCCTCATTATGTTGATAAAAATGTAATCCGGGCGGCATATTGTGTCTCTCAAAATATATTTGCTGTTGTAAATTAGTAGTATATAATTTCTAGGTGACAGGGTTAGCGTGAACATACTTACCCGTATATACAGAACTTTATCCCCAACACGGTAGCAGCCTTTAGGTTGTTTCTCAACAAGGAACCTGGTAGGACAGCTGCAGGGGGGATTTTCGATAATGTTTCTCACCTGGAACAGGTTAGACAGAGATTGGCAAATCAAGTACAAACATACAGTATACCCCTTTTACCATCTGTAAGCTCAAATAAGATTCATTTTGCTGGAAATAAAAGACATACAATATCATCCAAAATGTTGTTGGTGCCTGTACTCCTCCGGCTTGTGGATTTGTAAGAGGAACGAGGAGTCGGGGCTGCAGATGCGGAGGTGATGGGAAGTGTAGCTGTGGAAGTGTGGTTGTTTATTGTGGTGGAGGAGACTTTGGCAGTGGATACCAGGGTTTGGCCTGGTGAGGGTGCTGACAGCAGAGTTGAAGCAGATGTGTTAGTGGTGCAGGATGAAGAGAACAAAGGTGTTTGTGTTGAGGCTGTGGTTGTAGAAGGGTTAGAGGCTGAGAGGGAGGTCTGAGGAGGGGATAAACATGTAGGCACTGGGCTTGTTGTGGCTGATGGAAGATCATAGGCGAGGGAGGCAGCGGAGGTTTCAGACGGACAGGTTGTGCTTGGAGTGAGGGGCGCAGGTGGAGGAGGAGGAGGAGAGGGGGCTGGGGGCAGAGATGATTGTGATGGTGAATACAATGATGTAGGAGGAAAAAAGGAGAGGGACAGACTGGATGATGGCGATAAGCACCCCGCCTCCTCCCTCTCTATCTCTCTCTCCAACTTCACCAGCCCTGGAGGCTCCACTCCATACCTGAAAGAAAGGTTTAACAAAAATATATCAGCAATCGAGAGGATACATCAACGCTAAATCACAGTAGAGAATAGTGATTCCCAATCAGGGACACTTGAACCCCAGAAATACTGTGGAGTAGCTCAACTAATTTGTATTTGATTTTGAAAAATAAATCCACATATTGAGTCAACTCATCTGTCAACTTAAATAATGGATAAACTGAAATAGCTTAAAGTAATGGATAAATTATTGAAAGAGTTAGCTAAAAGTAACATTAATGAATAAACAGTTGAAATGGACAGCTGAAACTAATGGATAAACAGTTGAAATAATTAGCTAAATGTAATGGATAAATGGTAAAATAGGTAAAAGAAATTTGAACTGAACAAGCTGAAATAAAATGGCTAAAAGTAGGAATGGTTGAAATGTCCAGCATTGCAACATGAACAAATTGAACTAAACATTGACAGTTCAGTTGTATGCAAGGCAATATTGTAACATTATAAACCTTTATATTATTAACAGTGTTAAACAACATCCAGTTTAAAATAATTTCAAATGAACACATTTGAAACATGATGGGTGGTTACTTCAGTGTGTCTGTAAGGGGCTGTGGGAGAAAGAAAAGGTTGGGAACCACTGCAGCAGAAAACTGATGCTTTACTGTTCACTATTGGTTCAAATGTTCAAGCATGTTGCATCTTTGGCCGTAAAAAAACAACATTTTAGGTATTTTGTCTTTGTCAGCAGATGAAGGACACTTTCTTTGACATCATGATTGTTGTGTGGTGAAAACTGCAACCCACGGAAAATAGCGCAGGAGTTTTCTGCTCATAATGATTCAATTGTGATGTACTTTTTAGGAGCTGTACCATGTGGGCGGGGCTGTTGTTTTTTTTTTCTAGTTACCTGGCTGCAATCCGTCCCAGCTCCATCAGGCACAGGCACACCTCCCGCGGTTGTTTGTGGAGGACTTCGTACATGAATAAAGTACAAACAAAGAGGGTGGAGAAAGAAGTCACTCATCTGAAAGGAAAGATGTTTCCGGAGATAAACTTCTTTCTGTGTCAATAGAAAACAGGAGCTGCAGTCTCAACAGAGAGGGCACATTTCAGGAGGTACTCTAGTGTGCATCTCTATCTTTGAAGCTGAGCAGGAATTCCTGTGGGCTCTGAATGTGTAGCTGAGGGCATGAGGGCATGGAAGCTTCATCAACAAGTCAGCCTCTCCTGCCTCCAGTCCATTATCTATAATTTAAAAAGGGGACTCTGTGCACCCCGTTTGGCCCAGAAAAAGTCCTAATTAGTTAAGATGACAATTGGTTGAGCATGCATTAAGGTATGTACAACTACAGTATGTGGTGCACAATCTCTAAAAGTCCACAACATTCATGATTGAAACAAACAAAAACAACAAAAAGAGCAGAGATAATGTCACTATCAATAATGGTATTTTATTTTCATTCACCTGTATTTGAGATCCACCATTACATCATGGCTGCAGTAAGAAAAGGACACGAGAGAAAAGAAAAAGAATAATCATCTGTGCCTTCATGTCACAGAGGCACTTAACTGAAGCCTGTCAAAGTACAGTAAGTTCACTCTCCAAGTGAAGTGGGTTAGTCTGCATGCAGAGGGGTGGGGGGTGGAGAGGGGGTATTGTTGGTGGGGATTAACCTGCACATTATCATTCTCACGAATCTGCCGCCTTGCGTAGACATGCCCGAGTAAGAAGCGCATAAAGACGAGTACATTTAATGATACAGAACCATGTTAGCATGTTGACTGGAAGTTGTCTTCTCCTCAGGCACACAAAGCATCATACATACAGAAGTGAGAAATGATACAGAGAGTCTGAAAATATAGAAACGTATAATCATCACATTGACAGTCACATTGATCGTCGTGACTCATCTTGAAATCTTAATTTTCCATATTCCTTTTGCTTCTGACTGGTTTATTCTAATATGCTTTGAGTTGTGCAACAAATTCAACTTTCAAAGAATAAAATACTCACTTTTATAAACACCACCTTTAAATAACCCTATCCCATACCCAAATTAAATTCCCCTGCACTTAAGTACTCATTTCCTTAAACAGTAGACTAGTTTAGTTTAGTGACCCTGTTTTAAATTAAAAGGCACTGAGTTATCTGAGTTTTAAAAGTAAAGACATGTAAATCACCAATAATACCAATTAAACTGAATGTAACACAAGTAACAAATGATGTCCAATGTAATATCTTTTGACAAATAAGACACTTTATGCTGAGTTCATCACATTAATTCAGACATAGACAGAGGTTGACAAGATTTGTCACTAAACACAACGCAATTGAGGAGGAATGGAAAGATTAAAGAAGAAATATAAGGGACATAATGTTCTCACACAACAAATAGACCACAATTGACAGCATTGACACAAATACATAAATGTCTAGAAGCATTTTTTGTGACTTGTTATATTATTGAGGTGAAACTCGGAGTCTAAAGATTTTAGTTCACTAACATACTACAGGTGATGCATGACATGATTCACTTGAGGCTTTTAGAGAGAAAGCTCCTTAACTCACCCAAATCCTCTGACTCAAAAAGGTAAGCCTCATCAACACCAATCTTTCGACACCAGTAAAGGAAGTTGGCAGTGTTGTCTCGGGCGAAAAACGATCCAGAAGTTGCATCAACTCGCCAGTGGATCACTCTTCTCGTCAAGGACTATGATTGTTTTTAACACACACACGTACACACACACACACACACACACACACACACACACACACACACACACACACACACATGCACACAGAGGTAGTGAGTGCATTCTGCAATAACACAAACATGGATTGATATTGGTTCGTGTGTGTCAGTGTTTCAGAGTACTGTCATGATAAACAACACGTATGACATCTAATAATACAGCATGTTAAAACATATCCATTATAGTCATACACTGATTACAGTGATAGCTACAGGCGAGGAGAGAGAGGAGGCTCGTCCCTCTACCAAATGGTTTGTGTGTGTATATGGAGGACAAATCAGGAACACCATCTCGTGCAAGGTGAGGCTGGCTAAGTAATAGGAAACATGAACGGACATGGCCAACTACTGAATGCATCACCAGATAATGACGCCAACCTCAGACCTGAACTGATTTTGCTGGTTAAAGCCTTTGTGAGCTTTACCTGTCACATCCTCAGACTTAAACATTTCCTGTAACAAACTTTCAAGCAAGTTTTCAAGCACCTATCCTGCAGTTCACTGAACTTGGTTCCGACTTCCGAAAAAAAACTGACATCTTCATCTTGACTTAAGCAGGTTCGTAGAATCACAGTAATTTTGAAATAAAATGAGTTTGCATTTATTTGTTCACCATTTTTTTGTTTTTTTTTGGTAGAGTAAAATGACTTGCATGATGCAGTTTTGTGTATTTGTGATTGCATGTTTGTGTGTGGAAATGTGTGCATGACTTTGTGTTGTTGCAGCACCTTGCCATTGTTGGTGTGGATCATCTTCTCCTGGAGCAGCTGTGCAAGCTGACAGAGGAGAACGCCGTTATCCAACCTCTCCATCAGACTGTCTGCTGTGAGGTCCACACCTGGAGGATTCACCAACAAACACAGCATTATATACAGTAAGTCATAGTTACTAAACAAGGCTCATCGTTTTGCTTTTTGCCAATTTTTACAGAAAAATACCCAGATCTTCCCAAAGGAGTAGTTTAAAAAGTTATTTATATAGCACATTTAACAAACAAAATGCAGCTCAAAGTGCTTTACAAAAGAAAAAAAGAAAAGAGCAGGCAACACTTAAAACAATAAAATACATTTATCAGCTCAAATGCATCAAAAAGTTGTCTTTTTTCTTGTCTTACAGCAAGAGACAAAATGGTCCACTATAGTTTTCAGTAAGCAGGGTCTTCTAAAGGTGAGGAAAGATCAGAATAATGCTGATAAGAAATGTAGAAGAAAGTGAGGTGAAAATGCAAAAGAGCTGCTAATTATGCTGAGAGGGGTCTCTCTAAATCATCAAGTAAAGGTGAAGCTACAAAACATTTGCTCCGTAAAAAGTTTTTCAGCTGCCTTTCAATATAAAAAATGTGCAAATTCACAGAAATCTTTAGAAAAATGAAACAAAAAATTATGAGCCCTATTACTACCATATTTATCAATCTGTAAAACAGTAACACCTTGGTTGATGAGCTTGTAAACCTTCCTAAATACACATGATATAATCTACATGTATATTGCGGTAATCACATATCTTTTATAATATAATCCTGTTGCATAGCACCTTAATATCAAGAGGAAGACAACATTGTTTACTGTTTAAATCTCTTTCTGATATATGGTTTTACAAAATACCAAATGTAGCCACTGGAATGCTTTGTATGAGAAAAGCTATGAAGTGACAAACAATGCTTTAATGTTTTAGTCCTAACACATCCAAAGAACTTCTCTGATTCCAAACCTACATAACCCTCTGGCCCACAAGCAATTTTGACATCCCCCCCCTTTTTTGTAGTAGCATCAGTCAGAAACTCATCATGTTGGAGTCTTGTCACTTTCCAGATACCCTCCAACAGGTTGTGGCATGTGCAGACCTTTTATGTTTTCCTTCACAATGCAGTAAAGTGGGAGGAAGCATCCCTTTCCCAGCCACAGTTTCCCTCATCGAGAGGTATTTCAAGGATTTGGGATAATAAGTAGGTTAATGTGTGTTTAATGTGACTGCAGCTTTTTTCCTATTCCTAAATAAAAGCCCCAGTTCCAAACTCAAACTGTCAAAGCATCATTCATCTGTAGATAACTGTGATAACCTGAAGTGATGTTTCAACGTTGTGAATATCCCTTAAATATGTTATACTAAAGTTTTGAATTGACATTCTCTATGTTAATGTAGCTACACAAATTCAAAACATCTGTGTGTATTTTGTAATGTTTCCAGTTTTACAGACTTTTACAATTAAGTAATTTCTTGAACTGGAAATCTTTTTACTGTAGCTGATATCCAGACAGTGTAGTCGGATTGGTTGGGTCTCTGTAAATAATATTACAAAGAGTACGGTCTAAACCCGCTCTATAGGAAAAGTGCAATGAGATAACTGAATGAATTGGCGCCACATAAATAAAACTAAATTTAATTGAATTGAATTAACATGAGTTTGGCATGAGGATCAGGAAAACTGTCTCACCCATGAGGGTGTTGAGCCAGAAGGCCAGGTCTTCTTTCATGGGCAGCAGGCTGGCGTCATGGCGGTAAGGCAGCCACTGGTTGTACTCCTGAGGACTGGCGAGGCCAGGCCCAGAGTGTCTGTACTTTTGGCCAAGAAGACAGTTCATCCCCAACCCGGTCAGGTGCCTCGGGCTCAGTGGACTGTCAAGACTGGTGTTCATCGCTCCTAGTTCACTGTCCATGCTTCAGCTCTGATCGGTCTTTGACTTACCCTGGTGGACCAAATAATAGATGATTTTTTATGCTCTTGTTAGGTTTTGATTTTGACATTCTGCATTAAGGACTGTCTCATCCACTGGAGAGGGAGACTGTCACGGATGGTTCCATAGAAAAGCGCAGGGAAGTAAGTGGCTGTGCGCTACCAGACGTACATTTGCTAAACCAACTAGTTAGTCTTTATACTTGAAGTCTTTTCTCTTGTAAAACCAGAAAAGTACTGTTTGAAAACACTCCCACGCAGTGGATGAAACAGTCCTGAACAGAGCTACATTAGTCTGAGAGATCTTGAATACGGGATATCAACCATGTTCATTTAAATGTTCTCATGTTTTGCTCATGTTTAGCCTTTTGCTATTTCCATATACTGTAGTAAACGGAGTATAGTCTTATTCATAGTTTAATTTACAAATGATTTTGTCACAATTCGGGTTTGGTTTTAGATTTAGCAACAAATCTTTTGACCTACCCAGCTGTACCCCGCCACCTGTACGATTGACCATTTAACTGTGTTTCCTAATTGTTTTTAAGTCCCTCTGGTGAACCTACCAAACTACTGCCATGACTGGGACAGTATACCAGTTTTTCTTTGACTACACCTTCGCAAAATAAAACATTAAGATACATAACATTAGAAATAACAAGTGAAACAACATACAAGTGCTGTTGATGCGTAAACCACGGGGTGCTCTCCACCAGTAGTAGCAGCTAATATGAGGGGGGGCAAGGAAAAAATAAAATAAAATAAAGTAAATAAAAATTGAATTTGAATAAATTAACAAAGACTTTTTGGAAATGTTCTTGATATTTTGTAAATATTCTGATACTGTAAACATGTAATGAGCTAATGAACCACCTTAACTTAAAGGATAGGTTCACATTTTCTTGAGTCTATGTCAAAACATTACTCACATGCCCATATGTGAAAAAGTTATTAGTTGCTGTAATAATTCCTCCTGTTCATACTGTCTGTAAAGAGATCCCTTCCTCCAAGAGATGGGGGCAAAATGCACAGTCCTCTTTTCATGCAGAAATGTAAGTCTGAGTTAGCCAAATTAAATGGGTATTATTTTTATTCCAAAGTCACCATCATTTTAAAATTCTTTCTGTTTCAGACATGTTTCCTTGCTGAGCTGTGATGAAGGATAATCAAACAAAAAGGGAATTTGTACTAAAAACACTTTGACTGTTGAAGCTTCTTATTATTTGACGCAAGGTTTGGGTGTGTATTGTTCTAAGAAAGACTTGAATAAAATGTGACGCTATCCTTTAAGACAGCAATAAATAATTAAAACATAATGGTTTTTGAGAGTAATATTGGTGGGTGTGAAAACACAGAGCTGTCTTGCACATGTACAAAAACAACAATACATGTTGAAACTAATTTCATACACGGGCTTCCACGCAGAGACCCAAACAATACACATAATCATTATTCAAGGGATTAAACTGACTGACTGCCGGTTTAATAAGATGTACAGCTACAGCCCTGAGCCAGTCTCCTGGCAGACATGGCTCATTTGTCCTGTTCCCAGAGCAGCCTCGATCATAAAGCTCAGCCCCATGCAGAGACATGCTCTGACTGCCAGTAATACTAGCTGGTAATCAACTGGAATTAAGACGACAAGACGTGCAGTGGGTCACTGGGTCTGTTGGGTAATATACAGTACAGACAGAGGCTCGGTTTGTGCCACATGACTGACTTTAAGTTTAACTGTAAAGTAACAAGACTAAGCAGGCATTCACACCGAAAACAACCCTGCGTTAAAACAATCCATGGGGTTGCGCTGGCGGGGGCATGTTGTTTAAGGTACTCAACAGGTACTTGTGAAACATGAAATGTGATCTGGATCTAGTCCAGTTTGAGTAACAGATCCGTGAATATTTAGGCTTCTCAGATGCCAAAACACTGCACAGAGGTTTATAATACTTTGAGATTGGATTTTACAACTCTGGAAAGTTATCATGGAGGCAACTATTCTATCTGTCCTTGCGACGATGACATGTAAACAGCAGAAATGAATGGAACGCCATTTGCACAAGTAACGTCTTAGAGATTTCTTCAACAAAAATTGATGCCTTAATGTGGCTTTTCTGGTTGTGGCCAATGAGGGACCCAGGGTCCTGTAACGAGTGTGTAGATGCCCATATCAGTAATTTATGCACAACAATGCCTCCATCCTCATGAATATGTACAACCGTCTTCATTCAGGGTTCCTCATTGGCCGCAACCAGAAAATCCATGTTAAGGCTTCAGTTTTTGTTGTGTTAACATTTAGAGATATTTTGTGGTAATACTACAAAACTCTACATGTTAACACACATTTTAATGTAGTCTAAACAAGTAATCTCTAAGATGTTACTTGCGCAAATGGTGCTCCATGGAAATAAGGTATTCACGTTACTCCACCAGGAATGTGTGCGTATTTGATTGGCCAATGCAGTGCATGACGTCGCATTGTGTTGCTGGAGGCCCCTGCATTGCTGCTTCCGCTGCGTTGCCAGACTATCCTCATTCAAATGAATGAGAGGGCTGCATTTTTTCACGCAGGGCTATTGTCGCTCTGAACACGAGTCTACAGCCATGCTAGCAGCTCTGTGAGGCTGTAGGCACAGCTGTGCTTTGAGCTAAATGCTAACATGAGTAACAATGCTAATATGCTGATGTTTAGCAAGTATATTGTTTACCATGTCCACCATCTTGGTTTAGCATGTAAGCATGCTAACATTTACTAATTACCACTAAACATGATAGCATCATCATAACACGATGATGAGAATGTTATTAGTTTTGCAGGTATTTGGTCATAAATCAGGTATGATAATATATAATATAAGTATTGGACAAATTCAGATTTTTACCTGATGATTGCACTAGATGGAAAGTGAAGAGATCACCAAAGTTATTACAATTCAACCTGAGGGCAACATGAATGTCCATACAAAATGTAATTGCAATCCATCCAAAAGTTGTTTAGATATTTCAGTCTGAACCAAGTGGTGGACCGACGGAGCGAAATTGCCGCTAGCATGGCTAATAAAAATCTTATATCTAACAAAGACTTTATCTTTAGTAGAGTAGTCAAGTAAAAACACATCTGGAGGGCAGATGTTTGGGTCCCAGACAGGCAGCATAACAGCTGGCTTTTTGAGCTCATTTAAAGTTGTATGCCACCTTTGTTTTTGCATTAAAGTACCTGTAGCTCCTTGGAGCTGATTACCATTACAAGTTCAAGTGCAGTTTGTCGTAAAGTTGCCTTACATCAGCAAAAACTTGATGACAAATCCCTGGATTACAGAGGAAGTAGGGCAAAGGCGAATATATGTATACGTATGTATGTATGTCAGTGAATTCTGCGCTCAGGCTGTGGGAGATAATTGTGAGGATGTTGTGGACATACAATTCTAACTGGACACAGTGAAAAGGGCCTTTTGTAAACACATCATGCAGACGAGGGACAGAGACAAGGTACATGTGGAGGGGGTGGCCTGCATAGTTTGAGGCTGGTTTACAGATTGACCAACAGGGCATGAGAGCCTCTGTCTCTAACAAAACATCCAGGTGCAATATTCACACCGCTGCTTCAGGATGGCTCTGCTGGGAAGGGAAGGCAAAGGTCACCTACTGGCCGAGCTCTCAGACACTAGCGGCTTTTATACTCCTGCGTAGCTGAGGGTCCATGTCTGTAAACCCCCCCCCACACACACACAGGCCCATGCATGTATCAGTGTTTCTGTTCCACCTGATTTACTTTGCACAACCTTTGATGCTTCCAGAGATTTGCTTCAGTGGTATTTTGCAGCCTTTAATTGTGTTTTTGCAATAAAAGCGAACATCTTCACAGTCTAACGGGCTGTTAGTGGGGAACAGCTAAAATTACACACCAGCCTACCTGAAAAATGCGTGCAAAATGATGGATCTGAGTTGAAGCATTGGCTTAAATACCTGAACACGTAATGTATGTATCTAAGATGACAGAGTGATTGATGATTTGGCTGCATGTGGCCTTCAGCACAGCTCTAACACTGTGGTCTCCAGTGTCTGGTAAACAACTAACTTCACAACTAGTTAACAAAATCCTGTTTCTTTACATGACAGATGCAGTTCTCATGTTTACTTTGGAAAAAATACTGAACTATCAGTCACTGAAAGAATCATGTCTTCAGTCAGGAACATGTGTTTCATGAATTTCAGTATTTGCTGTTACTGTAAAACCTGCAGGCTTGTGCATTCTGCTTTTGTCTTCAAAGTCTGTTCACTCTCTGTGTCAACTGTTTGAAAAAACTATTCATAAAATATCAAGATTAATAACTTCAAGTGGATGTCCAACAGCACAGCTCGCAGCAGTAGCTTTCTCCATCAGCTTTGAGTCAATGATCTGCTGTCTCAGGTGTCAGTTGTATGATTGTAACAGCTTAACAGAGGTAATGTAAAACTAATGAATGAAGAACAGGTATTGAATGGATACAGCTGCATAGTTGAGGTATTGGTTTCAGCTATAGTGGTGCTCTCACCCCATGGCTTTCCTTCAGCTGCTTCTAGACTAAATAAACCTCATATCAACACAGGATGGAAAGGTCTGTCGCCTGCTGCTATTTACGCACCCCGAACAGTGGAGACTTTACTGTCCTCCAGCTGCGGTGAAACACAATAAAATACAATCTTGGCACCAATATTTTAAAAAATCCATTCCATTGATTGTTTTAGTGTGAGGTAAATCAAATAAACAATAATCACCTCAGAACAGTCTGTTCATTGAGTGAGTTCTGACTCAACTTTTTGCCATGAGGGGTCAGACACCAGGAGCGTGTTGGAGGATTTGTTTCTGCATTGATATACAGAGCGCTTATGTGATAACTAATTTTCAAAACTCATATTCAAACACATATTTCCATCGGATTGCATGGCAAAATTATCAAGCCTTTTTGTTTTGTTTTAAATAACTCCTTATTGTAGAATCTTATTCTATGATATTACAGAATAATATTCACCATGCAAAAAGAAAATAAGAAAGAAAGAAACAAGAAAAAAAACGTGCTTTAAATTGTGTGGTTCTGATGTTAAATAATAGAAAAACACACATGGATGACTGATAAATCCCAATGTAAAATACTAATTTTATGTTGATCAGTTTTTGAATCATTTTAAACCAATTATAATAACTTCTGAAACTGCTGTGTTATCCCTGTCATAAACAAAAAGGATGATAACATTTTACATTAACAAAAACGTTAAGTTACTGACCTGCTTTCAAACACTATCAACATAATAAAAATCAACATAATAAAAAACTTTTGTATATACAGCAAAATAATCATTATTAATGAGGGAGATACATTTTCATAATTACAACGTTTACCATAATTACATAATTACAACGTTTACCATCATCCATAATTTTCATAATTACAACGTTTACCATCATCCTCATCATCATCATCATCTATCACCGTCAATTGTTATCAGCAACAATTATAACATTACATTCCTAACTCTTATAAAAAGTAACTTTATCATGCAACATACCTATAAAACGCAAACAGTAACGGCAGGATTCTTCAAAAGATTTCCTTTTCATTCAAGTTTCTTTACAGTATCTTCTCACCCGTATTTTTCCTCTCACACACGCGCGCACATCACTTACAGCCAGATGTTCATCGCCCTCAGGTTCTCCACATGGAAGTACACAACAGTGTAACAAGGGGAGGCTGCCGTCACTTTTAAAACAAACTCTCCTGTACACGCCTGCAAGTTTGTGGTGTCAGCTTACAAGGTAGGGTCCTGAAGACAAGTAAGAATGAACAAAAAAAAAAAAAAACATCACAGCGGTTTGTTCACTTGTCAAGATTTCTTTTTTTTTTTTTGCCACGTTTTAAGAACGCGAACAGGAAATTTTATTCGACATATTATCAGCAAACTATAAGTCCGGATTTAATAAAACCATTCAAATTTGGCCCAAGTTAAACTTTATTGATGTGTTTCTTTTTGCAGTAACTGCTGATGTCAACAGCTAACAGGAAGTAAACTTGGTTTCCATAGCAACACAGTTCCAATGAAACGGTCCATACAGTAGGAACGTCATAAAAACTCAAAGCCAACATTAAAACACTAGATCTACGGATTTTATTCAGATTTTTTGTTAAATACTCTTGTCCATTGTGAGGTCACTAATGTCTGACTTCTGTCTCGACTTCTGTGCTGTGTTTGATGTTGTTTTTATTGTTAAGTGTTCAATAAAGTAAAAGAAAAAAGAGGAGCATTATAAGAATGTTGGTGATACTATATTGGATTTAATATCATGAAGCTGCCAATACTTAAAGTAAATTTAATACAAGTTTTTTGTTATTTCAATTAAAAAAAATCCATATTGAGGGAATAAATTAAGAGCATATCAAGCACATAAATTAATTAAGGGGCCAGTTTCAGAGAGAGATGTTAAACTGGTCTGTAGTTTTAGGCCAGTCTTGATTTTGTTACTTATTTTAAGTCTAAAAAGTTAGCCACCCTAGCCCCAACAAGGAGCCATGTTTCCATGGTAACAATCCGTTGCACCAGCTGACCAGTGGCACCAGTGGCAGTGAGGGCATCAACAGTCGCTTTAATTTGCCTGAGGAAACTATGAGCCTGACTGACGAGCTAGCAGAAGTACTGAGCTCTCACAGCATTTCAGCTCAGCTACACGTCGGCACTGCACTGAGATTTTATGCTACTGGAAGTTTTTGTTTTTAGCAAACTTTTTGTGAAGGGAGCTGAGTGGTCCCCTAGAGGCTGTGCAGCTCCTTACAGAAAAAAAGGAGATTGACCAACCAACAATGCCGTATAGTGAACGTTGGACCCACCAGAAGTTTTAGATATATTCCATAAAATTATGATGTGCAAAAAACACATGATTATAGGATCTCTGACATAATAGTGATGGGGAGGAGATCTAGCAGCAAGCGTTGTTGTCTGCTACGGTGTCATTGTTAACATTACCATCAGGTGGTGCCAAAGTAAGACATTTTCAAGTCCTGTGGTTTTAAATATGAGGCTGTAATATTCTTATTCTTCTTATTATTATTATTATTATTATATAGTTACTATGCCAATTACACAAGTGAATTACGTAATTGTTGCATCACAAGCCTCAGTGGAATTCTTAGCAATAACCTTAATTAATCGTACCACTAGTGCACAGTTGATTGCATATGCGTAGTAGATGACATAGCCTACTGCTTTATGCATATTTATACAACTGCTTATGTTACAGTTTTTTTTCAACTGGGTAAGGAAGTTGAACTTCACTGCGTGACTCTGTGCTCTCCAATAGGAACTCTAAAGTGGTAAAAACCCAATTCATTCTTTAACAAATTAACACCCAGCGAAAATGCAGTTTCTGCAGCTGCTTGGGACCATATCTTATCTGCTTACCTGTTTAACCAAAAAAATGGTATTTCTTTGTTCACTAAATAAATAAACAGCAAAACACTTTCAGATCCTTCTTGTTACGAGATCAGATTGAGATAAAATGGGTCATTCTCAGTACTGACAACTAATATCTCTGCTACTATTTCTTGCTCATTAATATTTGTTTACTGCTCCCAGGATGGTGTGGGTGTTAATTGCACTTCCTCAAAAGGATAAGGGTTTTTTTCTTAGTAGAAAGCAGCTTCAGGGCCTCAATCAGGTAGGTGGTGGAGGCAGCCAGAAGCTAACCCTAATATTCATCCTGTTTGTGTGTGTGTATGTGTGTGTGTGCATGCGTGCGTGTGTGTGTGTGTATGAGTGTGTGTGTGTGTGTGTGTGTGTGATGAAGTCCCAGGTGTGGCTGCTGGTTCGTTTGCAGCCCTCTCCCAGGGGACGAGTCTCCCATGTCACTACGTCTATCACAGACACTCCCCTCTTCCTCCATCAGTACACTTCCCTGCTGCCCTCCAGCTCATTTGCACTGGTTAGCATTCATCTGACCTATGCTATTGTGAATATTAATGTGTGTGTGTGTGTGTGTGTGTGTGTGTGTGTGTGTGTGTGTGTGTGTGTGTGTTGGTGCATTAGTCTCAATTCATGCAACATTTTCTAATTTTTGAAACCCCCACTCCCCAGATATAAAACACCATGAGCGATTTGAGTGAATTGTTGCTTTAAGAAAGCTTCTGAGACAGTGAGCGCTGAACTGAGTGTGAATCACATCTTGTCTCTGTTATAGAGGCAATGTGCCTTTGAGCAGGTATGGTATAGCGCACATGCTGATGATATTTTAAAGACCTGTTAAACCAATTTAATAATGACTCAGAAGCACCCACAGAGTTAATAAATAGTCCCTCAGCATCTGGAATGCAGCCTGGATTGTAAAAGGAAGCCAGACAACAGTCAGGTACACAGGTTTATTTATGTTCTTTGCACAAGGCACAACTTTAAGACTTGTGATATTATATATTTTTCTTATTGTAAACAAATCCCACAAAAAGACCAAAACCAACAATGAATTCATCCTACTAACACATATTTTCTAATACCTGATACAGCTTATTCCTCTGTGCCATATACCTCCATTGTCGTCCAAAAACTATTAAAAACAGCACTAGGTGATATGATTCTTTATTATGAACATGGGCACTGTAGTTTATTTTGAGTCAGTCAAGCATACACTGCCCTATTGTTGTAAATACTTACTTTTGCACCAGATCCGGGGCTGAAAATAGTCCCCAACAAATATACTGTTTACTGTGCCCAGCTGTAGGGAAGTAACTGTTCCCAGCCAGATTAGACTGAAACAAAATAGTCGTTTTTACACTTGGGTTTTTGTACGGATTAAACAAATGAACGATAATGTGTTTTAGAGGTGCTCATAGGCTGATTTTGTTACTTTTGGACAGCTGTTTCCCCATGTTTCCACTGCAGTGTTCATGCTAAGCTAAGCTAACCGGCTGCTGGGTGTAGTCTTGTACTGAACAGACAGACATGAGAGTGATAGCAATCTTCTTATCAAATTCTCAGCAAGAAAGTGAATAAGTTAATAAGTTTTGCTTTATGGATTCAACTAGTCTCTGGGTTGCGAAACACAATATATTAAGCCCCAGTTGTAATTTCAATGAAAACCCATTTTATAACTCTGCCCTCTGTTAAATACATGCTGACATGAGCTCTTGTATTTTAACAGGAGGTCTGTCTGGCACTGAGAAAATGATTGAATTAAAACAATGTCTGAGCTACACGATGTGGATCAGCACACACATGACAGATGGCATCTCAGGTTGCCAAGACAACTGAACCCTAATCCGCATCCCTCGTATTCCTACTGCAATGCACCATGTGCTGTGTACCACTCAAATTGGTCCCCTGGGTCAAGAGGACCCGAGGCCCATCAGATGGGGACACACTTATTAGAGACTCACAAGTGTTTTATCATTCTGTCAGATTAAAGGAGAAATCTCATTTTGAGGTGGAATGAGCTGCATTTATGTAAGTGAGTATTTTGTGTGTGCGGCTGTTAGCTAGATATCTGTATGTATACATTTCCTGTTCAGGTTTTGAATATTTTCTAGTTGTCTCTTATAAAAATGTGAAAACTGTGAACTCAAAGCATATGTTGATTTGCACAAAGTACATTAACATTCCTTCATGCTGACTTTACATTAAGTACAGATGTGAACATATTAGTGCAAAGCTGGCTTTTTATTTTTCCACATGTACATTTCATAGCTTTTCACCTGACAATACTTGTTTTACATTTAAATTTAAAGGGGATTTCCACCAATTTTACACATAAAGATCAGGTTACTCATGGAGAACTACGCAGCCTATAAAAACAGTTGTATAATGTTTTCTGTGGCTGTGGCGGAATTGTCACCAGGATTTTTTAAGCATATTTTTTACATAGCACTTAAAGATTCCTAAATTCCTAAAGATCTCCTGGAACCACATTGGCTTTCAAATCCAATGTGACTTATACAAATCACTGAAATGGTTGTTGTTATTCATGTGTAAATACCACCACCAACAGTCCTTCAAGACTCTCTGTCTTACATAAAATGCTTTTTGGCCTGACAAAAATTAAATAAAATGTGATTTAAAAGCTTTCAAAGCGGCAAAGGGCGTTCCCCGAAATTTCTATGTACTTTGTATCTCATAAAAAATCATATTATGTATTATGAGGAAATACTCCACTCTGCCTTTTTTCATCAATTTAATGTGCTTTAAATCATGTCATTGCATCATTTTAATTACCACTGATTGTTCCTACAAAGTATTAAACCTGCCTCACTGTCACAGCCTGTCGGTGGGTGTGAGGCTGTGAGGTGTTCATATAAATGACTAATAAATAATATGTCAGCCAGTCCTGCACATGACAAATGAATGCTGGTTACCTCAGCTCAGGCTGGCAGGCCAGGGGGTCAGTAGCTGCAGGGCAGACTTTTACTTTAATTAAACTACCTGTCACACTCAGCGTCTAAATGTGGAGCCAGTCTGGAATCAGGGGCAGGAAATTACTGTACTTTACCTTTGAGTCTATAGCAGGAATGTGGAAATAAAGACACCTAAAAACAGATTTATTTATGATAATTTTCTGTATATTTTTGCAGTTCTCTACACTATATAAAACAAACCTACATGCAATGTAACAATAGAGCAAAATGGTTTCTATGGAGTGCTAACAAATGGCCACCAGAGAGCAGCATAGTAACTTAATCATATGCCCTTGATGCTAGACTAAAAAGGAAAAAAGAGGAGCCATCTTTACTTTTAATAGAGTGGGGTGCAGCCATTGTCTAGTGATTTCATCTATCTGCTTTTAAGTAGAATAAAATAAAGAAAGAAAATCAATCCAACATTGTGCAGGTCCTTTACTTCATCCTAAAACTGCAAACAGCAAACGGACAGAACTTTGATGGGAAAACCTGCATTTAAAAGTGCATTTCAGTACCTGTATGCCTATGCAGCTCCATGGTTACCTGACAAAAGCTTAATGCACTTCAAAACATTCAGTCAGACGTGGAGAAAGGGCTCAGCTCCACGGGCAGCTGCCTCGCTGTCATTCGTCTCTCTGTCACAGTGATTCCAATCACTGGGATTTTAACAAGATTACCGGGAGCGAGTCGAAGCAGTGGAGTACCAGTGTAATGTAATTATCAAGTGATGGAGTGCCTGAAACAGCTGTATTATCACTGGCCAGTCGCTTAACCCCTGTCAACACGTGAAGGATCACACCCTCACTCCCTGTGCGATGATGAACAAAGGTTTATCAGCATATATGAGCGTAATCAAGTGTTAATGTCTTCATTTGAAATCATTTGCAAACACAAACAATAGAGGGGTGGTTGGTTGAATGTTGGTCTTTGTGGGTTTGTGTGACATAATGGGTTTAAGTAGAATTAGGTTGTTGTTAGTTAAAAAAAAAAGAAGAAATATGAATGTACTTAACAATGGAGAAAACCTGAACCTTAAGTCCACACACACACACACACACACACACACACACACACACACACACACACACAAATGCACACATACTCTGCAGGCTCACTCTCTCAGCCTCAACCTCATGGTCCTGTAGTGTCTCCTGACAACCACATTTCTCTCTTTTGCCACTTCCTTTACACACAAGTATCCCAGTCTCCATAGCAACTCATCTCAGTTTTAGAAACATGGACAAAAGACACAGAAAAAAAGAAGAAAAATAGGCAAGGACATACACAAATAAAACATGTAGACACACATTAATCAATAGAACATGTACACAATTGCACACACATACCCAGGCAGACACATACACACAAATATCACTACCACACCTAAACCTTTCACCATTAAGAAAGGATTAAAAAAACACAAGAATAATGTTTTGGATTTGGATAAAATTATTTAAAGCTGCTCATAAATATTGTGTTTTCTCTCTTTGCTAGTGAAAAAAAATCTAAAATATAATGACTGCTTCTGTACGCCTTTCTAATAAAGAGTCTGTGGCACGTCAATTGTTCATCTCTCTTTGTTAATTTCTGTAAATGCATCCAAGTTAAGTCTCTGATGAATGACAAGATGTTTCATGTTAACTTTTACCGAGTCATTTCTTTATTTCTCCTTCTTTGGTCAACAATCAACTTAACTCTTTCAGATGTTTTGTTATGGGGTATGGTGCCATATACATGGATTTGGGAGCCACATCTCTGAACTTCTAAGATCTCTTTCACCTTCAGTCTATGCCTTTATTTATGAAACAACAGGGATTTTGGGATCACTTGCAGACAGTGGTGGAAAAAGTACTGAGATAATTTACTCCACCGATTTAGCATTGCACTCCTGTTAAGACATAGTACAGTTTGAACAAATCGATGCAGCAGAACCAGAGATATGTCTTTTTTTCCTCACATTCTTTTCCCTTGTCACCTGGCGCTTACCTTACCCACAATGCAACTCGCCCACAGACAGTTCGGTTGGAGATTCAGGTGTGTTATGCTAGTAGCGGCTAATGTGATGAGATGAGGAGCAGGCTACAGAGGTCTTGTAAACTCCCTTCTTTCTAACTCCACTCCTCCAGATTTTTTTCATTTTCAAACTTGTAGTCTTCAGCCCCAACCGACGCTGACTCAAGTGACATCACTTGAGGTAATTTATCAGACTTCACACAGCTCCCTCTAGAGCCACAAAATGTCTTTGTACAACTTTTTTCACATGTGCAGTTGTGGGCTACTCTGATCAAGACCTGTAAACAGACTTTGACGTGTAAAATTGGGGGAGTATAAGAAGCAATCCCAAATGTAGAAATACTTTACCACAAGTTAAAGTTCTGAACTGAAAAGGTTACTTAAGTAAAAGTACAGAAGTATTTACAACATAATGCACTTAAAATATCAAAAGTAAAAACACTTATCATGCAGAATTCCTCAGTGTTATGTTATTATATTATTCGATCATTAGTATTGGTGCAGTTGCATGTAAGTAGCCCTTTAGTTTAAGTCCCTATTTAACATCATAAGCTTTAAATAAACATTTAGGCTAGTAAAATATTTATAACACACTAACATATAGGTATAAGCAGGACTTTTTAATTGTTTGTTAATGTACAGTATTTGTCAACAAATGTAACTTATTCTATGAATACATATTTTATATCATTACACCTATTATTTACTATATTGTCATTAAATAACTATGCCAGCCTCCACTTATGGGCACCCAAAGGAGGAGTTATAGCTGTTGACAAATACATTAATGAACACTAATATCTTCTTACAACTACATTATAGTGTGTTCTAAACCATGTATTCCATGTTTATATACTGCTTGTAAATGCTAAATAGGTGGACTTAAAGTAAAGTGTTAGCCTTTAATGTTGATTAAACTGCTTTATAAACTGTGACTACCTTATAAATCATAATGACAATGCATCATATTTTATAAACTCATATGTTTTGTGTGTAAAAAAAAAAGGTAAAGTAACTACAGTCAAATAAATGCAGTGGAGTGAAAAGTAAAATATTTCCCTCTGAAGTTTAAAGTAGCATAAAATGAAAATACTCAAATAAAGTACCTCAAAATTTTACTTAATGTACAGTATTAGAGTAAATGTACTTAGTTACTTTCCACCACTGCTTGCGGGCAGTTGTTGAGCTTGACTGACTTGTTGAAGACCCTGAAATGGCTAACTTGACATCAGACCAAGGGACAACAGTTGAAAATTAGCCTTTTGGCTACCACTGGCACATTTACAGTGATGTCAATCAATGTGCATTGTCCCTGTAAATAAAAAAAAAAGACCTTGCATGTGTTATTGTTTGTGTATTAGGGCAGAGAGTGTATAAGTGGTTTAAAACTTAAATACCAAGTCGAGGAGCTGAGCAGAAGGGAAAAAGACTGACAGATGGACAGAGAGAGCGAGGGAATGAAGAAAAACCTTGCCCCTCTATGGAGCAGTGGATTGACAGATTTACTGTGTGTGTACATGTTTGTTGTGTAGCAGCGGTCAGGGCAGTGTGAAGGGAACACCATTAAAATCAGCTTGTTTGTTTAGTCAGGAGCGTAGGTGCAGAGCAGAGTCTGAAAATAAGCTGTGTTTGATATGTCCATCATGGCAGCTCACTGTCTGTAGAGCCAAATCTGCTAGAGTTTTAGTGGATGAAGGTATATACAGTCTTTCAGATGTTATGGCATGCCAATGTGTGTTTGTGTACTTATTCGTGTGGAAAAAAATACTTTTTCAAAGATGGACAGTGTCCGATCGGTGTGTGTGACTCATCCGATATATATCATTCAGATGTAGCATCTCTGCAGTGTCTGAGTCACCATGCAGCAGTGACAGAGTGAGGAAGAGCACCAGGGAGGGAGAGAGCAGATAACAAAGGAAGCTGATATGATGAAAGAAAGATCATGACATTATCTTATCCTTTTCATCTGACTCTTTTCTGCAGCCTTCACTTCGCTTACTTTAGTCTGTTGGAGGCGTTATCTAGTTTTACGATTGATATTGTGTCAATCTAGAAGATGTTTTAAAATTTGAACACAATTGTCAACATCTGGCTTAAAAGATACTATACATTTGTAGCTTTAGCTATCTGTTTTCATGTAAAATATCAAGCTGCACATTTTTTCCATCATCTTTCCAAAGCAAATGTCAGAGGCTGTGTCTCCTGTGTGTTTTACCCTATTTGTTTATTGTCTGTCCCTTTTCTCCCGCACACACGTCCCAAGGTGTCGCCTGTGGCAGGCTCAGCTCTTAAAGGCACCGTGCATCAATTTTTTGTCACTGCAGCAACACAAAACAAAATCCATTGGCTGAATGCAAATATGTGCTGTTAAGTTCTCATTAAAAATGGCTGCAGGAAGTCGATAACAAAGAGTGAAGTGAGCAACAGCTTGGATTCAGCAATTGTTTTCAATTGAGGAGCTATAGTGTGTGGTTGCTGCTGTGGATGGACAGTAATTGCCTGCAATTGCAAAACAATTTCTAACCCTAATGGGTAAATTGCAGGGTGTAAAATGGGGCTTGTTGTTGTGCCATTCTTACGGGCAATTACGGCAAATGGTTTACCATGAGATGATAAAAGGCCTGCTTTTTAGGATTAAGATTGTTTAACATTGTTTTTGTCTGGGTTGTCATTATATAACACAGGCGAAAGTTGTAGAAAATTGATTCATCATGGTCAGCTCTGGCAGTGAGGAGTGTGTACTGAGCCGTCTCTCTAAACGCAGAACAAAAGGGCAGACGGTGATAGTGTCATCCTTGTCCTTGTGTTATCCCTCCGCTTTGAGACCTATCTCTTTGAGACTCTATCAGATGTGTCACATCACTGTAACTAATCAAATCAGATGGACAAGTATTGGTGACAGCTTGAAATCAATAAAGCATCAGTTTGTCTGTGAGCGTCTGTGGTTTACCTACAGCATGAGTCTATGTAGAAATGTTTGGTTTTCCTTATTTTATTAAGATAAGCTCCATGTTGTAACTGTAACGATGTAACAATTACAAAAGGTGCACGTAGTCATAATGATTGCTGTTGTATTTTAAATTCTCATATAACAGTGTTTTTATCAAGTTGGACTTGCAATCATGTGTTTCCTCTAGTCCCATTAGACATGAAAGGCCTCTCCCCCATCTCTCACTTTTTAATGAGATTTGGAGTGTGTGTGTCACCCCACTGTGAAGCCATCGGTGACAGGCAAAAGGACAAAGGAGGCCTGATGCTTGGGTTTTGGGAAATACCCCCCTCCTAACCTGACACACACAGATACACACACACACACACACACACACACACACGTCTACCGCCAGCTCCCATCTGGTGATAGGACATTAAGAGGCGAGCCTGAATAAGGAACTATTGGCACACACGCATGCATGTCCATGCAGAGACACACACACACACATATACACAAAATCCAGGTGCCTTAGCTGCATTAACTGAGAAAAAACTGCCTCCCTCCCCTTCCACCCCATGTTCCTAATGTTCTTATCTTCTATTTGGCATCGACTTGCACTGCAAAACTGTGCTCTTTGGTTTTTGTCTCTATCTAAATATCTATAATAATCAAAGCACAATAAGGAGAATGTTTAGCTGCAGAAGACAAAATAAGGCAACAAGTCATTTTTGTTTGTGTAAAAACTAAAATAAAATTAAAAGTTAGCATAAAAAAACAACAAGAAATTAGTCTCAAACCTCAATTTGAAACCCTGATATGCACTTAAAGTACTATTTATAAGAGGTTATTTTTTCTTAGAGCTTCTTCCTTGAATGCCTCCAAGATATCACATGTATGTATGTTTTACTTTGAATAATGGAGGAATCTGTGATCAAACCAGCAGCATCCTTGAACTATTGTAGGACAACTGTGTGCTCATGATTCATCCTCTAGTCATACAAACTATTATTTGTATTTCTTTTTATTTCTATTTTGTCCTGGAATTGCTTCATTTCGAAACTGGTCCAGCATTGAAGGTGGAAAAAGAGAAGAAGACAAAGAAGTAAGAAAGATTATTATGTCCGTCTGCACGTGCACTGTACACATGCGTATCTGCAGATCTCTCAGCTCCATGCACATAATCTTGCATCACATAGTCGTGATTTAAGTGTCTTTCTTTGTGCGCGCGCTTGTGTGTGTAATCTTGAAGGAGGCCTGATGAAGAAGAGTTTCTGACTTCGTAATATTAGAGTGCCTCGCCCCAGAGGCTCCCCCTTGACAAGCCTATGACGCACTTCCTGACAAGGTGGTAGGAGGCTGCGTATGAGGAGGAGGAGGTGGGGGAAGATGGTGAGGACCAGCTAAATATATACCAGCTGTGGTGATAGTGCTGAAGGCTGGCATGTGCACCCAATCATGCTTCCTGACTCGTGCAGGAGGAGGATCCTGCTGCTGTTTTCTGAGCCAATGGGCGCTGATCCAGAGCCTGTTGTGTGTGTGTGTGTGGGGGGAGTTGTTACCCAGCATTCAGGTAGAAGTGCGATGTATAGACCAGGATCATTTAAGGTATTGAATACAATAATGCCATGCTGTATTTTATCTGCTTTCTGCATATCTATGTACAGCTCAGCGAACACACCCATGGTCATGTTACGCAGTCATCTTTCATTGAGCACCATGGACAGCTCACGTGTGGTTGTATGTGACTGCAGAAAGCAGGAGAGACTGCATAAAGTTGCAACAATTTTTTTCCATCCCATAACAAAGAATTTCTCTGTTTGCAGTTATTTTTAATGAAAAAATGCTAATGAGGGACTCAGAAATCTTTTAATTATTCATTGGAAAAAGACAGAGCAATGCAGCAGCAAACGTTTTGTTTGTGATAATAATTCAGTCATACCTAAAGTGATCTTCATGTGTCCTGCTTGATCTTAAGTCGATATCCTATCTAAAGACACATACTTTCTCATCATCCAGTTACTCGCTCAGAGGTGCTGGAGGCACATTGTGTAAATCAGGAGCTTATTTATGAGTGACATAGGCTCTCAGGGGCCCGAGCACAACATGAGCACAGCCCCCCAAGTCATTAAAGAGTGATTTTGGCATCCACTTCCACTCCTCTCCCCCCCATCCTCAGCTCCCTTGAGGCTGTAGCAGCACCTGCCCTCCACCCACATTTGAACAGCCATTTAAGATGCTGAACATATGCGCACGCATTCTTTCAATTTAGCATCCATGCTGTTAGACACACACACCCACATGCTATATTTATATTTGTGATGCAAATGACAACATTAAAACTCAAGAGAACATTTAAAGAGCTGCCGGATGACATGTTTTTGCATAAAGTCTTGCATCAGTACGCAGACATCAAGGCTGATGTTACCTTGATTTTTTTACCTTTTCGGTGGAGAGAGGCAGTAGCAAGTTTTGTGTAAAAGGCGGATTGATGGTCACAAAGGGTTATGGGTCACCTCCCTCACTTGCACTGGGACAGGATGATGGTTCTGGCTGGTTGACTGTGAGAAAATACAATTTAGGGGTGGCGGGTGACACATTTATTGAGCCTGTCAAATTAACAAAAGCAATGAGCTGAGCCGGGTCACAATAACACACACACACACAGAGGGAAAGAGAGCACGTTTTTAATACCATCTGATCCAGAAGTTGTGCATCAATCAAACACTGATCTCTATGTCACCTTGGGCTTTTCAGAGCTCCTGCAGAGTTGTTTGACGTCAGTGATGTTAGGAGAGAGAATGTGGTCTGAATTTTACTTCACTAATTCTGCTCTACACAGTGCAGGAATCCATACAAATTGACTTTAAAGACAGACATCTAGGTTAAACTACGTAGAAAAGAGTCTGTGCCTTATATTTTATATGGCTACCATTCATCATTATCTTAACCACATGGTCTACTTTAGTTAATATTTATGAATGATATATCTATAGCAGGTTTTGAATTATTTAAAGATCTTTTGTATGTAATTCTTAAAATTCCATCTAAGCTTATCCCTCATTAAAGAATCCAGAATCTATGAATATGGTAATATTTCAAAGTTTCCAAAGTTCAACTGCTGGACACAAGATGTCTCCTACTTCATTGAAAAGTCCATTCTCAGTGTATGGGCACTGGAGGCTTCAGGTTTCCACATCACACTTGTGTAAGTTGAATATTGCACCAGGATTGGCTACCAAACTAGTTGTGATGTCACAAAATCATCCTTGTACACGTGTTGAGGTGAGCACAGGCACAACTTTCCTCCCTCAGTTGATGAATGTGAAAACAGCCTTCTAGTTTCAAACTCTGCACATGCGTCATTCTGCACAGTGGAGGTCAAACATCCAAGTGAAGTAACAATTAGCAAAACACATTTTTGAAGCAACACTTGTGGACACTTGTTACCCCAAAACATTTTCTAGGCGTATTTTCTTGCATTATACTCATCAGAATCAGAATCAGAAATACTTTATTAATCCCCGTAGAGAAACTATGGCCCTGATATCAACAATAGATAATTGGCCAAATCTAAAAGATCGCACATTTCTCTGAGTAAGGAGAAAGACACCTTGGAATCATTATTGTTGGATTTTATTTTTAGGTTAAAGTCATTCATAACTGTGCTAACTGCTTTCTGTCATAACAGACAGTAGATGTTTTTCTTTTAGTAGACCAGTGAGCACAATCAGGTATTAAAGACTTAACTAAGGCCAAATCTCTCTTGAACGCTTTCTGTGACATCTTGTAGAAAAATTTGTTGTACTTAACCTGACTGGACCATCTCTAGCACTCTTTTGAAGTATATTAGGCCAAAAGAAACTCCCAGGGGGCATTGGAGTTCTCAAAACCTGACCTTTTTGTTTAGTTCAGTTTTAGAGGGCTGACTGAACACAATGATGTGAATAAATACCTCCCAACATGTCTGATGACTTTGTAATAATCTCAAAAACCTGCTCTACTGATAAGTAGACATTTTCATTATGGTAAAGGTAGTATTGCTCATGTTTTTATTTGTTTGTTTGATTTGATTTTTTGTTTTACAACAATTTGCCTTTTATTATAAACTGTTGTCAGTTTGATAAATCTAATGTTATTCCTTTGTATAATAGTTGAAATTATTATCTCAGTATGATACTTTGGACATTTTCTTTATGTTTTCAATGAAAATAATAATAATGATAATAATAATAATAAACTAATTAGGTAAACACAGAGTGATACTGTTAACATTGGTAATAATGATTCAGGAAAGCCTAATTTAATCACAATAACAGTTGTGGACATTAGACGGTGTAGTCCCTCATTCGTCCAGGAGGGTTCTATCGTAGAAAAGGTTTCAGTCGTAGTCATCTGGACACTGTTTTCAGAATCAAGACGTTTCGGCTCCCAAATTGAGAATTGAGAATGACTTCCGGATGGGAGCCGAAACGTCTTGATTCTGAAAACAGTGTCCAGATGACTACGACTGAAACCTTTTCTACGAGTTGTGGACATTGATAAACCTCACTCTTGGGCGGTGCAACTCCTTCCCAAAGGATGTGTCTAGATTGAAGTGTATAGGAAATGCTTACAAGAAAACAAGTCATTGATGGCATATAGAAAGCCACAAAAAGAGGATCTGCTGGTGTCACACCACACAGATGAACAAGTCTGATCAGGTTCTTCAAAGACTGGACTGCAGATCATATGATTCTTTTGTTATTTTTATACAACTTTATGGCTACTATTGTTTTATTTATTCATCATTAAAGATGTGTCCTGTTTGTGTTGTATGTAAAATGTTTTATTTCTCAGGTTTTACAAATTGTCCATAAAAAGTGACGTATACCTAAAAAATGTCGTTGTTGTTGAAAGTCTACTTTTACTGTAATGGGACATCTCTACCGTTTGGTGGAGGCTCATAATTTAAAAAACTGATGGTGAAGTGAACAAAATAGATTTTTGTTGATAGTGCCCAAAGGAGCTAAGAAATGCAAGCAAATTTTGTGTTGTTATTTTGGATGGGACCATTGAGGGTTAAAAGAAGACTTCAATCTCAATGAGACATCTACCTGAAAGAAACAAAGATCATGTCCCTCTACTCAGGATCAGGTCTTCTGTTTTGCTTTCTTGTACTGTATCTCCTCTGATGATCATCTAAGAACTGTGTGCCGAAGCTTTTTGGTTTGTTGGTGGAGGAAGGGGTCGGCTCCTAAATCGAAATAACACCTCCAAATGGCTCAATAAGTGCTCCTCCTCCCTCTCATCTCCATTAAGAGGTTAGAACAGTCAATAGGTCCAGCCGAACACTGGGGACTAACCTCATTGATTTTTGGGGAAGGAGGGCAGCCATTAACTGTGCACTTCCTGTGGCCTTGGTGGAACAGCTAAAACTCCCTCTGCTGAAAACTCGACAGTATTACCAACTGATGTTTTATTATATTGTGTCTTGATTAGTAAGAGACAAATATTCTGCATGCTCTGTCACAGTATGTAACAGTGAATCGACCAATCAAATCAAGCAACAAAGAGACGTGCTTTGGCAATCAGGTCTCAAAAATTACATTGTTACATCCTGCGTACAAGTAGCATATTAAATCTGTCATGTTGACTATAAAATGCAGGGTAACACTATTTATCTGAACGTCTTCTATCCTCTAATACAGAAACCTGTAATGAGAAACAATGCATTTATGTGAACATGAAAGTTACAGTGGGCAAAGTGGTTAAATTAAACCTCCTTAAAGTACAATAGTTTAATTACTTGTTCTCCTTTATCAATACAAATACTCGGGACACACAGATTTGTTTGCTTTTTTATCAAAACAGGATATAGAGTATTTCATTTAGACATCAACAAACCTCTCAATTTACAAAGCAACAGAAGCCATACAATCACACTGTAACTTCAGAGGCACAAAAACAGGAAACTTTTTACTACTTCAGGTTGCACATTTGTCATTTTTGAAAATGTAGAATCACCTTAGGTCACTTAGGTTTCATCCTTAATGTCGATGAATATTGTGACAATGAAATCAGGGTTTTACAGGGTAAGGAGGAGGTACATGTGGTTAAGTAGGGCAACAAGGGTCCAGCCATGAATGAAGAACATTAATCAAACTAAACACTGAGGAAAGAGAGGGTGGGGCTGGGACAACAGCACACAGTCCCAAGTGGACCACATCAAAACAAAAACAAAAACATGAAGAGAAAGAGCGTCCGCTTCTCAGACGGAGCTCGTTTTATCATTCTCATCTGGTGAGCAGCCCTGTCACAAACTCCTTGCACTTCCTTGTTGTCAAAGACGTTTGTGTTGGACTATTACTATATTTTAATACATATATTTCCATGTTTTGTTTTTTACAATTGTTTTTTTTTCTACAGTTGTTATCACAAAAACAGACTTTTAAGCAAATGCATAAAAAACAGTTACATAATGACTGTTCATGACATTTGACCAGAACTGTTACTATGGATTTATTGCTTTGTACACTGAGTAATGTTTTGGTGCCACCTGCACTCTGGGGGTCCATACGCTGGAACCTCGCTGCTGATGGTCTGTACTGCCTTAAAAATGTTCGACTTCCAGCTAAAACCCAGCTCTGCTCTTCACCTTTGGTTGATTGTGCAAAGAAATTGAAGCATCAGTAACAGTTTCTGAGACAAAGACAAATAAGTTTGAAAGAAAAGGAAACCAAAAAAAAAAAGGACATACTACAAATTTCACTTTGTTCCATGCATAAATACACATCCACACACATCTATATTGTGAAATGCTGACTTAAGGTCTCCAGAGACAAGTGACAAACAAAATTGGCCCCCTTCAGACCTTGTCAGTATAAGTGCAGAATGAGGACAAAACCAATTCTGGAGGTGCTTTGCTTGTTCTTTCTATTCGGGAGCTTAAAACACATTTCATTACCAGACTCCCATAGGTAAAGACATGTCATTACATTATACATTAATTCATAAAATATCTCATCTCACTTCCATTCTGTAAAGGAAATGGACAAATGGTCATTTGTCCAAATTGCACACAAATGTGATTGCCCCTCCTGCTGTTTTGTCACTGTAATTGTAAATAGAAATCTGTTTTGGAGAATGCAAAGTATAGATATATGTAAACATTAAAATACTTGTTTGGGAATGTTCACTTCAACTTCTGTGATGTCATTTGACATTTTAAACTCCTCTCCCATTAGTTTTAAAGGCCCTGAAAACATATTTTCTCAATCAGCTTCTCCCACAATGGGATCCCAAATGAACACTCAAATTTCTGCTAAAGTCAGCACAGGTTTGGTTATTTGACATGACAGATTCCTGCATTTCTTCTTTTTCTGTGCTCTTTTCACTGGTTTGAAGTGGGCGGGGCTCAGCTGGAAAAAGGTGATATTACGTATTTCTGTGCATCAATCAGAGTTAGGCAACATTTGAATCAGAATCAGCTGACAGTAGTTTGATACCTGTCAATCAAATCTGACCAAACCACAGTCCTGATGAAGCAGAGTTTTTAAATGTTAACAAAAAATACGTAAAGAGGCTTTTTAAAATTTTGATTGTTGTTTTTTAACTCATAAATATTTGATGTTATAGAGAAATACTTCGTTTTCAGGGCTTTAGCATAAAAAATGACTCACATATCCCTTTGATCATGTATTTCACACTATTTTAAATATTAATTTTTTTCTCACTCATTAAACATTATTAGGTTTGCTGCAACAATATAATAAGACTCTTATACTGATTTTGGCTAGTCTTTGCATTGCACAAACCCTTCACATGGTCGTGTACGACAATGAATCTCTTGGTCTAACAATGCCTAAATTTTGTCTATAAACTCTTAAACATCTTTACTCTGTAGTTATCTCTGTTTTATGTCATATATGCTTTATTTAAGACAAATCTTCCAACAATGCATTGGTACAACTAGACTTTTAGTGGCTTGTATAGTAGTATGATAATGAGAATGGCTTTACTCCTGCACTACACTGCAGAGATGTGACGAGTTGCTAAAAGCTAAAATCAAACGCTCAGCTGCAGAGGTATCGAGTTACAAAATGGATCACATGTAGCGAAGATTTGACATACATTTTTACCTTTTATGCAAGTGGAACCAAACAGTCATCACAAGTCTATGCCACGTCTTTAAATCTCTACACCAGGTCACTTACATGTTAAGGACTTTTACACACACAGAAGCCGGTGATGAGAAAACAAAAATCATCATACTGTGCATTAAAAGGACACACTACTCTGAGTGCATTCAGGAGAGATACGGTACAATCTATATCAACAGAGTGTCTAGTTTCAGTTTACAATGCTGTGCAGTGACATATTTATACACTGTAATGGCTGGCTTGTAGGACGTTAATTTAATAAATAAGGGGTCGGTTCGGATGGGCAGCTTCTATGTAACCCTACAGGCTTCAGTGTTGTCAGGAAGCCTCGGCTGATGGAATGAAAATGTTCACATTTACACACAATTGCACTCCAAATAAATATATCTATTATCAATATGCATAATAATACATGTACAGACTGCCAATTTGATATGTGTTACACCTCTATTAATCGAATATCTTGAAATGTTTTATACATTTTAGTAATTTTTACATTAAGTTGATACTTTTTTTAGATTTACTTTTAGAATTTGTGCAAACAATACAACAATGGATTGTAGTTTTTCTTGTTTCTCATTTGTTATTTGATATTTTTTATGACTAAACTGATGCACACTCAGGAAAACAAGTCTACTCATGTGTCGGTGAATGTGTGTTTGGTCTAGGAGTATCCCTCATCCTGCCTGTATCCGTAGCCTCCTCCCTGTGCTTCTTCCTGGACGTACTCCTCCGTCTTCTCCCAGCCTGCAGCCCAGCCTCCATTCACCTGTGTGGTTGCACCATACGACTTAGCCGGACCTCCAAAGGCGCCGTAACTTTGAGTGATGTCGCCCGTCTCTTCTGCCAGCTCGTCCTCATCTATGAAGCCACACTTCTCCTCACTGGTCAGTTCTGGGTCGGCCCACGGCTGCTTTTCTCCCGACGCAAAGATCCCATAGAAGATCACACCCCCATAATGCACCATGGAGGCAATCAGGAACACATACTGCCACTCTTCCCGAGTCTGAAGAGGAAGGACAAAAAAGTTGTTTTTAACCCTTAAAGGAAAAGTCTTGACATTTTTTTTATATTTTTCGTATTGTCAGAAAATCCAATGAAAATAACTAAAACCAACAACGAATAGATCCTACTAACAAGTGTTGTCTGTGTGCCTGAGACTTTGTTGTCCAAAAACTATTAAAACAAATTGGATTACATGTTCCTTCATTACCTTGAACATACTGTATACCTCAGCTGAAAATAGTCTCCAACAAATGCACAATGTTTGAGTAATGTTTGCTAAAACACTACAGTTCCCAGCTATTAATAAATAAAGCTGCATATTTGTGACCCTGTGCAGCCTTGTGGCTGAATTTTGGGGAAATGTGTATTTTGTGAATCTATAATATTTCCATTTAGTGGTGCAGCTATAAAAAAAAAACATGGAGTCTTGGGTTTAAAATTTTACCCCGTGTGAACATCATATACTGTAGCTTCAATGAAGAGTTGGACACCAAAAAAGTACACCATGTCCCAAAATCATTATGCCTGCATTGCCTGTTATAAACTCTTAGAAATGCCTTTGTAATCAGCTATAGTCGTATTCAACACAGGAGTGCTGCTGAGAACAAAAAATGCGTTTATTGATTAGACTTCTTGGTAACACTTAACTTTAACCCCCCATATTTTGCATTTATAAGCAGTATATAAACATTTAATAAATCATTCATGACACACTACAGTGTAGTTGAACCCAGCTATAATCATTTGTATGTACACTATTTGCCAACAATTAAAACTTACTATATTGTCATTCATTATGTGTTTATACCTCCTTCATAGGAGGAGTTATAGTTGTTGACAAATACATTAATAAACAGTTATATCCGCTTACAACTATGTTATCATGTGTTATAAACCATTTATTAAATGTTTAGTGTACTGCTTATAAACTTAAAGTGTTGCCGACTCATTTAGGTCTCCTTTAAGACTTATTGCACACGTGAACTTAGAGGATCTTCAATTTTGAAGCCCCTTACCTTGTTCTTTGTCATAGTGCCAACAATCAGTGGGCACACCATCCCAGAGAGGGTACCCACACCATTGGAGATGCCCATTAGGATACTGGCATAGCGTGGAGCGATGTCCAGGTGATTGACATTAAAGCCTTATGGAGAAAAAAAAAACATAAAATGAAAACATTGTTGATAAATTTTACCTTTGTGAAATATGACAAGGACAGGCAACCAGATTTTAATTCCAAATTGAGGGGAAACACTGTGACAGTATGTATCAAGCAATAAAAGCAACAGAAGCAGGACACAGTTGTAGATAAAAGCAGCACAAATGGTGACCATCTTGTTGCAGAATTAGGCAGCTACTCGCCACACATTCTCCTCCTCCCCCACTCTGGCTGGCTGAATGAATATGTGTCCTCGCGAGCTGCCTCACACTGCCTGCCTGGCAAATCCCCCGGGACAGCTAGCGCTGAATTATTAAACACTCCAGGAGAAACCTCAAGAACAACAGGCAAGAAACTGATTTTGTACACAGTCACAGACCTCTTCATCCTCTGTAACTAAGCATAAACGTGAAAAGATCTGTTGAATGAATGGCTGAAGAAAGCTGAAAGGTTCATTTTGCCAGTCAATGAACACATGTTACAAATAACATCTGAAATCTGATGTTTTAAGGAAGTCTTTAGCTACGTTGCTAATAATGATTAAGCTTAGTGCTGGTGTTATTTGGGATTCAAATAAAATTTGAAAAAGAACACTCAATACTACATGCATCTGCAACATCATATTATCAAATAACAGCAAACATACCACTGCTTGGGATGTTAACAAAATTGTATGTAATTTAAGATACATTTCAACAATGTTTGTTATAATATCTTATAATCCCCACACTAGCTGCATGTCAAAGAGTCCAGACAGAAAATACAAACCAACAATCCAATCTTATCATCAAAGGAACTCTAGTTTAGTTTCACCACTATTCACCACTTGTACATACTCTCAGTTTGTACAGAAACCCAAACAACACAACGCAACTTGCTCGAACGCAGCTTCTCCGTATTTAGACAGATATACAGTAGTTGGTAGTTGCACTAGTTCACTACAACTCAAACTAGTGGTCGTATGAAACTTCCTTACAACCTTTAGCAAAATGATATTAAAAAAATCGCCCAATTTCAGTTAAACTGACAAAAATTTGTGAGTAAATTAAAGGAGTAGTTTGACATTTTAAAAAATGCACTTGTCCTCTCTCTTGCCAAGAGTTAGATGAGAAGATCGATACCTCTCTCACATCTGTAAATATGAAGCTATAGCCAGGAGACTAGCATTAAGACTGGGAGCAGAGTGAAGCCTGGCCTAGCCTGGCTCTGTCCAAAGGTCTTCTCACTCCCGGCCACAAAACGGTCCGGCACATGACCCCCGTAAAACCACAACTTGTCATTTTACTCTTTGGTTTTGTATTAAGTAAATAAAGAAGATATAACATGTTAATTAGTGAGTTTTAGAGATACTGGTAGGTGTATTTTGTCACCATTAGACTAGCTAGCTGTTTCCCCATTTCCCTCCTTCTTCTTCTGTTTCATATTTAGCATACAGGTATGAGAGTGGTATTGATCTAACGTTCAGCAAGAAAGGAATTAAGGAAAGTTTCCAAAAATGTCGAACCATTCATCAATACTACACCTTTGAATTTCATTGTTCACTTTACTAAGTAATGGAATATTTTGAAAATCATGCTAGAACAGTACAGTAACACCAACTGTTGTTGTGAAAAGTATTCTATATATTCACATTCCCTTTCAAATGTGGCTTGTTGGCCTTTTTTTAGACTCCCTAAATCAATTGGCCTTTCTAAACTATACAAAGCCACACTACATTAGATCCAATAAAACTACAGTGAACACATCATTTTAATTACAGTATATCACTTCCTAAATTGTACCTAAATCATATTCTGATTGAGCTGAAAGTGTGTTTTACTTGTACTAACCTGATATAGCAAATCCACTGAAGCCCACTGCCAGCACTAGGAAGGATATGGCCACCCCTTTGCTGTGGGAATATCCTACCACCAGCAGCAATGTGGCCTCCATGCCAAATCCTAACAGAGACAGACAGCAGGTCACACACACACACACAGAGACACACAGAGAAACACACAAAGCCACGGGCTGTTGGTCATCACAGTGCCAATTGAATTAAGCACGATACATGGTCTGCACTCAATTACGTGAGTGACAGATATGAAATCAATGCACAGTGACAATCAACGAGTCAACTTGTGTATAAGTATTGAACAGATAGATTTTTACAAAAATATAAACACAACCATCTCCTCTGGCAGTGAAGAGCAACCAAAAAAAAAAAGAGCAGAATGGATCTAACACCATGAAAGTAACACCCTGTAACTGTGCAGGGAGAGGTGTGGAAAATGATATTTCATCCTCGGTTCAGACTTCTCACCTCCACAGTTCATGATTTTCCTGACATTGGTAGTTGTCATGATGTTCTTGCTGCGTAGGTAGTCAGCCAGCTGGCCTCCGATGGGCACAATGATGGTCATCACCAAATGGGGCAGGGCAGACAGCATGCCGACCTACAACCACATACAGAAAATCAACCATTACTTTACTTTTTTTGTTCCATTGTGAGAATTTCTGAGGGCACTATAGTGGATACATTTCACACTCAGAATTCGGACACTCAAATAAAGGTAAATGTAGCGCACTATACAGTAAATAGAGAGAGTTTAGCTAAGTGTCTGAGTGTTAATCTCTTAATAAATTAAAGAGATTTTTCCCGAGCATTAATTTTGATTGTTGCTTATTTAATCATGAATATTTAATGTTATAAATGCTATAATAAAATATATAATAAGGTTTTTAGGGGCTGTAAGAGATCATATGCAATATTAAACGGAAATGTTGCCATTTAATGCATTGTTAGCTAATTTAAACCTGATGTTACAGTTACAATTACAAATTGTATTTTATTCCACATGAATCATTATTATTATTCTTAAACATCAGTGTCAAATAATTTGTGATAGCAGTCACTTTGACAATCTTTTGTATCCTTTGTAAACTGATGCTGTGCTAACCTTGTTATATAATATACCAGTTCATGAGAAAGAACCACAGGCCACTAGTTGTACTGACATTGATTCTGATAATGATTCATTTCAAGAGCAAAAGTCACATGCTCAGCTTTAAAATGTCTGGCTCTAAAACACACTGTTTGTCACTTGTTCACAGACTTGTTTTGTGAGCTCACCTTGCTTATCTCAAAGCCAAACACTTCCTCAAAGTACGCAGGCTGGCTAATCAGCAGCAGGTAAAAGGTCCAGCTCCTGCAGAAGTTGGCCACGATGATTGCATAGACAGGCATAGATGTGAAGAACTTTTTCCAGGGGGTCTTGAATTTCTGTAATAGATTATCACAAAGGATTAACACATAAATATACATTACCTGTTTGATAGTGTCTCTCTGACAACTTTACAACACAAAGGATTGAAAACAAACAGTACTGGGTGGAGTAAATTATATGTATTGTCTTTCTGAAGTCCAGGTTGTTATCTAGAGGGTATCCCCTCACCTCTGAAGGACCCATTAGCTTGGCACTCTCTCCGATGCTCTCCTCAATGTAGCAGCGTTCCTCATCAGTGATGGTAGGATGTTCAGCAGGGCTCTCATAAGACACAAGGACCCAGAACATATACCAGAAGATGCCGACGAATCCTGCATATCACAGACAGATTACACATTAGAACTTTAGATAATTATAGATGAAGTACTATTTTTTTTTTACCTCAGCAGTAAGTACACACACACACACACACACACACACACACACACACACACACACACACACACACAGTGTTTGGCAGCCTGATCTTTCCAAAATGCCTGAGAGAATAAAACCCAGACCGGAAAGCTAACTGTATTCAGTCCAGAGAGAGAGATTGGGGGTTATTTATTGACACACCAAAACAACGGGGGGGAGGAAATCAATACACAGTCTGCCTGGATAAATCCATTTGACTTTCACTGGACTCTCTGAGTGTCAAACTCTTAAGGTTTCAACCTTAAAAACACTTTAAAAACACCTTAAAAACATTTTTCGACACATATATACTTTTTGTCAGCATTTCACCACAGAATTATACCTCATCTCCCAAATCCCTGTGCAACGGCACACACACACACATATTACACGAATGCCCACATCAATCAATCTTACCATAGACATAGAACACTGAGGACCAGCCTGAGTACTGAACCAGGATCCCAGCCAGAGGCATTGCTATCACAGCACCAGCATAAGAGCCTGACAGACGGCGAGACAAAGGAGTCAAAGCTCGGAAGCTCAATACAGTAATATGCAACACATCAATTCTGAACCCAAATTATAAATGCCAATAGGAGAATTTGAGAGATAAGTATTTACCACAGAATGAGATGGTGGCCAGACGACTCCTTTCCAGCGGAGGAGCCCACTTACTCCAGATACCATGACAGGCCGGGTAGGTCACTCCCTAAACACACCACACAGCAACAGTCTGCATTAATTCATGGTGAAGAAACATGCAAAAACAGTTAGCAGCAGACTGGGACACCATGTTAGCCTCTGATTTTGAGCGCCCAGTCTTCCTGATACAAACAGTTTGTTTTGGAAATGTATATATTTAATGAGAGTGGTCGATGCACCGTGTTGGCTATTTTTGACTTTCCAAGAAGTAGTAGGGGACTGGTTCCCTCAAGCACAATGATTTAAATCCAAAACTATCGATGTGTTAAAAATATATACATAGGTTTGTAAATTGTAGGCTGCATGCATTCATTAATTTGCACCCATTAATTTGATGGATCCAACACAGTATTGTTCCAGTGAATAATGGTCTCAAAATCTGTATATAAATAGAAACAAAACTCCTCCCACTTTAAACATCCATTTCAAACATTATAAAGGCATCATAATGAGTTCAGTGTAGACTAAGAATCTATGAGGGATTACCCTTTTAGATGTGAACATGAACCAACAGATATCTGATATAATAACTAACATAAATTAACATTTTCACCCTTGTAATTAACATGAACAAACTGCAAGGTGCCATGAGCAAAGAGGACTTGATGAGCTGTTCATGCGGCAGAGCAGCCCTGCAGCTATTAAATGTTCATCAGCCACTAATTTGAACAAACGTGTTGACGTAAAATACAATCATATGCATGGACTATTTAGGAGAGCAGTGCAGTGTGACCAGCTTTTAAGAGATGAAATATTAGATTATTATATTACATTGTTTTTATTTATTCTCCACAAAGCTGTCATTTAGCCTTCAATAAAGATGTGCTGCAACATGTTATATGATGCTGGACTACTGATGAAAGAATTATCTACCATCAGTACTAAGCATTCGATACAATTTGTCCAAAAACACTGAAATAAGATGGAAAACCTTTTGTCAGACATGCCCTTGTCCTAAAAATCGATCTCTTACTTATTTTATTCATTAAATTTACATTTTATTATGTCTATTATAGTTGCATATGTAAGAACTGTAGTATCAGCTTTCTGTATTGTTTCTACAACAGATCTACATGGATGCCAAGATCTACTGTGCAGCAGGCACATATCTGGGTGTCATGTTTCACTACGAAGCCAGTGGATTTATGTGCTTTTGCCAATCAGCGTTTTTCTTTTCATCTATCTGTCTACCAGCACTTTGCTGTCGTGTTTCCAGGATACAAAGAGTGACAGCAAAAAAAAAAAAAGGAAGCTGGACTATCCCACAAATACTCAGCTGTAGTGGACTGGATCAATACAGCTCGTCTCACATTTCCTCTGGCTGAACATCCAGTGCACGTTACAGTCTTTCCTTTGCTTTCTCATGGAGTAAAATTTGCAGGAAGCCCCTTTGTATAGTGTATTTCTTCAAATCCCCAGCTATTGATAGGCATCATAACAGAAACTCACATCAGATATATGTAACCTTTAAGTTCTATCAATAGTGAGAATACGTTCAAGGCTGATTTTTAATCGTGATGACACTAAATTCATCACACACTGCGATTCTTAATGAAAGAAAGAAAGTGATACACCTTTAGATGTTAACATCCTCTTACCTCCACCAGCCCTTGTAATATCCTGACAAAAATGACACACCCATAATGGACTCGGGCAGCCGAGGGAATGAACATGTTGAGAATCGAGGTCAGGACAATGGCTGCACCAAATACCCTGAAAATGATAAAATGTACTTTAAAAATAGCATTTTATATATATAGCAACTCCCCTCATAATTATTTCAACTGAACAGAATGTGTGTCATTCTTTGAAACATCACATTAGATGAAATATCCTTTTTTTTTACAAGAATAGCCTATTATAAAATATTGTTGGTCTTGAGGTTTTTTAATTACACTTTACTTTTCTAAAAAAAATGAAACACGATCAATTTATATTTTACATGAAAGGCCATTAAACGTCTCTTTGTCTTTATCTCCTTTTGGAAAGACCAGAAAGCTGTCACATTTAAAACCTCAGTCGTGCTTAATCATCATTGCACGCAACAAGAGCACGCATCGACGCAGTTCGTAGGGTTTTTTTGTCCTCGGTTCTGATTGGTCCTGCACCACCTCCGACGTCAGAGAAATAAATATATTCAAGCAGCAACGCCCCATTAACAGTCACCTCGATACGTAGGCTATGTCTCGCTTAGCAACCATTTTCACTTCGGTACTGTCCAAGAAATATGTTTTTCATGAGTGAATGAGGTTGAATTTTAATTTGACGTTATTGATCGCTATTTTTACATTTGCGTATTATGGCTTTGCTAAATATCTGTTGTTGCTTGTTAAAAATCGCACAATTTGAAGCACTGATTGTTTAGCCAGAAGGCTGCAAGGAATCATTAGAAAATGATGCTTCTTCTTTGTTTCGTCGTTAAAGGTAGAGGAAAGGAAGAACATAATTATTTTTCAATCTATTTTTAACGCGAGGGAGCAGGTGCGCAAGTGAAACCAGGCGCAGGGTGGGCCAGGGCCGTCCATGAACACCGAGCTATTTCTCATTTCTGTCACGTTCGCCCGCCCTTCTCATCTGCACGTGGGGGCAAGCCCTAATCCGGTTGAGACTACTGTTGGGCACGAGACCGACTGATTCGATTACATCCTCGTGTCAATCAACAGGACGAAGAACAGACAACGAGGATGCAGGAAAATAAACATGTTTTTAAAAAATAGATAGGCCTACATTAAAATTTGGCTACTGGCTGCACTTTTTTAAAATAATTGTTATTAGGTAATGCTAGGCTATAGTTGTGCCTTTTTATCATTTATAAACGTTCATTGTCATAGCGTGCTCAATATTTGGGCCTCAAGTGTTGAGCTATAAGCGGAAGCATTTTGCCTTTATGGTGGTGGTACCACTAACGATTAAATGAGCAATTTATAGCCATGATACCAACATTCAAACCCTAAAATGTGCACCGTGGTATTAATGTTATAGTGTCTGTAATATAACGTAAATATGATGAGTGACGCATTGGCAGTGCTCGTGAGAATTAAAGCCTTTGGCGACAAGACAGGGTCTGGTCTCCACGCCCTGAGAGAGCGACAGATTAGACCCGGCTCCCCCCAGGGAGCTCATTAACAGGTGGCAGAAAGCCCTGACACCGGGAGCGGCAGGCCTGCCAGCCCGGTGCCCTCCCCGCAGCTCTACATCACTTCGGAGCAGCTGACTGTCTGCTGCCTTGATACTCAGCCTATAACTGTGAATTGTTCATCCAATTCATAATTCAGCCAAGAATGACGCCATTTTTTATGTCTGGCCTTGGCTGTGTTTGACTTCTCCCCCCCCCTAAATAAATATATCCAAGCCCCCATGTGTTCATTTTCGTTTCCTACGTAGGCAATTTTTTTAAAATAAAGAAAGAAAACAATGAAGAATGAGAGTGAGACGAAGCGAGAGTCACGCCAGCTGTTCAGTTATTTCAGTGAATAGGCCAAAAATCATAAAAATCATTATGCTTCATGTCGCTGTGTTGTAGGCTATTTATGGTAGCCTAATGTACGGGGAGGGCCGCCTACCTGTTTGCTGCCAGCCTGGAGGATATGTATCCTCCCGGGATTTGTGTCACGATGTAACCCCAGAAAAAAGATCCGTGAATCAGTCCCACCGTCTCTGGATCCCAGTTGAACTTGGCTTTCTGGTAGATAAAATGTAAAACAAGTTATTTTTAAAAAGAAAAGCAACACTAACGTTGAATATTGTTAAATGACCTCTGTTGGAGGCTACTACATTTTTAGGCTATCTTTCAATAAACAAACGAAAAACGTGTTCTCTGACTGGATTGATCTTAAACTCAGGCCTTTTTATTAAAGGCCTGCAACGGTTTATTTTCGATCAGGTGGAATTGATCTGATCATCAAAATTCATTCACGTGTCCTGCACTGTCAAAGAAAAACTACTGAGAAGCTGTGTGAAAACTAAATAGCTGTGTGTTTTGGATGTAGATGAGTTTATTCAGTCAATATTTGTCCTAAACGCAAAAACATAAATGCATGCATCCATTTTGTCTAATATACATATATTTAGGCTACTGTGAATTCACATATTGAGACATATTTTTAAAGATGCATGTGCCTTTTAACTTTGCACATATTTGCCCTTTCATGCAAATCGGAAATGTAAGCTATATTTTAGAATAACGTCGGTCAGCTGTTACATTTCTACATGATTTAAACTTTAGACACAAACAGGATACAGAGATGCGTTTGATCTTTTTAAAATTGCATCATATATCATCCAAAGAGTAAACTATAAAAGCAAGCTGACATTATAAAACAGGATCATCACCTCTATGGCGCATTAATGATTTGGCCATGTTTTAAAATATCGTAGGCCTGTTAAAGCATTTCTTATGCACAAATATCCAGTTGCATTTAGAAAAAGCTCCTCAGCCATGATTATTGGGGACCGTTTGAGATTTGGGAAGTGATTTTTATTTCTAATGTGACAGTAGGCCTGGCCTATTATCTATGTATCTCATGTGTGGAGGAATTAATTGTCCTCTTTTTTCCTTTCCTTTTCTTGCTAAAATAAGAACCAGGTGTCTTGTGTCTGGAGGCATGGTCTACGTGGTTTTCTTTGCGTCAGCAGTGCTCGCTGCCGTCGCCACACCTCTTTGACGATGATCTTGCCGTTCTGGTGGATCGTGCTGTTGTTGACCATGCCCACTATGGCCACGCCCAGGTTACACCGGATACCGAAGGAGATGCAGAAGCCCAGGCCGCTCAGGATGGCGATGATGTAGCGGCGGGGCAGACCGAAGCACTTGCAGTCGCACAGCGGGGGTTTCTTCTCCGCGACCTCCCGGGGCCGCCCATCCTCCGTCAGCTCGATCACGTCCCCGGTTTTCTGTCTCCTCTCTATCACCCTGCAACAGCCAGGTGAGGACAGAGTCTAGCAAGTGTCCCCTGATAAAATATCATCACGTGAGATGATGCACCCTGGAAATCTAAAATACCTGCTATTATGGAAAATATTTCTAAGGAGGCCCGTTTTTATTTCCATTTTGTATGAATGTTTCATTAGGGTCTGGATACTTGGGAGCTCGGTTGCCTAGCTGAGATTTCTTGTCTTTTCAGTCAAGAAAATGCAGGAGCCAGTTCTCACAGAATCACTGTAATCGGCCAGCTGTACGGGTGGTGAGGCCTCTATACTGTATTTTACACATATCTATGAGGTCCAAGTCAGATGATTCAAGAGACATGAGCAACGAATTAAAACCAAATACGTTCATCTGTATTTGCACTTAAGAAATTAATATGACACGAAAAAACAGTGTGTAGAGCTGAAAATAGGCGAACATGTCCCTGACTGTACCGCATTGCAGCACACTTCCACACTCATTAGCATTCACGGGACCGAGCAGCGGCTCCAGCCTCCAGACACACGTCTGTGGGCATCCCCCCCACCCAAAGTTCAAATTTACTCGCCACACGTTGTTTGTCCAAATTCAGGCTGCAAAATGATAATCATTTAAACACTTAAACTCCGGTGTCTGCAAACGGATGAAAAGCAACAGGGCTAATTAATTGTGATCGGAAAAGAATCGAATGAAATGCAGACTGAAGTGTGACTTGTGGTGAAATCAAAGGTCTGACTTTTAGAGGCTACGCCTCAGAAAATACGGAACAACTGCGTTTTTCTGAGAGCCTCATCGAAACCAAACTTCTGCTGCCCATCAATAAATTTGCATTCGTTTTTACTGGATTTCTATTTTAAGGAATTGCGCACAGGTAACCCCCCCCCCAAAAAAATGCTTTAAAAGTCATGAAAGATGAATTCACAGGGGGATGATCTAAATATAGCTGGAAGTCTACGTTTTTAATTTATTCAGTTGCAGATGCAGAAACTAGCAAGATGTCTAAAGAAACCCCATATAAATCCTGTCGGCTGAAATAGCCAAATTGATGATTTTAAATTAATATAAGACACAGGCTGCAGGTTTATCATTATGTGTGCGTCACTGGTTTTAAAGATAATGTGAAATGCGCTGCTGTAAATTCTGAATGAATCCCGAACAAATCGCGCGTGGCCTGCAAGTCCTGTATAACCTTTCTGCTAATGAGATTCACGTACAGGCCCTGCATCAGGATGGACTGACAGAGAGCACGCTTTCATCCGGCCACACACACACACACACACACACACACATTTGATTGCATAATTTTCTTCTCACTTCTAGAGGCGTGACTAGAGATCCCTCTAAGTTGTAAAACACATTTTCGGTGACCTGCAGCCCTACACAGCACCGTGACTCGTGTCTGGTTAAAACCAAGCATGCACATAATCACACTTTAACGCGAGAAAGTGGCACGCGCCAATCAAGATGAAAAAACAAAATGCCTGTCCTTACCTGTGCATTTGACCCAGGGCCTTCCCCGCAAATTCCTTCACCCCCGCCGTGGCTCTCGTCTTCACTGACTCCATATCCAGTTTCTATGTGTAGGCCTATTTCTCAATATTATTTTACTGCTTAGTCGTCATGTTACGGCGCAGGATGGCCGACTGCAGCGGCTACAAGGAAAACAACAAACGAAGTTATAATAAATCTGAGTCCAGGGAGGCGACGGTCCAAAAGAACGAGTCTAATTTTCACAACGAAAATGCTCAAGCGAAAACACCTTCGCGTAAAGACGGGGAATCAAACGAGCTGTGCGCCTTCATCCACCACCAACTCGTCTCCTGCCTGGCGTACAGTAGCCGCGCCAAGTGCCATCACGACGAAAACGAAAAGGAGTGAAACTGATAGCCAGCGTCTTAGAGGGTTGTGGATCTGTGTCCGCATCAAACCAAAAAAAAAAAAAAGGAGAGTATGAATGATAAAAATTACAAAATAACTCTAAGTTCAGATGTGAGTGTTTGGAGTAGCTTCAATAAATCAAAGAGGGAGTGAGGCTGTATCGTGTCTCCTGTGGTGAGCGCAGGTTCATCTGACGTCGTGTTCAGCACCGAGGTCAGCGACAGCAGCTCCGCGTCCAACATCTGGCCAGCTGCTCAGCAGAAATGAAGGCCAGAGTCAAAATATAACATGCTAATGCATATATATGAATCTGTATCTGTTAGTAATTTCATAAAACACTGTGTGTGTGTGGGGGGTATAGTTCCGTCGCTTTATGTCGCAGCCTAAATGATATGAGATATAATACAACTCTATTTCGATTATATATTTTTATTTGGCGTTTTTATGCTTAAAAAGTATTTTAAAAACAAGGACAGTCAACCCCATATATGAAAGCTGCAGCTCTCACGAGGGCGGTGCTATGGAAACCAAATGAGCAGGAGTGGATTTCCCCCCAACATGTTCCTCTCCTCAGCGTAAGAATCCATCAATAATTTAAGCGTCTCCCGCATCTTCCTACAGAGGCAGGAACAACATTTTGGAAGCATTTTTAAAAAATATTTTATGAGATTTGAAGGATATATATCATCTGATAACTGTCCTTCTGCAGCATTTGTAGACCACATTTAGCCAAATAATAAAATGCCACAATTACTCATATATGTGATAACAACAACAACAACAACAACAACAATAATAATAGTAATAATAATAATAATATATTTTCAAGATATAGATCTTAGATGTACCATTAGAGGACACAAGAGAAAGACGAAAAGCGATCAGTGTCTCTCTTGTCATTTGTTGGTATTGGGCACCATCTGGTGGTCGCACATGACACTGCACCTTGCTCTCTGTGAGAGTATTCTGAGCTAAATAGTGCTGAATTCTTCTGTTCATTTTGTGTCTTGCTGCCATTTATTTTCTTTTCACGTTTATGTATTTTGCTAAATCATGTTTTATATATTTGTTTAGTTTCTTTTTATTCCTTAAAGTCACCCTCCAGTAAAAAATGTGCTTTGCTTGTTGTTACTTCACTTGGATGTTTGACCTGTGCAGAATGATGTATCTGCAGAGTTTGACGCTAGAAGGCTGTTTTCACATTCATCTGCTGAAGGAGGAAAGTTTCTCTGTGCTCACCTTGAATCTGAGTTTAACCCGTGCACGTACGAGGATAATTAGTGACATCACAACTAGTTTGGAAGCCAATCCTGATACAGTGAAGCAGGAGACGTCTTGTGTCCAGTAGTTAAACTTTTGAAATGAACAATATTGACATATTCATAGATTCAGAATTTTTCAATGAGGTAGAAGAAGTAGACGTGCTTACAAACAGTTTATTGAACTTTTTTTTGTGGGAAAAACCTTATTAGACTCTAATTATTATTCAAAGCAGAGTATTTGTGTTAAAACATGTTTAGAGGGGATCTTTAAGTTGGGGGAGGTCTTGACCTCGCCTGTTTGACTTTTGGAATCTGGTTTTGCGTTGTAGTATAGGCTACATGCAAATAAAACTCAGACTAAAACTAGTTATTTCTTTATTTATTGTGAATATTAACAGTGTGTTACTGCATTTCTGTACAAAAGGCTACAATTAACTTAGAATGTAACTGACAAAATATTTAAATAACAGAAACGTATGCACATCAAACCAGACAAAACAACTACTTTGCAATGACTAGCAGAAGCAACAAATGATATGAAACAGGTTTTGAATTCAGATAGGAAACTTTTGTCATTACAAAATCATACAAAAACAAGTAAACACAGACGTTTAAGGCATTTGTTTGTTGGGAAATACATCATGCACCTTGTAGGATCATGCTCTAACCCCCTGTATGCATCAGACATCTGCATACTGTATCAACAAGTGATGTTCAACAAACATTAGAAGATGGGTTATCCTGAGATTGAAGTAAGCCAGGCTTAGTTTTTGACTGTCAAATATAATTTGCTGATAGCTGGAATCACAACTGCAAAGAGGTTTCAATATAAACACAGAAAAATCAAAATGCATGTTAAGCTTAAGAAGCTAAAAAAGCCATACTGTAGCTGATAAATGACTAATATACTGTAATGAAATATAATCATCTGTTGTCTCCCACAGAATGTGTAGCTTTTTCCTTCTCTGGTCCCTTGACAAAGTAGTAATTCAGAGCATAAAATGTACTTGACAAACTGTCTGAGCTAACACTGCTTGATGGTCATTTATGAGGTGATGAATAGTACAAAACAAGAAATCGGTTGTTGCAAGTAAATTGATAAGAAGGAGTTTAAAAAGAGGCTTGTGAAGTAACTCTAAACACAAATGCTTCAGGCTACCAGAAACAGCTCAATAAATTAATTGCACTACAACCCATTAAAATAGATAACATATTCTCTATATCTACAGCAACACTTAGTAACCAGCTAGAGTAATTTTTTTTGTCACTGAAATCCTCACTCACATGTATCCCAACCAGGGCACAAGAAGTTCTTCTCCTTTCTGTATATCTCTGAAATGAAGGTTACCACTGCTTATGCCTATGGAGACACCAATAATGTGGAATCTGAAAACAGAAATATAGGCCATTTATTATCCACGTGTAACACAAGGAGGAGTGAATCTGACACACTAACAGCCGAAACTCTTTCAAGAGATCTTCCAACATTTTCTTCATGTAGTCTTTTCTGTTGATAGAAATCTTATTATTGGTCCCACAGCAAGTTGGAAATACATTTGGAAGATGAGACATGAGCCTGCAGCTGCTCTCTCACCATATTACTGTTGCAGTCCCTAACTCAGGGTGGAACGGGTGGAACACTGTTACAATATCACTGCAGTATGACGGAGGTACTTGGTTCTCACACACAGTTTTTAAGAGCTTTTCTCCAAACATAATAGACTCACATAACAAAACTAACAATTGTATAGCCCAGCTATAGATCAGTGGAACTACACATTATTTAGCTACCATTTGTTTTAAATGATTTAAAAAGAAACATAGTGAAAGTTTTGGATGAATAAGCACCATCTATTCATTTTTTAATATATGGATGTGTTTCATTTTAGATATATTTAAACTTTTGAACCATTTTCTATATTCATAGTTAAATGACAGATCAAGGATATGTGATGCAAAACATCTATCCCTAAAATTATGATTTTTCTTTACCACAATTACCATTCAAATATTTTTACAACTGACACATTTCTTCTTGTCTAAACAGTCCATCTTGTAATCTCATTAGAAGAATCACATGCAGAAAATTAAAAGGATGATATCACAACCAACTCTTTAAAGGGTAATTACACCTAATGTGACACCACAAACTTTAACTCTATCAGCACATACAGAGATCTTTTTTTAAGTTTGAAGGCATTACATGGGGAACGGTACAAGCTGCAGTTACAATGTTTTTGCTCTTTGCTGTTATTTGCCTTCGCTACACTTTTCAACACTTTGTTTATGGCACAGAAATCTTTCACCCACTCAAGAAGATGATTTTAAGCAAAGTGAAATGGATTTTTTTCTGATGCCTATATACAAATCCTAATACAGGAGTACATTCAGCAAGAAAAGATAATAGCGTTTTTATCCCGAAGACAGAAGCCCTTGTATATGGATGTTCTCAGTGAGGAGAAAACTCCCAGATATGTCCATTCTTGGCTTGGTTAGTTGGAGGCGTGAAGCAGAAGCTACAGGCACTCAGACAACACTTCATGCTTGTCTGTCATCAAGCACTTTTCTGACTGTGGTTCCGTGATGAAACTGGCACTCAGCTGGAGTTTGAGTCTCTCCACCTCGTAGTTATGAAGGTATTCTTGAATCAGGTAGCGTTCTCGTTTAATCCGTGCCTTCACATCTGATGGGACGTCCGGGATCAACCACGCCACGAAGAACTTCACCACGAAGACCACATGCTGCAAAGGAAGAATTATTAATTATGGTAAAGATATAATCAGCTTCCTACATTTATTCTGAGCATTTATTCTTTGAGTAAGGAGTGCAGAATTTAGCTGTGTTGTCTTACTTCCATGATAATAATGAAGGCCATTTTGGCTGCCAGGATGTGCCAGAACTGCATGGTGTGAGTGTACTCCCTCTGGTGGCCTGGAGGGTAACGGTAGTCACGGTATCTGTACAAAATAACAAGCAAAGGGGCATCATACAATCAGTAATGTTTCATTAATGTCATTAAACAAAATATGCTGGTATCAGTACACATCAGTAAATGCTATACAACTCCAAAACTTATCTAATAGCTCAAACAACTGATATAAACACTTATAATTCAAATTCTTGAATTAAAGCAAAAGGTATTCATTCAGATGATAAGTTGCACCTTTCTGGCCAACATTGACATATTATAACCATATAAAGCTGATAAGGATAACATGTTAGCAAATATTTGCTTATTTTCATGTCCAGTAAACACAGAGCAACACTATTATTTATTTTGGAGTCGTGTTTTGGGCCAACTCTCAAATTTTAGTCCAATATTCACTCTCCTTTTAGCTCTGTTTTTGGTTTCCATCAACTCCTGAGGGAAATATCTGTCTCTTTAGCTGCTAAATGCTCCACTATGTTCACCAGCTAGTCGTTAACTTTGTCTGTTTGCTTAGCATAGTGTACAGTGGGTTTATCAGAGCTTTTTTGCTGAAAACAATGCTATAAGACTGGTGAGACTGAATCAAAACAGTTATAATACCTGCAGGTGGTAGTCAAGTTAACAAACCAGTAGTCTTGTTCCTCGGGCATGTTGTCCTTAGGTATCTGTGAGATGTTGTAGATTGACAGGCTGTTGTTAACGTAGTTGTTCATGGCCCCTTTACCGTAAACATACAGATAGACCATACGGGGGATCATGTCCGAGGTGAACGCCATTATGAAAGCCTGGGACAAAAGTAAGCACAAAAGGCTTTCAGTTAAATATTTACATCTGATGTGAAATTGATGCAAAAAAAAAAAAACGGTTAGTTTGATGCATAGTGTCATGCTGAATTTGAATTTTGAAATTGTTGACAACGCAACAATTCATGATCCAAAAATGTTACACATTTATCATATATGAACTGAATGTAACTGATAAACACACTCCTACACTACTACACATATAACACTCACATTGGTAACAACAGACAAAATGGCCACTGCGTTGAGGATTTCCTGCCACGCTCCGATGTTTCGGGCCTTGGATGCCACCGGTCGTCTGAACTGGGTGGTGAACTTCCAGGCGTCCACCCTGATCTCCAGGATGTTGTTGAACAGAGCCAGGAGGGGAGCCAAGGGGAAAGAGGCCACAAACAAAGTGATGAAACCAAACTGGACCACTGAAACGACAGACAGAGCAGACAGAGAGTTAGTGATAAAAAAAGAAGAGAAGCAGGGAAATGTAATACAGGGATAGAAAAGAAGACAGCTGTTGTCTCAGTAATTTGTAACCCATAAATTCACATATATATCCTGTCCAGATATTAATTATAAACAAGGTAAGTAAAGTATCTCACCCATCTCCAGGTACTCATAGAACAATCCCAGCTGAGTGAAGTTCTGCAGGACGTGGTCCTGCTCCCAGCGGCTGTAATGGTTCTCAGGATGGTGCCGCCCCCTTCTGCTACTCCACCAGTTACGCATCAGCCTATCAAGACGCCCAGGAAGAAGAAACAGACGTCAAACTGCTAAAACCTGACAATGGGATTTGCACAAAGCCAACAAGACGTTTCCAGAGAGAGATGACAGTGACACAATCAGCACAGTAATGACAATATTAATAGTTACAGTCCTCTTGTCTGATTGGCTGAATGCACACAATGAATATATCAGATGGGAACAAGATATTTAAAAGTCTGCACAAAAGGTTGGGACAGCTACTCAGCATTTCTAATTCTATATCTAATACTTCTATAAAACATCTCCTAATAGCTTTTGGGTCACTGCTTGTTTTATAGACATGATTTTCAATCAATGTCAATGCAATGCGTCAATACACTCAACATTACACACACCAAAAGGTCCTAACGTGTCATACAGTGGTGTGAGAAAGTGTTTGCCCCCTTCCTGATTTCTTTTTTTTTTTTGCATGTTTGTCACACTTAAATGTTTCCGATCATCAAATTAATTTAAATATTAGTCAAAGATAACACAAGTAAACACAAAATGCAGTTTTTAAATGAAGGTTGTTATTATTTAGGGAAAACAAAATCCAAATCGAAAAGTTCAATTTTTGTCCACTTTTGTCCATTTTTGAGTATTTTCAAATGATGATCCCCAAGACTTTTGGGAAAAAACTCTGTGGACTGACGAGACAAAACTTTTTGGAAGGTGTGTGTCCCATTACATCTGGCATAAAAGTAACACCACATTTCAGAAAAAGAACATCATACCAACAGTAAAATATGGTGGTGGTAGTGTGATGGTCTGGGGCTGTTTTGCTGCTTCAGGACCTGGAAGACTTGCTGTGATAAATGGAACCGTGAATTCTTCTGTCTACCAAAAACTCCTGAAGGAGAATGTCTGACCATCTGTTCGTGACATCAAGCTGAAGCGAACTTGGGTTCTGCAGCAGGACAATGATCCAAAACACACCAGCAAGTCCACCTCTGAATGGCTGAAGAAGAACAAAATGAAGACTTTGGAGTGGCCTAGTCAAAGTCCTGCCCTGAATCCTATTGAGATGCTGTGGCATGACCTTAAAAAGGCAGTTCATGCTCGAAAACCCTCCAATGTGGCTGAATTACAACAATTCTGTAAAGATGAGTGGGCCAAAATTCCTCCACAGCGCTGTAAAAGACTCATTGCAAGTTATCACAAACGCTTGATTGCAGTTGTTGCTGCTAAGGGTGGCTCAACCAGTTATTAGGTTTAGGGGGCAATCACTATTTCATACAGGACCATGTAGGTTTGGATTTTGTTTTCCCTTAATAATAACAATCTTCATTTAAAAACTGCATTTTGTGTTTACTTGTGTTATCTTTGACTAATATTTAAATTTGTTTGATGATCTGAAAAATTTAAGTGTGACAAACATGCAAAAAAATCAGGAAGGGGGCAAACACTTTTGCACACCACTGTATATGTACCTGATATACTGTAATTTGGTGCTTTTTACAAGTACTGCCTTTGGTGAAATCGTTGCCATCTGTGTGTTGAAAGCTCAGGATTCAGCTTGGCTAATAATGTCTTCTTCTTGGCAATACAGAAACATTCATCTAACCTGTAAATCTTCCCCATGACCATGTAATTGATCACAGGTGAAGTCAGACATGGTCTAAATCTGCTTACCCCTTCCTTGTCTTAGCCTATTCTTTAAAATGTCTGTGTTTTTGAGGTAGAGCAGCTAGAATTTCACTGTATGATCTTCTGAGGTGAAAATAAAACTTAATAAACTGAATTCTCTCAATTTGGACGTGGGTGTGTGCGTCTGAAGTGGGCAAGCTGCATGGTAGGAAATGATATTTTTTGAGGATAAATCTGGTTCCACCCACTTGATGATAACTTGTGTACACAACATATTGAGCTTGTAAAAATAATTAATAAAATGAATGCACTAGAAATCTGCAAATTGCGAAATCTTAAATAAAAATCTTATTTTAAAATTCTTCTGATAGTATGGCTTATGAGGTGAATAATTAAGAGGTGAAAGAATTAGTGGAGGACAAGAATTTGGTGGACTCACGGCAGCAGGGCTTCCTGAATGTTGCCCCATAGTTGTTTTCCTGCCATGACGATCACAAGCTGTGTGGTCAGCTCAATCAGACAACCTCCAGGGTCACACTAGGACAGCAAGAAGTTTTTAGTTTATATAACACACTTTTATTTCATGCACTTCCTGTTGGCAGCACCAGATTACAAAGCTGTCCTCACTTGTAGAAAAATGTGGAAAAATGTTAGAGGTAAGGCATTTTTGCCCTTTCTATGGGGATGTTTACTTAAAGAAAAACATTTCAGTACAGTACACAAAGTAACTTTAATCAATATTGTATTTTGAGAAGTGTCTCAGTTAGACATAATAAAGGGCAAGAAAAACTCACCTCCTCATTCCTCAGTTTGCTCCATTTGCCAAACATATATGAGTAGTCACCAGGATAGCCCACAAATTTGCCTTTGAAGAAGGCCACATAGAAGCACGAGGAGTAGTAGTTGACAAACTGGAACAGGAACATCTTCATGGTCAACCTGTTCTCATACTCGAGGTGGGTCTTTGGGATTTCTGCAGGAAGCAAACAGTTTGAAGATGCCCTCAGGTTACAATCAACACCACACAGCAGATCAGTGTAAAATGACAATAATGTCTGCTCCATGTTTTTTTTATTTTGGATATGAAAAGACAAAATGATGAAAGTGACTCTATTGTACACTCCTGTCATTTGTGTTTAAGTTCTCAGCTATTCTTTTTGATTCAGTAAATGTCAGATTAAATCTCCTTACCCATATCAGTGATCCAGATGGCCACTCTCTCATAAAAGAAGTTGAGGATCATGATGATGACAAAGTTGATGCAGGATGCAGTGACAGAAGTCGCTAGCTGTGGAGTGATGAATCTGCCCACCAACTGGATCTTCCTCATAGGGTCTTTGATGATACTTGCGAAGGCAGCATACACGGCCAGCCTGTATGCTATGACCCCAATAATACAGGCCACTATCAGAGAAATCTGTGGGGAGCACACACACACATGTAAAGCTGTTGACAGTATGTAACTAAACATGGAATATTTCTCATTATGTATTATTGTAAATAGCACACACATGCATACACAAACACACACGACGGAGTAAACATTAATTTACCCAGAATATAACAGTGGCTACTGAGAGGCTGAAGCGAGCACACTTGCTGGTGATGGGGAGATATGGCTCCATTTCCTGAAAGATTAGTTGTTAGTATAATTATTATTTCTTGTTTTTAAAGTAGGTACCATGTTATTATTTGCGAACCACAGAGTACATTGTATTTGTCGTGTTTATTTCCATGTTTGAATGAAGGGATTGAAGCACCTGAGTGATCTTGTTGAGCCTCCTTTTAGTGCATTGGATCTCAAACTCGGGCCGGATTTGAAGCTGTTGCTGTTCCTCTTCAAAGTCCACCAAGTCCCACTCGTACTCCAGCCGGGCTTGACGCCGTTTCCAGAACTCCAAAAACAGAGTTACTGCCAAATAGATTTGAAGAAAGGAAACAAAAAGTTAAAATCTTAGTTTGGGAGTCACCTCTAACAAATATAAAAACAGATTTTGCTGTACAATAAGAACTTATACTGTGCATGTCTTTGTGCAGGTGTGTTTGTGTGTCCATCCATTTTTTTGGACAGATCTTTTATGACCTTAATCATGTTGTGGCTTTTGCACTGACTAAACAGAGAATGTCTATGTTGGGTTTTAGGAGTGAAATGTGTTTCTGCTGTGCCATGACTCTCATCACTTCTTGGCTAACTGCTGTGCATGAGGCCAGTTTTTATGCACTGTGGGCCTACAGTGTGCTGGACAAGCTATCCGACTGCTTAGTACATAACAACATAATTGTGCTGGCAAGTTGTTCTGGGCTGAAGCAGTATGGCTGGAGGTTGATGCTTCAGTGTGAAAAGGCTTTAACTGTGAAAATCTGTCTCACAAGAGGGGGAGTAATTAGGATCTCATGCATAGGTTAAACTCAGTAAGAGCAGCGTCCATTGACACTTACCCCAAATCCCCATAAATATGGCAAAGAATATCGTTCCCTCATTATCAAACAGATGGGATTGCTGGAAGAGAGAATATGGAAAAGAATAAGTTCCTCAGAGAAGCATAAGACACGCTGGGCATAAACAGGGTGACATACTGCTGACTCAGCAGGATACAAATTACTGCTGATATTTGAGTAAATTACTTATTTCACATACTGTACTTATGTGGTAAAATTATGTTATATATAATTTTAGGTTATCGCTGTAGGTTATTGCTGGTTTTAAAATGTGTAATGTTAAGTGTAATGTTTTACCCAGGATGAAAGACACGTAGAGTTGAGCTTCCAGAAAGGGCACTTTTTGTCACAAAGTGGACACATCACAATACTGCCTCCAATATCGGCGTCACATATTTCTTTGCTAAAAGGAGAAAAAAATTACATCAATAGAAGGTAAATACAAAGCAGTATTTCTTGAAAATGGGCTGTTTAAAAAACAATTACATCCATCTAACATCCAGTTTTGAACAAGCCATTACTTTATTGGATAATCATCTATCAAGCTTTAAGGCATAAGAGTTGATATATTATGTGGTCAAAAGTATGTGGATCCCTCTGTTCACATACGTTTGTGTACTTTTGATTTGAGGCTGTTTTTCATGGTTTGGGCTGGACCCCTTTGTTCTAATTAAGGGGAATCTTAATACAACAGCATACAAGTCACTAAACTGGACATTGGATCATTAACATCACTGCAATACTTGAAATAATTGTGCAATATTCTCTGTTTAATACTCCTGTGCAATATGCTCTGTTTTCAGTTTAATTTATTGATATTTATTCATACTTCTATTACTATTGTGCAATATCCACCATCTCATAATCATCTTAATAAGCTACACTTAACTTGACAGTACTCATTATTGCACTATTCCTTATTACTTATATTATTACATTGTATTATACCGTACATACTTATCAACCTCTAAATCCACTTTGGTACTTACACTTATTTTAGCTTTGATACTTCTATCCACTTTCTACTTAATTTATCTTAATTTATTATAGTGTATTATACAATGTTAGACAATAGTGTGATTAAATCTGCAGGTTGGGGAAGGCCCTTTCCTGTTTCAACATAACAATGCCCTGTGCACAAAGCAAGGCCCATAAAGAAATGGTTTTCCTAAGTTTGCTCTTGTGGCTGAATGGAAGCAAATCCCTGCAGCTGGGTTCCAACATCTAGTGGAAGACCTTCCCAGAAGAGTGGAGGCGGTTACAGCAGCAGATTAATACCCATAGTTTTGGAATTAAATGGTCAACAATCACAAATGGGTGTAATATTTAGATGTCCATATACTTTTGGCCATATGACTAACAGCTCCCCGATGCCCTCTGGTGGTACTAACCTTGATATGTTGTCATCATAACTGAGCACTCCATAGATGAAACATATTAGGCCCATGACGGCTGCAAAGAACAGCATCTCTGTGTAGAAGCCCAGCCAGGCGAAGTAGATCCCAATCTTTTCCCCATAGTACTTCCTGCAACCACAGAATCAAACAGCACATTTTACTCTGCAGTGAACTTTCAGATTTCAACAGAATTTCCACTAAACACACTTCATTGACATAAATATTCAATCTTGTGTGAAAACAAAAGATGCCTTCAGGTGTTACGTGTTTACCTGATGAGGTTAAGTGGTTGCTCTTTGTAAAAGCAGAGAAATCTGGCCCAGTGCTTGTACAGGTTGTAGCGCTCACTCTCACATTCAGCATTTCTTGCCCTTTTCCAGTATCGACACTGAAAGGAAAAGAAACAATGCAACACGGGCTGTTGAGCAAAAGATCTAAAAGTCAACAGAACCACTTTTTTGTTTAAAAGTAGCATTTTAATGTTGTGTGTGGTCCAGGAAGTATTACTTCTAAGTACTTAATATGAAATTGGGTTACTTATACTTGATATCATAAATCTTGCATGTCAAATCTTAACCTACAGATAAAAGTAGTATCTGGACTCAGTTTTTCTGTTATGAAATAGAAGTAAAAAGTCTCATAAAATGGAAGTGCTAAAGTAAAGTGCCAGTATCTAAAAGTAGTTGTTTACTTGAGTAAATGTATTTTGACATGTTTGCATATTTATGTTCTTTCCTCCATGTGTCTTACATCATGCAGTGGAAAGGCTGTTGTATACGTCCCATTGCTGAGTAGTCGCTTGATTCCCGTCTTGTCTCTATCTTTCCGACCCTCTTTGTAGTACGGACAACGAGCCAGGATGTAGAACACCTAATAACAAGGAAGGGATTTAACAAGAGATTAAGGGATTTGGATTTGTAGTAACTTTTTAGCTAAATGCATTTTACATTTTGCTTCATTGTTGCGCAAGCATTTTCTGAAACTGTTGAGTAAACCCTAAAACCGGCAAACATCTCTGCAAAGTCTTCTAGGGTCAGCCTGTCCAGAAGAATTGTAAGAGGGAAACTGGGCTAACTCGTAGGATTTATCATTTATAAATACTAAAAGCTTTGACCAAAGAGATATTTACAATGTTACAAGTGAATTATGATTTTTGATAAGAAACACTCACAATTCTGTTTCTCGTGGAAGGCGGGAAGAAAGTATCCTTGTCACTGATGAGGAAGAAGTCAGTCTTGGTCTTGTCGAAGGGGTAGGTAAAATAGTCAGGTTGTGGGTGCATGATGTGGTCTGGCAGGCGGAAAGGATGTGACAACCACTCCAGTGGGACATCCTGACCATGGGGGATATCGCTCTCCTTGAAGGGAACTTTGATCTTTAAGACATCAGCATAGGTGGCCAGTACATCCCAAGGAGCATGAATCTTCAAGAAATACGTCTTTTGGTCTCTGGAGTCCTGATACAAATATAGATGGAGGAGAGAAAAAAAATACTGTAACTATTGTGAAGAAGTTTTACACAATTTCCTCAAAATACTTGGATGGATGGCAGTATATATGTGTCTAATACTGAGCCATCCCTTTAAGACTTTTTTCTGTAGAATATGGTGTGCCTCAGCAAACTATCCACTAGGTGGTGCAGGTGCTCTGTGGTTGAATTACTTACTGATTTGTCATCTGTCTCCAGCTCCAGTCCTGCTTTCACAAGGTTGGCCTCAAACTCCTTCCTCCTTTCCTATGAATAAACACACAAACCACAAGCATGAGAACCACACAGACTCACACAGTCTGTTTTCTCCTTTACCCATCAATGTTTGAGGAAATTTAACAAAGCCTCGGGTCTGAGGTTCCTCTACAAAAACTTGTCTCTTTTAAGATGAGGAATTTATCAATTCATTCTCTCTGACTCTTTGTTTGTCAGGTTACAGCTCAAACGTGAAGTGGGTGTTGTAAAAAATACTGTTATAACTTACAATTAGAGTTAGGGGACAGTTAACGCCATTATCAATAGACACAGGGTGATGCAAACCTTCAATTACTGACCTAGTTAAATATTGGGCACTGGGGAGCACATTTATGTTTTAAATGTAACCCTACCAAATTTTCCAAAATTCTGGTACAGTGACCCTGGAAAATATCGACTGGCGACATGATAATACAATGATAAAACCAATATCAACCTGTCATACAAAAAGTGCTTTTGAAATGACATAAAAACACTTAAATATAGATTCAATTAACATTTAACAAATAAACAAAATAAGAGACAGAAAACACAAACATTAAACTGCAATAAAACAGGGCAAAATTATCAAATAAATAAATAACTTTCCAGCAAAATGATTAAAAGAAAGGCTACAGACTACTTAAAAGTGAGGTTAAAAGGTGAGTCTTAAGAAGTCTGTAGCCTTGCACAAAAGTATAGACTAGCTAACTGTAAAATTAGTTACATTGTGATTCATGCTAGGAAGAAACAAAATATAAGTACAACACAGTAATTATTCTAGTAAACATTAACATATGTCCACAAGAGTAAAAGTAAAAAGAGTAAACAGTCAGCCAGACAGTAACTCTAGTAACACTCACTAAGAATTAGAGTTGTACCGATCAAGTTTTATTGACCCTGATCCCAATTTGAGTCCTTTAATATTGGGTATCTGCCGATACCGAGTCTGAGCCGATACTTATATTTACCTAAATGTTAATTAAATATGTATTATTATGTCCATCATCCCAATAAACATCAGTAAAGGAAGTTAATCTAAAAAATAAATCTCAACAACAATACATTTCATGTTAAACCTACAAAAACTGATTTTTCTGGCCACTTGGGGGCAGCAGAAACAACTTGTGAACACAACATTTGACATTATCACCTTTTAAGTTGATATGGTGAACTTGTGAACAGCTGCTTATTACACATCCAGCAGTTACAGAGCAAAATTATCATTCATTTGGAGTCGTGTTTCTGGCCAATATTAGCTCTCTTTTTGGTCTCTACCAACTCCTGAGGGAAATATCTGGCTCTTTAGCTGCTAAATGCTCCACTATGTTCACCAGCTAGTGGCTAACTGTGTGGGCCAGACACAATGTCATGCGTCTGTGGAAAATTTACTGATTTACTGAATATCACTTCCTCTTTGTAGTACCATGTATTCCTGTTATGGATATAAATTGTGTAATAATGTCAACAGCATCACAGCTAGTCACTGGCGGCCGCGCTGTAAAATGCTGAGTGGTCAACTAACGGCAACTTGTCACTTCTCTGTTACACTTACCTGTTTCTTTTCTCCATCTTTGTCATCTACATAAGACAACACAAAGTCTATTCTTCGAACTCCGTCCCTGAAGAACACAGTGTCTTTGTTTGATTGTAGCTTATCTGTCTGAAGGAGAAAAAACAGGCACAAAATAACACTTTAAGCTTTCTCACTGAAAGTATACAGTACAGTATTATATACTGTATATAGAAAAGCACATTGTGTCCCAGAATAATAGGTGTAATTTAGGTTACTGTAGGCTACTGATTCCAGGGATTAGACATCCACTTGTAAGTGAACGGGATAGAACTGAAAAGTTTTTCAAGAGAATCTTCTTTCCTTGAGAGAGAAATTTAGAGGGAGGTCACAATGACTGTGGATATACCACATAAAACAGTAAATTCTGGACACTGTACAATCACAGCCTATCATTATACAAAAATAGTTGATTGTGGAGGAGAAACATGCTCTACACATTCTATATCAACTTCTGTATTTCAGTCATTCTCTTAACTCCTAAACTTCAAATACTTTGATGCTAGAAGTTGAAATGTATTTTATTGACACAACTAACATTTATGGTCTTAAATTAGAGCATAAGAAACCTCTGCCTTTTTGCTGTTCACAGCATCAAGCTTAATTATTCATATGAACACATGTTTCACTTCAACATGACATTAAAAAAAGGTCCACTTTCAATTTTCTAGTTGGATTTGTGATGTCAGTGTTTGCAGCCCAGACAAACACACATCAGAATGCAGAGAACTGGTTGAAAAACTAACAATTTTCCAGTTTGTTTATTTTTGAGTGGTGATATCTGTCTGCAGTATTTTTAGGAGGCTCTGTAAGAGCTATACTATAAACGGTTAACCATGGCACGGAGTACACAGTATGTTCAGTAGTTTACTGAACCCCACCCCTTGTTTATCAGACCCTCACATCCACTAACAGACTTTTTTAACAGGTGTGGACATAGTCATAGTCAGATATAGTCGTATTTAATCATGTTCTGACCTAATGAGAACATGTGTGTTTGTTAGATTAGCACTGATAAGAAAGTGTTCCATTTGCGTGCTGAATCGTAGAGTCATACATCACAGGAACATAATCAGTGTTATGAATTAAGATCTGATTAACATCTGCTGGTTGGCCTCACTATATCACTGAAAACCCAACAGACTGACAACAGGCTCGTGTTTGAGCAGCAGCAGTTTATTTCTGTCTCACTGTTAGAGAAATGAGAGGAGCTTTCTGAGACAAAGAGGTCTTGTGACTCAGCAATGAGAGCAGTGATTTGACAAAAGGTCAATAATCTAAGCCTACAAAATTACACAAACATAAACACTGACATAAACAATATTGTGGCTACAAAGAAAATAACACAGACTTTGGAAATAAAACAAAAGCGACCTGCATTAACTATTGCTGAAAATCGAATCAAATCGAATCAAATCTGAAATCTTATATAAGACAGTTGGATTGTAACAGATCAAATCGAAATACAAAATATTATCGAACAATGTAGTAATTAAAGGAATAGTTCAACATTTTGGGAAAAATGCTTATTCACTTTCTTGCAGAGGTTGATACCACTGTTATGTTGGTACAGTAACAATGAAGCTACAACCAGCAACCAATTATCTTAGCTTAGCACAAAGACTGTAGGTTGAGCTCTTGTTGTCGATGTGAAGTTGCCAGGCAACCAGCAGAGAAATAGGAAGTCACTGCGCCCAGCCAAAAAACTGTCTGGCTATTAACCCCCATAAAAACAAAATTTGTTATTTTTACACTTTGGCTTTTGTACGGATTAAACAAATGAGATATAATGTGATAATCAGTGAACTTCAGAGGTGTTGGTACCCCCTGTTTCCAGTCTTTATACTAAGTTAAGCTGCTGTAGCTTCATATGTACCGTACAGACATACAGTAAGAGTACGATCGATCTTCCCATCTAACTCTTGGCAAGAAATCGAATAAGCTTATTTCCCAAAATGTCAAACTTTTTCCTTAACAATCTGTGAGTGTGTTGAAACACCCACGCTGGAACTTACCTCTGTATGTCCAGGCAGTGTCGCTCTTTCAGATAATGGAACACCATTTCCACTGTTTTCATCTGCAAAAGAAATACATAAAATAAAATAAACGATTATGCAGTTTAAGAAAAACAGAAAATACAACAATCATATGTACAGAACCAGGTAGAAAATACAGCATGTATTCAAAGTTGAAATTAGTGTAGTGTAAGTGTAAATAAGTTTCATATAACTGTGAGCGCAGTTCACATTTCAAAATTTAGCAACTAAGATTGTTCCTAAAGTTCAGGCAGTGCACTTTAATATGGTCTGACAACTTAAAGGTGTCAGTTTTATGTTTAATGAGTTTGAATTATAAGTGTATGTATACATTGTCATGTTATATATGTTAAATTGTCATGCATGTGTCTTATAAAGGGATAGTTTAGGTTTTTTGGTTAAATTTACATTTGAGTGGTATCAACTAATGTATGCCTTCTGCATGTCACAGCGTGCAGTTTGGAGGTTGTTGGGTCATGTAGTCTAGATATGATCTCAGTCAGTGGATGGCTGTAGGATCAGTAGCATCTGAATTCTAAATACCAGAGACCCAGAGACTGATGGCTGGTCAAACTAAACTACATGTAGCAATGTACATATTCATAAAGTTGCAGGTTTTATGCAAGAAACTTTCTTTTAAGAAAAAAAGTCGACTTTTCAAACATCCGTTCCACCTTCCTGTTTACATGCTCCCACACCCAATGAGGGAAAACAATCGTTCCAAAAATAATGTCATTGTTAGAATTTCACATGTGCTTGGTTAAAGAAAATGTTCATACTAGCCCAACAAGTAGACAATGCAGTATTAAACCTTTAAGCAATGGAGTAGGTATTCTTCTCTACTTATTCCACATCCAGTAATTTAGCTAAACTAGGATAAGCTCTGGTTATATGCAAGCGGGATTCGTCGTATGCAGGATAAGAATAAGGTTCACTCAAAATCAAACTATCTCTTTAAGAGTAATCAGCCAGCTAATAATTGTTATGGCCACGCATGCATCTCAGACAAACTCAATTTAACAAGAGCCCAATAAAAATCCTACGGTCTCTTGGCAACATCAGCAGATACAGACTCTTGCCATATTGCTAAGCATTTATAGGAGCTGAGAGAGAGATGGGGAAACACAAAGGCAGCAGTACACACACACACACACACACACACACACTCGTCTCCATCTATAATACAATGACACACAACATTCCAGCAGTGCCTCCCTCTCCCTGCGTGGCAGACTCTGGCAGAAGAATGTGCTCATGTAGCATTGCTCTGCTTGCTGCCTGCTCCCCTATTATTCCTGAATGGTGGGAAAGCGGCACTTCCTGTGGGGCAAGCCGGAACGTGCATGAAGACATCAGTGAGTGGGAGGGGCCAGGGGGCCAGTGTCGCTGTTGTACCAGAAGTCTTACCTCCCCCTAAATGAAACACAGTCAGCACACAAAGGACACAAAGATCGCCATTCTCCAGCCTCCTTCAGCTTCCACACAGGCAGCCACCTCTGATTAGACACAATGATCTAACAGGCAGCAGTGTGGGCCAATGAGAGAAGGACTGTCTCCATGTGGAAGCTCAACGATACGCTTGGAGACTCACTAGGAAGGAATGGAAATATGCCATATCAGTTAGACCATAGGAATCCCTGAATACAAAGGGCAAATAACACAGTGTTATTTTTCCTTTGGGCTCGTGGGAGGCATCGTTGACTGCGCAGCTGAATTTTTCTCTCTTCTCAGTAGCTTTTTTCTCTTTCCTTTTTTGTCTCACTTTTTTGGTCTTACTCCAACTGTGCACAGCCAGTTAGAGACTGGCTTGAGCAAACAGAAGCAAAGGGCCAGCGGTGTGTTATATCTACTTCCACAGAGAGACAAATAAATGGAGTATGGGGTCATACACGCATGTAGCCTAAAACTGAGCAGCAATGGTAGGCTACAGCACAGACACAGTGACTGCCACAAATGAGAATCAATGTTCATTCACTAAAAATAACTACTGTATATTCAAATCACACAGTTTTATAGTATTCATTCATGCAAAATGTCCTTGACAACCCTGGCTTTTGAGGGCACAAATGAACTAAATTACAACTTGTTTAAAAGTAAAGCTCATGCACTCATGCTCATGTTTTCTAACACACTTTCCAACCAAGCAACCCAATCACACTTCAGCAGCTGTCTATTTATTGGTATTTAAAAAAACATGCCAGGAACCTCTGGTGGGCTCCTAATCAAAGTGACACTTTTAACCACCACCTAAGAGGGAACTAGTGTCCCTAAATGGTCAGTTGCTGCTGAGCATTGCTCCCTGATATGGCAGCGACAGAAATCCATAGGATAATGTCAAAGCCCAGATTCTAAGCAGTGTGAGTGAGATGTACATCTTTCTCTTTGATGCCTTACTTTGGGATATAGAGACATTTTATATATTTTTATAGGGATTCTGACTCATAAAATCTTGTGAATATGAAGAAGACACTCTTAAACAGGACCCACTAGTCTGGTGACACTTGGTGAAGTGTACATGCCACCCTGCAAGCGCGTCAAGACCAAAACTGTAGTAGTAGCAAAACCATCCATGAGGCAGCGAGAACCACTACCCCTGTGAGGCTTAGCCAGGGACATAACCAGCTGGTCTCTTTTCCTAAATGCCCTAATTATATCCAAAAACACATGCATATCCAACCGTTGCTAGAACAGAGTAGTGGGAGTTTGAAGGAGCTACAAGATTCTCCTGTAAACATGAGACAATCAACTTAAAAGAGGACTTCAATGTTTTCTTTGCACTTCTGTAAAAGTAGGGGACTCACAAGATATACATTTCAAAAAGAATGGTCAGAATTGAAGCATCAGAGGCTGAGACATGCTGACTTTCAATCCCTGGTCGTTTGTTTCTCGTCTTCATTAGAACCTCCCTGCTTGGTAAACACCCACGTCTGTTAAACTCCACTGCCAAAGATTGTAATGTAAGCTTTTGTTAAAAATGTGTGGCCTTAAAGTCAAAGCCAAAATAACTGGTGATTTTACTAGGGTTTATTTTTTTTCATTTTGGAAAGGTCCCTCCAAAACCACAGATAAGATTATGTAATTGTTTTTGCAGGCTGAGTACTACTCTCCTTGACAAGTCAACTGATACTGATGTGTAAGATCAATGGAGATCTCCTTTTAAGGATCAAAATCAGGATTATAGGCTACAAGGCCACCATCTAACTCTGTGAGGCAAACTGATCTTACACAAGGTCCACAGACAGTAAGCCAATGTCAAGGCTATACTAAAAGACAGCAACTTCATGTGTATTTGTTCAGTTGGTTGAAAGAATTGGCTTTTGGGAACCTTCAGACTGACATATCCAAGGAGGTAGAAATAGACGTGGAAACAATAATAATAACAATAATACCCATGCCTCCTTCATTAAAAAGCATCATCTTCTCTAAACCAGAAAAATACAAGTTTCTGTAAATAAAAGGTAAAATCCCACTCATCAAGCAGTGGAAAAGCATTTTGTGTGTCTTACCCCACTTCTCCTCAAATATCACCCAGTGATATTCCCATAGTCTTAAAATTAAACCACTGACAGGTCAGGCCCATAGAGGAATATTTGTCTATGTTTCTAAGGCAACAGGCCCACAATCGCACCTCCACTAGTTAGAGCATTGAAGGCAAGTGAGGAATGATCAGATAGACAGTTCTCCCTCACTCTGAATAATTAAAGAAATCAGTGAAGGAAATCTACAGTACAGGCCAACAGTATATAAGAGTAGGAGGCCACTTGTGCCAATGTGCTGATCATGCAGAGAGAAAATAACAGCTGTGCATTCTCTCACGACACAAACAGATCCACTATTCCCCAGCCGAATCAAGCCAAAACCTAATTTGCTACAACCTGATGAGGTTTCCATTCCCTATGACGGTGATCAGCATCTAATTTCTGCACCCCTGGGACATTTGTAGCTCCCAGATGTGATGCACATTTAGCCCTCCACAGTTTCATTTTAAATGCCAGCATGTGTAACTGGCAGAAGAGCGGCCCTCTTCAGTGTATCCCAAAGTAAGTCATCAAAACAAATGTTATGAAAGGGAACCTGCATCTCTCTATCTAAACTGACATCCAGGGTCAAGTATTTGTCTGACAAGAGGATGTGAGAGAATATCTCAGCAACCCACACACACAAGCACAATACATAATGCTTATTTTTCAATATCGAGAAGTTTTCATGAACTTGCCACCTATTTATGATACTTGAAAGGCTAAAAGCACATGTACACCAGCAGTGGTGGAATGTAAATAAGTAATTTACTCAAGTACAATTTTGAGGTACTTGTATTTTACTTGAGTACTTCCATGTTATCCTACTTTATACTTCTACCTTACATTTCAGAAGGAAATATTGTACTATTGTACTTTTTACTAAAGAAGATCAAAATTGTGTGTATACAAATATGACCAGCTTACAAAATATAATGCAGTCATAGGTTAAACTACACCTTCATGCATAAGTAATAACAATCAAACAATATAGGCTGATATAGCACTCTCACAGGAGCCATTCTGTTGCCATTCAGTACTTTTGATGCTTTCAGTACATTTTTCTGCTAATACGTTTGTACTTCTACTTAAAATTATGACTACTGGACTTTTACTTGTTTGGAGTATTTTTACTGTGTGGTATTGCTACTACTTTTATTTATGTAAAAGATATCAATACTTCTTCCACCACTGTACAACAGTTGTGCACATGTATGACTGACACTAGGAGTGGGCAATATGAATACAATTCTCTGTAATGGTATATGTAACCTTATATTGTGATATTTACTTATATAATGCAATATATTACTTTGTCTGGGAAGTCAACTGAGTAACTGTTTATGGATAAAATAACCAGACAGGACTGTCTGTTTTTTGCAAATACAGAAAATTAAATATCTTATAGATCAAGGTATTAAAATCTTTACCAATATCACAGTATAAACAGTATAACAAATTCTCTGATGGTTGACTAATTTATATCCTCTATACATTGTCAAATCGCCCAGGCCTAATTGACACATTACCATGTCTCTCTACAGTATGAGTGCATGCAGATCAGTGCAGATTTGACACTCCAGCCATGAACACAGGACACACAATACACTTAACTACCAGGAGCCAGGCTCTGCAGATGAGAAAGCTGAAAGAGCAGACAGACACACAGGGTCTGGGTCTGATTAGCAGACTAACCACAAAGCAACGTAGAATTAACAGAACAGAACAGACACAGAAATACGGTCCATTATTGAGGAGAGTTCGGCAAGATGAGAGAGCAAGTGGGTGAAAAGAGAAATAGCAGAGGATGATGATGAGAGGACGGACAGACAGGCGTCACATAAAGCCTCTGATCTGCCCGTACCTGAGTGCAGGTTTATCCTGAATGCGGTCAATACTGCGGGACCATCTTTAAAGAACAGACAGATAGACACAGGTTAGTGTTAAACAGTAGGTCAGGAGAGGTGAATATACAGTACATGCTTACAAAGTGCTGAGACGCTCTGATTGACTGCACAATCCATCAAAGAGTCTCACTTGTAAAACCGTGCCCAGGACCTGCTTAGACTAACCAAAGCAGAGAAAATAAACAACCGAAAAGCTCAGCAGAGCATTTCATCATTTGTGGCAGTGAGAACAGGGCTCCCATCTGTAGGACAGCATCTAAACAAGCAGCGGTAATAACCTGAAAATGATGCAAGGGGTAGTGTACATTCGATTCAATAATAAACCAAATTGTTTTTCACTATAACTCAAGCAGGCTGTGTGGGTGTCTACTGTCAGGAAAAAGCACCAGTTACAGCTTTTGTGTAGCTCTTCCACAGGACTGGCATTCAGCTAGACCGCCCTGCTGACTCTTCTCAAACAGATGCACCCATTTTTTACTTGATTTAAAACTCTTCAGATGAAGTGTCACAGATTGCCCTACAACGTCTCTCTAGGCAGGAGTTGAGTGTAGATGTGTATGAAATATTGATGTGATAAAGGTTAGTACTCTGGTCTAAATGTAATGGGTCACTCTGAAAGTCATCCACTATACAGTATCAGACAAGCCGAGTGCCTGTCGTGATTATTATGGTGCATTATGCAAATGTGGCAGGCACTCACATATGAAATGGTAAAGAACTGAAATATTAAATGCCATATCAAAACACAAGCCCTGCAGGCATGGTTATACAGTGAAACCACAACATCCTGAGCTTGAACCGGGCCTACGTTTTCAATGACAAGACATCCTCTCTATCACATTTCCTGTTGAGTCAGTTAAGTAGATACGAAAGGAAAAAACTTATAAACTACTATTACTACTACTATCAAATATAAACTTTGTTATTAAAGCCCTAGAGTGAAAACATGAGGCATAAAACACACATTGTGAATTCAAAACAAGTTCAAAACAAAATTAGTAATCGGCAGTTCTATTTAGTAACCGTTCTGGGGCTTTCAATCATATCTCATGATCTTCATCAGCAAATGGAGGACTTGTCGTCCATGTTGGCTTGAAAGAAACGTATAGTTTAAATTCGACTTACAACTTGGCTACCTGCTGATGAGGATCATGTGCTATAATCAACAGCTCCAGGACAACTACTAAACAGACCTTGAAGTGAGATTAATTTGTCAAAAATTGTATTGTAAATGTAATAACCTGATTATTTAGTATATAAGGGTATTTTGTTTTATTATTTACGAGAATGTATACCATTTCATTATTATAATTGCATTGAGGCATTGTAATTTCATTTGTGATGAATAATTTCATTGTTTATTATACAGTTAAAATATGCATTTGTATAGTGTTAAAAGTTTATAAATAGAATAAGAATTCATAGTTTATTCAATAGGAAAGAAACCCAGTAATGTTTGTTTTGTTATTATTTGATTTACTGGAGTGTACGTAATGACGCAACAATAGAGCGTTGCGAAAGAGAAAAGAGAAAAAAACACCACCGGAGAGGCGAGAAGGATGGAGCAGCAGTGACCGTGGCCGCACATTACAGGAGCTCACACAACCTAGGAAAAAGTGTTTAAAAAGCCGCGCTTCAGCACACTTGGAAAACTTCCCCTTGTTTCGGAGGACTGCGGAGGACTCGCCGACGACTCGTGCAGCCTGGAGCGAGTTTAAATAGTTTTCTAAAGAATGAGCTGGAAGAGCTAAGCTAAAGTTGCTAGCACCGTGACTTTGCTAATTCACCTCGGAACCAGTCGGGAGAGAGAGACGGCGTGATCACCGGACGATCCCGCACTTGCCTGCGTTGAGGACGACAGCCAGGAGAGCGGATTCCATGTGCCCATCTCATCGATGTACTTCCTTCGTTTTTTTGGCCGTAATGGTGAACTGCAGACTGGTAGGATTATTCAACACTATTACAAAGGGATTTGAGCTCCAACGCGCGCGCCAACAAAACGCAAGCTTGCTGACTCAAAATCGAGTGCACCCGTGGTGGGAATGACTGGTAAATAATTTATGTCGGGGGAATTTCTTATAGTGAATATATTTGATTTAAAACTGAACCTTTTCAATATAAAAGCATAAAACGTATCCACTGTGTGAGTCTCGCATTGGTACACTGTAAAATCAACACTGTAAAAGGAAAATAACCACAAGGTAATTACATTTAGAGCTACCTGTTTTTAACTAATTATAAATTATTATACCTGAGAATCCTCTCATTTAATTTGAAGCTAGAATCATACTTTTACCCTAGACAAAAGGTTTTATACATCGGGATGTCTCTTTTGCCAGTGTTAAATTTGGAAGTTAAAGGAGTCTATATACTGTAGTTATTCCTTGTTAATAACGAGCTGGTTGGCAAAAGGGTTACATAAAATAATACCAAACAATATCAGCTAATGGCACATATAAACCCTATGAATCACGAACACTAAGTAGTCTTTTTAGTAAGTAGTGTGTCTGAACTGTGAGTTCTGTTTTTGGGTTTGCATCAGGCTTGTTTTGTCATGAAGAATACACATTTCTTATCATCAGGATACTGTAGTCCCAGAGGAGAGATTTCCTGACAATCCCCGGAAAGCTTGAACAGTGCAAAATTACCACAAACTTTAAAACAAGAGGTCATGTGCAGGGTAGAGGGGGATAATATATTATCTTCATAAGACACAACTTAACAGACTTAAAATACCACGTTTGATATATTTGATAGACTGTTGAGGAAGGCATATTTGAAGAAAAGAGTATTGTTCATCACAGATAAGAACACAGAAAGTCTCTTTCTTGCTTGTATGATATGCAGCCTTTGTCCTGGTTGTTCGGTTTTGTTATGATTCATGACGAGATGGCAACAGGGTAAAATTATGCTTGTTTCTGTATTAACAGTTGCCTTATAATCAGAGGCAACTGTACTATATGACAAATATATTTCCTAAAGGCACAGCTATTCTATAAACAGCTCACATACATAAATCATTATTTAATGGCCTACAAGAGGTTTGTTTTCCCTCGTCTAAGTGTTTCATGTCCATGTACATAAAGGCAAATAGGTCATTGCAGGGGGGGAGGCAAATGGAAGCCATGTTCTACATTTACACCAGAATATTTTATTTTAATCTAAAAAAATAAAGTCTGAAACTTGCTCTGGCAACACAAAGAATTAGCCCAAACAACTCTACTGTAGTTGTCCTCTTGTTTGTTGAGAGGAAATTTTTGGTTGCTTTCCATGTCTTATTTAGTATCATGCCTCCATCAAAGGGGGTAATACAATTACAAGGCCTGTTTCCATAGCAACTCTTTGGCTCTGTTTCAACTCTGACTGGAACATGACTTCATCGGCTAGGCTGCAGATTGAGATCACCTTAAATGGAAGCAAATCCCTTAAAATATGAATTACTATTAGGAGCACTTAACTGGGGAGTCATTTGAAAAGAATTATTGCATGGCTGTCCCTGATAGATGCCAAAAAAAAACAAAAAAAAAACTGGCAGCATGCTACTGAAAAGCTTTGAGTCACAATTTAAAAGGATATACTGAATGAAGATGGCACCAAGTACCTGCTGCGTTTATAGTGCATCTGGTGTTCATCCAGTAGTAGGAAGTCAGTAATGACTGTCTATAAATCGTGTTTGGGCAGCTGAACGAGGTACTACACTCCAACAACACATATACCAAGGTGAGGACAGACCCCTTCCTCTTCTTTCACATGTGGCTGAAGGTCTGGCCTGATAAGAGCCTGAACAAAGCCTTTCCAGAAGGAGAACAGTCTATTAACCTACAGCTCACCCTTTATTAACAACGGCCTCATCGACACAATAAAGAGTGTGGAATTTACAAGTGGAAAAGGTCTGATTGAGATTTCATTATGTTCACTCAACACAATGTGATTCGACATGAATGCTGGGGAATAAATTATGTTTATTTTTCATATCACTCAATGATCTTTCTGCGATGCAGTGTTGTCAGGGCCACTGGGTCATTTCATCCAGTTGTTAGGTAGACATATGTAGGTTTATGATACAGGTGAGCTAGAAAGTGGTTATTATAACATATATAACTACAGATTTTAATAACACTTAAGCTGATACATTTATGTCATGTTAAAATATCAAAAGACCTTTTTAAAAATAACTCACACTCAACATACTTTAGCATTTCTAGAAAGGTAAAAAAAAAAAGCCTAAAACTAATTCTAAGGATTTTGACTTAAAGAAGAATATATATATATATAATGTTCTACGATGCACTTAAAATATCATAATGACGCTTAAAATGGGCATTTGTACTTATTCTGTATTTAATCATTCATTAAGAAAAACAGTTTAATTTCAGTATTAAATGCAAAGTTTAGTCTCTCATTGTCTGAGGCATCTTTATTGACATGCAGCACCACAAGAGCCTCTTCCAATGCAGGGGACAAGCAGGGGTCAAAAGATCAGGTCAGTCAATACACGCCATGCAGTTACTAGAGGATACTCTAAGATACAGTTGGACTCCCAACCTGCAGGTTGAAACTATAATGTCTCCTGACCTATTTGACATGACAGAGTTACTGGACTTCTACAGACTTCTGTGCTTTGGAAAATGATATGAGTTTACCACTGCACATTTGAGTATGGAAATTAAAATGTCAATGAGAGGATAAGACAGATTCAAATGAGGAATTTTAGTCCCTGAGATAACTGAGACATGGATTATGTAAACGGGGATACAACTGTTAGGACATCAACTCAGACTGTTAGCACATAGCCAGTGTTAGCAAGACACTTCAGAGCCATTGCTTTATTACTGTACATCAGACTAATCTGCTTCCTTGGAAATGGGGGTAAAAACAAGTTTTTGGATTCATGCATTGTTAATTAGAACACATTAAGGCAGAGCAATCAGTCTTTAATCACAAAAAGTGGCCTTTTCCATTTGTCCACACTCAATTTCCTTTCCATTTAACTGTAGACATTTCAAATATTAGGGAGAACACAACCACTTATTTCTATCCCTGTTCTGGCTATGAAAAAAACTAACTAACACTATGCTAAACTATTAATCTTGACTCTTTTTCTGGTGTCCTCAGAGATTTCTGTACATGGAAACAACAAATAATGGCAAACCAAATAAATTCCATCACACTAATGTCTGAAAGCATATCTACGACTGGGTAAACTGTCCAGACTGTTAACCTCCAGGTGGATTCTGGTGAACACGCTGTCTGGAACCACACGCTGAAAGCGGTTTGTTGTTGAGCAAAGACTCAGTGAAGCCTGTCCAATCCCATTAGATGTGGACAAACATACTAAGCTTGACAGATAGCAGAAAGGTGAGTGAAAATGGTGGGTTTAGCCTTCTGTCACAGCATTCACTGGGATTTGACAATCCTGACCTCTGAATGAGATGACTCTAATTAATACAAATCCTTCCCAAACTCTTTCACTTTCTGCTCATGTATGACGTAATTGCGAGCTGTCTCAGTGCTGAGAACAGCTGCCAAACTGACCCCAAGTACCATGGTACTTAAAGAAGTAAATAATATACCTTAGTTATTTTAGTTATTTTAAGATGTGGGCAAAACATACACATGCCAAGTATCCAAATTATATGTTTATATAACAGAGTGCCACTCAAATTTTACATTGGCATTTGCTACATGCACTAAAATAACTATTATAAAATAACTGTACTAATTATAACTATTATATTGTTATTACAATTTGACTATAACAATGATTAACACTTTATCTGCTGAATTGTGAGTTTGCATTGGCCTTACTATATTTCATTTTTTATGGTTTGCTATAATGAATTTTCTACAGGCTCTAATTTTAACACGAGGATATACAGTATTCTTCTTCTATACTATTCCTGTAGGGCGCTTCTTTGCCAGAGTAGCTACTACAAGCAGGCAGCCTTCATGACAAATATTGCAATTTGTCACGAGACAGAAACCTCCTCATGACCCCCAGAGGCTGTTAAAGGTTAATGGGTGAGTCTTTCTTTAATTACCTCCAGTCTGTGAATCCGCCGCGCTCTGCAGCTCGATCAAAGTTTCATCCTTCGCCTTTCCTGTTATTCGTCTCATAACGGCTGGCGGTGTTATTAGAAAGGCTTCACCTTCTCAGGAAAGTGGGGAAGGCAGGGAGGATGCCGCTGTGATCCAGTCGCGTCGATGAAGACTCCACCATGCAGGGATCGGCTGAGCACACGCAATGAAATCAATGAGTCCGATTCAGTTTGATGGATGGTAAATGGATCATATTTAGACTACATTATAACCGACCCTCACTGAAACTACCGTGAGAGACATCCCTCGCGCGACCAGAGAAGACTAGGCACACATAAAGGGGTGGAGAGGGGGGTTTTTTTCGTCGGCAAAATGGTGTGTGTGTGTGTGAGAGAGAGAGAGAGAGGGGGTGGAGAGAAAGGGGCGAGTTTTTAAACCTATTAAGCTATATTGATGTAGTGAGTCAGTTATGTAAAATAGCAGTGGAACAGGTTACCTGTACGGAAAACAAACACAGGCGCTGACTGTAAGTCTTCAGTGCGATGAGGACATCTTGTGGCCATTTCCATTATTGCACACGTGTACTGAATATAATAGTTTAAATAGTATATGTTCTTTTTTGCAACTAAAAAGATGTTGTAGGCTAATGGTTTTATTAATGTTTAATAAATGAGTGTTTTATGTGTTTTATATGTCCGTTAAAAGCCATTATTAAGAACAATATTTGGGTTGCCAAAGTCTCTCTGGCTGCTGTTTATCCTCCTCTAGCTGGACTTCAATTCAGTTCAGTCTATATTGTCCCACATGGGAAATGTGGCTTGCAGCACGGCAAAACCAGACACACCAAAAATTGCATTAGTGCATTAGTTCACAGACTCTCAAATAGACCATTTGACCTTCTGGAAAACAACCCATTTATTTACTATTTACTGCAATCTGCAGATAGATTACTGAATAACCACTTTATCAATTACTTTTTAACATGTATATTATAATATCATGCAGATGACTTACTGTACTAACTTTCTCCAATGGCTTATTATAAAATGAGAAACGTACGACCCTTTATTAATGACTTATTAATATTTATATCTGCAGACATGAAGGCTTATTAGAAAGTGAAAAACTGAATGAGCATTTATTAATGACTTTACTATTAATGACTCATCAGCAAGAGCTGTTTTACAACCTGCCAACCCGAAAGTTGCTCTCATTAGTGGCTTATAACTGACCAATAAAGCATTATAAGAAATTATTTATTAATTATTATTTTGTCTCTCCCATTGTAAGGCTTATGTAACTGGTGGTGGGTGAGTGGGCCTTAGAGTATATGGCAGTCCAACCACACCACAAACTTCAGCCTCAAAAATGGACCAATAAACATTATAAGGTTCATATTCATGTCAGGGTTATTGTGTTGGATTCCATACTGTATATTGTTCATCTTATTGTATTTATTCAATGTCTATTGCACTGCAACTAAAACACTTCAGATTATATTTTGTTTACAGCATCTCAAAAGATTCTTTTAAAAATCACCATTATCATCATCAGCATAATCTCTCTCAGAACAGCTTTGGGATTGCACTGACCAGCTCAACAACTCACAGACCACACTGTACCAATTACCAGAGGTTAATGGGATGGCTGGCCTGTCTGGTTTCAAATGCACCCACTCAGCAGATTAAACAAATACCAAAGATGGCCTTTATTGGTGTACACTGTCTTCAACTAAAATCCCAGCTGCTGTTACTGAAGCGCTCCGATGATACCGAGGCTCTCTTTATAACTTAATGGAGGCCACAAATCACAGACTCCCTGAATAATAAACCAGTAGTAAAGAAAAACTATTGCAAAAAATATGTAAACTCCCCTTTACTCCCCATTACTTTCTAGCCTCAGTGTCAGACGTGGAAGAAATACTCAGATCCTTTAATTAAGTACAAGTACCAGTACAGCAATGTACAAATATAACATTACAAGTAAAAGACCTTAATTCAAAATTCCTACTTAAGTAAAAGCACTGATGTATTATTAGCAAAATGTATCAAAAATAAAAGTACTCATTATGCAGGAAAATGGCCTCTGTGAGTGATATATTATTAAAAACCTAAGACATTGTTAGATTGTTAAAATTAATGCATCAGTGTGTAAACAACATTTCACAGCTGGTCAAAGTGGAGTTTCTTGTAACAACTTTATATACAGTCAGGGAGTTTAGTCGGGCAAAAAACGTCTGAGGGGTCGTGAGGTGATTAATAGGACAGGAAAGAAGAAAAAACAAAGATCTGCTTTCAACATCTGTATTCATTTTTGGGACTTTCCTTTTTTGTGTGAAATATTTGTTAATTTTCCCTCTTTGGGCCTTGACGTCTGGAGGGTAAATCTCTCTTTGTCCACCAACTGCTAACAGCTCACAGACATCCACTGGTGGAAAGTAACTAAGTACATTGACTCAAGTGCTGTACTTAAGTAAAATTTTGAGGTACGTGTACTTTACTTAAGTATATCCAATTTATACTACTTTATACTTTAGTGGTATCACCAAGGTTGCCTTTTTCCAATTCAGAAACATTTCCAGAATCATAGGCTTTCTTTCCCAAACCGACTCAGAGAAACTCATGCACGAGTTTATTATGAGCAGGCTAGATTATTGCAACTCTCTGTTTATAAACAGCTTCACAGTACATCCCAGACATGCTGTCAGTTTATAACCCCAGCAGATCTCTCTGGTCGCCCAGTGGAAATCTCCTCCATGTGCCTAGAGCACTTTCAAAGTCCGGTGAGATGACATTCAGTATTTATGCATGTAAAGAACAGTTTGCCTACTGATCTTAGGCTTGCTCTGACACTGTTCTTTTAAAACTAAACCAAAGTCCTTCCTTTTCACTCGAGTTTTTTCTTAACTTGTACAGTATGCTTGTTTGTATTTGTGTATGCATATGTATTTTTATGTGTGTATGAATGCATGGATGTCTCTGTTTATTTGTTAAAAAAATTCTGTTTTATCTTGTTTTCATGTAAAGCACTCTGAACTGCTTTTGTATGACATGGTGCTATACAAATAAACTTGAATTGAACTGAACTTGAATTATACTTCTACTCCACTACATTTCAGAGGGAAATATTGTACTTTTTACTGCACTACATTTCTTTAACTGCTATAGTTACTTTGCTTTTACATACAAAACATATCAACTTATTAAATATGATGCATTGTTATACATTAGGAGCCCCACACACCCTCACAGGTGTTGCTGATTAGACCGGCTCAGGTTGGAGTTGTGCGAAGCTCTGCTGAGATTTACATGAGGTCATCATGTACTTATAAGAATGACAAAGTTGTAAATTGCCCTCCAACTACTACTAATAAATGTGCACAAATTATTATCTTGTGTGCATAAGATAAAGAAATACCATCTTTCGGGACCTTGAAGGCTCCATAATCTAATTCTCTGAAAGGGGCCATTTTGCATAGTGAGTACATTTACTTTTGATACTTTAAGAAGGCTACATTTAGCTGGTAATACTTATATACTTTTACTCAAGTAGAATTTCGAATGCAGGACTTTTACTTGTAACAGAGTATTTTTACACTGTGGTATTGCCGCAGACATATGAAACATGACAAGGGGCCTCAATTAGAAATGCGCAAAAGTTTAGGAACAGCTGGTTTAACATAAAACAATGAATTATAAGCATTTAGTGTTTTTATGTAAAAAAGAAAAATCCAAAGTAACTAAGTAATTGCCAAATAAATGTAGCAGAGTAAAAATTTCCCTCTGAAATGTAACCTATAATGGAATAGAAGTGACCTTAAATGGCCTCATAACTGTACTTCAGTAAATGTAAGGTATTTAAATACTTTCCAACACTTTCAAATAGCACTGTTATTTAGAAACTGTTGAGTGTAAAGCTAGTTAGTTAAAATGTTTTGTAGCTTGCTTGTGATGCCTTATCTTGTGAATTCTGTCCTTCTGCATCACCCGTCGGTCCGTCGCTCTGGTCCAACACTTTGATCCAGAGTGAGACATCTTGACAACAAGACCCTCAGAGGATGACTGGCTTTAGTGATCCCCTGACTTTTCATCAAGCGCCTTTAACAGGTTATAGAAAAATCCGCTTTTCTAAAACTTCAATTCATGGCAGGTTTAACTTCTAAAAGTAATGGGCGTCCCGCTAGCTGTACTTGCCTTAGCATGCTAGCACGCTAACCATTTCTAGCGGTCATAACATACACTTGTTACAATGCCAGCTGTTTTGTAAATATACAGTAGTTGTGTTTTACACATTGTAAAGCCCTCCGAGTAATTGTTGTAATTTTGGCCATATAAACAAAAATGACTCAACTGTAACTTAACGCTAACGCTACACATGTTGAACGCCAACTAACATGCTAGCGTTAAACGTTAAGTTACATGCTAGCCGTTAGCGTTGGTATGTTAGCTAGCTAACGTCTGAACTGTAACTTTAAAGGCGTGAACATGCAGCGAACTTCATAGATTTTTTTACAGAGTTTTGGAGGGTCTAAATGAGACAATTACTGGATTTTCTCCGGAAAAAGGTAAATAACCTATTGTGTAATAGTCACTATATAATGGGACCAGGATCAACTGATAGTGTAAAAATAAAAATTACTGCACATGTAAGGAATGTAAAACTTACAAAGTCGATTTAGTGTGAAGTTACTTTTTAACAGTGAAATCCTACGAGCTAGTATGATCTCTGCAAAGTCCTATAACTCACTTTCTCTTTTTTTAACTTACCTACTTACAAAAAAAAAAGATTCTTACTGGTCCTTTGGTGCACATGATTTCAGGATTTTTGAATTAACAGTGTTTATTTTGGCATACCAGTCTGTTTCAGGGTGTGTTGTCAATCCAGCAGCAGTTTTCCATTTGTGATAGGTTATATGATATCACACAGGTGCATTAGGGGGTAAGAAGGAAAGAAGAGCCTTTCCATTATGATGAGCTACCCTTAGATTAGTACATCTAAATTATATGAGACTGGATGCGCACTAAAATAGGTGATATGTGTGACTTTTTTAGACCTGAAGTATATGTTTAGCCCACTTGGGGGAGCTCGAGTACAGCTAAACAAACAGCTTTGTCGTAAATAAGTGTTTAGAGGCATACCTTGTTTATTTATCTTAACACGTTCACTTACACTCAACTATTAGCTTTAAATTAAAGCACCACTACATATGTTACCCATATTGTTGTTGTTATTGTTCTCAAACTTAAAACAGTTACCTTAAAACCAGAAGATTAACTAATATTTAAAACATATCAGAGTTGAGTTACTTCAACTAGCTAATTATTCTCTGGTTCCATATTCTCAAATATGACGATTTACTGCTTTTCTCTGTTTTATATGATTGCAAAATTACTGTTTGGGTTTTTTTTTGGACGGACAAAACAACTCATCTGAAGACTACACCTTGTACTCCTGGAAACTAGGATGGGCATTTCTTCAGTATTTTCTGATATTTTCTAGACTAAAACGATGAATCAATTAATCAAAAAAAAAAAGAGTAGAATAATCGATCATGAAAATAAGTAGCAGCCCTGATTGTATTAGCCTAATAATTTTGTTAATTTAGCTTGATTACAGAGGGGGGGAAAAACATTTTTAGTATTATTATATAAGTGGAAGTGTCAAGGTGTGTTCAGTCAAGCACCCGTTCTGTATTTGTCACTTGTGATACCACACAGGTGCACTAGAGTCCATCCATTAGGATATTAGATTAGTTTACCATTACCTCATATATGTGATTGGACATTGGCCACTGCAATAGCAGAATAGTAGTTTTGGGTGTTTTTTAAATTTAGATCCGAAATGCATGTTTGGTCCATCAGGGGGAGTTGGAGTACAGCTAAACCTGCGCTGCTTTGTTGTAACTGAGTGTTGAGGTCCTCCTTTTTTATTTATTATATCAGGTTCACATTTCCCGAACCGTCAGCTTTAAATAAAACACATATCCACTTCATCATCATTTCATAATGTTGTTTGATGAGACTGTTTTTAAAAAAATACACTAACAGCTATGTGTTGTTTGTGGACAAAATGGTTTATGGTTGCTGGGTTGTTGTTGTTTTTTTTTTGTCATTTACTTCGTCAGGTATTTTGTCTACATATGTGCAACCAATAACAGAAGAAAAACATTTTTTGAATTTACTAGAAAGCGCACACGTTGTGGCCATAGTCTGTTAATTTATCCGGATTATTGTACATCAGTAGCCTATTATTACATCATAGTTCTGATATTATGGTCATTGATATCACTTGTATTTATGATTATGGTTAAGATTATTAATATTATTGTAATTACTAGCCTATGTCCGTAGAAGAAGTCAACCCTAGGCCCTAGCTGATTTATTGACATGCAGAAATCATGCCATTTTTGCAGGTTTCTGTGTTTCTCACGCGTTGGGAGCGAAGCAGTCAGCAGTCGGCTCTTTTGTTCCGAGAGCAGATTCAGCGTGTGTGTGTGAGAGAGAGAGAGAGAGAGAGAGAGAGAGAGAGAGAGAGAGAGAGAGAGAGAGAGAGATTGGGAGAGAGAGAGGCTGTCTTTGGGATACAGCAGAGTCAGTGAGGAGGAGAGAGAGAGCGGGATGCTGACAGATTCCTGATAGATGGTTAAAATGGCGAAAGCTTGTTCAACCCCAGAGAGCCACCAAACTGTAGCACTGTAGGTCGGAACATGTAGTAGCTGAAGCTGGATATCTTTGTGGGTTTTTTTTACCCCCGTCTATTCACCTCACGTTGTTTTCTGAGAGTGCCGGAATATTTTCTATAAGTGTTTAAATGGCAACCGCAAGGCACCGCCGCCTTGTTCCGTGCTTTGTGGGACTACTCCTAAATGCTTTAATCGGTAAGTGGCATTATCTTATTGCCGGAGTAGTGCGGCAGGGTGTGTGATATCTTTGTAGAGGACAACCACTATTAGCCTGCTGCTCTCCGGTGTCCGTTAGTATTTCGGCAGTAAATGCCAATGTGGAGACTAGTACTGGAGCTTTGTGCACTGCGAACCTGAAGGTTACTGAGTTATGTATGGAACCACATGAGTATGTTTAAAGTTATATTTTCTGCATGTGTACATGTTCTAGCAGGCTATTGGTGGTGTTTCACTAACACTTCACATGCACAATATGTTCAAAACTAAATGGCTTTTGAGCTCTTGGATTTCCAGACAGCAATAATACAAGGTAGCCACGTGCAATGTAGTCAGCAGAGTTTCTGGATTGTTTTGATATTTAGTGTTGATAGCAACACTACTAGAAGAATGTAAAGGATGTCCTACTAAAAGGTGCCCAACTGGTGCATTGAGAAAGTTTACAATAGTAGCTGTGCTACAATAGCTGCAGTTCTGCAGAAAACACTTCGTGGTCCTGTCTGTTATCAGAAGTGGTTTTCCCCTCATGACTTGCCTTTTAATCAGGTGTCCCAGTAATAGTAGGGCTGCAGTGTTAGAGCCACTTTCTCCATGTTATTGTTATTCACATGGTCTTAATATTACACATTCAGCACTGAGTGGAGAATTAGGACCAAATGCTTTAATACTTGTGAAACATATTAAAAAACAGATATTGTAGTTGTTGTAGGCTTACAGACTTTTGAATTGCAATTCACTGTTGCCTCTATCTCTTAAAAGTGATCAGAATATCCTACTATTTACCTCATCAAGCTAACTTTAAAAAGTGACATGCTTTCATAAGTAGACTGAGTTTAATTTCATATCAGAGGACTTCTAAAGTAGATGGAGTTCTTGACGGGTCAGTCCTTACAGCACACCACCCTGTGGCTGAGTGAAATGACAGTGGTTATTGCTCTGAGGATAGATTAAAGACTGTGGTTATTGCCTGCTGGGGAGAATATTTGTACAGATTAAATGTCAAGACTGTCCCTCTCGTCCTTTTCAAATTTTCTTTTCTGGCCTTTGTTCACTATGACAGACACTTTCTCTCTCTCTCTATGTGAGGCCCCTTAATTCAAAAGCAGGAAAGAGTATTGAGTATTTGCAAAGTATACCACACAGAGACCCACAAAGGCCCCCAGTGGAATTATAAAAGCTAGATCACAGTGGTTCATAACATGTTCAATCAGAGGACTGGGAGCAAAAACTTCAGAAACACAGCTCTGTGATGGATGTAGTTCCAATCTACCCATCGCATTAAAGAAATGAAGCTCTTTCAAGTCTGTCTTGTCTGCCTCTGAGATTAGATTCAGTTTAGATTAAGGCACTTTTTATGACATTTTAAGCAGAGTGGATAAGAGTGAAAGAAGCAATAAGAAGAATATCTGCATTAGATCTATTAGGGCCTGAAGAGCTCAAACTCTGAGGTAGAACGCAACAGATCATTCAGAAGATCTCATGATACGACAATGTTAGTTTCTCAAAGGGTAATTGTTTGCTTTGAATGGATTGACTGAGTTAGCTTGTGTCGTCCAAGCTTCAGAAAAAGGACAGTATGAATGTTTTAAATGTATGCACGTAAGAGAAAAATACTAAGAACTTTTACTTAACTTAATAACTGTTTACGTTCCTGCTTACTAAAGTGTCTAGAGCTCATTTATTTTAATCCAAAGCTACCAGAATGTATTTGCTTTATCACTATTAGGATTAGGGCCAAAAATACTACAGGTGAATACTTTTGTGAGGGAAGATTGTACGGCCCATTGACAGAGGAGAAAATGGTTGAGAGATTTGAATTGTGCAACAGCTGCCCAACATCTACTATCATGCCAACATATGGACTATTTCTCAGCATTCTTGTGCAGCATTTTACTACTGTGGCTACTATATTACTGTCATTTCTGTGTAATCATCACTGAGCTGCTGTTATTATAACAGGTGAATACCAGACCACTTGAAACTACATGCTCACGAGTATTACAGTAGCTAGAAAAGAACAGTATTGATTAATAATTTATCAAGCAGAAGCCTATAGGAGGCAATGCTGCATGCATAGTCTTCCCCCTGGAAATAGAATAAATATTGCTTTTGAGCCAGACACTGTATAAAAAATTATAACTTATAAAACATATTAAAAAAAAGAAATTGCGCTGCTCTGTGGATGCTCTTTGTAGTAATAATAATTAAAAAAAAAACTTTATTATCTGGTGTTTCATCTAGCCATGATCTAAATGCAAATATATGACTTTTGCTGTGCATGCTGGAAGACACCTTTTAAAGGAATACTTAATAAGTTTGTAAGTCTATTCCTATTTAATACTCACCACTTGTGGAATATAGGTGGATGCACCATTTTCTTCAAAGTGGAAATGCTGCTTCAGCTTTCCATCAACAGTTCAGTGAAATGAATGGAGGATAAATCCACAGTTCTTGTCCAGTGTACAAAACATTATTCCACATTTCAAACAAACCTGACATGATGCTGCAGCAAATTTAACTGGTTATTTAAAAAATATGTTGTATTTATTGTTATGGTGAATAAGAATGTATGGCCAATACAGCTGCAACAGATGGATGCTGAGAGAGTAAAGAGAGAAAGCAAGTAATTCAGCAATGAAAACGACTATGAACATATAGGCTAACTCTGGACAATTATGTTAACAATATCATATTTAAATGCATTATGTAGCATTTATAAGATACTAATACTTGCACTAAATCTAATCACCAAAGCAGTTCCAAAGCAGGGCTATATGATATGACGCCAAGCAGTTGTGTTGCTCACGCTGCTGCCTGTAAGAAGCCTATGGTGTGTCCTAAACTCACTTAGCTCTATCAGTGGTGCTCATGTCTGCTAACTACATCTGTCTGTCAGGAGCTGGTGTGTGATCCGATTCCTCACTTTACTGTTGCAGCAGTAAACCTTTGTGCCAGCAAGCCACACTTATCTGTCAATAGTAAGCCAGAGCATGAGACACACTTAGCCAACACTTGTCTCTGGTCTCACTCAGTAATCCTACGTGCTAGTGTCTCTTTCCTCTGTATGGAAAGCGCATTAGGGTGTGTGTGTGTCTGTCTGTCTCCTTATCTAACCATGAAAATCCACGCCTGTATAGATTCACATCTGTGAACATGTGTTTTTGTGGATAGGCGTGTTCTTGCCACCAGTTTATGCAGCTGTGCTCTCTTCTCTGCACACCGTCTGGATGCTCAGCATTCACAGATAACCTTAACCTAATCCACACAAAGTACAAAATCCCCTGTTTCTTTTCACCTCTTATCTCCTTTTTCTCATTGGATCTGTCTTATGATTCAGTGTTGTGTTCAAAATGATTTTCTCTGACCTTTTTCACACTGTTGTTTGTAACCTTCTGCCCACCCAGAGCTCAGGATTGCATTAGCCAATCACTCTAGCAACATGCTTTATTCCTTTATTCATTATGAAAGCCAAAACACAAGAACCTTCACATTCTTCTAGCTAATGGAAAAAACTCTGATTAACTGAAGTCACAAGGAATTCTATACAACATCAAAAAGCTGTTTAATCAACTCAAAATCAATGACATTGTAACACATAGAACACTCAACTGTAATGAGGCTTCAAGGCTGCATCAAGGCTTGATATCATTGACTAATGTAATTTGACAGCTTTGAAAGCTGAAAATAAATAACCTCCAATATATTTCATTCTACACAGAGGAAGGTGGAGTGTAACACTTTCATATGTTTTACATCCTCAAATTTGTCCAGAAGCATTTTGCTCAGTACTTACTTTACGTTGAGAATTATCCATGTCTTGATCAAAGCATGAAGTGTGGCTGACTAGATGTGTGGCTGCAGGCTCTTTGTATGATATTTTTTCTCTGCTGGCTGCTTCCTGTGTGAAACATGTGATCTCTGTTGGACCAAAGGAGATGGAGCTCTGTGGGCAGCATCATTTTGGAGCGCAGCAGGCCAGGCAGCGGGATCGAGCTAACCTGGGCCAGCTAAGGGTTAAATATTTCTCCACCACCACCCCCTTGTTTTTCACAAGTGGTAGCACTGATGTCTCTCTGGTCCCATGGCCATTTACTTACTGTTCTTGTTGAGTGAAAAAAAAAAAAAAAAAAGGGGGGCATAATGAAAAGTTACAGAGCAAGAAGAGAGGAAGAGGAAATGTTTCTTTGCATTATACTCCATATGTGATCTTCATGGAGGAGTGGGTCAATGAATTCCTTGTCTGCACCTAAGGGGAAGTATTTCTCGGGTGGAATTTGAAGGATGAAGGCAGAGGTTCTCTGTTTTGACCCATGTGCTTTGCCTCCCTCCACTGCCCTCCCCTAGCCCCCCTTCCACCAGATTCCAGGGCCTGAGGCAGAGACTGGTAGTGCTTAGTCCATCAGCAGCTGAAACATGATACCAAGAGAGCCCGCTAAGTTCCTTTTTTATAGTACCAAGTCAGGTCAGGCTGTTTACATCCTTTATTTATTGTACCTCTTTCCCCTCAGAAACCTCAAATACAAAAAATCAGACCTCCTCACCCCATTATAAAGTGGACAGCATCACTACAAACAAATATAACTGATCTGGAGCTTTTAATCACAAGAGTATCATTTTGTGTTGGGTGGTAAAAATAGAAAAAGAGAACACAGTTATCACGGTGACAAAGTTGCTGCCACTGGTTAGCTGGTATAGTACATACAAGACCATACATGTGTGTTTTATATAGTACAAGAGTATACATGCTCTGGGTGCATTCACTCTATAGCCTATGAATTCCCTTGACTGTAGCCTGGAGGTAGCTCAGTCAAGGCTTTTTGTTCATGAGCTGTAAGGTCCGGTGAGCTGCTGTCGGTGATATGAGAAGGAGCATTCTTGCTGTTTGTTTTGGTGTGAAGGTTGATATGAAAATTATAGTTTAGGCAACAACTGTTGTAGTTTTCCAGAATTAATTATTGTAACTTTCTGTTTACCTTCATGAGGGGCAAAGCCAAACTCCATCTGCTGAGGAAAACTACGAGATGAAAAATCTAGTTAGTGTTTACAAGGTCAAGATTGAACTTTCACACTGAACTCTGTAATTTGTGTGTGTGTGTGTCATCAGGTGTGATGTGCGAAGCGGAGCTCTCCTTCACACTGGAGCCCAGTGACATCATCGCTGTACAGGAGCAGCCCCTCATGCTCCACTGCCAGGTGGACGGCATCCCCCCAATTACGACACAGTGGAGGCACAACGGCATGCTTTTAACTCAGGATCAGCATCACACCACCTTCATCAATGGCACCCTCCTGATTGGTCACTTCCAGAAGACCAAATCTGATGGCTCATCTGACGAGGGCGACTACGAGTGTATGGCCCAGAATTCTTTTGGGCTGGTGGTGAGCCGCAAGGCCCGTATTCAGGCAGCAAGTAAGTCTCTTATTTTGTCTTATAGTGATGCACTTGTAAGGGCTGCATGTCCTTTACGGGAGGCATAAAAGGTTTTTTAAAACATTTCAAGCCTATTTGCATTGTTGCCGAGAGTTACAGTAGATGAGAAGATCAATTCTACTCTCATGTCTGTTCATTCAATATGCACATGGTTATCTTAGCTTAGCATAAACAATGGAAATGGGGAAAACAGCTAGCCTGGCAAGGTAACAAAATCATTTTTACTTCGGTTTTTGTACATATTAAACAAACGAGATATAACGTGTTAGTGAGCTTTAAAGATGCTGGTAGGCAGACTGTGTTACCTTCGGGCAGAGCCAGACTAGCTGTTTCCAGTCTTTATACTAAGATAAGCTCACCAGCTGCTGGCTGTAATTTCATATTTAAAGTACACACATGAGAGTGGTATTGATCCTCTCATCGTACAACCAACATGGTGCCATGCAATCTGGAAGCCAACAGTATCCATAATTGGCTGTTTTGATATTGTTGTTTTTAGTTATCTTGAAATTCTGACTTTATCATCTTAAATTATCTAATTATCTTGATGCCAACTCAATAGTTTGTCTGGGCTTAATTGTGTTGTCAGTATGCAAAGTCCCACGTGTCAGAAAAAAAAATCATGATGATGAAAAGCAGAAACTGTAACCACAGCCGCTTACTTCAGTTTGATTAAGTTGTGATCTATGTTCCCTCCAAATGTAAACACTGAAATATCACTTTAAATAATCACATTTCAGTCCAGTCTCAGTCATCAGGGTATTCCGTTGCTGTAATTGTACTTAATATTCCAGACTGTGGAGTTATTTGAATATTTGAATATTCTTTGAATGTAATGAACTTTCTGATGCTCATCTACAGTGCTGCTTAGAAATTCAAGCCTTTGAGTTTAGCATTAACAAGACTCATGCTGAGAGTCTCCAAGCTGCATTGTAAGAGTGCATTAAGCTCGAAGCAACCCTGCAGCCCACTCACTGCTAGAGGCATCAAGATACATTTTCTCTGGCTTGACCACCAAATCTGTTATTTAAAGTCACTGTAGTTCAACATTAAGTTCTCAGCATTGTTTCCACGGTTCATTTAAAACATTTTTATCATATCATAGTGAGACAATCTGACACTCTGTACTCCTCTCTTCTCTTTTCTCTCACACACATACAATGCATGTCTCGACTTACATTAAATCAAAGGCATCAAGGATGTGCACATTCTTCTGTGAACACGCTGAGATGTTGCAGCAGCAGCTTGTGATACTGTACTGTTCCACGCTGTGAGTTCCCCGAGTTAAGACTTTTTGAATGCTCTGTTATATATATTCTGTAACACAGGGATGGACAAAGGCTCGCAGAAGCCTGTTGATTCCTGGGCTGTGTGTAGACAGCATACTGCTGTGCTGTTGTGGCCAATACAGCTTTTCCACTCAGTGGGATAGGGAGGTTAGCATGAATGTCTCACTGGCCAAAGGGAAAAGTCACTTCAGCTCAGTGGCTGGCACTGTCAAACATATGCAACCTTTTAACGCCTCCCAAAAGGGTCTTTCTTTTCAAAGGTCAGATTGTAGCCGCTATTTTAGCACAATTTTTTTTATCTGCATCAGTTAAAAATCATCAATATGGTCCTCCAAATTTTTATTTCACAGAATTACTTTGACATAGTTGCATAAGGAAAATGAAAATCCATAGATTTATAACACAGACTTCATCACCTGAACGGGTTGCAGAGAAAACAATAGAATTATCCCGTTGATTTATACTGCAGCAATGTACAGTGTATTACTATTTATAGCTTTAATACCTGGTAGCATTCACATTTTACTCACTTGGAGTTTTGGTATTAAGTATTTTATTGAAATCTTCAAAGAAAACTCATGAATCAAAGTCAGAATCAGTTTGATGGCCTGAAAGGTCAGCATGTGCTTTGAGGTACAATTGTAAGTTGGTGTACACTCAGAAATATATTCAAGTTTTCGTAAATAAACAAATTAGCTAGTATACACTAGCCTCAGAGTTATCTTATTAATGTGTTTCTCCAATACTGTAAGGAAATATGCAGTGCAGTGAGAGTATGTCATGCTTTGATTTTTGAAAATTAATTAGTTGAATACATAAACATGATAAAAGTGGTCATTTGTAAAGTACAGAGTTGCGATGCAGTGGAGTCATCCAGCAATCCAGTCCTCTCTTCACGTAGACAACCACAAACAGAGCAATCAGCAAGTGCAGAGCAATCTTCCCCCACTCATCTATTTCTAAAAGATTGAATGTGGAATGTGATGTGAATACAAATTTAATTTTGGTGAATGAAGTTCAAGTGGAAAATCATTCATGGTGGAAATATTCTGTTTTAGCTAGGCTTTGCTCTCCTGACCTTTTCCAGCTTTTTCTCTTGACTTGTATTGATTAGGAAGGAACTGAAAGATTTACTGAAAGTCACATTCTGACCCTTGACCTCTGACCTTTTGGGTTATGTTGAGCAGTCTTTTGGCAAGGCGTTGAATGAGTGAAGGCTCTGCTATAATGATGCTCTGTCCCTCCTTAATGGAGTCTCACTTCTATCAAGGCAATAAGAAGCCATCACTGTCAAAATAATTCTCCAGAGACCCTTCAAAGGGACTTGCAAGATAAGAACTTCTGACTGAAAAATGTCTCCATGTTACCCATCATTGCCCACTAATACCTCTGTGATTTGTAAGATTTGCAATATAACAGTAATGTTGGTATTTCACTGTAGACCATGTTTTGAATTTTCATTGTTTTGCGGTGTATAAAAAATGCCTGAATTCCTTTAGAAGTCAGATTAATGAGGCTTTCATTGCGCCATTAGTTTTGGTAGTTTATTTCCACTGTTCATAAGTAGGCACAACGGCTTTCCTACCTGCATTGTTTCTGTTAGGCTGTCTTGGGAGGGATTCATAGATGATTTTTGTATTGTACATTCAGAAAAATCGTAACCATCCTTCAGTGCCCAGTTTCTTGCACTTCTCAGCCTCCAGGTTCCTGCAGACGCCTGTTTAGTACAGAAGTGCTCCTCTGTTAATCAAGCATCAATTTGTCATGCAATTTTGTTTTAGGTCTTTAATATAAGGTCTTAAAGGAGCTTAATCTTTGAGGTGAAGTATATTCTATAGGGGTTTGGACAATAACTGGTCCATTTCATCCTCTCCTGGCCCACCATAGTTCTGCACTAGGCATAAATAATTTAGGATAAAGTGTTTCATTTTGTTTGTGAAGAGAAATGGCCGAAAACAAGTAAATGCTCTCTTTACAACGATCAGTGACTAGGGTTTGTTTCTTTTTCTGTTCCAAGTGTTTGCTAATGTTGATGCTCTCTTTGTATTTTTGAGGTAATTTGCTGTGTTATAGTCCCTCTTACAACAGAGCTCTGACTTGTACCACTGTGATGCAATGGGTGGTGTGATTACTGAAGCCTTTTATAGCCCTCCCAGTGGATAAAGCCTCCATCTTACCCTCCACACTACCTCCCTCCATAAGTTTCACTTATTATTTGCTTGACAACCATTTGTGTGAGCTCACTGTCGGGGGCTGGTGTAGGACGGACTCCCCATTGCCCCTCTAAATCGACGGTCGGTCCAGGAAACTCTTTTTTCCCCCCTAAATGTTATCTCTTTGATGGTCAGTTTCTCTCCGTCCGTCTCTCTCTCTTTCCTCTGTTTCTCTAGGACCTCCTCATTAGCTTACGTTCAGGAAGCTTTTCATCATTTGGATGAATGACAAGCCTGGTACAGTGGACACGGCCAGGGCGTCTGCCCCTCCCCCACAGCATACCCGCGTCACCAGGCAACACACCACAAAAGCCCCCCTGTTACAAAATAGCTTTTAGGATCAATTGAAATTACTTGCTTTTGTCTGTTTGTCTGGAATTAATTGGAAAGAGTTGAAGCTTTGTTAGAAAATAATTAATTTATTTTCCCTGTCCCATTCATATGGCGATACTGCAATTGACCTCAGGGTCCCTTCGAAAAGATTTTTAAACTCAGTATAGATATAGAGCCCTTGGCCGCTGAATGGTAATTTCCACCTTGTTTATCTGAGATGGTCATGGTGAATTGTACCGCCGTTATAATGGTAGGCTTCTGAATGAGACTTTAATGAAAAAGAGGAACCAAGGGGGCTGTAAAGGATGAAATAGGAGAAGACAGAGGATGCCTGTAAAAGTGTCTCAGTTAATACCCATGCTTCTCATTTGTGTGACTTTAACTCCTTTCTGGGGTGTAAATATAAATAACTGTGATGTCGAGCAGGCAGACTCAGATAGAAACTAAAAGTGTAGCTGTGGCAGAAGATGAGAAGTTGCAACATGCTACATTTAAAAGCTGTGTGGATGACTTGCCACTAGCAGCTATTCAGACAGTGGTTAGTGAGAGTGATTTATGGGGAGCTCATGTTAGTTTAGGTGAGAGTGTGTGTACGTGTGCATGCGCGTGTGTTTGGAGGGTTGACGGTGGTTCTCCATCACCCTCCGACCTCCTTGTCCCCAACCCTTTCATGGCCTCCTGCCTGGGTGAATACTGAAGCACCATCCCTACATCTCCTTGTAGCTCCCTTTGTCTGCCAGCCAAACCCCGCCTTCAATCTAACCACCCCCACCACACACACACACACACACACACACACACACACACACACACACTCCTCTCTGCTCACTTGCCACAAAGCAAGTCATCTCTTTGTCATATAGATT